>NC_080670.1:202503156-203130933 GCF_030247195.1 Topomyia yanbarensis | reverse complement strand
ATTGACGAAGGGTTCGACAGGGAGAGTGTCTACTTTGGGCCCGTACATAGCGAGTTCCTGGAGCTCCAAGCAGTTGGAGAGTAGATGTTCCATTGTTTTTCGGGTCCCGGTGGGGAGTGGTCATCAGTCTAGAGAGGAGGTTCTATTCCTTTTAAGTCTGTCGGTCGTCTAATTTGACGGAGAATCCCTTAATTTTCTGCAGATGTCCCCGGGATGACCGCCAGTGCAGTGATCGGTGAAGTTGTTGTTGAGGGCCTCTTCAGCGTACCCCTGTATGCCACAGTGTTGTACCAGTCTTTTGCGAGGATCCAACAGAGTGTGGGGAGTGAAACGGCAGCTTCGAACTCTATTATCTGGGTGAACGGCTCTCGAGCGCACGAAATACCGAGAAGGCATCCGTGAATAGTGTGGATGCAGTTTTTGTGGCTTTTGAGACAGGGCCAGAACGATGGCTGTGGCTTCGGCGGAAAATGCCGAGTACTTTTCCGGGAGACGGCGAGATTAGCATGTTCCGCCATTGGTGACTCCGATTCCTAGTTCACCGTTCTTCCTCGATCCGTCCGTATACATGTGGATATGGTTCGAGAAGCGTCGTTGAGCCGTGAAATTTCGGGACTCCTACGGTCCGCAGGGTCTATGTCAATGTGGGGAGGTTGGACGTTCCAAGCACAGGTCCATATCCGGAGCAGCGGGGCGAGTGGGGTAGGGCGGATCCTGCGAATTCCGTGTACTCCTCCGCTGTTGTTTTCATCGTTGCAGATTCATCACCTTCGTCTGTCCGTTCGAAGACGTTCAGTGCACGTCGGAGAATCACTAGGGCTATTTTTCAGCGGAATGGTAGGACGCCCGGTGCTTTCTGTTGGTGGGCTGGGCAGTAACTTCGATACGATCTGTATGGATCCGGAGTGCGGTATTCCTATTGCACGTCAAGTGCCGGGCAATGTGGAGCACAAGTGGGTGTAGAAGCTTTTAGAGATGGAAAGCCGGAAGCCGACTGAGGTTGCCCACTTGAAGAGGACATTGACTGCGGTTTGTAGCTTGATGCAGGTTCGACCTTTGGTCCTTCCCGTCACAACCACTACTATGTCGTCGGCGTAGACGAAGATGAATTTACACTTGTAGAGGGAGGCAAATATGTAGTTTAAGTTGATGAGAAGGGTGACCACCAGAACGGATCCATGGAGTACTCCGTTTTCCTCTGTGTATGTTTAGGATTCGCTGCCCCGACCCCGTTCCGGAATCAATTCCGCCAACGCTTTTATAGGAATCGATGTATGTTGAGGGCAAGTTTTCCTCGGATCCCCCAGTGGTCAAGCTACTGAAGTATGTCCTCTCGCCATACGGTGTTGTATGCCTTGTCAATATCAAGGGTGTCAAGGTCGATTTGTAGAGCATCGCTTTTAGCCTGGTTAAAGGTTTCCTCCAGGGATGCCAGATACGATCCGGTGCCCTTCCCTTTCTGGAAGGCGTGTTGCCGATTGTTCAGCAGCTGGCATTGTTCGAGTATGGTGGAAAACCTTATATTGACCATTCGCTCGAAGTTTTACCAATACAGGGAAGTAAACTGTTGGGCCGAAAGTCTTTGGCCGTGCGAATACCCTGAATATTTTTGGGTATCGGGACCACCAGGGCCGTTTGCCACGAATCCAGAAGGGGCAAGCCCTCGCAGATTCAGTTGTAGCACTGGAGCATGGCTCTTTTCCGGGTGGTGACTGTCAGTAGGGTTACAGCACCCATCATTGACACACTACCAGTTTTCGACTATCCACACAACGTGGCAATTTCTGTATTTCTGTAGTGTGTGGGTGCTCTACCCCTAGGAGGACAATCTGGGCGGCAAACTTCAGACTGTCTAATTTACTATCACTTCTTCGTTGAGCTTTCGATTTGTTCGCGAACTACTCGGTCTAGTCCCCGACGATGGACCTGACCTACTCCGACGAAGAGTTCCCCGCCGAGGTCCATTCGGCGATTCCGATGCAGTAGGGCGTCTGGTTTGCCGGAGCCCGGCGCGACTGGTGGTGTCTCGTCGCGATATACTCAGTCTAGTTCCCGGCGGTGAATCTGACTACACTGACGGAGAGTTCCCCGGCGATTGAAGGTCTCCCTATACCGATTCTTCTTTGGTTTCAGTACCAAAACTTGTTGAGCCCTTTGGATCCGTGTCCGGTGCCATCTAGCACCGCAACTTCTTTAAATCGTTTCTTTTTCTGCCATTTGGCACTACTTCCTCGATGAGCCATTCAGTTCCTCGACTTGTTCGCGAACTTCTCAGTCTAGTCCCCGACGATGGACCTGACCTACTGCGACGGAGAGCTCCCCGACAAGAGAAGTTCTCCCGAAACTGCACGCAGGGCACCCGGTTCACTGGTGTCACGATGACCCGCGGCTGGTGGTGTCTCGTCGTGGTCTACTGAGTCGCGTCTTCAGCGGTGAATCTAGCTTATGCTGACGGAGAGTTTTCTGGCGATAGAAGTTCTCCTAATACCGATTCTTCTTTGGCTTTCGCTATATTTCCAGCGGAATAACCGGTGGGATGCCGTGGTTGGTCTGGCGGTTTCGGATGGAGCGTGGCGTCCGGTTCGCTGGCATTTCGACGACCCATGCTGGGTGCTCTGTTGCAATCTACTCGCTCTAGCGCTTTAGCTTATTCCTTATTATTATAGGTTCGGCTTGGTTTTCAGCGCCGCACCCCAGGTTGGAACCCCATATCGCAGTATCGACGACGAAACACTAGATAACAGACCGACTTTTCTTAGGTGTAATCAAGTGGCTGTTAAAGCTCAACCGATTATCACTCCCAATTGCTTCAGTGCACGCTTCGATCACGTGCCCTTCGACGGTGATCTATATCCGCTGAACCGCTTTGCAGTTGATGACCAGCAACACATCCGTCTTGTGGTGAGCTATTTGCAGCTTGACCCCGTTCATCCGGCATCGATATCTCCACTTCTCCAAGTGTCTCATCACCGTTTATGACGACCATGAAACGCACGATTTTCACTTTCCCGGGCAGCCACAGTGTTGAGACCCCATCGTACATCGCATTCCAAAGAGTTGGATCGAGAATGGAGCCCTGAGGAACGCCCGCTGCGACTTGTATTGACTTCTGCCCTTCGTTCGTCTCGTACAGCAGTACTGTACTCTGAAAGTAGT
Organism: Topomyia yanbarensis; assembly: GCF_030247195.1. Taxonomy (NCBI): domain Eukaryota; kingdom Metazoa; phylum Arthropoda; class Insecta; order Diptera; family Culicidae; genus Topomyia; species Topomyia yanbarensis. Next base: position 203,127,777 of record NC_080670.1, on the reverse strand, counting down.
TCTGCAGGATCTGGCTTATTCTTCTGTGCAGCGCTGCCATATTGGCCTATACGATGCTGGATGGCCCGGTGACTTCCCTGACTTTGGCAGCAACACCAGCTTCCGGTACCTTCCACATTTCGGGGAAACTGCCATCATCTAAACACTTCTGCAGTAGTATCCTGAACCTGTTCGGATATGCCACAATCGCAGCTTTCTTCGATTTTAGTCGCATCGACTCTTCTGAGAGCTCCTTCTTCGCCGTACGGTGTCGGTGATCAGACAGTTGGATCGGGCTTCGGGAAGATTATTTCCAGCTTACCCGGGCATATTTCAGATGGTGTTGCCGGGCCCTCATCTTCGTCATGACGGCTCAGAACGCATTCTCCAGAGATTGGCGTCTACTTCCCAGCAAACTGGCTTGCTAAGCTTGGTCTCCCGTTTAAAGCGTCCCACCCTTCTCTCGAAACGTCGCTAGCGCTCCTCTCTCACTCTCCGATCTTGCTCTCTGAGCCCGCCTTCTGATTCTAATGCTGATTTCGTTTTTATATTAGAGTTGCTCTAGGTTGCTCGCTCGGAGCTGTCACTTTTGTATGGAAACTGTAAACATTAGAGCGAACCTAGGGCGACTCGATTCTGAACCCGAAAACAGCACAAGACAAGCAGCGTGTAGCGTACTGACGCCGCCTACTGCATGGCTCCAGTTTTCGTGGCATTGTAACGTCACAAGCCGTCACAATCTTTCACCCGCATCAACGTACTTGACGTTTGCCGAAGTGACTCAATAAAGAGGTTTTTATTAAAGACTTTCGTCTTCCATTTTAGCTTGCCGGTCGTCCTTTTCCGTGCTGCAGGAGGGAATCGCCATGGGGATGCTACAGAATGTGACGAAATTTCTCTCGGTACCGATGTCCGTTTCGTGATCCAATAAACGCCCAGTCACGATACCCAGCTTCGCCGCGTTGTAGTCCTCGGCGGTAGACCTAGCCTCCACGACGAGTCGACCGGTACGTGACGAGGGCTGTCACCAATTTTCACTACAAGGAAATATTCTCACAAGATAACTTTTTTTTATTTCCATGTAATTTTTTTATGATTATCAGTCAACCCTAGAAACAATATAAAACTACAAAAAATACATGGTTTTTTTAATCATTCCACGGAGTAAGATTGAAAAATAAAAAAGGGGATCAAGTCTCCTCAGTCTCCCCTAATATGTCGCAAACATTAAAACGGCCAGGCCTACTGTGCAGAGTAGGATTGAAAGGTGTTTCAAAACTATACGGTAATTAATTTATTCATTTAATGAATAATTCTAGAGAAAATCTTCAATAGGACGTAAGTAACAATGAGAGATTCTCTTTGAGGTCTTTCTCTTCTGTTCATTACTCGGCCATTTCAACATTTACTACTCTACTCTTTGCATAATATTGTAGTAAAAACCGTCGGCTTTAGATATGTACTGGAAAATTAGTACAAAGTGTTGTAATGACGTCGTCATAAACGAAAGAGAAAGTAAACAAAGAGAGGCTCTCAATGTTACTTACGTCCTATTGAAAACTTTCTCTAGAATTTAACTAATGAATCGTTTTGAATCTTGAATGAGGAAGAAACGAGGACAACCGTACCGACCGTTTCAGTTTATAGGGGATTGAGATATATCGTTGGGAGTGACTTGGCTAAGAAGGTCACTCCTTTGGTCCTTGGGGATGGGGCAGAGGTATTTACTCCTTGCCCTGGACAGCCATATCTGCAAACCTGGCATCCCTGCGCTTATGGGTTGCTCATTTTGGATAGCTAGCCATTAGCGTTTAAACTAGCGCTGGGCATTAATACACTTAAAGGAACCGACTGAATAACTCGAAATTCGAACAGAACGGATTTTGACACATACTGAAAATCGTTTCGAATTTCGTCATTTTACTGTTTTATTTATTTTATTACTTATTTTTCCAGTAACAAAAATTTATCACTCATCCTTGACTGATCTATTACCAAAAAGACAATAGAATCTTATCGAAAAGTAATAGAAACTTATCCGTCGTCGAATTTTGAATCTAAATATTTACCTGTAGTTCGTGTGGTGACCACGCCGCCATCTTGGGACTGGACTTTCGAGGTTGAGGTGGTGGTAACTTCTGAAACGGGAAAGAAAAGTCGTGAAATAACTCACGCTTATTAGTGAAATGGCCACATTGTACAGCTACGGTAAAGGAGAAAAGATAATCTATTTTGTAGATGGGGGAAGTGAGGATAGGATTTTTTTTCGGGGGTAGGTTAGTACAACTAACAAGGATACAAGCTACACAATCTCACATTTGGGGTTACCATGGAGCTACTACATCTTAACACAATATCAACAGCGATAAAAATATGTAAATGATTTTAATTTTTTTTTCTATGAGCTAGCGAGCGGAATTTCGATACACGCACACGGAACCAATTCGGCGAAAGCTGATCAACGGGGTATGAGACATGGTTAGGAATGATCCTGTCAATGTATGACGTGAGCGGACACATACAACTCGGAACAAAATACAACGGCAACATCTGGGACATGGTTTTGAAAACTGTCAAAAATCAAATCATTTCAAGGCGATTAGCGTTGGTTTTTTTTTTGTTTTCTAAACATGAGCTGCATATTTTGGCATGCTAACAGGAAGGAGCACATAAAGCCAGTTCAAAAAAACGCCAAACAACACTGAAAAAATGCGATCAGACTCACGGAGTTCTACTACTTGTATGGTAGCCGTATTGCCACTTTGATTTTACTATTTTTAGTTTCGGAGAACTTCTCCGCATCTTCGTTCGGTGGTTGTTATTGAGGTTGCACATTCAGAGATGCTTGCACGACCAGGTTGCGGCAAATAGTACAGGTAGTATTAGCAGCATGAAGTTCTTTGATGTGTCCGATTTATTTGATTTATTCACTGCCGCCAACCCCGTTTAAGAGTCTGATTTGTAGAGGGGCCTCGTCCAGGGCCCGTGAGTTTTTTTTTTTTTGGGTTTTAGTGACAGTCAAATTCGTACACAAAAAAGTTCATGTCCCCGAATAAAAATTTAAAAAAAAAGATGAATTCGTTTTCAAACACGAGTACACGAGTAAGCATAAACATTTAGAGATGCTTTTCACAGAGAAGAGAATGCAGCTAACTTTGTTCTAGTCAACAGTTTTTTCATGCGGAGTCTTGTTTTGCGAATGTGTTTCTGCGCGTTATCTTCTTCATTACATAATGTTTCACTGGTTCACCGCTTAATGTCACTATCATGTCAAAAAAAAAAACACAGCCTACTAGATGCTATTCACACTGAAATCCTTACGCGCTAGATGACCACAGATTACATCCGGACGCCAGTCGTCGTCGTCGTTAACAGATACAAAATGGAATGTTTTTTCGACTCCCGGGGGTCTCGGTTATGAGACCCCCCTCAATGGAAGTCTACTTCGAGTACCAAGTTTCGGTTTACAAAATTCATTCCCTGCTCGGGCTAAAAATTACACGGCAAACGATTGACTCATCAGCTCTTCAAATGCATCATCTACGTTGTCCTCGTCCAGCAGGCTCAGATTGTTCAAGGGGATATGGGGCATCGTTCGGCTACGAACCAATCCGGCACCTAGTGCTGGTTGATAGTATTGTTGTTGTTGCGGTTGATGCAGCGGAGTTCGCTGTTGAACGGACGGCGACGAATACATCGACTGCTGATAACTTCCCATATGCTGCTGGACGGGTTGCGAAATCATGATGTTATACTGAGCCGGATTGTAACTGTTTCCCATGGCATACGACACAGGGCGGACGGTGTTCTGTGACATTCCGCTTTTATCGCGTAGGAAGTTACTGGTAGATGAAGTCTTCGCTAACGGATTAAAAGATGGTTTCTGTCCCGAGAAATAGGCTTCCATTGTTCGTTGCTTGTCGGATATGGTTCCATTCGATTGAGTTTTGTAGGCTCCCTCGTAGACTGGAGGAACAGCAAGCGTATGGCTAGATTTGGTCCGTGCTAAACCGTTCGACGTCGGTTGAGAGTGCATGTGTGCCCAGGAATCCGTTCGGGTCAGCGGAGCTGGCCGGGGAGGTTCGTATCTCTGAACATTATTGTAAATGGCGTGCGAAGGAACATTGAACTGATGAGGTTTGTTTACTACCGGAGTCTGTGGGGTTACTTCAAGCTTCGGCACAGCTTGCTGCGATCGTTGTTGATAGCTGCTGGGTGCAGTCGTTTGACGTCCGGGGGGTGTTGGACTCTTCTGTTGAATTTTCTTCAACGAATTGTGCAGATTCTGGGCAATCAATGAACCGCGATCGGGTGAGTTATCGCCAACGTGGGAAGGTTTGTTGTTGGAATAGCTAGCCTGTTGGCTCATCGGAGCTCGCATAACCTTCGAAGTTACGCGCATCTCCTGGGAATCCAGCGAATCCAGATCGTCAGCGTCCTCGTTGTTCGGAGATATTGAAGTGGAGCTGTGCTGATCGTTTACACTTAGATAGCTGATCTGCTGGGGTTGCTTCTGCGAACTCATTTGGACCGGAGGTTGCTGCTGCATCAGCGACGGACTATAAATTGAATTGGTGTTGGTTAGAATCAGCGGTTGATTATCCGGATTCGTCAACGAATCACTGCGGGTCAGCGTAAAGGTGGAAACCGATTCCGGTAGGGTATAATCTGTGAAAGTATAGGTAAAACCTTCGGGTTTGGAGTGCGGGCCGACATCTGGAAGAGATGGTCTCCTTTCCGGTTGACGTTCAGGCAGTTGGAAGCCCATGGGTTTCTCATTATACTTCAACGACCCTTGATAGGTTAATTGGGGTAACGATGGCGGAACTGCTCCCTTATTCAACCCGAACTGATTCGCCGTAAATTTGCTATTAGCTATACTGGCCACTCTACTAGTGCTCTCCACACCCGACCTCTTACCAATCCAAGGAGCGGCGGGCGTGGGAGACTCTCCACGCTCCGGTTTCGCTTGGTAATTCAGGACGTGATGCGTCGGAGTTCGTTCGATTTTCGGCGGAGGAACGAAGGGCGTTTCGTGGTACCCGGCGGCTGCAAGGGATTTGACGAGCCCCAACTGAACCTGCATCGGTTCCGGTTTGATCTCGGGTGTTTCCTTAAATCCGGAAGCGACTATTTGTTTCACAATGCCACAGGAAACGTTAGCCGGGATTGGTTTCACGATTTCCGGTTCGTGGTGCGATGGCTTAAAGTCTAAGTTCATCGGAGCGGGCTTCCTAGCGATCGGTTTGAAGGCGGATGTTGGGGCGTGTGTGAATTGGTTGGAGGGAGAGGCGCTGCTCGTTGAGACTGGTGGTTTGGAAGCAGGATAGCAGCTACTACCAGTTGGTTGGGAGTTCGATCGAGCAGGTGTTTTAGTCTTGCTGAGACTTGATTGGTAAACCGGACCGATCGGTTTGGAAGGCAATTTCTGTTGAGCTGCCGTCTTCGGAGAGCCGTAGTTTTGGACACATGCCGAGTGTTTTGGAGGCTTCATCTTTACCTCATCGAAGGACGCACTTTCAGCCTTCTTCCAAAAGTTCATTGCTGAATTCTTAGGAGCTGAATTCTTCACAGGAGAAGCCACCTTACTAAGCTTATCAGCGTTTTCAAAATTATGCTTCAAATTATCAAACTTGCTAGTCCAATTGTTGCCCCCAACGTGCTCCTTCACCGGATTGGTCCACATCTGTCTTCCGGATTGATTCTGTTTCTGAAGGAAAGCCATAAACTTCTTGTCGTTCTCGGTTTTTGGCTTAAAGTCCGGTACCTCAGCCGTCGGCTTGACAGCGAGTGATGTTTTAGCCTTAACCTCCCGTGGACGATTGACGACAGCTCGCTTATCTTCATCGCTATCATCATCACTATCCATTCCATTATTTGGCAATTTCTTCGGAATATCTATCGTATTCGCACGCTTCATCCGAAGCTTCTTACTAGTATACTTATTCATTGGTTTAGCTGTTTCATTTCCGACCGCGTGACCATCGCGGGTTTGCTGAGACCCCACCGATCTATGGACTCCGCTGTGGCTAGCCGGTTTCACTTCACGATTCACCATCTTCTGGACGGTGTTAACAACCGCCGATCCTTTGTTGGTATTCTTCTGAAGCACCACCTGTTCGGCGGTTTTACGAGGTTCATCCTCCTCGGAACTGGATCCATCGTTGAAGGAGTACTTCTTCACCAGAGCCCGCTGAGCAGCCGTTTGAACGGGTTTTTTGAAGGGGTCGCTTCGATTAGTTAAAGGCTTCACATCGATCGGTTTGTGCTGGACGACAACCGGTTCTACATCATCCATCGACGACTGGTCGAAGCTTTGCGATTGACGGAACAGCTTCTGCTTGGCTTTACGATCATTAAGTTTAACGACGGGCTTCAGGTCCTGCATCTCTTTTGGAACGAATTGACTGGGGCGTTTCATGGCGAAAACCGGTCCAGGAACTACCGTTTCAGCCGGGAGACCTGTTCCGAATGATTGTTGCTTCTGAAGGGAGTACGGTGCTTGTGGAGATTTTTCTGGCGTTTTAGACTTCTCCGGAGTTGCCGAAGTAGAATGTGAAGACAGATCTCCGATGCGTCCAATCTCTTCGATAAATCGACGGGCATCTGCCAACTCCTCTCGGCTAACTCCAACCGTATGCCGATTATTCCGGTTTCTTCTTTTTGCGAACCGTCCACTTCCTCGACGAGCTTGATTAATATTGTTCGAATCTTCCGTCCCGTTCAGTTCCTCCGCGGGAGAAACCTGCTCCGGAAGTTTGTCCGGCTGAAGCAAACCGGCCTGAAGCCGACACACAAGCGTCAACAGAGCATTCCGCTTATTCATCTCTAAATTAATATCCTTCCCATCTCTAAGCGAAAGTTGCAAACGTTCAAGGGCAGCTGTAACTTCGTGCATAATATTATCACCACCATTATCCTCGTGCCGACTACCATTACTAACACTACTACCATCACCACTAATACCGCCACCACCAACACCACCACCAGCGGTGGCGATGGTTGCGGAAACAGCACTACCACCGACACCAATACCACGATACATCTCAATATTGTCATGCAATCCGGCCGCCAGAAGCCGTAGGTCTTCGCCCGATTCTGTGCCGGAGTCTTCCACCGGTGGGATGGCTAGTGAGACGGCCGTAGACCCGAGGGCACCGCTGGTGCCACCGCCGCCACCACCTTTATTGTGCAACAAAATACCCTGCAGCAGGGGTAGCAGGAGTGACTCACCCTGAATGCCACCACTACCGTTGCTGTTGGAGTCACTGGCGGTCTGTTTCCGTTGCTGCTGTTGTTGTTGTTGTAACTGTTGACGTTCTCGCTGAAGGTCGGCTGTTACGCTGGCCACGATGTCGACACAGGCTGGAAGAGAATCGGATGGATTGGTCGGGGGTACAAGAGTAATTATAGCGGATTGGTGGTTCCGAGATGCCAAGCCCCGACGACGCTGGTGGGTTGCGACTTGTTTCCGTCGGTTCGAACGCGATGCCGCGAGGCACAGTTTGTATCGAGGGAGTGAGCGTGTCGGTTTGTTCTTTGGGGTGGGCGTAAGGCGCTTGGTTCGGGGCTTGGTAGGTGGTCTCATTTGGACTCTTTGAGGTTTGTGTGTGTGTGTGTGTGTGGGTTTTGTTTTTTGGTGAAGTGTACTGAGCTATTGGCGCTTTTGAAGGAAGTATATTTTGTTTAACAAAGAGCAAGATAAAAGTAACGTGAAACGCAGGCCTTTCGAACGAAAATCTTTGGAGTGCGTTTAGTGAGTTTGTTTTTTTTTTTTTGGGCGTTTGAAGGGTCTAGAAGTAAGTGGCGGTACCTTCTTTCTCGGCCATGATTTGTCGGAGGCGTGCACGGATCTTACGACGTTCCTCGTAGTTTGTGGAAGAATCCAGCTGGAAGAAAATTTGCGGAGGTTGTTCTTGACTATTAACGGAATGTATGAAGATGTTATACTTACCAACTGTTTGAGTACAGCTTCGTCCCAGATTTGATCTAGATTGTCGATACTCGGCTTGGACGCGCTATTCGAGGAGGTTGAAGACGAAGCGTTGGACTTCACAGTACGGGTTGAAGTTACTTTGGAGACCTGTTGATATAAAGAAAAAGCATTCAATTCTGATTCGATCGACAAAAATTAATGGCAACGAGAACAAACTTCTAATGTGAAACGGGGAATTTGTCAAACTGGCCGTATCAAACCACGGCTGCAAACTGTGAAACGCAGCGACTCTAAAGAATGCATCGAATTCTCTGCAGCAGAAGTTATTTCTGTTTTCCGCGGCTTAACGGATGGACGGGGAGGGAACCAAAGTGAAATTTGTCTTCTGATCACGACATCCGACGTAAAAGAAGGTAGAAATCTATTTTAAAAATGTTCACATGGGTCGATTTTCGTCTCCTCTTCCTTCACCGTCCACTAGGTGAGTAATTCTTTCTTTCGCAATGTGACATAAAATGCGTTTTCAGTTGTCCCATCTCACATCTCAGCTGATCTCTCTCATACTCTCATCGCGAACCAACATAAAAACATTCAACCGAAATTGTTTTTTCTTCACTGCTCAAGGTCGTTACAAACGTAATATTTACCGGCTGCCATTTTCGTCAAGAGCGACTTTAGCTAATGGATGTTGACTTTTCCGGCAAGTTAGCGGAAAATTTGCACTCCAAAAAAAAAACAAACTCTGACCTTCACAGGGTACATTTACTTCGATACCAGCGAGGTTAGAAACTGTCACAGAATGAGCTATCCGATAACAACCGGGCCGATGACTTTTCAAATTAAGAATATCAACGCCTGCTTCGCATCGTTCCCTTTATTTTTTAACTACATCAATTTACGACGTTTTAATCTGTACGAATTACTCATCGACCAAACTGCTGCGCGTTTCAGTCACAAAGAAGAACTATTTTAAGATCTGCGGATGGCTAAAATAAGACGAAACAACATCAGAACATTAACCAACCCGTCATCCCGAGCCGATCCGCGAGCAGACATCACGGAAGGCAATGGATTATGTTTGCGCTGTAAAATGGGAAATGGGCGCGTTCTACGTTTTTGTTTACGTTTTTTTTGTTGTTCTCCACAATGATCTTAGTACGCCGTTTTTAAGGGAAATGGCGATGGCCTTGTTTTGGTTCTGTGCCAATCTGAGTCGTCCGCGCCACAAACAAAGCTGCTCGTTGACTTGCTGGTGTTTGGTCCCACTTTCGACAGAATTAAAAAAAAGGAAACGCAATTCGTAATGAGTGAAATTAATTACCTCGGACAGATCTGTCCTTTTAAGGAATAGTTAGGTTGAGCAAAACATTTCACATAAGGGTTTACCATGGCGTATTTTGAAATTTTATTCGATACGCGGTAACAATTAACATATCGTAAAAGTTCTTTGTAGAAATTATTGCGCCATCCATAAACGGGTCATTGTTTGACAATGGTTTCAGCCACGTGGCTTAGATTCTTTGACAATTAACAATTTAAAGAATTTTTCTATAACTGACTAATCTTCTTTGGGGAGAATCGGTGCACAATTATGCTTTTCTTGGCGATTATACTGGTGGTTTGGACCACCTTACGTCCAGTACATACAATTATTTTGTCGTGTAAGCCTCGTCCATATTCGATTCGTTGCTAATAAGACGTCTTCAATTTGATTTTCCTAGTACGTTTGGCATTCTCAAGTTTTGTGTTTTAACCTTGTTGGCAACTAATTGAACATAAGTGTGACTTATGCATCAACATAATCTTATCGACAAGTCGTAAGGTGTCGGTTTTGTACCAAGTGATCTGATAATGTTTCTGTGTCACCAAACCATTTCGTATCTAGCTGTTTGAACGTAATGGAGCTTCTGCTGCAGGACTATACATCGAAACCGACATACTGGAAAGACAGTATTTGGAACTCTGACCAGGCTAGATTATTTGTTATTACGATGATTTCAATTAATTTGTTTCTTTTCGAGCCTGTTTCAGACATTACATCAACGTTTGTCTGCTACTCGTCAAAACCATTCCGAAAATACTCATGTTGGTTGAGTTGTAGAGAATCTCGCGAAACCGGAAGCCGCCATTTGGGATTTGAAAATGGCGCCAAAAATCAATTTTCATAGAAAACCTTGCGGGGAAGATTTATTTATTTCTGGCATCTACTCTTCAAGACCATTCCGAAAATACCCATATTAAGTTATAGCGAATTTAGCAAAACCGGAAGTCGCCATCTTTGATTTCAAAATGGCGTTAAAAATCAATTTCTGGCACCTACTCTTCAAGACCATTCCGTAAATACCCATATTTTTGGGGTGCGGGCCATAAGGAATCTTCTAGACCCGTCTCTTCCATCTTTTCGAAAAGTCTTTTGCATTCAAATAGACTTAGAATATTTTTGCAAAAACCGCGTTAATTGGAAAATCCGCGTAAAAAAAACCTCGTAAAAAACCGCGCAAAAAAACCGCGTGAAAAAAAACCTGGGTGTACGGTGTAACCCGTCTGCGCGCGTAACAATGTAGCACTGGGTGGAAATTAACCTATTATGGACTACTGTGTCCGTAGACTGTATTGTTTTGCATCATATAATGCTCACTGCTGTTCCTTATGATCGTGCATATTTTTCGTAAAGAAACAAAATATTGTGAACGATTGTGTAGGTGTAGTTTTTATGCATTGTTTGTGAATTAATGTAAGTTAATTTGAGATGACGTGAAAAGCAATTGAAGAGAGCGAGTAAAGGCGCTATAACCTAGGCTCATTAGCCAGGAAAAGGGCTAAATACTTCTGTCCCATCCCATCCCAGGAGCCTAGGACCACAGGAGTGACATAAACCCTCTTAGCCAAGTCACTCCCAACGATTTATCAAATCCCCCATCAAATTGAAACGGTCGGTACGGTTGTCCACGTTTCTTCCTAATTCAAGGTTTGAAATGGTTCGTTGATTAAGTTCTTCATTAAATGAATAATTTAATTGCCGTATAATTTTGAATCATCTTCCCTTTGTACGCTGCACAGTTGGTCTGGCCGCTTTAGTGTCTGTGTCACATACCATATGTACCACAAACATTAATATTAACAGTAAAAAATGTAGGCGAACGTCTGCAATTTTCCAGGATCCCTACATGTATTGGCTGTGTATGTGTGGTCTAGACTAGACTAGACTAGATGACGTGAAAAGCAAATGAAATTTTTCTCGTGACATTTTTTGACAAACAAAATTGGCACAGGTTCACGTGAGTGCCGACCGTGATTAAGTGATTGTTTTCGTGTGATAAAGGAGTTTTCGCATCCTAGACTAGGCGTAAAAAATTCAGTGGTACCAATCCCGATCTCGCATGGAAGGACTTTCTTCCCTGCGAACAACCAAAGAAACAAAAAAAAAGAGTGAAAGGCGACTCCCTTTAGAAAGAAGACAGCGGTGTCTTCGAGGATTCTTTGCGGTGAACATAAGTGCATAGCGGATCAGCAACAGTGTGGAGTTTTGTGCAGAGAATAAAACTTGTTTACGGTAAAATTAGTGTATTTTTGTTTTTCCTTTTTTGTTCGTTTTTTTTTTTTTTTTATTCATTTCGTTTATTTGATAGGCACAAATGCGTTAGCTTGGCGGTGCCAAATACTTATGTTTTTACATTTTGGATATCTTAAAACTAGGAGGTTACAATGTTGAAATATTTTTTTTACAAAGGAAAAAAAAAAGTTTACAGCTATCTTAAGACTAGAAATAAGATTCAATATACAAGAGAGGGCCAAAAGATTTTTTTATGAAAAAATTTAAAACAAGGGATTCACTTTGATATACAAGAGGGGGAGTAATAGTATTTTACGAAATATTTTACGGTTATCTTAAAACTAACAATATAGTTTAGTACACAAAAGGGGGAACAAATATTTATGAGAAACTTCACAGAAATCTTAAAACTAGGGATTCAATTCTATTTTTTTTTTTTTTTTTTTTTTTTTTTTTTTTTTGTTCGTTAACGAAAGCCCAAAGATTCTTGGTGGTAGCACCAGTGCCGCCCTGTCATCTAGGGTCTGCCGGGCAGGTGTAACATAAAGACAAAAGAGTGGCAAACTCCTACCTACAAAAACCGACACAGATAACTTTATCAATAGATAAGATTCCATTTAATACATTTCCAGTGTGTTTTTCCACGGCTGTAATTTAAAAATTGGTGACATTTTAGAACATCACTAAGCATACGTTTTGGTGGGATAAAATTGACTTTTGTACCTAGCTATCTAAAATACGTTTTGAGCAAAATTTGATCAAATTGAGCATGGCGCAATCTTTTTAATCGTTCATTTAATGAACCCGAACACCCTTTATGTTGTAAATATGTGCGCGTAGAATGATGCCTGTATTTAATTTTAACAGTGGCCAAAATTTTATACAGCTATCGAATTCGCTTAGAAATAGTTAATTTGGCAGGCTGTCTGTACATGTGAATTGAAAAGCAACATTTTAGTTGTAACCGAGTTAAAGAGTGATTTTACGTAAACGCGTATATGGAAAAACGTTTGCTGTCTGTCCTAAAGCAGCACGATTGCTCCTTACTGTTTTAGCCGCATTTGCTGTTTTTGTCGCTACTTTTTGGACCGACTAAAAATATTTTGATCATTTTGGGATTCTGCAGTGTTGCAACCCATTATAGAAAACTGGAGTCCAGTGGAAGAGATCGCAGGATACAGAATCGGATGACAAGAGTTAAACGAAAGGAAATTCTGATTCGATCAACTACAAGCTTAGCGGAATATATTTGCTGTTTTATTGCTATACAAATTGAACTTCAAAAAGAAAAAAATCGATCTTTTACATTTTTTTTGACACTTTTTCTAGTTGGACTAAATTTTGATCGTAGCACTCTTTAGATGAGCTCAACTAATAGTAAAAACTCTTAATCAGGAAACAACCATCAGAAACACATTTGAAGAACATTATTCTTTGAACGAACTGCCAGGAATAAGCAGAAAACTCGAATCTTTCAACCCGAAACTGGGCCAGACAGGGGTATTTCAAATTGGGAAAATAAATCAAATAAAACCACAAATAAAGTACGGAACAAAAGCGAAAATTTCGCCAAAAAGTGCTGATATGGCAAGCAATATGTTCCAGCGGTTTGAAGTATACCATTTTTTTACTGCCGGAACTACAACTGCGGAAATCTATCGATCTGAGTGAAATTGCTGTTTTTATATGATAAGCGTAGTATTCGTGGTGTCCGGCGGGCTAAAATCTTTTTGCACTATTTCAGCCAAGAATAGCCCCATTGGGAACCTGCTCCCATGTCGTAAGAGGCGACTAACAGCATGCTAGGTGAACCTAGTTATTGCTCCGTACCGAAGACTTAACCTGAACGGACCTTAAGGTTTTGCATCATAGCCTTTATCTATTCTGTATTGAGTGAATCACTGACATATAGTCAGCTTTTCTGATTTGCTATTCCCGATTGTGTACCAATGTTTTAGGTTTCTTCTGGCGGTTGTACAATAGCCGTAAAGGATGAAGTCGAATTCTACACTAAGTAACAGCATATATGAATATATCGACTCTTTCACGCCAAGGTATAACTGTCAAAGCTTTGGTTTGAAAACTGTATTTATAAATTTATTTAATTTGGCCTAAGATGAAGCTGTAAAATTACACAAAAAGTTTTTTGTGAGGCAAGCGAACTGTAGATGTGTCAAAATTGGTAATGCTTGGGGCTGTTTAACAGCACGCATCTCCTGCGAGATAGTGGGATTGACGCCGATTAACTACGGATAAAGACTAACGATTTGGATGTTGAACGGCCGATCTTTCAATTTTCTTTATCGTACTCACGTGATTTCCGGAGAATTTACATGAGCGCGTGATTGGTAAATTGGTAATTGTTCGGGTTAGGGATCACGGGTCGGTACTTCAACATCAGCATCATCAACGTGCATAGTCCTGACCTTGGAAGTGCCGATGATGGCAAAGAATAATTCTACGTATAGCTGGTGGGTGAAAACGACCGCTGCCCAACCCACGACCTCAAGATCATCAGTGGGGATTTCAATGCTTAGGTTGGCCAGGAAGAAGAGCACGCGGAAGAGGACGAGCTCGACGAAGTCCCTCTCGAAGATTGTTGAAACACTGTGAAAACAACTATCAATAGCGTAGCGGCGAACGTTTTAGTTTATGTAGAACGAAGCCGACAAAACGAGTGGTTCTAAGAGGTATGTCAGCAGTTGTTGAAAAAAAAGAACGCAGCGCGGATACTACTGCTGCAACAAGTTCCCCTTCAGAGCCTACAACGATACAGACTGAAGCGCAATTCTGCCGGGACCAAAAGCGTCGGAGGAGGAGGAAATATTGTGCCGCGAGAGGAAAGGTTCGATGAACATCTAAATGAAGTGCAGGAAGAGGAATAAGATGGCGAAGAAAGTGCTGTCGGCGAGGCAGCAAGTAACAGAGATGTACCACCTCTGATGATAGGTGAGGTCAAGAATACCATCAATCAGTTGAAACAACAAATCGGTTGAAAGGGTTGTTATCAGACCTGAACTTATCATAATGGGCCCGGACAAGTTGGCCAATTACTTGCATCAGGTGATAGTAAGAATTTGGGATACCGAACAGCTGCTGGAGGAATGAAAGCATAGGGTTATCTGCAAACTCTACAAGAAATGTGACAGGCTAGATTGTGAAAACTGTCGTGCGACTACCGTCGTTAATGTCGCCTATAAAGTATTATCTCCAACCATCTTTCAGCGACTTAGACCATCAGCAAAAAGATTCGTGGGAAGTTATCAGATCGGCTTCATCGAAGGACTGTCTGCAACTGACCAAATTTTCACTTTGCAGCAAATCCTCCAAAAGAAGATCCACGAAGATATGCATCTTCTATTCATCGAATTCGGAGCCTCGAATGGTTTAGCTACCCAAAAAGATCTATGCAAGAACTAGGATGAGAACACCTTTTCTGGACAGCTTACCCGACTAATCCAGGTGACGATGGAAGGAATCCAGTACCGCGTTGTTCCACATTGCTCTTGAAGGAGTTATGAAACGAGTGGTGTTCGAAATGAGGGGGACGATTTTACACAGATCCAGTCAATTTATCTGCTTTACCGATGACAGCATTACAACATACTAAAGCGCGAAACTGTTCATATTCAGTTGAAAAATACGTCCAAACCGAATTGCATATTCAGGCCCGTGCGCAGAAAATTGTCAAGGGGAGGGTTTTAATTTTTTCACATCTCAGAAAAGAAAGGCATAGAAACCCTCAAACTTTGAAGATTTTTGCTGAGGCCTCAAAGGCCAAGTCTTGTGTACCAATCGATTCCGCTCAACACACTGAGTAAATATCTATCCAAATCTGTCGTTCAGAGAGCCAAGGACCGGGAGGAACTACATACGTACAAAGTACAAAAGGCTCTTAATCATAACGAATGCTGACGAAGTCTCATTGTCTCATCATGCATGATGAGACTTTCGTCAAAGGTGACTTCCGACAGCTTCCAAGGCTACTGTTTTTCACCGCCTAGCACAAGTTTAATCTTCTGGAGGAAGTAAGGAAGCAGAAACTTTCAAATTTTGCCGATAAATACATGATTTGGCAAGCTATCTTCTCATGTGGCAAACGGAGTGCACCGTTCGTGACTACAGGCACACACTATTTTTCAAGAGTCAGCAGTATTACAATTTCATGTCACATGAAAAAACCTAACGGAGTTTCACCAATCAGCCCTCGTGTAGAGTCGCCGAAAAGCGTTAGCTAGTCGCCGTTCTCCCAGTGGAGGATTAGTTCTTCTCTTCAGTTCAGCGCCAACGGAGAACGAAACAGGACGAACGAGGGTTCTCCCTGAAGTTGAACACCCAGCCAGCAGTAGCAGTACAAGATCGACGCGGAGGAGTGGGCAGCGGGGGGAATTTGGTAGAATAATCACGGTGGACGTTTGGATTTGTTTGTTTACTTTTTCTGTTTCTTATGAATACGAAAATTTTTGTGCGCAAGCGCCTTGGCCGCCCTGTCAATAAGGGTCTGTCGGGCGGGTAAAATTTAGAACCCAAGTAGTGGCAAACCATACTGTCGTTTTTATACACATCGCAAAAACTAGAAGCGGCAGGGTCATTACAGACCGGTTTAAAATATTACAGGCTAATCTTTTGTCTTCTGTTGGCAGGAGTCGAGCTTAGGCAGCATAACTGGAACTGCGAATTGCTCAAGTCTACCAACATGTCTCCTGGTAAAGACAGACTTGTCCCTCTTTACCGCGAGAACTTCCTTAAGAAATACTCATAAAAACAATGATAACGTTGGCATTAAACCAAGAGGCAAAGTGCTCAGATTTCCCACGCAATTCGTTAAGCAACAATGTTCAATGGTTTGTAATTACTGCCGGCTCCATCCCGGAGGGAAGAAGTCTGTCAGCGTGGCGCACTTTGTGTCTGTCGGATACACCAGAGCGCCCATATACAAGATACTGCCGCTCCTTTGAAGAAAGATGAGAGCATTGAGCGCAAATTCGGCTCCGGCCGACTTACGGTTTTGCGTGACCGGACGGTGCAGCAAGCACTGATATTTGGTCAACATGGACATCGTCATTAGAAAACAGAAATCGAGACCAACCGTGCCAGAAGCGCAAACGGTCAACCAAAAGCAGCGGCTAAAGGTCCAGGATGTCTTTCATGTAAGGCGCAACGTGGTTGTGATCATGGAAAACGAGACATACCTGGCGCTCGATGGCAATAACTGACAGGAGACCCGCAGGAAAGAGGTGAGCTGCAGTACAGTACATTTCCCACACAAAGTTCCCAAAGAAGGTCTTCTTGTAGCTGACAGTTCGTGAGAAGCGTATGTCAAAGTCCAGCTTCTTTCCTTGCCAACTTGCGGTCAACTGCGGTCTTCATTAAGAAATACCACTTGAAGAGTGACGTCGTAGTTTAGCCAGATCCAGGTTCTTCATGTTGCACGAAGCAAGAATATGGAGCGTTTGAAGGTCCCAGTCGTCCCCCAGGAACGCCAACACTACCAACGCGCCCTAATTGAAATGTTTTTTGTGCGCATCTTAAGTGGAGGATCAATTTGAACAATTGTGTCCCGAATACAAGAAACTGATCAATAAGGTGACCAGAGAGTTGAACAATAAGTCAACATATTTCCTTTCGACAGCTATGGCCAAAGTCCCAGCCAACTGCCGTAAGGCTGCCCGACAGGGGGTGGAGCCATTTTTGTGAAATCACGAATTAATACAGGAATCAATGAAAGCTTGTTTTGTTTCGATATCTTTTATCGTCCTTTCCGCATCTATCCGAAAATCGTCTCTTTTTTGATGAAGGCGTTATCAAATTTCACCACTTTTGATTTTGACGCAAGTACCAATTAATTTTTAACATTTATGTTTAAAATACGTCAAATGGTTTGCAGTCAAATCGACGCTAACTATGATCAAATAAACAAATCCAGTATTAGGTTTTTTACTTGCACAGTTAACCTCACTTTTCTTGACAGTTCGCTTGTACTGTTTACATGGACTTAGAAAAATTTGTGGACGACTAGATTCGCTCGAAGAAAATCGTAAAGAATTTAAGTCCATGTACACAGTACAAGCGAACTGTCAAAAATGAACCCTCAGTTCATTTGTGACGTCAGCGTAAAGTATTCAATAGTCGTTTTTCCCCGAGAATCACCTGTGTACAACATGTACGATTCCAGTTCGTTTCAATGGCGAGTGTTAAATTTACCTACTTCTCAACAAAGGCATCCAGCGAGATGCACTTCTACACGCGGGGAGTGCCATTTTCCGATTCAGTTCGATGAACATTCGATTCGAGTGCTGCACTGCGCTGGCTCGTGCGAGCAATGTATTTACATCACCGGATTCACTTCGTTGCCCCATCCGCATCCTATAGGTACCTACCTACCTATCCGCATCTCCTTTAATGTTTTAATTTTCGCATGATCGCTTGCCAAATGTTTGTTTATATCCGATGATGTCGACTTTTCGTATCAGCTGTTGTTCATCACCGATTTTATAGGGCAGTACACCACCGGCAAACCCCATTTTTTCCGAGAATCAGAGGTGTCGCGTGGTAGTTCATCACCCCGCCGATCAATAACCTTAACAAAATGGTGCGCAATTCACAGATCAACATACGCAACAGTCTTTTTCCATTTTTTAAATTAAAATTGCAATTGGGTCATTAAATAGACAATGAAAATATTCTTTCATTTTATACATTGATTTTTAATTGATTTTCTTCCAAATCTGGTCCTTATATGACACAATTGGTTTTATTCGACAATTGTTTCTATCACCTTTAACAGAATCTTTGACAGTTAATCCAACAAAAGGTTATTACATTTAGAATTTTAAGCTGACCCTAATGAGCTCGATTTTCACTAGGTAGCGCCTAATTTAACATCAAAATAAGAATGATGCATAACTAGAGAATTTATTCTAAGCTTCACGTCCCCTTATCTGTGGCTCTACTTCGCGAAAATCAAGCACACCAAATCGGGATCGTAGGGTCGGTGTATTATTAGTTGATTTTTTATTCTTAAGAAAATCATTCATCGACTAGCAGAGAAGCAGGAACGGGACTGTACGAAGACGAGCAACGCCGTCTGGGTCTTCGAAACCGACGTAAATCACGAGGCTCTCTTCTTCATCCTCCTTTTATCAACCACATCGCGTTGGTGTCGCGTCGGTCAATTTAGAGTGGGAAATTTTTCGATTTCATAATCTCTCACCTATGTATGTTTGTGGCATCATGGCATGTGTCGTTCGAATTTTCTTCGCCTCAAGTCAGCTTCGTCGAACAGAATGCGCTGCTGTGTCATTTGAGTCGGTTCGCAGAGTAAGGTAAATTTTTTTTCGGACACACGGTGCGACGCAACATTCTGTTCGGGCTGTCGGCCAAAAACCTCTGCCTGATGATGCTGATGTGTGCTCCTCCTAGGTAGGTGGCTAGGTATAAGAAAAATTTGTGCCGACATTTCAAAGAGACAGAACACATTTGAATTTCAGAAGCGCGTGTGATGATGACCCGTTTGTTTTTTGGATGAATGTCAAGTTTTCCAGGATTTATGGCAGGGTGCGTCCGTCATGGGGATGCCGACAGGGACGACTGATCTTGGCGAAGGTCGTTTGTGTAAGTCGCGTGCGAATTTCCGTTACTGTGGTGTCCACGTTTTACGCCTTTCTTATGCTGTCTATGATCGCAAGTCAGTCTCATAAAGCTAGGGAACCCCATAGAAAAAGGGACAAATAGGCGATCATATTACAGTAAAATAAGAAGTTATCCATTTCGTTACGATTGGTGCGTATATGATCTATACGTAATTAGCATGAATAATTTTGATAATTAATCTACTAGAAGAAATTTTTTCATAAAAATCGGGTGTATTTATGAGTACCATCGTTTTGTTTTTGGAACACAATTAATAAATTGCAATATGGTTCTAGGATTGCCACCTCTGGTGATTTTCCACCGGAAATCGTCCAGAATTCCCTTTCAAAGTGAATTTTGACAGCATGCTTATTGGCCCTTTTCAACAAACACGCGAGATATATACTTTCTAATCCAAGCAGGCTTGCTGAGTTTTATATGTCTGACAGGTCGGTTGCAGAGAAAGATTTTCACGTGTTGAACAACACAGCTGGAGAAAATTCTGAAGAGGACGTAAGTAAATGAGAGATTCTCTTTGGGGTCTTTATCTTCTGTTCATTACTCGGTCGTTTGAACATTTACTACTCAACTCTTTGCATAGTATTCTAGTAAAAACCATCGGCTGTCGATATGTATTGGAAAATTAGTGCACAGTATTATAGTGACGTACGAAGAGAAAGTAAATAAAGAGAGGCTCTCAATGATACTTACGTTCTATTCCAAATTTTCTCCAGACACGATGAAAACTCTGATGTTCTGGTAAGTGTGAAAATGATACAATTATTTAATTATTGTACAATCTTCTGGATCCGTCATATAATGAGGAAAACGCTGAGGCTGTGAACATTGATTGTGAGGACAAAATTAATCAGTTGGTTTTTTTCGCTTCCAGCCGAAACTTTACGATGTTATGTCCAACCATGGCATCCGTCATGCCAACAATAACACCATCAAAGAGAGAAGCTCCAGTGAACAAACGGTCCAGTACGTTTCTAATCAAATGATTGCAGTAGCACGAATCGAGATATAGGATATGCGCCAGCAAGCTACATTGCTTGCTCTGGATTTGCTGCCAAAACACTAAATCACTCCTAATGATCATATCGTCACCGTCACCGATGCTATGCGTGATTGGACAACAGGTAGGAACTAACCTATGAGTATCTATTGTTTTTGGACAATTCGCCTTCCGGAAAGGACTCGGGTCAGCAATCTACGTGGGACCCCTCGGGGAACTGATCTTAGACGTGGCGAAAGCCTACACTAGAGTGTGGCGCGAAGGAATTCTACGAGAGCTACACCGATGAAAAATCTCGGAGCCTGCAGTCAAAATTACCTAAAGGACCGACGATTCCAGATATACATAGGCAGTGAACTCTCCGACGAATTCTGAAAGACCGACGGAGTCCCAGTAATACTATTCCTAGTTAGGATGGACTCAATATTCCACGCGGACGACACCAACCTAATCGCCTTGGTAAAAACGATTCCCCGTGCCCGGATCTCCCTTACAAGCCGCGTCAATGCAGTCGGACGATGGGCTCTAGCAAACGGCTTCAAGATCGCTGCTTCTAAATGAGCTACCACTCATTTCTGTGGATCCTTCCATCCCGTCAACGCCAGGCCGGTCTCGCACAACGGTGTTCAGGCACCCTTCCGGAAAGAGCCGAAACTGCTCTATATCACACTAGACAGAAAAGCGACTTTCGTCCCACACTACCGTCAAGTAAAGAGGGATTGCGAGAGCCGAAAGTGGCTGGTGCGAACGATCTGCTCTCGCCACCCCAAAAACAACAGAAAAACCGCAATCAACGTAAGCCACGTCTTAATCCACAGCAGGATATATTACGGGATCGAATTGGTCTATCCTATTCCCCACAGTAATTTAGACGGACTGGTCGAGGTCCTCGTCCCGCTATATCACGGAGCCGTCCGACTAGCCTCCAACCTGCTACCAAGGACACCTGCCGAATCCGCCTGCGTCGATACGGGAGTCCTTCCCTGCCGCAGGGGCAGTCGCTGAAACATTCAGGAGAATCGTCGGATTCTTGAAAAAACATCGGTAGGCGAGTGTTTCGCTCTGTCCATAGCCACGGACCTATATAAAAAATTCGCAAGCAGCCCTCTACCGTCCATCGCCCGCCTACACCGGGTGATCGCGCCTGGAACGACACAAGCCACAACATCGACTACAGCCTATCCCTGATCGTCAGCGGAATCCAATCAGAACAACTTCAATAACTTAAAATCTACGGATAATTCTTATAACTATTAGTGCTCAAATGAAAGATAGTTGTCCCAGGTAGCCTTATTTGTTTTTATGTGAATTTCGATAGTAGCCGCGAGGTGAATGTGCTCAGAAAAAGATATTGCACGGTCCGCGGAATCATCCGTTCCATTTGGTCATCTTAAACTTAACGCATTTCAAAAACCCGCGTGTAGATGTTTTCGTGCAGAATCAAAATATATTGACACGATTGGCACGCAAGGATAAGCAAAACAAAAGGCCACAATGTGCTGTACACCACGATGCTAAGCTAAGTTGTTAACTAAGAAATATCCAGTTTGGCAGGCTGTCTGTAGCTGTGGCATTAAATGCGATCTGGGGCTCCTAACACCTCTATAATACAGATATAACTATATACACGTCAACTCTGCCCCACGCATTGCATAACGTTTTCGGTTCGATTGAAACTGTTGGTTTCAGTGTCTCCGTATAACCGGTACAGTTGGAAAGACAGATGGCAAAAACTGATCAAAAGGGATTTAAGTGCATCTGCTCACATCTCTAACTGCTGTCAGTTTGACTGTAAAAGTAAATTTCACATGAGATTTCGACATTCAGATGCTTTTTAGTTGGCTAATGGTCCAACTAGCCGAGATTCACCTACAAAGCGATTCAATTAAACAGTGCTCAATTAACGAATAACAACTGTAATTGCAGTGAAACAAAAATGATTTTGTTGATCTAGTAGAGACAATAAAGTTTGTTTCATATGTATAGGTAAACATATTGACTATTGTAAGGAAAGGCTTAATTTCACAAATTTGACAAGTACTGGTCCTTTTGTCAACGGTTTGGGCTTTGAAAATTTGATTCCACTAAAGTTGGCATGGTGTTAAATGTCAGTTTCCAAGAAGCTGAAATGAAAAACTATGCCTACTGATAGAGACTGCTAGTAAACGAACGATATTGGTCTAGAGTGCTATTGATTTAGATAAATATTAGAGAAAATTATCAATGAATTTTGAACATGTTTCGGCAATTTTCAGTAGACAAATGGGAAATAATATTTAGACATGCAGGGTGTTCAGTTCATCATTATTCTACTGAGTCCTGGTACTAAGTTAGTGTCGGATTCTGATGAGGGGATCTCGAAACGTATCTCCATAACTAGTTTTGAAAGTGGGGCTTTACAAGATGGAACTACACGAGATCACCTACTTGGCAGACCCTTGGTGACAGGGCGGCAAAAACGCCGCTTTCATACCCAAAAGAAAACTAATATACCATCCGGCCACCGAGAAGAGATACACAGTGACGAACCACGGCATAGAACAGACGATATCGATTCGTCATTAAGAGGTTAGCTAAACGTAAAGGAGTGTTTTCGCTATCCCAACTAAACATTAAGGAATCGAATCGCCGCCCGTTCTCACTGTGGAGGATCAGTCGAATGAACCTAGCTCTTCTCCACAGTTAATCGTCAAGGGGCAGGGCAGCGAAAGGAGCCTCGGTGAAGTACACTTCGGTGACTTCTAGGATCTCTCGCGGGGAGTGAGTAGATCCTGCGATAATTCACCAACAAAGCAGCGCAGCTCACCTCCCTAGCAAATAGCAGAGAACTGCCACCCGAGTCGCCTACTACATAGCGGAAGAACTTGGATGGTGTAGTCCCGGCCGGTTGGAAGAAGCCTAGTTCTTTCTGTCATCACCAGCTGCCACGGATTAGCAGTGTCGGCAAACAGCAAACAATAAGGGGGATGGCAATAAACCGAAATTAAAGTATTTATTTATTTGTTTTGTTCCTAGGTCGCCCTGTCAATAAGGGTCTGTCGGGCAGGTAAAGACTAGAACCCTAATAGTGGTTAACCCCTACTTACAAATGGGACAGACAATTGCCAAGGTGAACAAAACAGATCGTACAAGGGTTCCTCGGAGAAATTCAATTTTGGACAAAGGTGAAATA
Source organism: Topomyia yanbarensis (assembly GCF_030247195.1). NCBI lineage: Eukaryota > Metazoa > Arthropoda > Insecta > Diptera > Culicidae > Topomyia > Topomyia yanbarensis. The sequence goes on along the minus strand of NC_080670.1, from coordinate 203,104,487 downwards.
ATATTTAGACATGCAGGGTTTATTAGGTTATTATTTTACTTAGTCCTGGTACGAAATTAGTGTCTGATTCCGATGAGAGGCTCTCGAAACGTATCTCCATAACTTCAATGTACCTATGGGATCCGTTTACGGAGAGTAGATGATCCGGTGATATTTCGTAGCCTAGGGAAGTTTCAGCAAAGGTGTCGTACACACCGAAATTTTCTGAACTTTTCTGATTTAGGTGTTAGGGTCCTCAAGCACAAATTGGTTCATCCATTTTTTTTTCTTTTAGAAAGTAAAGTATTACAAGACAGTTGGTTTCCAAGTCATACTATAAGAGTTCGTTTCTTTTTCGTTAGCAAACCAACGCTGCTGTGCTTCGTTTCCCGAGATGTCACTCGGAACTAGCCTGTTGTTTATGCGTTTACATAAGTTAAGCGAACTGTTTGAAAGTAGCGTCTATCTGACCCCAAGTTGATATCAGTTACTGACGAGATGAATTCGAAGCACGGAACTCCAGCTTTTCCTGATCACTTTCCTAGCGAATAATTATTGCCGCCATCGGAACAACTAACGACAGAGCCAGGAAAACGTAGCAGTTGTTGTGCTAGGCGGTCGAATTAAACAGGCCGCCTTTCCACCACCATCACCAGTAGCGGAGCGGCGAATTGAAATCCGGTCACAGCAGTGAAGAGTTAGAGTAAACACGGCAAATACAGTGATATTTTACGTTTCGACTTCACGGTAAAATTTAGCTCGGTAGGTTTGTTTTCTTCTGGGTAAGAAAATTCGAAATTTTTAGCAGCCGCGTTTTCGCCGCCCTGTCACCAAGGGTCTACCAGGTAGGTGACTATAGGCCTCGATTAGCGACTAAAACCTTACTTTCAAAATGGCAAACAAACCAATAAATTAGTTATGGAGATGCGTTTCGAGTTCCTTTCATCAGAATCTTATAATAGTTTAGTACCATGATTAAGTAAAATAATGATGAACTGAACACCCTGCATGTCTCCATATTATTACAACTTTGTCCAAAACTTGTAATTTGTTCAAGTGGTTCTGGTTGGAGATTTAAATTAAGCTGAAAAATACTGCTGGTATCCCAAAAATCGATAACAATACGCGACAGAGAAGAGATGTCTTCTGTAGAATTTATGCAAATGTTCTCCTCTAAAAATTTTCGAAGACACTCAAAAGGAATTCAATGAAGATCCGTCCGTAAATCTTTGAAATCGTGACGACCATCTTAGATGCTTATGAAACTTTACACATTCCACCGGCATGGAAAAGGAAACATTTTCCATAATCAGTAAGACGGCGTAGACATTTCTACGTGCATAAATTTCAAACAAAAATTTGGTCGATTACTATATTTTATTCGGCAAAATTTTCTGAGAACGAGTTACTAGGAATGAATATTTCTGTACGAAAAAAATATACACAGAAAAAAATCTGTCATTTTTCACAAAAACAAAAATTTGTGTAAACATTTAAATTGCAAAAAACCCATTTTTATTTTGTCAACAAAAACCGAAAGAGAAAAGAAACATTTTGAATGTGATTGTTTGATGGAGAATTTATCGGTAAAAAAGTTTTTCTAACACTAACTTTTTACATGTTTTTAAATTTCATACTAATTGACATTCAAAACTGTAATTTTACTACAGAATATAATTCTAAGCATTGTTTTAAATCTAAGTGCATTTAACAAAAATCTTCCAAAATGCGATAGATTTCGGTATATTTGGAATTTTGTTCTAACAGAACTGCAAATTCGTGTGATTTTGCCCTTTTCAAAAGTTAATCGCGTTACCTCATCATAAAATGGAAAAAATCTAATGTTTAACGCTTTTAAGACGTAATAGAAGCTTTTTCAGTGTATTTGGATCTTGGAGAAGCTTTCAATGAAAAAGTTTTCCTATCAACAACTTTTGACATATTTTTATAATTCATACTATTTGCAGTCAAAAATACAATTTTATTTTTGAATATTTTCTGAAATGTAGTATTTCTCGAGATATTTTAAATTTTATTTGAATAACTCTAATAACTATTCTATTTTATTACGACCTTTTCAAAAGTTATTTGTATTTCTCCATCAACAACAATAGGTTTTTCAGAGGCCCATAACATCTCCTGTAACTTGTGACATCAAGGTGATATTGTAAACCATTTTAAAACTGCATGAAATGCACCGATTAAGCTGATTCGGATGACCCTGGATGGATCAAAATCTAGCTTCAAAACATCCGGACATCCAAGTCATTTGTAACGTTATATGGATTGAAGCAGGTTGATGCACTCTACAATTTAGTATTTAACATAGCGCTCGAAGGTGCGCTGGGAACCATCATCACGATATTTCACATGCTTTATGACGTTGATCGCAGAGCAGTGGCAGAGGTATTTTTTTCCTTTTAAAAGGGAGGCGGCAAGAACATTGAGGTCTGATAAAACACAGCATACTTCAGTGGGCTGGGAATATATTGCGAAGGCCGGACGAGCGACGAGCTAAAGTTATGTTCAGTAGAGGTCGAGGAAGAGGTGATAAACGTCTGGGCAGAACCCACAGCACTGGTTGTATGCAATCAAGGAGATGTGTGGGCAGGTGAGGTGGGCGTTTAAGGAGACTGGCGGCCCAAGATAGAGCAACCTGGAAATCTAATCTTTCACTCCAGCTTCAGTTTTACCTTCTACAAATGTTCCATATTATGAACAGACACTAAAAAATTAGAGTTAATCGTTGTGATGTTGGTCCTAAGTGGGACTATGGTTGAGTTTCGCTCATTTTGATATGGACGATTTTCACAGCTAGAATAGGAGTAATGGCTCTTTGCCTACGTAGAATATAGAAGCAATCAACACGGGTAGAACTGTTTACAATTATTTTGCTCTGAGCGATAAGAGCAAAGTAATTATATTAAAAGTAATTCAAGCAGACTGGTTAATAAATTTTAAAGCGTCGTTTTTTAGAAAATAAAAAAAAAACTGCCAGTTTTTGTACTCATTAAGTGGTAAAAGCCTTGACAAATACCAGCGTTATTAGAAAATTTAAAAACACCAACTCAATTCTGATACAGTACGAAATTATTAGTGTTAAAAAGCTGTCTACTATGGATGTAACACCGCAACTTTTTTGGCTTGACAAGTTGTCACAAATGAAGAATAAATTATACTCTCAATAGTGCAGCCCTGAAGAAATTATTCTCAATCGTTGCAAATTGGCGCTTCTATTTTCCTTGTCGTTCAAGTATAAAATGCTACTACCTACTGAGTCGGTGTTCGTTCTTTTGTAGGTAAAGAATTTATCAGCCAAACGACCCTAAGGTATGGCTTACGCAACAAACTAAACTGCAATAGATCACTTATTTAAAACATGCCCGTAATGATGAACTTCATTAATCGCCCCAGAATGATAGTTCGAGTAAACATTACGACCAGCCAGAGCAATACTTCGCAAAAAACCGGCGATCCTAGCGCGTGCACAAAGTTTCCCAGAACCTGCGAAGCTATAATGCTGCCACCGCACGCCGCCGTGGGAAATTCCCCAACGCCTCCACGTCGTTTTTCTTACACACATAGGGCTGCTAGACGTACTAATCCACCGAATCCGGTTTTTGAATGACACGGAGCTAGTACCTACACACAATCCTGATCGGAGAATTTGCCCTATTTTTAGCGTGCCAACAACATTTCGCAGTGGCGACGAGGCGCGAAAATTAGTACACTCGCACTTTGCCCTGGCTGCCGAACGCTGCGAAGGAATCTAACTACAATCCATCGAATGAAAATCCATCCTAAAATTAAAACGCCCTGTTCTTTGTTGACCTGTCAATCGTTGAAAAAAAAACACTTCCTGATGATAGTAAAATTTGTCAACTTTAAAAACGTTTAAATTGTTTATCACTGAGCTACTACGATCGCCACAAACTTGGCAGAATCACACGCACGCACGGCGGGCGAGGGAAGTGTGGGAGGAAAACAGCTGAAATTTTCACGAACTTCTTCCACAGCGCGCAACCGTTTTTCATGGCCATAAAAGGCGACTCCAAGTATGTCGGTGTGGCGGCCGCACACGGCTCGCCACAGCCTGCTACGAATATCGTTCGTTGTTGTTGTTTCTGTTGGTGTGTTGTGTTGGTTGGCGGTGAGAAAAAGATGATTACGTATTCTGTCAGTACTCACGGTATTCACTGGAAGAATAGATTCGTGTCCTATAATTTTTCTCTCACGTAACAGAAAGGATGTCTACTTTTAATCCGAGGAAAACGGGGCTTCGAGGTAGCACAGAAAGGATGATGATTCACTTTATTTTTAAATCTACCACACCGCACTGACCGTTTGAGACTGTGGCGAACACTCTGCGCGTTCGCTAGACAATTTGTTGCATGAGCTCTTCGGAGATCACCTTTCAGGACTTGAACTGACGACGAGATGGTTCCTCGTGCTACTTGATTTCATGAGATTATTCACCACACTTGTGTCTAATAAAACGATCCACAATGGTTCATCGTTCTGGGTTAGTCACTGACACGTTTGCTAAATTACACGCACAATTCAGTTATCCTTTCGGTTCCTCGCTCCAATTGATGCCTAATGCCAGCAGGAAAAGTTCTGAACTCCCGTGTCGATTATTTTCAATTTCACAAGAAAAGGTGGTACTCTCTCCCTACTGATCGCGTGTTGATTAGTGGATGTCGGCAGTAGTACTGCCGCGTTTGCAGAGACCCAACCCGACAGCGACAGCGGATCGGCCAGCCGTGAATAGTGTTTGGTAGTAGTAGGTATCATCTACCAATAGAAAGACGGACGAACCGAAGAACGAGCAAAAAAAAAACAAACCTTTTCCCCGAGTGCGAATTCGCGCGTGCGCCATCATTTCCGATGCTTCTGGCTGCTGCTGCTGCTGGGCGCTGGTCTACAGCGAAGCGGAAAGTGTTGATCATCATCATGATCGTACACTACTTGAGTTGGTCGAAAAAGAGAGTAAAAAAAAATAAACGATTCCCCGATTACGGTGGGTTCGAAATTCGAGTTTGATTTTTGTCCGATGTTATGCGAATTCTCGGTTATAGTTTCGATCGTATATTACCCAAGAATTTTCCATGTAAAGAGCGGCTTACAATAGCGTGTGATTCGAAGCGGACAGCTTCGTTCTATATACTCGAGATAACAGCTCCATCGCATTCAAAATTTCGAACCCACCGTGCACTTTATTTCCCTCACGGTTCCCCACCCCAAAGTATCCAACACCCGGGGCGAGATAAAATAGTAACTGCATCGTTCAAGTTGAACTCTGTAATAACCATAAGTCTGTTTATTCAAATCGTCCGTGCTGCTCTGGTTTTTTAGTGTATTTCTCTTCTCTACTCCCTTCATTATTTAGCGATTCGCACCACAACCGAGAAGCACTCTCCCCTAGATAGATAGGCGAGCGCGTTTTGGATCGTCAAGTTCGAAGCCGTGTTTGGCGTGTGTGCGATCAGCGACCGTATCATTGCGTCAAATAAGCAGACGCCGGTTTTTCTCCAGCGCCGTTGAATTGTTAAGGATCAGTTAGGAAGAGCTGGAAATTTGATTGTTTTAATTGAAGTATGAAAAATTATTACTGGCAGCACTGCGCTAATTAAAATTATAAATTAAAAATATTTTTTTGAAATTCAATAGAGCCACACCTTCCATTGAACAACATTGACCCCTAACCATTTACTGGATTAACTGTCCAAAATGCGAACCCATGTGGCTAAATCCATTGTCAAATTATTGCTACATTTAGAAAGTTAAGCTGTATCGATTTGGGTAATTTTGATGTTCATTTAATGATCCAACTCTACAGTCAGGCGTTATTAATAAACTCCATGAACGTTGCTAAATTTCGCTAAATTGAGACCTTTACCAACGAGAAAGACCCATTACGCTACACGGAACAAATTTGTTCGGTGTAATAATTATTGACAACCCATTTCTTTTCCCTCCGTCTTTTTTGGGCGGGTGCGTCTTTTTTTCAAACGACTGGAAAAAACCGCTAAATCGGGGCACCGTCATGGTATATCGCTCTTGTGCGGTCCAGATGCGGCGATAATGTTTTTCTGCCGCTTAAAACTAACAGCATCGCCATCATCATCATCATCATTATAATTGGTAGTATTAATATATTTACTGCCACGAACTTTGCCGTGGCCGCCAAATTAGATTCAATTGGAATTATAAAATTTAATTACAACGCATCGAGAGAACGGTGTGCCTTTTGGTGAATGGAGCTAATGAAAGTAATATAATTTTAACTCAATTAATTTGGGTCATTAAATGAGCAATAAAATTATCCTTTCATTACGTCTTCGTCGATAGAGCTGAACTTTTCGAATGTAACACTACAAAAGTCGTCCAACCTTTAAAATTTCAGAACTATTTTAAAAATTGATTTTCTACGAACATGTAAACACGTCCTTGTTTCGCACTAGCGACTTTACTTGACAATGGTTTTAGCCACATGGGTCTTTGACAGTTAACCTAGCAAAAGTTAAGGAGGGTTTGGATCCTCTTTCACATAGGTCTTAACGCCCATCAAAATTCAATTGTTGCTTTTGTTCTGTACTTTGTTTGACGATTTTCTGTTCTTTATAGGTCTTCAGGTTTCTCCGGATCATTCTAACAACTGTACTCGTTTCATTGAACAAATCACGTATCAATATTAATTTATTCTTCCTAATTAGAGATACCACTTTCTGGTGGTCCAGGTTCCGGTTGGAAGACCTGATTTTTCTCACTTCCTGGATATTCATCCAAAGAATAGTGTTCCCCAAACTAAACTCGCGTGATGACTTCCAAAGCGGTTAGCCAATTTTTGCACAGTTACACTTTAAAACTTTAATTTGCGCTTCATTTTCAATGGGACACATTCTGGTACTCAAACGGAAACAAACAAAAAACAACAGTCAAACGCACAGCCTACTGCGATGAGCATCACATTAAACTCACAACAAATAGGGTAGATGAACCCTTATTCATCTTATTAGTCAGGATGTCACACTATTTTGTTGATAACTCGGCCAACTGTTACTGTTTCAACATTTTTTTGCTTCATTCCTAAGAAGTAATACAAGGAAAAATCTGGCCTGAAAAATGTAAAACATTCGCGTTTGAGCGAAGTAGATAGTAGAGTACAACGCACCCATATTCATCCTACCATTAAAGAAAATGCGTTGAACAGAGATAGCAGACACTTTTCTAACAAATATGTTCAAATGGGTGGCATGAATAGAGGCGTTAAGATGAATTAGGGAACTGTTATCCCACATTTGTACAACGCAAATGCGTGTTGATAACTAGTCGAACTTCAATAGAGGGAATGCTCTTTTTAACGTTTCGCATTCGGTGGATGCAACATAGCAAAAAAAAATTCTGTGTACATAACAGTTTTCAATTCAGAAAACCTTAACGAGTTCGGTTGGGATTGAACCCAGACTCATTACGGCGAGAAGCAGTCTTGCCCACTACATAACCACCGGCTCGATGCATTCCAAGAAATTTACGAATATTTTTATCAATTTTAGGTTCGTTGTAGTACTGTATTTGTCTCTAAGAATAGGATTGTCCCTTATTATCACTGTCCCTCTCTCTTTCTCGCTTGAATAAACAATTATTTATAAGATCACATCGAAATTATAAGTACTTGGAAAAATATCAACATTAACCACTGTATTGGTAGGAGAGCAGATGTTAAACCACAAATTAGTTGGTGTCTGTTATTAGTTCATTACAGTGAAGACTCGATTTTATCAGCCCGCGATTTTATCAGCTTTTTGACCCGATTTTGTCAGACTCATATGAAAATTAATAGTTGGTAGGCTCTAGCAGATTAACCAAGTTGAATTCTAGTAAATCCTATCTTGAGCATATTGTTCTTATCTTAGAGATCCGAAATACGCAAAAAATTAGAATGTCAGACCCCCTTAATTTAAACTAAATAATCAGAAAAGGTTATGCGGCAATATCTAGGGGCTAAAAAGATTATTTTAAGAGCTTCGGTTCCTTAAAAAGAAAGACAAATATATGTCCCGATTTTGTCAATGTCCCTGTTTTATCAGCCTAAAATTCACCACGGGGCTGAGAAAAACGGGTCTTCACTGTATTCTAATTTTGACCAAGTTTCGACCCCAGATACTTTTGCTTTTTAAATCTTGGTTAGCACTTCTTGAAGTTAAACTATAAGAAGTTAGGCAACATCTCGAGTTGATCTTATCATATTCGTCGTCACGGTAATCTTAATCCGTTTCTAATAAGAATAACGTTGTTTTGTATAGGATTTCTTACATTCATTGCACACACACACTAAACGTGCCAGTTAACTGTAATTGTTCAATTGTCGCCGGTAGGAAGTTGACTAAAGTTACTCCTTCAGGCGACACAATGAAACAACAAAGAGGCATGACTGGGTAATCATCGACTAAGCGCCTAAAATGTTGCAACTAGTTGCCTCTTAAAGTTGCTTATGCACACACCAAGCCTTAGATAGTTACGATATGTTCCAATGACGACGCAAATAGCGTCTCGTTCTTATTTGGCACTCGTTATGGAATGTAAAAAAGTTGTTGTGGGTTGGTGAAAAAATTAAGAATAAATTCCACTAATGCAAACCAATTACAGAGTAAGTTAGTGTCATTCAAATCTTTTTTTTTTGTTGAGAGTTGTCCTACAGGAGCTGTAGAGCTAGGTTCTTGGAAGGGCATGTTGTTCCGCGAAACGAACAACTCTCCTTGGTTGATGTTTTTGAACATAATCAGCACGCTATGTTTGATGTGATGCATTTGTAGACAGATTCTAACAGATTAAGTTACATCCGAAGTTTCAGTAGTTGTTCCACTTCCCGAATAGCTTGCCATACGGGATATTTCGAAATATCAACTTACAACACAATTCGTCCACAGCGAGGCTACTTATTGCTGTCCATCGATACTCACTACTATTTTAAGCAGTAGGTAGGGCAACGATATATTATAATATTTTTGTGCTGCAAGCGATTTTTTGTCGTTATGAAGTAGACAAAGCGACACAGGGATAGAAAATTTGTTTACTTTGTTGGTTGCAGCAGAGCACTTCAGCTTCAGTTCGAAACAAGATGAGAAGATAGACTGTTTTTAAAAATAAATTTGGTTTCATTCAATTGTTTCAGGCTCAACATCAAACTGTTGCTCAAAAGAAAGCAGTCTCCCACAATCCGTACTTTTATGAGAAACCTGAAAATGGTGCATAGTGTATATTTTATTGAAAACGTGCCTTTCAATCATTTTGACGCGATGAATTGAATTGGTGAAACCTTTACATGTACAACAAAATAGTAAGCATTTGACTGCTACTTTCGCCAGTGTACGCGAAATCTTATAGATAAAGCGAACGTCCTTCTCTCGAATCGAAAGCAAGCCAACACGATTCCAACTGATTTACGCTTCAATCTTGAATATCGAGTGTACATACCAGCTACCGTCGTTGAGAGAGACGGCGTGGTAACTGAAGAGTTATTGATTCGTGCTTTCCGAAAGAATGGGGTGGGTATTTTAAAAACTCGAATCCTTTCACAGGTCACAATAATTGAAATTCAACAATTAAACACAATATCAGGTACAGAAAAAGCAAAAAATCGCCTGTCAAAATCGTTTCGAGTAACATCTGTAGGTGCTGCCTTACCATACTATGTATTGTTGGTCAAGCTTCGTCTTTTCGTACATATACACATACTAAAGCCGTTGCAATAAAATGAAGCGCGGTGAGGAACACAAGGAGAACTTATGAACAAAGCAGACCGAAAAGCGTTTTTTTTTGTGGAAGAGATCACCTCTTCACTAAATTGTCCCTTCTACTAGCAACGTACCGATAAGCTTAAACGTTCCACAAAAGAACGATCTAAACGCATTCCTATTACGTTGCAGAACAAATTTTCCAAGTTATCTTACGTGGATGAATATAGCTCGGAAGTGGAGGACGACTATGTTTTTATTCTTGGTGCCAAAAGGTGGAGCGTGAACTTGTACGCTGAAACTTGTACGCAAGAAAGTGACAGTTCCAATCAAACCATCTATTTCAAAGAAGCCATCGTTCAATACACGATGTTAGTGGTTTTCAAATTCATAGCAAGGACTTCCCAAAAAAAGAAAATATATACGAACTTCCAACGATTCCACATATTGTTTTGATTATACCCTGAACAGGTCGTTAGGCTCTTAGATCATAAGATGTTTATTAGTGTTTCCAATTCTTCTAACACAAAAGCAAGATGGCAGTGAACAAAGCTGAAACAAGTTTAATTTCCTTTATAACAGTTGTAAAATTATTATCACAATTATTAATCTATTGCCAGGAAAGAGATGCCACCCAGGGTAACAATCCGGTCGCGAAAGACTCCATGGTTACAGAAGAATCGAATCCTACACAATGTGCAAGAACCTCTAACACAAAGGAACGTCGGGAACGTCTACGATCATAAACACCTCCACAACCAGACCCAGCCAAAAAGGACGTAAGGTGCGTAAGCTTCCTAAGATGGGAAACAATGCGAGGAAAAACTGAGGCAAAGCAGAAAAAATCAACCGAGACTTTAAAAATAATAACTAAAGGCGGAGTGCTGTCACCCCTTCTGCGGTCCCTGGCTGTAGACGGATTCCTGAATTAACTAAAAGGTCTGGGATTTCAAGTGACAGCTTACGCAGACGACATTGTCGTCACTGTTAGGGTCAAGGACGAATCTACGATCTCGGATCGTACTAAGGTTGGTCTAAACGTGACGATTGCCATGGTGTAAAAGAGAGAATCTTTGCATAAATCCCTCCAAAAAAAATGATTGTACGTTTCACTATCACGACCGACCAGGCGATCGATTCATTGTATGTTTGTACCCCAAAGTGAAACTTCTACGTTTACTAGAAAATAGTAAGCATTTGACTGCTACTTTCGCCGGTGTACGTGAAAATTTATAAATAAAGCGAACGTCGTCCTCTCGAAACAAAAGCAAGCCAGCACGATTCCAACTGATTCACGCTTCAATCTTGAATATCGAGTATACATTCCAGCTACCGTTGTTGAGATAGACGGCGTGGTAACTGAAGAGTTCTTGACTCGTGCTGCCCGAAACAATGGGGTGAGCTTTTTAAACTCGGAACTTTTCGCAGATCAGGATAGTTGAAATTCACCAATTAAACGTAATATCAGCTACAGAAAATTGTTATCCCATCAAAATCGTTTCGAGTAACATTTGAAAATAAACTTTGTCAACTTGGTCAAGCTTCAACTTTCCGTACGCATGTACAAAGCAAAACTGTTCAGTTAAGTTGCACTAATTGCGATCAAATACTGTTTGTTATACAATGAAGTGCTCAAAGTACACCGAGGAACATAAGGAGGACTCGTGTACAAAGCAGGCCGGAAAATATCTTTTTGTGGAGTCTCCCCGCAATTCTCCGACATACACGCAACGCTTCTTTCTACAATAGAATGATCCAAACGCACTTCTGTGAAAATCTTGAAATAGTCAACAGTTGATCCCATTCCATTGCAGAAGACATTTTCCAATCTGAAGAAAATGCATGTCTGAAGGGGAGAACGATTAAGTTTTTATTCTAGGTTTCAAAAGAAACAGAAGCACTGCCTGTTACCATGACCCAAGAATAAATTAAAAGGTAATATTTACTTGTATCTCAACCGTCGCAATAACACAACACTATATGAAATGGATAAAACATACTTGTACTTGAAATATTCTTACATCGTTTGCTAATATTTTGAAATAACAGTGCGCAACCGTGTTTAAGATTCACGTATCCCCCGTATTTGATCGAGCTAACCCAATTTTTCTAATCTAAGTTCAAATTCAGCTTAATTTCAACACGGCATCTCTTTAGAATAAACCAAACATCGATAATTTAATTTGCATACAATTTAATGCAGATCGATAAAATAAAAATTTAGCACATTCGGCAAGCGGAAGTTAAACCAGTCGCTAGTCATTGTGTGTCGATTTATCAGTCGACTTCGTCTAATTAAAGAAATGTTAAGGGGATGTCCCCCCACATTACACACCACCCTTCTCTAAACCCCCTCCCCTCTTAAAGTCCCCTCCTCAAGCCACTCCCCTTCATCAATCCACCTACCCTCAAAGCCCCTCAACAGTCCCCCCTCAAACGACCACCTTATGCACCCTCTTCAGACCCACCCATCTCTCATCTCAATCATCTTCTCTTAGTAGGCATATCAAGATAGGCTGGAGGGTCGTTCGGTTGTGGGTTATTCACCTCCATCATAAACACTCACACACCACCGCATGATAAAATAAGTTAGCCGAAAGACAACATTGAGCTAATGCTAATTAAGCTAATTAAATATTATACGGTTCCTCTGGAACCACCTCCTGGATCCGTCGCTGGTTTCAAGTGCTTCAATGTCGACACATAGCATCTCAAGTTCGTGGCTGTCGATCCATTGTATGTATGTGCAAATAGTACTGAATATGTAATATACATTTCCATTATTATATTGGTCATAACCAGCCCTGGAATCGAAGTTTGGGCAAATGAGAAAGACACAATTGCACCACTAGGTGGATTAAAACAGGTTTTCTTTTATTCGGAATGTTATTTTTGCGTTTTTTAACTCTATTTTAAATTAGATTCACACTAACACTGACTAACACAATCAACTGCATATTTTCTCAAATACACTCACAATCTGTCTCATCCAAAACGTACAAGCGTTCGTAGCCTTCGCGGTAACACAAACACCTGTACACAAACGCGAACATTCAAATGCAATCACCGACACATGCTTACGCTCGTGATCTCGCTAACATGAAAACACTTCGGTAATTAAGTGAATGTTTTAGCATTAATAAACTTATAAATGTGGTCTCATACGGGAATCTACAAAAGCACAATTCATCGGTCACGTCCGGAAATCTCTACCTTCGATCTAAGCAGAGGGGCTCATGCCTTCAGTTGGACAAAATTATGACGCTCATATTCCCTAGACAACACGTTCCATGGCGTCATGACAGGGATCTCAAGTGATATGGAAGCAATCACTCTCTTCTAGCATATGAACCGTACACCGAAAATTAAGTATTAGATTCACGGTCCCAGAAAAATCCCAGAACACGCGAATATGCGAATATTCACATGGTTATAAAATCGAATTCATGCAGGTAAAGTTACATACATGCTAGCACACGCTACATACAAACGCCCACGCGATCGAACAAGTTAAGGCTGAACAGAGAATAGGCAAAAATCGAAAACGAAATAAGCAGTTTTTTCACACCGTGCGTTAGATCTTCATGCAAATCAATCAGCAGTACTGTAACAATATTCTACATAAGCTGATTGATTTTTATGAAGATCTAACACACGGTGTGGAAAAAACTGCTTTTTTCGCTCGCAATTTTTGCGCATTCTCTGTCCAACCTTAACGTACAAACGCTCGAGCCCTTCGCGACGACACACGCTACCGTGAGGTAGCGCTACGTCCGCACATATGTGAACCGTACAATGAATATCACATTCAGAATCACGGCCAGCTGCAATTGGTCTCAGGCAGTGTTTTAGTGGGTGACATTTACCGTCTCGTCTGCAAATATAGTGAGTGATTCTGACGGGGAGCTCTTCCGAGGAGCTCTACAGCTACAGTAAAACAAGTCTCGAAAAAAAAAGAAAATTCATGTTTCGGATAATTTTAGGACATTCTAGCAATGTTCCATCAAATCGAATTATTTCGGAGGACTTTTGAATATGTTGATCTTAAATGTTGCCGTGTCCGTCCTTCTGTTCACGGGGTATTACATTTATGGAAGTTCTACCGCCTTACTGTTCCATCATATACGAAATTTTGTACAGATAGCTTTTCATTGTTGAACCAAGGAAGGAAGCTGTCATGTCAAAAAATGGAACGATGGAGTTTATAACTTATCGAACCATCTTGCCAGACAGTGTAGTATCGTGAAAACTTTACTTGTGTGTTGGTTCTCGGTGATCTAACAGTAAGCAACCCAGACAACAGCCACGTAGCCCGCAGACGTCCACAATATGGAATAGTCTTAACCACTTATCACTGGTAGCGCATATCGAAAGAAGTAGGTGACCATGAAGGTTGGCGACAGCCATTGGCTTACTGACTAGTGAAGTGGAAGATAAAATTGAAATTGAATATTAGGTCCTTAAGTTTGAAGCAAACTGATATAACTTGAGGGACGAAGGGTGGAGCCAGCGAATAATGAGAGAACAACCGTGCACCGTCTAAAAGTAAAAGTAACATGGAATGAAGTGAATTTTACTTGAAAGTCAAACAAGTATTTTCTTGACAATAGTTCGCTATCGTAAGCCTTTCTAAATAAGTGTAGCGAGAAGACTCATAAGTACTTCGCAGTCTTGAACCCGACCGTTGACTTCAGCCAGGCCAACCTTCCTGCTTGCTACCGGCGTTTACCTGAGATCATCGCGTCTACGTACCTGCAAGGACAGTGACGATTGATGGTGTAGCCTCTGAGGCACGAAAACCCGTTGAAATACGGTGTTGGTTGATTCAAGAAGCCTTCACTTCAACAGGTAAAATTTTTGGATAACAAGCGATTGCATTCAGTGGAAATCGAGGACAGCAACACTACTTTCCATTAGACTCGCATCGGGTATGCTTCACACCTGTCTTCTATTCCTAACAATTTTTTTCTGGACATGGTTCGTCGATCGGTTTGCCTGTTTGTTCTGCGGGTCATGCATCATTTGCAAATAGTTGGTTACGCAGCGATTTATAATGGCTTTAAACGCAGGGGGAAAAATGCTAAAATGTGTGGGAAAGGGGGATGGGGCAACTCCGCATTATCTCCCATCATACCCTGCATACAAGCAGTGCTAGTCTAGTCTTCACATACACAGCAGTACATGTAGGAATCCCGGAAAATTGCAGACGTTCGCCTACAATTTCTCTTGTCAATATTAATGTTTGTGGCACGTATGGTATGTGACACAATCATTCAATAATGCGGCCAGGCCAATTGTACAGCCTAAAAAATGAAGATAATTCAAAA
The DNA here is from genome assembly GCF_030247195.1 of Topomyia yanbarensis. Lineage (NCBI taxonomy): Eukaryota > Metazoa > Arthropoda > Insecta > Diptera > Culicidae > Topomyia > Topomyia yanbarensis. The sequence continues at coordinate 203,089,444 of NC_080670.1, read as the reverse complement.
TTATACGGCAATCAAATTATTCATTTAATGAAAAATTTAATAATCAATTTTTTTTAAACCTTGAATAAGGAAAAAAACGTGGACAACCGTACCGACCGTTAACGCTTCACTATCACTTGAAGTGCTTTTGTGTAGAAAAACGCTTAAGACTGCCCTGCTATCCATCCTTTCCGAAAATCCAAGTACTTTCTTGACTCGTATTGATAATGAACCTGATGAATCACAAAAGGGAAAATCGTTTGTTCATCCGGGAACCATAAAGATCTTCTTCTAGGTTGTCTCGTAAAGATTATATGGTGCCTTTCTCTGTTAGTACCTTTAGTACGCCAACTATACCATATAAAACCAATGGAAGTGCTGCGTTGAAGTCAATGTGGATAGATCCCGGTCTTGGAAATTTGAGTTCTAACAGTTTTCAATGTTATTGATCTTTTGAAATACCTTCTGATAACTTTTCACCATTTAGTGAAAACATTATCGAAGCAGCTGACACCTAAATACACCGATCGTATCCTTCAATGGTTAAGTCATAGAATGAGACCAAAACAGTACCAACGCAAGCATGGAACCGACGTCTTCGATGGTGAAATTATCACTCTTGTCATTCAACAAAAATGCCCCTATATTAGACAGAATCGAAATGAACTTATTGAAGAGTTTCTCTGACTCTGCGAAAAGGCGTTTGTTGAAGTTATTAAACATCCTTGCGAGTAACATGAACGCGCAAGACAGGAGACAAGAGAGACATATTGCCATTCCAAAATCGTAGAAATCCGCCTCCGATCACTACTCGTATCGGTCGATGGAAAAGCTGTCCTTTAACCGAAAGTTTCAGTCAAATCATTCCGCGTCTAATCATCATCGTGTCTATTTCATAAATGCTTCTGACTCAATTGTATTCTTCGACACATCCACGAGTGAAGAGATTCGCGGAATTTCGGATCACATACTCCCGCAAGTGATCCAAAAAATCTTTTATAATAAATTTCTAGAAGTCGGCTATGACAAACTGTTCGTCACTAACGGACCAAATCTCGATGGGTTCACTGGCTTCGGTGTCTTCTATAGAAACAACTCCGTTTAATTCAAGCTCAAAAATCCTACATCAGCTTACATCGCAGAATTAGCTGCCAACCGGTATACGATTGGGAACATGGACACTGCCTTTATATCATTACTTTATCAATTCGGACTGCTTCAGTTACATTGCGTATATCCGTAACATGAAGCATGGGAAGCACTCTTCGAATTCTCTGGAGTAATAGGGGTATTCTTGCATGCTTCAGCCTTTGAATCTTACCAGATTACTTTAGCTTGGGTCCTTTTTCATTTTTACATCCCGGGCTATGAAGAAGCGGACTATTCAGCTTAGGTTGGCAGTTTAGAAGGTAACCACAATGAAAGACCGATTTGCTTCAATTAATTTTACAGTAATTCTCGTCAGAGGAATCCCGACAGTTGGCAAACCTCATGGAGCACTTTGGACGCGCATCTGTGATGTACTGGGCATGTGAAAAGTATACTCTGCGCTGGTAGCGAGGCTTATCACGACATCAAGCACGTTGTCTGGGTATGCGCCGGGTATTGTGATTGCAAAGTCTCAATTAAAAGATTACCTTCGGGCCAGAAGTAAACATTGGATGTTTCAATTCAGATATATTAGCAAGCCCTACATATTCATCGCAAACGTCTTCTTGTAGTCTATCCATGTCTAAATTTAGCCCCCTTTTCTTATTTTTCTCACATTTCCCGTCCTCATTCGAAGGAGAAGGATTTAGAAGAGCCGTGAGGGGGGGGGGGGGTGGATGTATGCCATACAAAAAGTGGAATTGCGATTAAAAGTCACCTTTTGACAATTTCAGTACTCGATGAACTCAAAACAAAACGTTGCCAGCAGTAGGATAAATCAGAACAAAAATATACATTTTGTGGCATGAGTTCTTGAGAGATTCAGGTATAGAAAATGCAGAGTGTGCGAAACGAAGTTCGATGGTAGTGCATCATTTGAAACAGGTAAATGATATTGCTGCAGGTTTCGGGACTTTTGCGAAGCAGTACAAAGTCTACGTTCCAGCAAACAGGATCGAAATTGATGGTGTGTTTTCCCACTCTGCTGTGCCATGAAAATGCTGTTTCACTGTTGTTGTGTATTGAGAATGCTAATTACTGGCAAGAAGTTGTTAAAACAGTTTTTAGAATGCTAATTGACAACATTGCAAAGAATGCTAATATACTGCAAGAAGCATCCGAAATGCAATTTATATGCTATGTTACTGCATACTTGGGCTGTTTTCAGTAAAATTGTACCTAGCAAATAGATTTTTCTTGCATTTTATACTTTTATCTTAAGAAATATCAATTGAATATTGTTTCCCAGTCCTCAAGGTGACCGAGAACTTTGTAACGAAAATTCAATGCAGAATTCTATTATCACTAACACGTCTGCCATAAAATCCATTAGGACCAATTATGCACAAAAACAAATATATCACTGTTCAATAACCCGTCATCAGTTCGGTCAGTCTAAAACCAAAACAAAATACGCCAGCCCCTTCCCCTTCCATCTGCTGCATGCAACTGGTACAACGAAAAACAATTCTATTTTTGGAAGTATTCCAAGTTGGTCGGTAGAGACTCGACGTTTAGATGTCTATTCTGAAAAGCGACTCTGGAAAACATTCAAGAGTTGCATCCATAAATTCAATTTTTACTACCGGCAAGAAAACCTGCTACGAATGAACGAAAATGATTAAATTACTTTCAAAAATCAATGGAAATTCATCTGAGGGTAATACAAGTAAACAGTTTTACTTGTATTGACCGTGTTGCCATAAGCAACCGAAACTTGCAAAAAAATACCGTTTCCTGTTCACTGTCCGATGTCAAAAGGCGACAACAAAATTAAGATAATTAAGATATTTGACATTTAAAATACGCACTTTGAGATCCCATGTTTTTACCCTACCGTCCTTCCCTTAAATCTAGTAGTCATTTGTTTGACTCCAAGTTGCCCGAGTAAACATTACTTTTACCCCAAAATAAACTGTCATTTTATGTGGACTTTGTAAACATTAGTGCGAAGCTAAGGCTACTCGAATCTAAAATTGAAATCAGCATAATCAATACAGTAGTTAAGGTTAGAACCTGACTCAGTTTCGCCTCAAACAAAATTGAAATGAAATCTTTCACGGTCATCAATTTACGCTAATTCTACCTTCACTCATTAGTGGCGTGTCGGTCGTATATCCGTCACTATCATCACAATTTTTCACCGGGTGGTGAACAGTCCTTTTGGAGTAGCTATTTTCGCCAGCTGCTGTCCATCGCTCAAAGCTGGAACCAAGCTGAACCTTAGGTTCGCTACATTGACTGGCGGCTGGCATCGGAAAAACCAAGGCGAAAAAAACAGAAACAAACTCAAGCACCCAGAATGGATGCGCAAAAATAGACAAGGAAATGAGAAACAAATAAGGTTGTTTTTTGCTCTTGTTATTCATCATTTCTCCTTCTGCCTTCGAACACAAAGATTGAAACGAAGTGACATTTGTTTGGGAAGCGGCAAACCACCGCTTGTATCGAATACAGGAATGATGTTTCCTTGGAAAAATGACGCGGATTGCGGTCAACGCGCAGTTCGAATTACCGCCAGAACGTTTGACATGCGCCTGTTATTTCCTCATCAAGATATTGTGAAATGTGCTTTGTGAATTGAGGAGGTAGATTCTAGATGAAAATCGGATTGACACACCAGAAAGAACTGACGCGCACTGGTCCTGTTTACAAGCTAATCGAATAAGAATTATTGAATCGGACAAGTTTCCGAAATAAGAACTCGACCTTGACAGCAACATTGTAAACAACTAGTTGACCGCACACGCATGGCTAACTTGATTTATGTTTCTCTCTTGTCAACATCTTCGACCGAACATGAATTCCAATTACGGCGGTCGATGGCTTGCCCGGTCGACGCCTGCTAAGCGCGTTATAATAGATCCTCGAACTGTCAGATTATTTTTGACCGTAAATTTACCGAAACAAATCAGTTTGTAGAAAAAAAAGATGTCTATGCACTCGTCACTTGTCACCTTTCTCCCACAGTTTCGAGGTTAGTAAGTTCACGTTCGTAAACACTCACCTTTTTCGTGGTGGGCGTACTTTCGACAGTCGACGATTCTTCCTTAACCCCGCTGGCGATCATTGACTCCATGCCGCTCATTAGTACGGAAGCACCGAGGAACTTGTTCAACAGAGCGCGTGCCTCGCGGTCTTCCACGTTGTCACCGATTTCTTCCACTGTAGCGAAAAAAAATTTACTTTTATTAAAGAACTTCGTTTGTTTTTGAAACTCACCATTATCAGCATTCCGCATTCGCTCCAGCACGTCCTGAACCCCAGATACACGGCTACCATCGTTCAGGAATGATCGCGTCTGTCTGGTGCTGCTGCTGCTTTGACTCTTGCGGAAAACAACACCATCTTCGAGCTCTTCCTGATCCGCCGTCGCGCTGGAACTCGTCATCAAACTCTCGCGAACCGTCGATTTGGACGTGGAGGAGGTACGCAGTTCGATGTCATTTTCGTCGAAATCCACCGAACCGGAACGTACCGAACTGATTTCGCACGGTGTCGACGAACGACTCGAGTGGCTCTGTGTGGATCGTAGAATCAGACCAGCTTTTGGGTAGGATTTCTCCGAAAGCAGCGAAGATGAGGACTCCTTGTGGACGAATCGTTCGGTGAGTTCTTTGACCGAACCCTTACGAAGGATCTTGGCTTCTCTCTGCGGTAAATCTTCCAGGGTACCGATCTCCGTTGCGACGTGGCTGCTACTTCCGTTGTTGATCTTCTCCGTTTTTGTCACGGAAATCAATCCCTTGCGGGAGTTCTCCCGCTCCAGAAGCTTCTCGCGAACTTCTGCCAGGTTTCGCTTACTGCTCGAGAGGTTAAAATCTTCCAAGTCTTTCGCGTCCGAAGAATACACCGTAGTTTTACGTTCGCCAACCGGAGCCGATCCATTCTCCGAGTAGAGAGTCTCCGTAACGAATGTCCCCGTGATTTTGGAGGTCGTTTCTGTCTCCTGCGGAGGTGCAGCCGACTTTTTCTTCAGTGCACGAATACCGAACAGCGGCAGGCCGTTTTCATCCGTCGGGCCAACTCCGTAGCTGGAAGTTATACAATCAGTCGGTTTGCTCTCTTTCGGTTGCTCTCGCATGGTTGATGATGACGCCGTGGTTTTTTTGGCGCTGCTCATAGTCGAAATAGTTTTGTAGCTGCGTGTAGTTTCCGATGCTTTCTTCAGGATGTTGCTCGTAGCCCAAATTGGTTTATCCTCTTTCGGTTCGTTCAGGGTGACCCTTTCGTTTAGCTTCGTAGTTTTAGCGGCGTTCGTGGTGGAAGTCGTGGCTGTAGTAGTCTTCGTATTCGTGACGGGTTTCGGTTTAGTCGGACTTGCGCTTCGTTGTAAAGGTTCGGACTTCTTTTCGATCTCTACCGTTTTGGTGATCTTACTGTCCGTATTCCGTCTAGTTGGACTAGATTCCTTCCGCTTCGGGCTTGCGTCGCGAACTCTGTTGGTCCTTAAAGTCGTGGTTGTCGTTGTAGTCGTTGTTACCGTTGGTCTTTCGTTCGATTTTTTCACCAACCTAATTTGAGCCCGAATTCGTCTACGCTGTTCGTAGCCTGTAACCGTTTCGAGCATTTTCTCCAAACTGGCTAGGTCGAACATTTCCTCGATAAGTGGAGCGTCAACTGAACTCTTGCGCTTCGTCGGCGCAGGGATCACGTTTCGGCCGGAATCGGTTCGCTTCAATTCGACGCCGAACTTGCTAGTCGTCTTGACTGTAGCTTCCTGTTGATGCGGTTGATCCTCTACCCTAGCGATACGTTGCGTGTTATCTATGGACTCCCGACGGCTGGTGTTGTTCATGTGTTCCAGCGAACTAACCGTGTGATTCATGTAGGATGGTTTGTTCCCTAGAGTCGGGGTATCCCGGGAGATCGATCGCTCGTATTTGTCTGCGATCGAGGAACGCTTACTGTTGTTCGCAAACTCGTAACTGTCCTCCTGCGAAGCCGTCGACTTTATCAACTCGGATGTGTCAATTTTCGAAGAAGAAATTCGTTTCTCAAACATATCTTTCTTCGTGGACACAGTATCACGAATATAGACTGGAGTTTGTGGAGTTCCACTGCCTCGCCGAGTCTTGGGAAGTTCCTGCTTAACTTCTACCGGTTCCTGTTTCGGCTCGGGCTCTGCCTTAGTTCTCTTGTACACTCCGATATCGGTCAGTTTGACGTCTTTAAGCGACGTCTTTTCCGCCTGAGCCGTTTTGGTTTGTACTTTTTCCGTCATCACCGTTGATGTCTGGTCCTTCTTACGACGATCCTCCCACACTGACGGACGGCTTAGAATATCCTTGTGTCTAGCCGTTTCGGCAGTCGCTGCCTTTCCACCGTTTTCGAAGATCTCCTTAGCTTTCTTTACGGCTTCCGTACTACGGAGGCCAACACCCTGCGGAACCTTGTCCCGCGGTTTCGTCAAAGTTGCCGTCGTATACCGTTCCGTGATGTTGGTGGTCTTCTGATCACTCTCCAGGCTCGCCGACTCGTCAACGTTTCTCTCCTGTCGACTAGTCTGCTTCATCACATTCTTAACCAATTCCGGTGACTTTTGTGGAACATTCGACGTCGAAATGAACTTTTTCTTTTTCTCCGAAACACTCACAAGCGATTCTTCATTCTCGGAAATCAACGATCTATCCATTTCATCGGTGGCCGTTGACGTTACGGATGTAGTCAGTACATCCAACGTCGTCTTGCTACCGCTATCACCAAACTTGGAAACCTTCTCGTTAACACTGAGCAAGCATTCATCCGACCCAGCGACGTCAACCGTCACCTTACACTCCGGCACGAACGGCCCCGACGTTTTAATCTTCTTCACCTCTTCAGCCGTCGAAATAAACTTCGTTACCTTATCGGAAACACTCAGCAAACACTCATCCGACTTCAAATGCTCATCCAGCTCCTCGTACTCATGACGAACGAACCGATTCGGCATCTTCGTCGTGGGAACATCCTTCAACTTATTCGCTTCCTCAACAAACTTCGAAACTTTCTGCGTCACGCTCAACAGCGACTCATCATCCTCCGTCACCCGATCCAGATTGGTTATGCGACAGGCTCGAGCCGCTCGGACCTCATGATCCTCAACTTCGGTGATTTCACAACCGACGTACTCGTTGGTGGCTTCCTCGAAGATCGGGATGTTGTTAACTTTCGGCTCACGACGCCGAGGTTCGTCATCCGGTTCCTGAACGGCGTCCGGGTAGCGTGGCTTACCGGTGTCTTCGTCCGGCGAAACCGGAATCGGGATCAGTTTGTTCGGGGTTGGTTCACGGGAGGATTTTGCCTGCTGGATGTCGATCACTACGTTGTCTAGGTTGTCCGAGGCGATGGTGGGTTTTGTGGAGAGGTTGATCGTTTTCGTGGTTACGCATTTGACGGGGCGGTCGGTTTTCTTCGTTGGAGTTGACGAAGTGGCTGCCATCTTCGTCGGCTGGATCTTCTTTGTGGTAGGAATGGACGATTTGAAAACGTTATCGCTGGATGATCGTGCGTAGCTCTTTTCTACTTTTCCAGTTGTTCGATAAACGGGAGCCGAATCCTTCCGATCGGTAGACGGTTGTTTTCTAGTAGTCGTTACTGTAGTGGTCGTAGTCTCTACGGTCGTCACCGTCGCATCATCTGCTTCATCATCCGAGATACCGGTATCTTTATCCGACTCCGGTTCCGTATAGTTTTCAATCACTTTTTTCGCCGTTTTAGTTGTCTTTGTTGTCGTCATAGTTCGGCCAGATCTATCGTCGGCAGTTACCCTACTCTGAACCGGTTTACGAACCGGTTCAATCTTGATCTTCGCTACGGTTATATGATGCTTCGGTTTGTCCGTTGTTTTCGTAGGACTCACATCCTGTGGTCGACGCTTATCGGGACTCGTTGCCGGAGTTCTTGGCTTGCCTGCTGCTACGCGAGCCGTCGTTCTGTCGACGACGACAGTTTCCGACTTGTCATTTGTAGTTCTACGTTTGACATCGAAATCGGAAGTGCTCTTGTTCGTCATCACGCGGCTGCTGGCCGTCCGACGTTCAAATCGACTATCGGAAGTCTGCTTGGTAAGAACCTTATCGGATTTTTTCGTTTCGATTATCGGTTGAATGGTTATCTCGGTGACGGAGATGTTCTTGTCTTCCTTTTTCTGGTTGACAAGGATGTCGGCCTTCGAAGAAGTTGTTTTCGTTATCGAAGTCTCGGTAGGCTTACGCGTTGGCGATCCAGCTGACGGTTTGCGGCGAACAGGAGATTTCGAGGGTACTTCAACAGGACCGGGTGAACGTTCGTGCGAACGGGAACATCTAGCAGGTGATCCTTTCCTGGGAGATTCGGACTCTTTCGGATGGCGTTCGGGAGAGGACTGTGAAGGTTTGCGAACTGTCGGTGATGGTTCCTTCGTCTCGAGAAGCTTCACCGGTGAAGTTTGATCCTTCGGACGTCGATCTGGTGATGGTTGAGAGTGCTTTCGCACAGGGGACACCTCCTTAGGTTTCGAGATTTTTTCAACTGGACTAGCGTCCTTGGGTCGTCGTTCCGGAGAGGGTTGAGAATACTTCCTAGCTGGTGATGTTTCCTTCGAATGCTGTAGAGGGCGACGTTCAGGGGATGGTTGGGACGGTTTACGAACCGGAGAAACTGCTTTCGCAGGAGATGCTTCCTTCGAGGGCACCTTACGAACCGGGGAAGGCTCCTTGACTTGCTCGACCGGACGTCTAATGGGAGATACATTTTTAGTTTCAACACTTCGCTCATTTTTAAGGAAATCTTCCGTCTTTCGAGAGCTTCGTTTCGTTTCGGATTCGACCGTTTTGATCTCCTGTTCGACTTTCTTACGTTTCTCGCGGGTCTCCGAGCTACGGGTCAATGTATTGTCGTACGTGCTGAAGATGCTTGGAGTGTCCGGTTCAACCTTTTCCTCTACTTGATCCGGTGTCGATCCGGGCATGCCAAGAATTTTACGGCAACGTTCCTCGAAAGTTTCGCTACGAATCAGCGGTGGTTTCTTCTTCGGAGTCTTGGTTACCTTGGTAGTCTCCTTTTCAGCCGTTTCTTTCTTGGTTACATCAATCTCTTCAACGGTCGTAGTCACTTCAACATCGTCGGTCAGGTTCTCCAACTTCACCTTCACGGTGATATCATCCAAGTCAGTAATTTTACTCTTCGTATCGAAAACTTCAACATCTTCCCGAACAACCTGTTGTTGAAGTTTGTCCTTAGTGGAAATGGTAATGGTTGTATCAACATTAAAGGTTTCCGACGAGTCTTCGCGAACCAACTTCGCAGAGGCGTTCTTAGTCGGAGACTCACTCCTCTTAATCGGAGATGCATCCCGTGAGCTGTCGACCGAGCAAAACGGCGACGACTCCTTAGGAGTTTTGCTTGGAGAAACCTGCCTGGATAGCTTATCAGGAGACGGACCCCTTGGCGTTGTGTCCGGCGAATTCTGCGGAACTTTTTTCGGGCTAAGCGAACGCTCTTTCAATTTTGTTTTATCCACCGTATCGTAAGCTTCCATCAAGCTAGACTCCTGAATCGTAGATTCCTTGTAGCTAGACTGTTTACGCTCCGATGTGATCGTTGGTTTCATGTAGTCCTCCGTTCTGCTGGAACGAGTCGTTGTTAGCGTACTGTACCGACTAGTATCGGAGTCTCGCGAAGGCGACCGTCTACCACGGGATGATTTATCTGGACTGACACTCGATCGACCGGACGTTGAATGAACCGAGCGGACGCTTCCGGTTGGAGAAGCGCATCGCAGCGAACGGGCGAACGATTCATGTGCCGCATCGACGTCCATGGAGATCTTCTGAAGCGTACTCATCTCCTGCTGTTTCTTAATCTGCTCGCTTCGTTGACTGTCCGAACGTTCTTCCACGATGAACTGCTGATTTGTTACCTTCCCAGCAATATCCCGTTTCGAGGAACGATAATCTGTTTCTTCTCGACCAACTTTAGGAATTGCACCGGAGCTACTCGCCACCTGATAATCTTTCACAACTTTTGAACTACTCGGCTGATCCTGTTCAATCTTTTCGTATGTCTTTAGCGTCACAATCGTTCCATCGTCAGTTTTCTTCGTTGTAACTATCTCTCTCGTAGTAGGATTTACTATCGTCACTTCGCGCTTCAATACTTCCCCGGGTTGATCCATCAATCTCATCACCTCAGCAAGGCGCGCCTCAGCCGCTCGATCATACTTGCTGTTACTACTTCCATCCGTTTCGTGTGTGTGCACCACCTGTTCTTCACGAACACTGCTAGACTGCTGCTGCTGACTAACGCGTTCGCTACTGGAATCAAAAACATTCGTGGACAGCTTTGACAAAAATTCCAGCGACTCTGATTCTGGCTGCGGACTGACGTAATGGGTCCTTGACCTAGTTATCACCGGTTCAGACTCAGACTGAGGACCAAAAGGATCATTTTTCGAGTCCCAAACCGTTACGGTCAACCCTCCCAGTATGGTAGGAGCTTCCGGCTCCGATTCGCCGACAACCTTATGCGAACTAACCATCCGCGAAGAGGACGAAGTTACCGACGTAGACTTCGACGTCTTCACCTGGCTTCCATCGTCGCTCGTAAATACACCATTCTCAGCCAGAAAAGTCGCAGATTCGTGATTTTTATTTCGAACATAGTTATCGCCATCGCCCACGACTAAGCGTTCGCTGTGAGCTTCCTCGTTTTTACCGGCGAACGAAGTTCGCCCACCCTCAACGTCCTTGGTACCTTCGGTGGTCGCAGAGCTGCGTACCGTGTGTGTCGTACCATCGGCGCTAACCTCTTCCGATTTGGTGACGTGCCAGCCGCTGTTGTCGGACGGGATGACGGTTCCGAAACTAGAATTAAAAATTAATTTAACTGTACAACCCTAACTAACCCCACCAGAAACTTACCGCGTGGGACTTTCCGAGTCCCGCACTTCCTTGGATTTCAAACTTTCGAAGCTCTGGTCGGCCAGCGAATCCCCGTGGCTGCCGGTGACCGTGGTTTTCGATAGGCCATACTTGCTGCTAATGTTGTTCTGCTGCTGCTCCATGATGGTCTGAAGTGGAGGGGTTTCTATCTGCGAGTACAGGGCTTTCAGGCGCTCCTCGCGCAGCTTGTACATATGCGCACGGATCTCCCGCTTGCGGCCGAAGTCCTGTGCGTCGTGCCACTGGAAGAAGGAGAAAAAACAGGGGTTAGCTATAGTTTGACTGTCGGGATGAATACTGTCTAAAGATAAAGCCATCCCCGGTAATCGAATTCTAGAAGAAAAATACGCATTCCGATTGTTTCTGGTTTTATTGTCCGACCTAGGAAATTCGGTGTTTCTTACGAAGGTGATACCAACTCATGCTCTCGTAGACGACATCAATAACTTGTATATGTAAACAACTGAAACCCCAAATAGATTATAACAAGCGTGTAATTCTTTCTTTAATTTGATTATTAATCTAGTCATTCGTACCGTAACTCTCAGACAGTTCGGATGTGTTTTTATTTCTTGGCGGTGTGCGATTGGACGCTTTGTCCCGGTGTTACTTTATGTCTTTTTCTCAAGGCCAGATTCCTCAGTCTTTTCGACGGATGTTCAAATGGAGGCATGAATCGGATTCAATGCCTAAGGCTACCCCTGGTCCAAACGTTACCCAGAATACTCAACAGTGGGCTTCTTTCGGCCCAAGACTAAATCACTGAATCGGACAAGCTAAGGGTTTTGTTAGCCAACTCAAAACAGGCAAACGATATTGCTTGCTGTGAGCACTTTATGCGGGATTATAATGTATATATTCCGGTGATGGTAGAGATGGAAGGCGTCATCAACGATGGAAGTTTAACATGTGAAGATCTTCGGTAGTACGGGGTTGGCTGTTTTAAAGATCGCTTAGTTCCGTTCCGTAACAATACTTGATTGCAAGCGTTTTCACTCAGTAGTAATTACGGCGGATGGTTCAAAAACATACTCCCAATCAAACTTATCGGGTGACCATCGCTGGTACCGTTTTACCGAACTACATCCTCTTGCCCAAAATCCGTCTGTGGCGAGCATCATCTAGATGATTCGTGCAGTAGAAATACTGATATCTCGGCATGTCCAGCGTAAAAACTACGCGAGGATAAACAAAAACGTTGCAGGACGTTCAAAACGTTCTTTCGCAGAATTGCTAAAGAAAGATACGCCAGCATCCTCAACAAGCCTCTATGTCCTATTACCTCCACAAGAGGGAACATTTTCCCATTTTCTAAACTTTCTTGTAAAGGCCAGATCGGTGATCCAAAAGTTACGTCTCTTGGAAGTGCTGCAACCAAACTGAAGCAAGTGGATCCTGCTATCGGTTCTCCCAATCCGTGGTGAGATAAAGAGTACTCAGATGTGTACGCGGAGAAGGCCACCGCGTATATAAGACCTATCTGAATGACGGGTTATCGACAGTACGCGACGTTAGAAACGCGAATGAAGAGTTCATTGAAAGCCAAAAAACGGAGTTACTGGCGCCGGTTTGTTGTTGGATTAACGAGAGAAATATCGATGAGCACTCTTCGGGGCGCGGTCTGGTGTATGCGAAACCGAAACACTACTAATGAGAATGTGGAATATATATTCGATTCCGCCGAAAAGATATTTCCGGATCTGATACTGCGAACGAAAAAACTTTCTCGATGGTGCACAACTTATCATATAACAATAAAGTTCCAAGGCCAGACAATCACATTCAACTTGTTGAAGGATCTGCCAGACTCTGCCAAGAGACGCCTGTTAAATTTATTCAATAAGTTTCTTGACGATAACATTGTCCCACACGATTGGAGACAAGTGCGTGTCATCGCCACCCAAAAAGTTACCAACCTCCGAGCACAATTCGTATTGGCCGATTGAAAGGCTTATCGAGCTCACTTCTCAAACCCGTTTCTTATCCCCTTACTTTGACTACATGGCGCAGACCATTAATCCTTGTTATCATCTCAACCGTGGTCATTTCTTAGATACTTCTGAATCTGCTGTAAATGAAAACCGCGTAAATGTCAAAATCCGCGTAAAAAAGCCGCGTAAAAAATACCGCGCAAAAAAACCGCGTAAAAAAATACCGCGCAAAAAAAAACCGCGTAAAAAAACCTGACTGTATAGAATAGAACGGGGATAATCGAATTCTGTTACAAGATAGAGATGAAACAGCACAGTTGCGTTGCGTAAGCACGGTATACTTCGTAGATTGCAGACTGATGACTCTCATTTCCAGCCAGACTACTTGAGGAGCATTATTTGGGAATAACAGCTGATCCAGTCGAAGCGAGAATTTCGCCTGAGAATCACCATTCCGGGCCACGACCATCTTTACCGTAAAACTTGGGATACGAGAAAGGAAGAGTTTATGTGGTACTTACTTAACGGAGTGGCCCCGACTCAGTGACACTCCCATAAGTACCACGGATTGGGTAGTGGGTGGGTTGTTAGTCAGGATTTAAGCCTCAAGCAAGCGATGCGACTGAGAATATATTTTCGTGCATAAAAAGTTTGAATAATTTATTTACTGTAGGATACGTAAATGTTCTAGATGTTAAGGCGTTTAAGCTCTGGGTAACCATTTATCGAGAGTTTGTTTCAACTAAAGCAACTTGAACTCCGGACAGCCGGGTTGTCGCCAATATAAAATGGACCAAAAACAATGAGTTTAAAAGTGGTATGGTGGACCATTCATAAATTATGTCACGCAAAGATTGCCCAATATTAATTAACTTTCTCTCATATTACCACGCTCTTTATCCCCTTGGTCTAATACGAACCAAATAATTTCGGTTTTTTTCTTTTTTTGGAGGAGCACAATACTGCCGCTGCACGCAAAAGTGTTCATGTTTTATGAAATTTCCTACATACATCGTACAGCTCTTCCCCCTAATAGCGTGACAGAATTAATAAATGGTTCTTTATGAATTTTTTTTCACTTCGTTCGAGTAAACGCTGCGATATAAAAATGAGGAGGCGAAACAGAATAAAATATCGATACTGAGTTCCTAAACGATATTAATATCATGCACGAATCAAACATACCCTGTTTCTAAATAGTAGTTACTTACTTATTCTTAGCTCAGTATAATTGAGTGACCATTTAAAAAAACTAAAAGTAAACCATTAAATATGACAATAAAACATTTACTCCTCGTGCTGAAATGATTGCCGCAAATTGGTAATTGGTTGTGAACTGTTCTTGCGATTTGTCAACTCGCAACCCTCATACATAATTCAAAAGTCATAATTCACTCAGACAAGACCATGCGTATTCCCCACGCGCATTTAAGACCCAGTGGATTTGTTTCCTAGTTGGTCAAACGAACACTAAACAAACAAATAAATTAGTTTGCTCAGTCCAAAGAAATGCTAGCTCGATTGGCATCAACCGGTTCCATACCAATTTTTTTAAAGCTATCCTACTGGAGCTGTAGAGCTAGGTTCTCGGAAGGGCTCCCCGTCAGAATCACATACTACAAATTGCAGACGAGACAGGCAATGGCGCCCAATAAAACACTGTTTTTTGAAGCGGGCCGTGACTCTGAATGGGACATTCATTGTACGGTTCAGGTATGTGCGGGCGTAGGGACTCGCGATCGTGTGTATCATCGCGAAGGGCTCGAGCATTTGTACGTTAACGTGTTAAGATAGAGATGAAACAGAACAGTTGTAGGAAAAGTCTTCCCGACTAATACTGCTAGTATGTTTACAGTTTCAATTAATAGTCGATTGATCCGCTTCGGACCTAGGAGACGAAAAGGAGATTCTCTGCAACCTGCAGGCAATCTGGGTGGTTGCAGCCGAGACTGCGTTCCACTTCTCCACCGATTGACACATCCGCTGAATAAGGGTATCAGGGGTTGTGTCCCAGCCGCAAACGTCAAGCATTGCTCTTCTTTCGACGTCGAAACGAGGACATACGAACAGTATGTGTTCGGCAGTTTCGTCGACACCTGGGCAGTCAGGGCAGGCGGGGACCTCCGCGTGCCCGAACCTGTGGAGGCACTGTCGGAAGCAGCCATGGCCGGACAGGAATTGTGTCAGATGGAAGTGAACTTCCCCATGGGGTCTGCCCACCCAGCTCGATATGTTAGGTATCAGCCGGTGGATCCACCTACCTTTCAAGGAGTTATCCCACTCATGCTGCCATCTGGCAACCGAAGCCACCCTGGGTCGCGCGCGGGCTCCTCTATTTCCACGTATCTCGAAGCACTCCTCATCTTCCCGAATGACCAGCCCGACTGGCATCATGCTCGCTATCACACAGGATGCATCGTGTGATACCGTGCGGTAGGCAGATATCACTCTGAGGCACATCACGCTATAGGTGTTCTCCAATTTCCGTAGGTAACTGGTTACCCTCAGTGCTCTTGACCATGACGGGCCGCCGTACCTGAGGATAGATACGGCAACGCCTGCCAGTAGCCTACGTCTACTGGCGCACACCTTTGAGCTGTTGGACATCATCCTCGAAAGTGCCGCAACAGCAGTCGACGCTCTCTTGCATGTATAGTCAGTCGACATGGCTGCCGAAGGTCAGCTTGTCGTCTATAATGACTCCGAGAGACTTCAGACTCCGCTGTGAGGTGATCACGACTTCTCCCACATGGATAACTGCATGTTGTGCCGACTTGCGGTTGTTGACGATAACTACCTCCGTCTTATGCTGAGCGAGTTCCAGGCATCTCGCGCTCATCCATTCCTCCACCGTGTTGATCGCGTGTTCTGCGGTTAGTTCTACCTCAGGAATTGACTCCCCGTAGACCTCCAAGGTTACGTCGTCGGCAAAGCCGACGATCTTGACCCCAGGAGGGAACTTCAGTCTCAGAACCCCGTCATACATGAGGTTCCATAGCACCGGGCCTAGGATCGAGCCCTGCGGGACTCCGGCGGTAATCGGAACCCTTTTCTGACCGGCATCGGTCTCGTATAGCAGTACGCGGTTTTGGAAGTAACTTTCCAGGATCCGGTACAGACCCACCGGTAGGCTAAGCCGGTGTAACGAGAGCGCGATGGCATCCCAGCTTGCGCTGTTGAATGCGTTCTTCACGTCAAGTGTCACTAACGCACAGTATCGAATGCCTCGTCTTTTTCGTTGGATCGCTATCTCGGCAGTCTTTATCACTGAGTTGATAGCGTCCACCGTGGACTTACCCTTCCGAAAGCCAAACTGGTTGCTTGACAGGCCGTCCGTACCTTCTGCGTACCGGGTTAGCCTGTTGAGGATAATCCTCTCAAGCAGTTTGCCAGTCGTGTCGATCAGACAGATTGGTATGTACGCCGATGGGTCGCTTGGCGGCTACCCGGGCTTCGGCAACAGCACCCATTTCTGCGTTTTCCTTCTGTCGGGGAAACGGCGCTCGTCAAGGCACCTCTGCATAGCTAGCCTGAACATGTTCGGGTTCGCTATGATCGCTGCCTTGATCGCGCTTCGGCCATTTCGGCCGTGCCCGCACTGTCTCGTAGTGCAGGTGGCCAGGGGCTTGTGGCTCGAGACGGGAAGAGTACTTCGATAATCGTTGCCAACCGGTCCGGAGACCGTTCTGGGGGTGAAGAGCCCCCTTTGGTCTTGGCCATCACAATCCTGTAGGCGTTACCCCACGGATTCGCGTTGGCACTCTCACACAGCTTGTCGAAACACGCTCTCTTGCTGCTTTTAATAGCCTTGTTAAGGGCTAATTTCGCAGCTCGAAACACTTCACGGCGGTTCTCTCTTGCATCCTCGGTGCGAGCTCTTTGCATCCTACGTCTAGCTCTGAAGCAGGCTGACCGTAGAGCTGCAATCTCGGCACTCCACCAGTATACCGGGCATCTGCCGTTTCTTGGCAGTGTTTTTCTCGGCATAGTGGCATCGCACGCGCATGATAGAACAGCTACCAGCGCATCCCCGCTTAGACTGTCGGTGTTGGCCTCCAGTCCCAGGGCCGCGGTGAAAGCTTCGCTGTCGAAGTGATTGGACTTCCACCCGCGTACCTGACAGGGATCTCCCGCCCTCGGATCCTGCACTCCATAGTTGATCCTAAAGCGGATTGCTAAATGATCGCTATGGGTGTAGCCTTCGTCTATCCTCCATTCCATGCCTGGAGCCAGACTCGGGCTGGCAAAGGTCAAATCAATCCACGCCTCCACTCCGTTTCTACGGAATGTACTAGCGGAGCCATCATTAGCTAGCACAGTATCGAGTTTCGCAAACGCTTCCATTAGCGCTTGACCCCTGCTATTTGTACAGCGGCTGCCCCACTCCACTGCCCAAGCGTTGAAGTCTCCCGCTATTACTACCGGTTTCCGGCCCACGAGGTCCGACGAGAGCCTGTCGATCATCTGGTAGAACTGTTCTATTGGCCACCTTGGTGGGGCGTAGCAGCTGCAATAGAACACACCCTCTAGTAGCGCTTGGCCCCTGCTATTTAGACAGCGGCTGCCCCACTCTACTGCCCAAGCGTTAAAGTCTCCCGCTATAACTACCGGTTTTCGGCTCACTAGGTCGAACGAAAGCCTGTCGATCATCTGGTTGAACTGTTTTATGGGCCACCGTGGTGGAGCGTAGCAGCTACAATAGAACACACCATTGATCTTGGCAATCGCAACACCCTCGGCGGAGGAGTGTATTACCTCTTGAACCGGGAATCGTCTCGTTGTACAGATTGCCGTCATCATAGACCCGTTCGACACCCAATTGCCGTTGCCGGCAGGGATGTTAAACGGGTCTGATAGGAGGGCGACATCTGTTCTCGACTCCGAGACCGAGTGCCACAACAGCTGTTGGCCAGCTGCACCGTGGTTAAGTTTCAGCTGTGTGACGTTCACGGCTTCTTATTGGCCCCACCGAAGGGACACGAAGGTCCGACCATAGCATGATTACGGACATAGTTTGCTCCTGTCTGCACCCTTACATTCGTACGATTTATGGCCAGACTCAAGGCACCGCTAGCACCTATCCACTGAAGGCGGCTAGGGTATGCCAATTGGGCATACTGGCCAACCGATCTTCAGTTTACCTATCACGGTAACCTTTTTTTCAGTAGTCTGAGGTAGGCTACTTGCTTGCCGGAGGGTCCCCCTCTCAAGCGCACAGAGGCCCGCTCAATTGTTACGTCACATTGTTTCTTGACGGCTGCGACGACATCGTCTGTGGTCGTGAACTCGTCCAGATGCTTACACTGCAGTCATTTCCGCCCCTAACGACCTCACCTGGGCGCCTTCACCCAGGACCTCTTGGGCCAAGGCCTTATAGACAGCACTGGATTGTGCGCCTCGCTTCAACACCAAAAGCATTTCGCCTGTGTTGGTGCGTCTCACGCTGCGCACGTCTTGCCCGAGGGCCGAGAGGCTTTCGGCCGCCCTCATCGACTTTAGGATGTCGGCATATTTGTCCTTGTCGGTTTTTAACCACAAGGCCTCGCCTCCGTCCTTGGCCTTCTTCGCGGGCCGCGGTGCATACGGTGTCGGCTTCTTCTTAGTGACCAGGGTCCAGGGGTTTACGCCCCCCTGCTTCGGTTGCGCCGAGTTGCTGGTGCCTTCTTCCTGCCCGGCGGGGTCATTTGCGCCCCGGTTTACCTCGACCAAACGGCGTTTGGCCGTGACGGTTAAACGCCGTTTGGTGTTGTTTTTTGCACCTTCGCCTGGTGACTTCCTAGGGCGCTTCGCGTTCGACGTCGTCTTGCGCTTGCCGTTCGAGGGGAACTCAGCCGCCGCTTCGAGCGACTTGGCTGCTCCATAGAAGGGGAAAGGGAGGGTACCTATGTCGGCCTTCTCTCTTCCCTCCCTCTTGGAAGCCACTGTCTGGGTTCCTTTGTCGGACTACTCCTGACATTCCACCCTCTTGGCGTAAGCCTGCTGTTCCAGTCTTGCGACACGAACAGCCTTCCGGAGCACCAGCAGGCTCTGTTTCAGCTCCTTGCTGATATTTTACGCATCGCGGTTAGTGGCCCGTCCAGCGCGTTGGTAGGGCTATTTTCTACCAATGCTGGATGGTCACTGGTGCTGTCGGATGCAGTCCCCGTCGCTCCACTACTCTCCCCACGGGGGGAGACCTCATCAAACCAGCTTTAGCAAAGGGGTTTGGCACCTCCGTTTGTTTTTATTATTTTTCGCGTGG
This sequence comes from Topomyia yanbarensis, assembly GCF_030247195.1. Taxonomy (NCBI): domain Eukaryota; kingdom Metazoa; phylum Arthropoda; class Insecta; order Diptera; family Culicidae; genus Topomyia; species Topomyia yanbarensis. Next base: position 203,070,242 of record NC_080670.1, on the reverse strand, counting down.
CTCATTGATCCCACGAGTCGCGAGAGAAAGAAAAGTCCGCCAATCCAGAGCTGCGCAGTAACGTGGTAAGGGACGCTTACTGTGGGGGTTGCCCAGGTACCCCACAGGCTCCGTTAACGATCGAGCATATTTTTTCACCCCCTCGATCACTCATCCCTCGGCACGGGTCGCTTCACGCCTTGGCGACTTGAGGTTATGACCATTTTTTGCTTTACGTGGTGACCGCGGCCCAGATCATCACAACCATTCTCCTTTACCAGGGCTTTGGACCTGTAGCTCTGGTTCTCAATAGTTCCAAGTACGTAGGTTATTACAGACATGCTACTATTGAGATCCGTCATTCGCTTTTCGACCGGAGTTCTGGCAACATTGCGCATGCCGACCTTCAAATAAACTTTGTTTAGTTTTGATTTCAAGATATCAGTGAATACGCTTACAAAGTATGTTCGTTGTGCTGCTACAGTGCGGAGCTGAATCCTAATGCACTCTAAATATGTAGTTTTTACTATCATTCATAAATAATTACAAAACTAGCTGTCGGCTTTTTAAACATGTCAGATCGAAAAAGCTCTGCTATTATCTTTAGATTCCGTAGTTTCTGTCCCAACATTCTTTAAAATTCTCCACCAGCCTCAATGACCGACAAATTTGCACTAATTTAAATGTGGTATCGTTTGACGGTGTGTGCGCCTCATTCTCGGTAATACGCGGCAATTTTTATGATTTCAAATTGACCAATTTGCCTTTCTCATATAAAACGGTTATGCATGCGATTTTGGTTCGATCGGAATTCCGGTTCTGGAGTTACGGAGTGCGGCCACACAGTAATTTTTCATTTAAACTGGTACCACTATCATACCACCATATCACCACTATCAAAATGAAGCAAAATTTATTAAAATGGGTGTAAATGAAAGATTATATTTTCTGTTCCAAGCGAGTCGACACGTAGCTTATCATGTTCGTGGCTAGCGAGTTATTGTGTATAAGTGCATGTACTAAGAATGTAATAGACATTTCCACAATTATATTAAACAAAACCAGGCATGGAGTCATAGTTTGGAGAAATGAGAAAGGCACAATTGCACCTCTAGGTGGATTAAAACAGGTTTTTGTCTTTGTGTTTAGTACTAATCAACTGATTTCAACAATTTTCTCCATTATTATTTCAGAGAGCGAGTAAAAGCATTATAACCTAGGCTCATTAGCCAGGACAGAAACAATACCTCTGTCCCATCCCAGAAACTTAGGACCAAAGGAGTGACATTAACTCTCTTAATCAAGTCACTCCCAACGATTTATCAATCCCCCATCAAACGGTCGGTACGGTTGTCCACGTTTCTTTCTTATTCAAGATTAAAAAAAATTCGTTGATCAAATTCCTCATTAAATGAATAATTTAATTGCCATATAATTTTGAATCATCTTCATTGTGTACGTTGCACAGTTGGTCTGGCCGCTTTAATGATTGTACCACATACCATAATGTGCCAAAAACATCGATATTGTCAAGAAAAATTGTAGGCGAACGTCTGCAATTTTCCAATCCACCAACAATTCTCGGCAGCAGGCTACCCAGAGCAGTTAACACTTCTGAGAGAGTTGCATATATCGTATCACTTATCAAGGCGAATTCAGAATTGTGTAACTCTTTACCAAAAACTTCTTCCCGTAGCAGATTTATCGATTAAAAAAAACAATTTAGGATCTTTTTAACTGTCACTGTGCCATGACTGTTACATTACTGAAACTTCTTTGCAGCTTCCTGATCTGTTCTGCATCAAAACATTCAACTATAAAATCTCCGCTACTTTGTTTAGCATCGAAATAAACGAACGTATCCCCATTATAAAACTGACAGTTTTTATTGCAATATAATTGACTAATAACAGAGACCCACACACACACATAATGGCCTATACGAACCCCGCGGTGAGAACCGCCTCGATGCTCCGCGAACATCCATTATCGTCTATCGCTCCGCAGCGACCGATTGTCGGCCACACATTCGTGTGGGCGTTCTTGTCCAAATTTTTCGAATCCAAAACCACCACCGATTATACCGGTTGATAAGTGAGTGTAAATTAAGAAATATAGCCAGTCAAACTCGATGGCTTGAATAGGTAATAGTTTGTTTCGTCGGCTCAAACCCATAGATGGTGCGGGGTCACGGGTTTTTTGGTTTTTAGATTAGTCGAATAATTCAATCATTTTTTTTATTTGCCAGCGGAGGCGACAAATGATAAATGGCAGCGATAATACATTAGTTTTGCAGTTGAATCGTCGTGGGCTAAGTTTTGTCCAGTTTTGGATTACCAATTCTCGTCGCTGACCGTGGTTTTGTTGAGAAGCTGTGGTGATAGTCTTAGGTGGATTTCGTTGAAGATATTGCGAGGGATGGTTTCTGCAAAAGGTTTGAATATGATTTGTGTAATGATGACCGGTTCAAACGTAAAAAACTTACCGCTGCAACGATACACTATATTGGACCAAGTTATTAGAGCCTGCGAGAAGCAGTACACTCCCAGTCGGCCACCTTTAATACTGAAGTTGAAAATATTCCCGGAGTCAGCGATAAGTGTTGTGCCTTGGAACAGCCGAAACCGAATCAGTCCAATCGCTGGTCGATGTAGCAGCTTCCACCGATAAGCAGTATTAAATTTCCATCCGTTCGCATTTTTATCTTTCCACAGAAGTCGCGTTTGGCCGGTTATGCTTGCATCGTTCCACAAACTGTTTCGTAAATAGGTTCCCGGTCCGGTTTGACTGTTGACCAGTTTAAGCAAAATTCCGGCGGTTGCCATTGCAGTGAAAGGTTTATGTTCCCAATACTTTTGATCGCCACGTTTCCAGGAGGCAAAGTAGAATTTACGATTGTTCACGTAGCCGAACACAAATCCTACGAAGTCATCATCTACAGACGTCTCGTCAGCTGCTATATGGAACGTTCCTTCGAAATCTACGCCTTCCAGGCGGTCACGGCTGAAAATAGCGTATTCCTATACTCGACTCATTTAGCTTAATTCATCAAAGTCACCAACCCAATCGCCAGTCCTGGATCACTGTTGAACCTCTGAAATATCTCGGCGCCACGGCTATGAATCTCCCAATAGGGATCTTCCTGGCTAACACCACTCGGATCAAGTGCTACAGTGGTGAAGTTCCGAAAGTCCGAATGTTTGATTTTAGCATTCAGCGGACAATTGTCTTCCCAGTCTACAGCGCTGTCCCCATCGAAGTCCTCCTCACAGCGATCTCCAACGCCATTCACTGAAATAAGATCGAAACATCAAACATGTCTTCCCCGATATTAGAAACCCAACTTACTATTTACGTCTTCTTGATCCGGGTTCATAATCAAAAGACAGTTGTCTTCTTCATTTACCACTCCATCGTTATCCATGTCATTGTCACAGGCATCTCCCACACCATCCTCGTCACTATCCAATTGATCGGCATTCTCCAACTCCCAGCAATTGTCCCGATCATCCTGAATACCATCCTCATCCGTATCCAGCTCCGTGTCACAAACATCACCGATTCCGTCTCCATCCGAATCTCTCTGATCTGAATTCCAGTTATTCGGACAGTTGTCGCACAAATCGCCGACTCCATCAAAATCTACATCCAACTGACACGAGTTAAACACCAACCAGCAGTTATCATTTACATTAACCAAACCATCGCCGTCCACGTCCCCATCACAAGCATCTCCAACGCCATCCCCATCCAAGTCCAATTGATCCGTATTGCTAACCCGCTCACAATTATCGCAAACATCGCCGATCTTATCTCCGTCAACATCATCCTGCTTCGGATTCGCTACGTCTGGACAGTTATCCTCTTCATTCTTCCTCCCATCGAAATCGACATCCATCTCGCAAGCGTCTCCTATCCCATCTCCGTCCCTATCTTCCTGTCCCGAATTAGGTAACCCCAAACAGTTATCTTTCGCACACACAGAATCAGCACAATCCAACCTAGAATCCGGATAACCATCCGAATCACTATCCAACCCGCACAAAACTCCATTCCCTGCCATCCCAACCGGACACTCGCCGCAGCTAAAGAACGGCTCGGTATTCGTCTTGAAGCAATTCACCCCCGCAAAGCAAGGTTTCTCCGCACAAGCATTCCTATTGCAGAACCTCCCATCACCTTCATACCCCTCCGGACACCTACCGCACACGTAATGCGGAGGATCAACATCCCACCGGCAGCTGACCCCACCGAAACAAGGGCTCGATTGACACGTATCCTCCTCGGTACAATTCAACCCATCACCTACGTATCCGGATGGACATTCGCCGCAACGATAGTACGGATAGGTTTCTTCATCCGGTAGACAGTGTACCCTCGGGTAGCACGGTTCGCCCAGACACGGGTTTCGCTTGGTACACCGTCGCCCGTCACCGTCGTACCCGATCGGACAGGGTCCACAGTGGGCAGTGTTGTTTAATTCGGTGCATGCAACACTCGGGAAACATAAACCTTTGTGGCAGAATTCACTGTTCGTGACCGGAAAGCTGTGCTGCCGGGGGCAACCGGTGCACTTGTCCAGTAGGTTGCGCAGATAGTTTAGCTCGTCGCGGATGAGGTTGTAGTGGGCTAAAAGAAGAAAAAATGTATACGATTCAGATGGTTTTTGGTATTTTTGAGGTTAATTCTGTTACCGTCACAGTCGTAGCTGTACATGGGGGTGTCCATTCCGTGGTAGGGATCTTTGTTGGGTGGTAGTACCGGGTTCCTGTTCGAAATGTAAACGATGTCAAGGTACCAATCTCGGGTGTCCCCATAGCGGCGAAATTCTTGCGATGCCCGGATTGATGTCAGTTGTAGAATTAGAATCGTCGCGGTGATAAGTTTTCTCCCGGTGGTCATCTTGTTGTGGGCGGAGGTTGACCGACAACTGACCGGTTGTTACTGACGAGTAGTGTTTTTCTTTTCGATGAAATTCTATACGCTGTTGGTTGTTTTTTTAAGATAAGCAAATGGAAAGGATTCCCGTTCATTCGGTATTCGTCAGTGAATGCCGGCAAACTATGACTAATTGATTTCGAAACAAACTCGCAACAAAAATGGATCAAAGAATTCTAAATGTAACCATTTCTTCATCGTCACTAGTTCCATCATTTCAAAACTTAGCTACATTTATCACGGTATTACAACGTCATTCACTATAGAATCACATATTATCTTCCCATAGAACTCATATATTTTAAAACGCACGAAACAGTTTCTATTCTATTCTAACCCTTATACAGCCAGTATTGAAAAGCATTCTGGAAAACACTACAGTTATTCTGTGGTGTTTTTCTTGTCAACATTAATATTTGAAGCATATTTTCATATGTTGCAAATATTAAAACGGCCAGGCCTACTGTGCAGAGTTTGGTTTAAAGATGTTTCAAAATTAAACGGCAACCAAATTATTCAATTAATAAACAATTTGATTGACGAATAGTTTTAAATCTTAAAGGAAGAAGAAACGAGAACAACCGTACCAACCGTTTCCGTTTGAAGGGGATATGATAAATCGTTGGGAGTGACTTTGCTAAGAAGGTTAATGTCACTCCTTTGAGATAGGACAGAGGTATTTGCACCTTGTCCTGGCTGTTAAGCCTAGGATAAAGCGCCTTTACTCGCTATTATTTTAAAACGCACGAAACAGTTGAGAACGAAACAATTTTTTGCATCCAAATAACGATTTGGTATCTGCTGTACTCATTGTTTTTTTCGAGCTCAGAATAAAAAGTCCAGGTGAGATTTGGCTTATAATTTTAGAAATCGCCTCTATACAGGTCCATCATATACGAAAATCCGCGCAACCGTAACGACCTAAAAATTCCAGAGCGCAGAGTTCAAATTTTAGATTCCAGAATCAAAGTGTAGAAAGTGTCCAGAGCCCAAAAATGAGTGTTCAAAATTCGACGTCAACCCAGAGTGTGTAAAGCTTTTGAGCTCAGAACCCAAAGTCCAGGTGAGATTGGGACTTATGTTTTCAAAACGCGTTTATACAGTTCCATCATACACGAAATTCCGTAAAGGTAACGTTTCCTTCTATTTCGATCATGGATGGTTTAACCTTAGGGACATTCTCCTTTAACCGGGTTTAGGGAAACCGTTAACTCTATGGATTGAAATCCGAACCCTGGTTAGCTTCGTACAAGTTTCTCACAAACTGCGCCGCATCTGTTGATGTAGTTTTTCAGTTACATTTCGGCAGCATAACATCAAACGTTTACTAAAAGTGTGAAATTACACGGTGGTTGGCTTTATTATGAGCCCAAATGTCTGTAATCTACGGTTTAACTTCACCATCTACAACATCTGGTAGTACTATACGTACCGAACGGGCGAACTTCTGATATGCTAAATGCTAGCAGCAAGCAGCAAGCCAACATACCGAGAGGTAGAGCCCGTTCCAGCTGGAATCTGTTGAAACTCCTTCCCACCTATTTCCAATAGTGTTAGTGTCGTTAGAATGCGATTGACTTGATACAACCCTTTTTATCTAAACCGACGCTACCGAATATGAGCTGTTATTGGTTCACAGACAACATTTTATACATATGAAGACCAGATCTCCAAGTGTCAGTTTTGTAATCAGACAGAACACTACGGAAAAACAATACACTAGAGACTAGAAAAAAGACTTATTTTCCGGAAGCGCTTCCGGAAGCATCCGTGCCCGGACAAAAACTGCGTCAAATGGAAGTTCACCTCCCCAGGCTTCCTGTGCACCCAAGCCGACACATTTGGGATGAGTCGGTGGGTCCACCTTCCTTTCTCCGCATTGTCCCACTCCTGCTGCCATTTAGCCAACGATCCGCTCGGACCAGTCTCCTTGCATGACGTGCATTTCTCCGCTGGTAGTATTTCACGTCCTCCGCCATAACATATTCTACCTCCGACGATATTGTTCTGTAGGCAGTCGCTACTCGTTCTACTTTTCACGGTTCCGCTTGGTTTTCAGCGCAGCACCCCACATCGGAGTATCGATGACGAAACAGTAGATAGCAGACGTCTCGTCCTGCTTCTCGGGCCACCGACGTTTGGCATGATTCTCACTGTTACGTTCGTTGACTTCGCTGACTTTTCACAGGCGTAGTCAACGTGGTTGTTGAAGCTCAACCGGTCGTCGATTATCACTCCCAATTGCTTCAGTGCACGCTTCGATGCAACCACGTGCCCTCCGACGTCGATCTGCATCCGCTGAATCGCTTTGCAGTTGCTGACCAACAACAGCTTGACCCCGTTCATCCAGTTCTCGATCGCATCTAGTGTCTCCGTCACCGGCACCTCCACTTCTTCAATTTTTTTGAAAAACGTATGCGACAAATTTTTGGATTTCACAACTAATGTACGACAATTAATTCACGTTCACTTTTTCGTAGGTGCTAGTGCTAACTTTATGCACTTCCATGAATGGCGTCGAACAAAAGCAGATCGCGCTGTGGACCCGTGCCGAGCATGCCGAAAAAAAACGCTTGACGAGGTCAAGGCGAAAGCAGTATCGGAGATAGCTGAAGAGAAACCGAAAAGTTCCCGGAATCGACGTTCCGAGAAACAGAAAAGGGAGACGCCTGAAGAAAAAGAAGAGAAGAAAAAACCGAAGAATGAGCAAGAAGTCGATCGGAAGCAAGCAAGCGATTGGCGAACGGTTATAAAACAAAAGGCAAAGTCAAAACTGCAGAAGGTAAAGACTGGCTAAGCCCCGTCGGGAAAAATAGGGGGGAAGCATTAATCGTCGAGATAAAGGAAGGAACCACATACGCTGAGCTCCCTCGAAAAGGGAGAGATGAACCCGTCGTACTCAGAAAGGTGAGATGCTCTTCGAGCTGAAGAAAGACACGACGGTCAAGAGCGTGGCCTTCAAGTCACTCATTGAAATGTCTCTAGGCGAGGAGGCAACCGTAAGGGCCCTAGCCCAAGAGACAGTGATTGAGTACAGGAACCTGGAGATGAGCTGAGAGGTGCACTGAAGGAACAATGTGATCTGGGAGATACACCCATGGTAATCGGCGTACGGCGGTAGGCAGACGACGTCGATACGGCTTTCCACACTTCTAGCTCATAAATTGTAGGAAAAAGGTCGAATCAGTGTGCTCACTGAAGCCTGTCCCTAGGGTTTCCAGACAAATGGAGAGATGCTTCAAATGCTTGGGCTTTGGGCATCACGCGAGAAATTGCAAAGACCCGGATAGATCTGATATGTGCAGAAAATGTGTGGAGAAAAGGGACACTTTAGCAACAGACTTCACTAAGCAACCGATGTGCATGCTCTGCACAACGGAAGGTGAGAAAGATCACATGACCGGAGGCTTAATATGCCCAGCGTACAAAAAGACGATGGAGTGCCAGAAGTGATGGAAGTGACCCAGTTAAAACTCAATCATCGCGACACTGCACAGCAACTGTTGTGGCAGTCTACAACAGAAACGAAATGCGATGTTGCAATTATTGCGGAACCGTATCGAATCCCTATCTACAACGGTAACTGGGCGGCGGATGGAACAGGAACGGCTGCAATTCAGGTGTCGGGCAAATACCCCATACAGAAAGTGGTCTCAAACTCATACGAAGGCTTCGTGATTGCCAAAATTAATGGGATCTTTATATGAAGCTGCTACGCACCCCCTGGATGGACGGTAGAGCAGTTCCATCGGATGCTACATGAACTTACTGGAGAGCTGGCCGGACAAAATCCGGTAGTCATCGGAGGAGGTTTCAATGCTTGGGCAGTCGAGTGGGGAAGCATACATACCAACACAAGAGGGTATAGCCTTTTGGAAGCTTCAGCTAAACTGGATCTTATGCTATGCAGTGAGGGCACCAGCACAACTTTCCGCAGAAATGCACGGGAATCCACCATCGATGTTACCTTTTGTAGCTCGTCATTAGAGGCAAACATGAACTGGAGAGTTTGCGAAGACTATACGCATAGTGACCACCTGACAATCCGGTACAGTTTTGTCCAACGACGGCGAGAGCTCACGAGCGGAAGTGAAAGGTGAAGTCATTCGACAATGATCTCTTTGTGGAAGCACTTCAGGCAGCGAGCGACTCCTCTGACATGGACGCGGAAGAGTTAACAGACGCGCTAGCAAGAGCATGCGACATCAGAATGCCAAGAAAACTGGAGCCAAGGAACAGACGACGTCCAGCGTATTGGTGGAGCGAGGAGCTTGGATCCCTCCGCGCAAGCTGCCTGAGAACCCGAAGATACGCCCAAAGAGCAAGCACCGAAGCGCACCATTGAAACGTTAGATAAGGCGAAAAAAATCGAGTTGCTTTAAAGAGTTGTGGCAGGGTGCTGACGCCAACCCCTGGGCCGACGCATACAGTGTGACAATGACAAAGATCAGAGGGCCCACGACTCCTCCGGAAATGTATCCTGATAAACTGAAAGTTATCGTAGAAGGGCTCTTTCCGGAGCACGATCCAATGATATGGCCGATTATACTGTAATGCGAGGTAGAGCGGAAGTAATACAAGTCTCCAAACAGGAACTAATCGCATTGGCAAAAAGGTTTATAAGTGAAGAAAGCGAACGGACTAGATGGAATCCCCCATATCGCATTAAGAACATAACAACTGCACATACAGAAGTTAGTCCTACTACCTAAACCAGGTAAGCCCATCATCGCATAAACCAATATGTCTGCTGGATACGCTCAGGAAACTCTTGCAGAGATTAGTCCTTAACAGACTGACAATATTTACGGAAAGCGATAACGGGTTGTGGAAAAACCAGTTCGGATTTCGGAAGGGCAAGTCTACGGTGGACGCTATTCGGACAGTGATCGAGAGAGCCGATGTGGCGCGCAAACAGAAAAGAAGAGGAAATCGATACGTCAAAAACGTGTTTAATAGCGCAAGCTGGGAAGCCGTTGCGGAATCACTGCACAAAATGAGAGTCCCTAGCTACAGCAAGGCTCTATCCTGGGTCCAACGCTTTGGGACGGGATGTACAACGGCGTGCTGACACTTAAGCTGCCTAGGGGCGTAGGGATCGTCGGGTTCGCGGACGACATCATAATAACGGTACTGGGAGAGACGCCCGGAAGAGGTGGAAATGTTGGCGATGGAGACGATCGACAACATTGGAAACTGCATGCAAGGAGTGAAGTTGCAGATAGCCCCTCACAAAACGGAGGTACTATTGGTCAGCAACTGCAAAGTACTGCAGCGAGCAGAAATCACTGTCGGGGAGCATGTCATAGTCTCGAAGCGGGTGCTGAAACAGTTGGGCGTAATGATAGATTACCGACAGAACTTCAACACCCACGTCGACTATGCTGGCGAGAAGGCGGCCAAAGTTATAAATGCTTCAGCAAGGGACGTCTTCTGGCTAGCGTATCATCATCGATACTGAGGTACGGAGGCCCGGTCTAAGTTGCATCGCTGGAGATACAGCGGAATTCGGTAAATCTGAGTAGGACATTCAGGCTCATGACCATGCGGATCGCGAGCGCGTGCAGAACTATCTCATCAGAGGCAGTATGCGTTATCGCTGGAATGATCCCTATCGGCATCATCCTAGTGAAAGATAACGAATGCTAAAAGCGGAAGGGGACCAGGGGAATACGGTAAAAAATGAGAGCTGACTCGATGACCAAATGGCACCATGATTGGGACTCTTCGGAAAAAGGAAGCAGAATTCACAGGCTCATACCGGTTCTCTCGACCTGGGTAAATAGGAGGCATGGTAGTGACCTTCTATCTGACGCAGTTCCTGTCTGGTCATGGTTGTTTTAAACAGTACCTACATCGGTTCGGGCACGCTGTGTCACTCTTTTGTCCGGAGTGCATAATCGTCGAGAAAACACCGGAGCATGTGATCCTCGTTTGTCCTAGATTTGTCGTTTAATGTAGAGAATATTGTGGCAGAGATGTGTCGAGCCGAGGGTACGTGGAATTCCGTCAGCAGTGTAGTGACACCAATACTGTCGGAACTTCAAAGAAAGTGGCGAATCGAACAGCAAGCTGGCAACACCAACTAGTAAGATATGGGCGGGTGGTTCAAGTCTGTTACAAACACTATAAGTGTGGTCGTGAAGGGACGCGAACCAGGTCTTAAGGCTCCTCCAGATCGGTTTACGCCCCGACGGGTTCAAGCGCGGTGGCGATCGTATGCCGGAAACGAGCACTAAGTTAGCAACATCAAAAAGTAGTTTCACGTCGGTTAATAAATCCTGCAAACAAACAAACAAACAAACAAACAAATAAATCAAATAAAAGTCCAATTTTGATACGTCTCCCAACCTTTGAACGGAACGGATCGTTATATTTCACAGTGGTGTTCGGTGTAAATTTTAGTGAATCAAGGTCATCCTTTGTTCGTTCGTTAGCTGCCGTTCTGCTGGTGCCGACAGTAAATCCAGTACATTGTTTTCGCTGGTGCGGAACAATCGACGTTGTTTGCAGATAAGTTTTGCTTTATTTTTTTTCCTCGTTTGCTTTCTTTCCTTTTCCCTACTTTTACTCTACCTTGTAATCAAATAATAAGACACATTCCCGTTTATATAACGCTCTGCCCTCGTGCTTAAATGGCCGAGGGCGAAATACCATCTGATGTAATCATGGAAGTCCCTGATCCCCCTAATACTCGCATTGCTCCCCGTATAAAGCAGTACCCAGAAGGTTCCTCTGGGCCATGGGTGGTATATTTTCGGACCGGAGAGAAACCGGTTAATATATTAAAACTTTCTCGAGATCTGACTGCAAATTACCCGGCGGTAACTCAGATAACACGTGTTCGGGCAAACAAGATACGTGTTCTAGTGAGTGATCTCGGCCAGGCAAACGCGATTGCTTGCTGTGAGCGCTTTACGCGGGAATTTAAAGCATACGTGCCTTGTGTGGCCTGTGAAATCGATGGGGTAGTGTCCGAACCGGGCCTGAAATGCGAAGAACTGTTGGAGCACGGGGTTGGCTGCTTTAAGGACCCCTCTCTTGAACAGATTAAGATCTTAGAATGCAAACAATTGTATACCGCAAACACCGAGGGAGGTAAGACTACCTACTCTCTATCAGGCTCGCTTCGGGTGACATTCGCCGGGTCCTCTCTTCCCAACTACATCCTCCTTGACAGGGTTCGCCTACCAGTTCGCCTGTTTGTACCGCGGGTCATGAGCTGCAGCAATTGCAAGCAGTTGGGCCACACAGCCACATATTGTGGAAATAAGAAACGATGCGGCAAATGCGAAGGAGAGCATGAGGATGACTCTTGCGACAAAGAAACTGAAAAGTGTATTTGCTGCGGGGGCCCTTCACATGCTCTTAAATCATGTCCTGCGTACAAGCAGCGCGGGGATAAAATTAAGCGCTCCCTTAAGGAACGCTCAAGGCGTTCTTATGCAGAAATGCTAAAGAATGCATCGCCATCTGTCCTGTCCGAAAATCCCTATGCTGGTTTGGCTAACGTTGAGCAAGAATCTGACGACCCACGAGAGGGAACATCTTTGGTTAACCCAGGGGAATCCAGGAAGAGGAGAAATCCAGCCTCCCCTACATTGCCTCGTAAGGGTGCCAAGGTGTCGTCCACTCAGAGTGCGCCATCTACAACCAATAAATCCAACGGAAGTGATGCACAAAAGCCGAAGCAATTTGCTCCAGGACTTGGAAATATTAATTCTAACAAGGAGTACCCACCACTTCCAGGGACATCCAAAACCCCAAGTGTCCCCTTTTTTCAAACAGATACTCAATCCAGTAGCGGACTAATGAAATTTTCTGACATAGTGGACTTAATTTTCACAGCTTTCAATGTTACTGATCCTCTTAAAAGCCTTCTGATACGTTTTCTCCCTATGGTGCAAACATTTTTGAAGCAGTTGACTACTAAATGGCCCCTCCTTGCAGCGATCGTATCCTTCGATGGCTATGTCATCGAACGAGGTCACCGATTCGATCACTGTTCTACAGTGGAATAGCAGAAGTATCCTCCCGAAAATCGATTCCTTTAAATTTTTACTAAATAGTTTAAAATGTAATGCTTTCGCATTATGTGAAACTTGGTTAACTTCCGATATAAATCTCAACTTCCACGACTTTAATATAATTCGTCTGGATCGAGAAAACCCCTATGGAGGAGTACTTTTGGGGATCAAAAAGTGCTATTCTTTCAACCGAATTAACCTCCCTTCGACACCAGGCATTGAAATTGTTGCTTGTCAAGTTTTAATCAAAGGTAAAGACCTTTGCATTGCTTCCATCTACATTCCTCCTAGAGCCTCGGTAGGGCACCGAACGCTTTGTAATATCACGGAATCCCTACCGGCACCGCGGCTAGTTCTGGGAGACTTTAACTCGCACGGTACGGTATGGGGCTGTCTTCATGATGATAATAGATCAACATTAATCCAAGATCTTTGCGATAATTTCAACATGACCATCTTAAACACGGGAGAAATGACGCGGATTCCTACACCACCAGCACGCGCAAGCGCGTTGGATTTATCGCTTTGCTCGACATCGCTACAGTTAGATTGCATGTGGAAGGTGATCCCTGATCCCCACGGTAGCGATCATTTGCCTATCGTGATTTCAATTGCTAACGGTTCAAGACCATCGGAAACAATCAATGTATCGTATGACCTCACACGGAACATTGATTGGAAGAGTTACGCGACCGCGATATCCGTTAAAATCGAATCCACTCAAGAACTTCCTCCGGAGGAAGAGTACAGGTTTTTGGCTGGCTTGATTCTCGACAGTGCGAATCAAGCTCAGACTAAACCAGTACCCAGCGCGAATACCCATGGACGGTCTCCCACCCTGTGGTGGGATAAAGAGTGCTCAGAGCTGTACGCGGAAAAGTCCACTGCATGTAAGGCCTTCCGGGAAGACGGGTTACCCGCTAGCTATCAACAGTACGCGTCGTTAGAAAGACGAATGAAGAGTCTAATGAAAGCTAAAAAACGCAGTTATTGGCGCCGGTTCGTCGACGGGTTAACGAGAGAAACAGCGATGAGCACTCTTTGGGGTACGGCTCGACGTATGCGTAATCATAATAGTACCAACGAGAACGTGGAATATTCAAACCGTTGGATATTCGCTTTCGCCAAGAAGATCTGTCCGGACTCTGTCCCGGTACAGAAAACGTACCGCGCCGCGTCTTCTCACGATACCGCGAACGAAACACCGTTTTCGATGGTGGAGTTCTCACTTGCTCTCTTATCGTGCAACAATAACGCCCCAGGGTTAGACAGAATCAAATTCAACTTGCTGAAGAATCTGCCTGACACTGCAAAAAGGCGCCTGTTGAATTTATTTAACAAGTTTCTTGAGGGTAACATTGTCCCTTATGAATGGAGGCAAGTGAAGGTCATCGCCATCCAAAAACCAGGAAAACCAGCCTCCGACCACAACTCGTATCGGCCGATTGCAATGCTGTCCTGTATTCGGAAGTTGTTCGAGAAAATGATCATGTTTCGCCTCGACAATTGGGTTGAAGCAAATGGCTTACTGTCAGATACACAATTTGGCTTCCGCAAAGGCAAAGGGACGAACGATTGCCTTGCGTTGCTTTCTACAGAAATCCAAATGGCCTATGCTAACAAAGAGCAGATGGCATCAGTCTTCTTGGATATTAAGGGGGCTTTTGACTCAGTTTTTATCAACATTCTGTCAGAGAAGCTGCACCAGCATGGTCTTTCACCAATTTTAAATAACTTTTTGCTAAACCTGTTGTCTGAAAAGCACATGCACTTTTCGCATGGCGATTTAACAACATCGCGATTTAGCTACATGGGTCTTCCCCAGGGCTCATGTCTAAGTCCCCTACTCTACAATTTTTACGTGAATGACATTGACGATTGTCTTGCCAATTCATGCACGCTAAGGCAACTTGCAGACGACGGGGTGGTCTCTGTTACAGGGCCCAAAGCTGCCGACTTGCAAGGACCATTACAAAATACCTTGGACAATTTGTCTGCTTGGGCTCTTCAGCTGGGTATTGAGTTCTCCACGGAGAAAACTGAGTTGGTTGTTTTTTCTAGGAAGCGTGAGCCGGCGCAACTCCAGCTTTTATTAATGGGTGCAACGATCAACCAGGTTTTCACATTTAAATATCTCGGGGTCTGGTTCGACTCTAAAGGTACCTGGGGATGTCACATTAGGTATCTGAAACAGAAATGCCAACAAAGGATCAATTTTCTCCGAACAATAACTGGAACATGGTGGGGTGCTCACCCAGGAGACCTGATCAGGTTGTACCAAACAACGATATTGTCGGTGATGGAGAACGGGTGTTTCTGTTTCCGCTCCGCTGCGAACATACACTTCATCAAACTGGAGAGAATCCAGTATCGTTGCTTGCGCATTGCCTTGGGTTGCATGCACTCGACCCATACGATGAGTCTCGAAGTGCTGGCGGGCGTTCTTCCGCTAAAAAATCGATTTTGGGAACTCTCATATCGATTGCTCATCCGATGCGACATTCTGAACCCGTTGGTAATTGAAAACTTCGAGAGGCTCGTCGAGCTTAATTCTCAAACCCGTTTTATGTCCTTATACTTCGACTACATGGCACAGAGCATCAATCCTTCTTCGTACAATCCCAACCGTGTCCGTTTCCTAGATACTTCTGATTCTACTGTATTCTTCGACACATCCATGAAGGAAGAGATTCGTGGAATCCCGGACCATATACGCCCGCAGGTGATCCCCAATATATTTTATAATAAATTCCGAGAAGTCGACTGCGACAAAATGTTTTACACTGACGGATCAAATCTCGATGGGTCCACTGGCTTCGGTATCTTCAACAATACTATGACCGCTTCATTCAAGCTCAATGATCCCGCTTCAGTTTACGTCGCAGAGTTAGCTGCAATTCAGTACACCCTTGGGATCATCGACACTCTGCCCACAGATCACTACTTCATCGTTTCGGACAGCCTCAGCTCTATCGAGGCTCTTCGTGCGGTGAAGCCTAAAAAGCAACTCCCGTATTTTCTGGGGATGATACAGGAGTCCTTGTGTACGTTATCTGAAAAATCTTATCAGATTACCTTTGTTTGGGTCCCCTCTCATTGTTCTATCCCGGGCAATGAAAAGGCCGACTCATTAGCAAAGGTGGGCGCATTAAATGGTGACATATACGAAAGACCAATCTGCTTCAACGAATTTTTTAGTATTTGTCGTCAGAGGACGCTCAACAGTTGGCAAACCTCGTGGAGCAATGGGGAACTTGGACGATGGCTACATTCGATTATCCCAAAGGTATCAACGAAGCCTTGGTTCGGGGGGATGGATGTGGGTCGGGATTTTATTCGTGTAATGTCCCGACTTATGTCCAATCACTACACCATGGATGCGCATTTGCGGCGTATTGGGCTTGCGGAGAGTAGTCTGTGCGCTTGTGACGAGGGCTATCACGACATCGAACACGTTGTCTGGGGGTGCGCCGGGTATTGTGACGCCAGGTCTCAGTTAAAGGAATCCCTTCGGGCCCGAGGTAGACCACCCAATGTCCCAGTCCGAGATATGCTGGCAACTCGTGATTTCCCCTATATGTCCCTTATTTATACCTTCATAAAAACGATAAATATCCCAATTTAGCCCCTCTATTTTATTTCTCGTTTTTAGAGTTTCCTCCTGCCTTGTGGAACCGATCAGCTCCAGAGTGCCACTATGTAACCGCCATCGCCCTTACCACTACGCCTGCATAGAAGGAAACTGAAGCGAGAGCGACTCGAGGTCCGATGACTTTTGAAAGATTCCCCGCGGGTCCGAAGAATACCATCCGCCAATCCGGTACTCGACGACTTACTATACTGAGGCGCAAATTTGATACGCTGATCCCCCTCCCCCCCCCCCCCCCCCCCCGTTCGAGCGAAAGTTGCAAGTTTTGCTCTTCTTTCCCTGTCTCTCCCCTGTCTTTGATACAACTGCTGCTACACTGATGCGGAAATAAGCCACCCTTTGAATATCTTGACCAAGCATAAGTTTTAGTTAAAAAATTCAAATTAGTATTCTGTATTCCTAGTTTTAAGATAGCTATAATTTTTACTCTTTATTGAAACTCTTGTCCCCCATCTTGTAAATAGAATTGAATCCCTAGTTTTAAGATTTCTGTGAAATTTCTCATAAATATTTGTTCCCCCTTTTGTGTACTAAACTATATTGTTAGTTTTAAGATAACCGTGAAATATTTCGTAAAATACTATTACTCCCCCTCTTGTATATCAAAGTGAATCCCTTGTTTTAAATTTTTTCATAAAAAAATCTTTTGGCCCTCTTTTGTATATTGAATCTTATTTCTAGTCTTAAGATAGCTGTAAACTTTCTTTTCCTTTGTAAAAAAAAATATTTCAACATTGTAACCTCCTAGTTTTAAGATATCCAAAATGTAAAAACAAAGGCATTTGGCACCGCCAAGCTAACGCATTTGTGCCTATCAAATAAACGAAATGAATAAAAAAAAAAAAATAAATCCTGCTAGGGGACCAGTTCCAACGTTGGCGACCGGTTACGCAGCGTGGGTTGGATAACGTGCTGACTCACTGACTTACGCAGGCAAGCCAACGGTCTCTGCGTATTGCAGGGGGGGGGGGGGGGGCAACGGGCTTCAGGACAGCTAAGAGCTAATGACAGTTACATTAATTCTGTCGAAGCCCTAGCGCAGCGGAGATACGAGTATTAAGTTGGCAACACCAACATGCAGTTTCATGGTTAAAAAAATCCTCCAAGGGTGGGGGTGGGGTGAAGGGATGCGAGTTACGTTTCGGTATCTCTGGATCGGTTCACGTCTAGTCGGGCTCCGACTAGCCGGCGGACCGGTAACGTTGCAAGCTGTACGCGGGTCAAAAAAAAGAAAAATGTTGATCAAAAAATTGATAAAAAAAATAATAAATATATTGATAAAAAATAAAAATAATAGCAAAAAATAATAATAATAAAAAAGAATAATAAATTATAATAAATCGATAAAACACCCACACAGCGAACAGGCGCAGTCGAGGAGCCAAGGGGCTCTAGGAAAGAAGAGGTGCAAGTGCACAATCCCCTCCCGAAGTAATACTCAACGGTGGTCCCGGGAGGAAGAGGATACGGAGATACAGGAGGTTGAGGTTTAGTCGGTAGGCTTGCTGGAGAAAGAGCTGCAGTAAGAATCCGACAACACCACGGCCAAGTCGATAGTGGTCTCTTTTGAAAATTACCCCCCCCCCCCCCCAGATGAAAAACACACACAGTTGCCGAACTCAACGAACTGAGTCGAATGGGATATAAGACTCAGCCTTCCGGGCCTCGGTTGGTAAGTCTATTTTCAGAGTGATTGCATAGCCTTTCTATAGGTGAAAGGCAAAACACCCAAACAGCACCCAAATCCCAATCAGAAATCAAACCCTCGTCGGGCCTATCCACCATCCCCATCCGTCCTTGTCACCTCAATAGAGAGCACGAGGCCTGTCATCATCATGGGAATCAAGGAATGCTTTCCCCCTCGAATGAGACCTTTGACACACAAATGACAAACACTGATGAGACATCGCTCCCGCATACAGAGCACTCAGCATCTTAAATCTAGAACTGCTGAATTAAACATGTAGATGCAGCATTCGGTTAGGCTCATCCCAGGCTACGAATTCAATCGTCGGTAATGTGGTTTTGCAACGAAACTCGTACCACCCACCGATAAGCTGTGTGTAAAATGTATGCGTTTATTGTCGATTCGGCACGCTTCTGGTAGTTTGATGAAACTGCTATCTAAAAAACAATCGGAACCAAAGCGGATTTTAGAGATGAAAGAGTTACAAATATGCGAATAATGTAGGATGATATGGTTCCGATAAGAATAATGCGGATAAAGAATGGAACATTCCCACCGAAATCCGCTGACCGAAGCATACATCCATCAAATCTTCTGCATCAGTACGGTTCCAACAAGCGACTGCATAATCATCCTCACAAAACATAGTTCTCCGTCCAGAGATTGCGGCCTTCTTGTCCGAACTGTGCTTCTGAAATCTGCGAACAACTGCTGGAACTGATTTGGCATCATTTTCTTCGGTCTCTTTGCACTTCACTCCCGTACGGCTATTATTTACTAAACAAAAATTAAACGCCTCACCATGGCAAATCGTTTCTATTTGTTGAAAACTTTGGTAAAAGTCGAAATACTTTCTTATATTGCGAACCCTTTGTTCGTGGAAAAAAACGCGACAGATGAAAAATCACATCCATCTTTCCCCAAAGCCTACTCAGTTTTTTTCTTTTGGTAGATTTATCGTTGCTTAAATTAATATACGAAAATACACAGTCTGGGGTCAAGGTAGTTAAATAACAGGTGTGTACATTTGATTTAAATTTCTTTTGATTTTTTTTATCATCATACCTATTGTAAATAAATTAGAGATACTCGTCTCTGTTAAGTTTACGCATCTTACCTTGTCAAATAAACGTAATAAAATAATAACAAACCTTTCTGCGGCAAATGTCAAAAAATACATCTGAGTAGCGCTTATTCGTTTACGCCGAAGGCGCATTATTCACCCTATGCCCCCCAAACAAGAGAATTTAAATGCATCGAGCTTTTCGCAGCGGTCAACACCTAGCCTACGTTAAGGCGATTTTAAATTACTCACTGTAAACCGGTGACAGCTTGTTCTTCTGGCTATGGCAATTCTGCGTTCTACGGTGTAAACAGCATGCCAACGATTGCACCCTGGACAACGAAAATCATTTACTTGCCAGACAAATCTGATGATAGGTAGACGAGTAAAAGCACACCGACAAACAGGTACTTGATACTTCGTCGAAACGTCTAGTTAAAGCAGATACTCCTGATGTAGAGAAAATCAACGGACAGAAATGTCACAGAAGGACAAGCCTGCTATGAACGTTTTACCTGCTGCTGATCAATAGCTTTGGGATAATGTTTACGTGCGTGAAATAAAAACATCGAAGCAGGCAATTTGTTGACCCACGTATTCAATAATTTATGCATGTCAATAACAGTCGGAGATGTGGGCAGCGATTATAGGTTGTGAGACGATCCGAACAGTATTTTAAGTTGATCGATACTTTAATGGAAATAATTACGATTTCTGGATCAAAAGACACATAGTCACAGTTCACGTTACGAGAATTGCTTCCTAGCATCGGTTGTTTTTCAGTAAAAGAAAAATCATACAGCTTAGAAGAAAACCACGCAGTCATACTTCCATTCATTGAATTAAAAATCGACCGAAATTTGTTTACATCCAGCGCCGCTTTCACGCAACCGAACGGACGGCCGTGAATTGTATCATCATCCATTCACTTCGGGGGTACGTACATCAAAATTTCTCCCCGGGTATCGTTCTTTGCAGATTCATCTTCCACCATCGATCGGCGAGAGGAGCTTAGCTCCATCAGCCGCCAGCCAGGCAACGAGCACCCATTTCCTTCGCTAATTATGTGTCCATAATTCCAAATTCTTTCTCGGTTTCTCCTCTCTTCGACCGACTTTCCGCCATCCGCATGGTCCGCGAGCCGCCGTGTTCCCACATAACTTCAATATTCGCACCGCGTCGTACCGCACCGCTCCTCGTCACACCAACAATTCCAACCGGCTTTGTTTTGTTATCTTTTACTTCTTCTTTCTATTCTCCGCTCCGATTCGGCGGCGGATTCGCTTCAGTGGCTTGCAGAAACATCATTTTACCATACATTGGCAGGCATAGCTGCCGGTTTGGACTGCATCACACACACGCGGCGGCGCTCACAAGTAGGCTGTTCCGTTTCTGCGTGGCGACGGCGGCGGCGTTGTGTTCGAGTTCGTCCGATAGTAGGCGATCAACAGTCCGAAGTACGAACATGACATTGTTTTGTTTTTTTGTGTGTTTCGGTAGCTTTATTTACAAATGTACAGACTTGTTTATGAAACGCAGTGATTCAAGTTAGAGGAATGTTTGCTTTTTTCAGATCAGTGATGGTTTATAGCCACCAGTGTCGCAGCTACCATTACGATTATAAGCTTCAACTTGTTTACGTAGAAAATTGACATTTTTCCTTTTCTTATTTCAGCACCTCCACAGCGAATGGCTACGTTTTGTTAAAAGTTCTTCATACGGTACAGAAAGCTTGAATTCTTGGACATGTACTCGTGTCTGGAGATATGTTACTGTTCTTCGTGTCCAACAAACAGAAGGAGGCAGAGAAACTCACGTACCGAGTGCAGCACGGGCAATAAATACCCTACGGATAAATGAAACCGCCCGCGGTTTCAGACACATCACCAATGAAGAGTGGGGGGGGGGGGGGTACTTGATCTCTCCGTGGACAGACGGACCGACGTGCAACCAACCGCGAACACACTGCCGAGCAGCAAGCAGCAATCCGTCGACATGTGGAACAAAACGGGCACTGGGAGAATCCAGTCCCGCTACCACCTATACAAGAGGATCCTCAGATCCGTGTGCTTCTTCGGCACAGCCTCAGCGCGAAGAAGGTACCAGAAGGAGGGGGAAAAAGCTCAACTCGACGTCAAACGATGGCTTCGCGCCTTGGCTATGACGTATGACAAAAGGGTGCTGTGTAGGGATTTCTTAGAAGATCGTATAAGGCAGAAAAAAGAGTTGAATACACCGCAAATTGGATATAGTATTGCAACAAGTAGCACTCGTTGTGACATAGACATGTTCAGACGTAACATTTTCGTTCGGTGATGTGGTGGTCATCCCCGAGTCGTTTTCTCACAGTCACGTGCCTAGCTACGAGAAGGAAATCTCCTAGTCATCAGGTGACGTGACTGAGAATAGGTCCCCGTTACGAATGCCCAATCCCATCTTCCCTCGTAATAGATAACACATCATAAAGAAGTCATGTCAAGTAACCAGATAACAAACCGGTCACCATATTTGACGTGACACAAGAGAATATGGTGCGGAACTCTCTCTACTCTCCAAGCTTAGTACGTAACATTTCAACAAACCCTCCGTCTCTTAGAAACGTTTACACACAAGCGTTTGTTCAGTTCTGTGCCCTCTCTACCGACCGGTTCCAGAGACCACCCCGTGGCACCGCACCGCCACCACGATCACGACGAAGACGAATGACGCATCAAAAGAACTGAAGAAAAAAGCAAGATCGTCCACTGCGCTTCGCGAGGCAAAAGTTATGTATCTATCTGTTAGGTATGTACTAACAATTTAAATACGCACACTAAACGGCCCGAGCAAGTACTCGCCATCATCAGCATCAGCGGTTGTGTTCGTTTTGTTCCGCTTTGCAAGTTGCATTGCAGCAACGCGCAACAGGAGGAAGGTTGCCGAAGAAAGACGATGAAGGTGCGGCTGGGGGACGCTGGCTGGCATTGCGTTCCATATACCACCCCGTGTGTTGTGTTTGACCAACAACACTAGCAGTAATCGAGTGTAAATATTTTGGTAGAATGGTTCTTGCAAGCGAGGCAAGAATTTTACCTGCTGGCCGCGTTGCTGGACAGCTTGCTGGGCGGTTGTCATCGAGTTTTGTGCAGTGTAGCTACAGGCAGGCATGCATTGACGCAGGCAAAAACGATCATCATCCAAGTGGGCCATGAATCTTCATTGCCGTCAATTGATGCAATCGTTCGGCGCTGTACATCCGACAATGATTTTCGGGTTAAAAACCCTTGAATGCGTTAGCGATTGAATTGATTATGATTTATTAGCAATCAGCGAGTTCTGGACGAAGAACTACTAAAATTATAAGTGCTTTCGGAAAGTAGCTTTCAGTCGAACCGAAACAAGAGTGGGCAGATAGAACGAAACAATTAAAAAAGAAAATGAGGGTAAATCGCTCCGGAATGAATCAGAACGACTATCTGAATGCACCTTATATCGACTGTTGACATTTACAACATAGCGGTAAGATGATTCATCGGAATTTCAAACCGATAAAAAGCTTTGTTTTTATTTTGGCTCTTTGAAATTAGAGCGAACTAAGTTAGAAAATATTTATTTGACACTGTTAAGTTTGCACATTTACAGAATAACAAAAATAGTTTTTGAAATTTTGACTGTCTCCATTGGATCATTATTCTGGTTAAGGTCATTGCTGATGCCGCGGAAGTTGAAGAAACACAGGCGAACTATTTTGATGCGTAAATTGATAATTATTTTATAAAATTGAAATAACAGAGCTACACAAGAAGTTACACCTTTCATTTAACCACTTTGACACCTAATTTTTAAGGTAAAACCGGCATTTTTCATTGCAAATCTATTCAAAATCAATCAAAGTTCTAAAGAGTTTTATTTTCAATTTATACCGGTATAACTTGTGAACATGAGTTCGTTCAACGTAAGATAATTAGCCAACTTGTACATAATATTGTCGGAGCAGAGAGCTAGGTCTAACGCGTGTCTTCTGTTAGACCGTGCAAATATTGGGCGATTTTGTGCATAAGTTATATGCAGATACGTGCTTTCGAGTTTGTGTGTTTGTTTGAGGAATCACTATTGTTGTTTTGAGCCACATAGAAATAGCAATGACTTCTTAGTCGTTTTTTTTAGTATCGGTTTGGCCTATTGTGAAACATACGGTACAGTTATTTGTGTTTTCCGTCAACGCTCAACGAATGCGGAAGGTTTCTGTTTTCCTGATCCTGTACTGCCTATTAGGACATAGAAGTCCTGTATGGATTTTTGGAGCACTACACATTTTAACGCCATCACTTATTCTACAGCAACTAGAAGATATCAAACACGGCTGATAATGGCCTATAACGTACCCCAAAAAGGGGAAAAAAGGAACATAAACATCATTTGTACTCTACGATTTGGGAAGCGGGACAGAGATTTGCTTGATACAGCAAGAGAAAGGCGTTCGCGATCATCGCATTTTAGTTCCGACAGCTATTCAGTCATCATTCAGTCAGACTCTTGTTTTCAGTCGCGCCGTACGACATGAAAGCTGGAACTCAGTGGACCGATTCTTGATTTAAATACAGATGCCACACGGCCTCTAGGGTTGTTTTATCCGAAAAATAATCATTGACTTCTATCAACCTCACAGTGGACCGAAGCCGACAAAAGACAGATTCTAAGCGAGCGGAACGAGCGAGCGCAATTAAAGGACATTTTTTCAGTAACTCTTAACAAATTTGTGTCTTTTTTCGTTGGAGCAAATGAATAAAAATATGTCCAGGAACATTACTATTTCAAACAATGACACCGATACTCAGTGTGATTTCTGTGTTCCTCGACGGAAGAACAACAGCAACTGTTACTTTAATTCATACTTTGATAATCTGTTGAGATGACTGAGTCACAGAAGCAAGAAGTGGTGCTCCATCCATGTACGGAGGTTATTGACTTTCGGCTTTTTTGCATAAGATCGAGCATTCGTAATGTGAAACAATTGCTAAAGGTGAAAATGGAGGTTAGGCTTACGGAAGTCGTCTTTATCGAGGTTCTACCATGTCAGGCTGATTAGTGTTCAACAAATTGATCCAGACCAAACCAGTCATTTTGTATAAGAACGATGAAAAAATCAATGCTCGACTATAAGATCTGATACCAATTAATTTCACCGCGGCCATTTAAAGATTCATATCACATTTAGAAGAAATTAAATTTATTACAAAGGACACTAAGGAACTTCCCGGATTCCAAATGGTATTTTTGTAGTGGGAATCCGGGTGAAAGGACTCGATTGCTCCTACCTGGCCCGGAATGCACAAAGTATAATGAGATTGTATCATTTTTGTATATCCACAGCCTACAATAACATTTTCTGAATCATAAACAGTTGCTAAATTTGTGCCGTCAGTTCAGGTAATATTGACGGCAAAAGTTGCATCAAGTACCGCAAAATCAATAACCAGCATCATCATTGAGGAAGTTCACACTCGAGACCCCCTAGGGAAAAGAAGCAAGGACGAAATCAAATGTTCGCGAACATGAAGGCGGTAACCACGATGATGACACGGAAGTGTGCGAGATAGAAATGAATGACCGCTGAAACGCTGTTGGTGAAGGAAAAATGTTTCCCGCCAAGTAAACAGGTCTCCACGCGCAATGGCTTGTCGCTTATACGAGATCTGCCGGGCAACCTTTAAAACTCGCTTTATCACTTTAATTGTGTACATCATGAAAATATACAAAAAAAACCCATGACTCCGTTTAGCTAACACATTGAACCGAGTCAAAACGAATTATATAATAAAAAGTAGACGTAGAAGGCTGAGCACTAAAACTCTTCAAAAATAAGCAATTTATCGCTAGTGAAAAACACTCGGATATAACGCTAGATATTGGTCAGAATAGAGTTAATTTTTAAATGACAAGTTTTTAAAGTAAACACAAATTGAATTTCTGTATTAGGTTAGTTGTTATAATTTTGTTATCATCCCCTCGGGATCAATGGAGTTCGATTCGAACATTTTCTCGAATGATCAACTTGATGGCAGGATAGATGACGATAAGTCTTCTTCTCTACACAACTTATATCCATCTTGCTCAACCAGCTCTATGGTCTATTTTTAAAACCAAAAATAATTCATTTAATGTCATCGATATTTCGCGTGATCAGATGTGAATAAAATTTACTCGGCCGTGATTGATGTCACCAAGGTCCAGCCAGATATTTAGGATATCTGTCAGCGACCCAGAACAGCCAAACCGAATGGCTCGTTGCGAGCGAAGAAGTGTCATGTCTGGGTTACTATATTCACCGATTTTTTTTGTAACGTGACAGATTTGTTTAACAATTTTTGGTCACAGGTTCTTTTTCACAGATTACAGACTTTTTACATTTTCATAAAATTTTCACAGATTTCTAGATTTTTGGAAACGCCGATATCCCACAGATTAAAAGTTATTAAAAAGATTTTTTTTTACAGAAACACAGATTTCAATGGTCCCGCTGGTCTACGTACCCGCCAAGAAAGTAGAGATTAATGGGGTAGTAACCGAAATTTCGGCTTGCTTGCGAAAACCTGCTGAAGTATGTGGTTAGCTTCTGCACAAACCATTTGTTTGTCAGCGAAAATTCTGGATTTGAAGTAAACAATCACGGAGAATAAAAAATAGATTTTTCTACATCAATAATTATTCATCTGGATCGAGAGTAGTACTTTAGGGGATTAAAATGGGCTATTCTTTTCATCGAATAAGCCTCCCCCAGACACCAGGCATTGAATTTGTCACTTATCAAATCCGGATCAAAAGCAAAGACCTTTGCACTGCTTCCATCTACATTCCACTGGAGTTTCGGTTGGGTTCCGTAATTTGAATTTCTACCCTTACCATAGCTTGTTTTAGGAAACTTCAACTCCCAACGGTTTATTATGGGGTTGTCTTTTCGATAATAACTGATCTACCCTACTGCATGACCTTTGATATAACTTCAATATGGAAGAGCTACATATTATATTAGACCTATTGGTATTAATGGCTTCTATGGCCAAATATTTTTCTGACTTGTACTGTCTCAAAAACTAGAGTCTAGTACAATATGCACTGGAGAATAATTCAGTGTTTTGAAACCCATTTTACTATAACAGCATCAATCGTAAAGCAGAAATTCAATACAAATGTGTACGGCATTGTCTCGCTTTCCTTGACGTGATCTTATTCATTTCGTTTGCGAGAGCTATTATCACCCTAACCAGCAAAATACCCTCCAGCATGACAGCAACTGTGCTGAAGTACTATTCGACTTGATCCTGCTACGTAAATCATCATTTTGAATCAACCTCAAAGTCAGTTTTAGAACAGCGCATGGAAACATTCTTCTGAGAGTACCTTTCCGAATAACTAATCTCACCTGGGGGTGGGCAAAGCGTCGTTGGTAAATTGATAGCCTCGAACGCACCTCATCCGGATTCGATTACAAATGCTGCACACAGGGTTCGATATTTTTATTCTCAATAATTTCTATTTTCTAAACGGCGCCTGTGGTTGAGTGGGTAGCGTTGCCGCGTTTAATTCGTTTACTTAAAGAGTCCATCCTTGGGTCCGATTGCAGCTTGTTGGTTTTCTGCCATAAAAATAAAAAAGTAAAGTAAATAAAGGAAAAAATAAATAAAAACTAAACAAATAAATAAATAAACAACAAAATAAATAAATAAATAACAATCAAAAATTTAAAATAAGTGTGAAAATAAATTTCTCTAAAAGTGATCCAGTAGTCTCTTTTTGATCATGTTTGTCAAGTTGAAAAGAATTTCAAGAGTTTGATAAATTGTCCGATAAGGTCACTCAGATGGCCGACTGTAGCTATCGTCCCTGGAACGCGATAAACGAACCATCGGCAGAACCTTCAGGGAGTCAATTTCAGCGTTGATTATATTCGCCACAAATACTACTAGTTGAATCCTTCTACGTCATTTCTGTGGCGACATCGATCATGGTATGGCAGTAAATCGACGGAATTCTGCCATGGCAGCTCTCGCAGTGCGTGTGGAACATTGTTTTTCTGCAAACGTTAAATCCGTAAGTGCTAAGTGTAATGATGAGAACTACAAATCAAAGCAACAGTATGACGCTTTCATACAACTCGGACCCTCTAAATTCCCAGTCGATTTGAGAAATAAAACTTTTTTCGAGATTTAAACTGAGCAACGCTGATTGAGTTTAGCTGCCTACCAGCAAAACGCCGCAGTTGCTAACACAGTCAACTCTAATATACCTTTTCCCATGGAATGGGTTTTTGTAGCCAAAGAATGCTACAAAAGGCTCTTTTGAGGCGAAAACAGATCTCGCTAGAGCGGACTACAAGGTACACCTTAAGATCATCAGTATGAATCAGTTAGCATCCGACACCATCATTGGAGAACAATACTAACAGAAATGGTCCTATGTTGATACCTTGAGGGGTTCCATGATGCACCCAGAAATTTGAGCTTATGAACTGATGATATTAACAGTTCCCTAAGAGGCACATTGCTTTTTTATGCCAAAATCGTGCGATCTATGAATTACGCCTAAATCCTTAAATTTTGATCGATGACGACTTTGGAAGAATTTGTGGATATCACAAGCCCTTTCTAGTGTTGTGATTTCATTGATCAATCTCCCATAAACGTTCACTTATTAACTTTCTTGCTCGTAAATATACTAAGATTATGTCCAGTAAAGTTGTAGACCAAGCTTTTGTCAAAAACTTTATTGAAGACAAAGTATTCAGCTATAATCTTTCCTTAAAGCCAATTCATTAATATAATCTTTTAAATGTCATCTTGACAATTCGGGTAAATTCCGCACAAAGGTCTGAATAATCGAAATGGACAACTTTCTATCTTACAACATTGGCTGATCTCGCGTTTTATCGAAGTAATTTGGCAATTTTTAAAAAATATGGTGCTGCAAATAGTGATTGGTTGTTTACGTTGGAACGGCTAAGTTTATGTGAATAGTGTTTTCGGGATACTTATCAAAATTTAGTGATTAATCCTCCTAAAAGAGCGATTTTTCAATTAATTTTCTATTTGGTAGTAGAAATGATCAGATGTCTATGGAAAAGTTGTTGAGACTGCTTTCGCGAATATCTTTACTGGACACTAACCATCTTCTTTAAACGCTGTACAAATACTTGTGACGTGAAAGATCACAATCTCAGTTCTGTCTCTAGGTGAGATAGCATAAAAATTACAACAATGTTGAGACATTTTCAATAACAGAATCCGGTTAAATGATATGTCCCAGGATTGGCCTTTGGCCAAACTGGGACAAGACATCCCGATATGGTAAACCTAGAAGTGCCATCGACAATCGTTTTCAAAGAAAACTAAACAAATTGCAACTAACCTATTTCTACATATAAAGGGTACAACAGCAATCTTAAATTAAATTGGATTGTTTGTTTCGAATTCATCTCATCAGTAACTAGCACCAACTTTGGGCCAAGTTAGAAGATCAGCAATCAGTCTTTATTAGTCTTATACACCAACAGGCATACCAAAGCCCCAATGATCTTATTACTAACATTCCAGTCATATACACAAATAGTGGTCATTAGGGTGGGACAAAAAATAGATTCCAGCTCCGAGCAACTTTTTAGGTACCATTTGGGTCCTAGAACCTCTGTGCAAATTCTTAGCTTGATCCCTGAAACTATATTTTTGCGCCCACTGTTTAAAGTTTATATGGGATGTTATATGGGAAAATTAATTTTCACAAAATAATTCCTCCAGCAGTCGCCCATTGCTTCCTAAAAATAAACCGTTATGTGGCTTTTGTAGGAAATTTAACAAAGAAACAAAGTCTCGAAAACTACGAAACGATCTGACGCTTGAGAAAAAAGTTATTAAACTGAAACCAATTGATGCTCTGACGATAGATAAAATATTCATTTTTTCTAGCACCACTGTTGCTGGTGGTCCCATTATATGCAATTTTGTTTTGATCTTCTCATTATGTGTCTAAATCATTTATCTATACTGATTGGCCACTTCGCAAGAGTTTTGAGGGATACATTGAGTCTTCTTTTGTACATAATGAGAGAAAATTAAAGATTTTGTATATAATTTGACCGTCAGCAGCAGTGATGCTATGAAAAGTAAAATTTTCATTAATCTTCAGGGCATCAATCGGTTTTTGCTTAATAACTTTTTCCACAAGCATCAGATCGTTTCGTGGTCTTCTAGACTCTGTTTTCTTGACAAATTTCCTACAAAAATCAGACATCTATTTATTTTTAGGAAGTAACGGGCGACTCTTGGAAGAATTAATTTGGAAAAGACGTTTTCCCCATACGAAATCCCATGTAAACTTTAAGCCGTGGGCGCAAAAATATAGTTTCTCCGATCGAACTAAAAAATTGCAGAGTTGTTCTGGGAGCCAAATGGGACCCAAAAAGTTACTCGGAGCGAAATTTAATTTTTTTCATATAACCATGTCCCACTCTAGTGGTCATACAATAATTCACAAAAACGGTAAAAAAGTCAAATGTGATTAAAAGATTGGGGCATCTGAACAAAGCTCTTGCTGTATTTCTTCGTACATAAAGGGGTTCCAGTTGAATCAGCTGACACCGGTTTTCATAGCTAGGTAATCGGACAGGATCTCTCCACGGCAATCTACGGAGCGCGAAACGTAAAAAGCGACGCTGTACACTTTCAATTCTCTCAACGCCGTTATTGTAGTTTGGGCTCCACACTTCTAGGATTGATCGGGATAAAGCGCAGTGCAGCGATTTGAGACAATAAACATCTGTAAAATTTTTGGCTATCCTGACGATGCATCCTAGCGCTCGAGACGCTTTACCGACTGCATAGGAGACGTGTTGTTTGAACGTAAGTTGAGAATACAGAATCACTCCCAGGTCCTTCACGTGACTGACGCGTTCGATTTCTGTTTCTAGAAGACGGTACTTAAAATAAATCGAATCCTTTTTCCGTGAAAACGATATTACCGAGCACTTCTTCGGGTTTACATACATGCGGTTCATGGTACACCAGTCAGCAAAGGCTTGAAATCTGCAATCTTCAATTGTACGAATTATGCGAAAAATCTTGAGATTATCCGCGAAGGACAATCGGGGAGTCTTCAGAATTAGATGTACATCATTGAAGTATATCAGAAACATCAACGGTCCCAAGTGGCTTCCTTGAGGTATTCCTGACGCAGAAGTGAATATAGGGCCCTGGCAATCTCCTATAACAACCGCTACCTCTCGGTCAGTGAGGTAATATCGAAACCACTGCAAAACACTACCATTTATTTCAAATCTCTTCATTTTTGCTATAGTGATATCGTGGTTTAGCATATCAAAAGCGGCAGTCGGTGTAAACGACGTCAGTTTGAGCGCGACGTTCCATACTCTTTGTTATGTAGGATGTTAAGCATAACAGGTTAGATGCAGTTGACCGCCCGGACGCGAAGCCATGTTGATCGTCACTTAGGTACTGCTTACAGTGAACCTGAAGAGGTTCCATAATCACCAGCTCGAACAACTTCGAGACAGCACTCAATGAAGTTATCCCACGGTAATTATTGACGTCTTGCTTATTGCCCTTTTTATGAACTGGGAACATGTTCGCTGATTTCCAGCAAAATGGAAAAATACCTCTAGTAATAGATGTTCTAAAGATCTGAAGAAGCGGAGCAACAAAAAATTCGATGTGCCTTTTCAGTATCGCGGAGGGGAGCCCGTCGGGTCCCGGATTGAAAGATGACTAAAGTCAAGAGGAAGCTCTGGTAATCATCGTTGCATTAAAATCGATAGCACCCAGAGACTGACGTAATAGTCTCTGAGTGATATTGTGCGATACTTGGTAAACCTCCGTAGGGCAGCTCTGTTTATAGACTGCAGCCGTCGCAGTGTACTCGTTTGGCATGGAGGGCCGGTTTGTCGATGGTGAACTTTCTTTGGAACATGCCTGTCAATAGCGTACACCAGAACGTTTGAAAAGGTTTGAACTGCGGTTTCGACATCTTCGGGGTCCAGAATATTTTCCCAATCGATAGTGGAAAGAAGGTCTGCGATACTGCGATGAAAGCTATCAATCATGGCGATCAGTGGAGGATGATGTGCCACTGGTTTTACTAGGGAAGAGGGAGCCGTCACTATTGATGTGGCGGAAACCTGGTCGCTGACAAAACAAAGATCGAGATGGCGGCTATTCTCATTGGCAATAGGATTGATTTGTAGTAACGTGGCTGAGCTATAGCTATCAAGTAGCCTCACTGCATATCGGTGGAGAACGTAATGGTCCGAATCCGGATAAAGAAATCCATTACGGGAAGATTTCCATGAAATGCTAGGAAGATCAAAATCTCCTAGTACCATGATCTCATCAACAGCGTTAGCATCTTCGAGGATAGTAAAAACTGAGCTGCAGTGTGCTTCAACGTATTCGGTATCACGAGCGCGGTCGGTTGGAACATACAAAGCACACAAGTACAACTTACGGTCGCCAAGCTCGATAATTGTCCAAACCTGCTCTAGACCAACCCAAGAAGTGTTCTCGACGATTCTTGCCTTCAAGCTAGTTTTAATCGCTACTAATACGCCGCCTCCGGTGGATTTTCGGCTGTTGCTAGGGCTCCGGTCGCAGCGAAACACCTCGTATTCAGTACCGAACACCATATTTAGACGAAGACAATGATGTCAAAACTCTTATCGGAGACTGCAAGGCGGTATTGCTCCACGATTGAATTAATACCACCAACATTTTGGTAGTATCTCTACCACAGGACCGAGACGGCTGCTGGTCGCTGGCAGGAAGGGCTTGACTGTGGTGGGGGGACTAAGGGCTTCCTCACGGCTGGCGGCAAGTGTGCGTCCCGGTGACCGAAGAGACGACATTACCGGGGATGTATGCAATGCAGCTGGACTAGGTGTCTCTCGTAAACAGCTGGGGGTCCGCAGGCAGGAAGAACGGCATCTGGTGCTGATACGGTACAATTAACGGAGAACTGGAATCGGGGAACATTTCAGCGCTTGAATTATTAGTTTAGATGAATCTAAACTAGCGCCCAAATTAGCACTAATTGGACACTATGCCCAAACAATCACACGACATATATGACGCCTAAAGCAATGTGATGTCTCGGGAAGCAAAGACAGAAGCTCTGGTTTAGATACATCGTCAAACTTGTCTACAACTAGTTAGGCGCTAGTTACTGACGAGATGAATTCGAAACACTAAAATCCAACTTAAACAAAGTTGTGCTGATGAAATTATTATTTGTTTGCATCGATAGATAACTCAATGTACTGGTTACTGGCGCCACTTTTTGTTCGGAATGTTTCATTGAGTATTAGGTCGTGTAGCTGTTGGCTCCATACTGTACAATTTGAACAGGGCATTCGAAGACGTACACATGAAAATACTGTGGCCTGTGACTTGTATCCAATATGGCTCCAGTATCCGTTGGGTGATGGGGTCAGAAATTGAAAAAAAAAGTTTAGCTGCAAAAATTCAAAGCGTTATTATTTGAGAAAAGGCAAGAGACTCCTGCAAAAAATGATCGATCAGTTTATTACACTAGACCTCTGTTTTGGATGTGCTTTGCAGTTTTTTGTTATGATTTGGTTAAAAAGATATTTTAAAATAATAAGTTGCAAAAAAGGACGTAAAATTAATTAATCGTCAATTTTTTTTATGTTCAAACTTATTATTCCATCTGAAATCAACAATTTTTTTCATTATTTTTTCATCGAACGACTTTTCGTATATCAAATTGAACATGGCGAATATTTTTTGGATGAACATATTTGCATGTTTCTCGGAATTCAAGTTTTGCATATTTTATTTTAAACCAGTCTTCTACAGTTTGAAATAAATTGCCGCGCATCAAGAACTTCAAAAGTAACCGAAACCAGCTATCAAAACTACACCTAACACTAGCCAAATCCAACCTACATCCCGAGTAGTTTCCTATCAACCGCTGATAGCATTGAAATCTTTCGCTCTGTATCGATTTTTCACGCAAATTAACACACTCACAGCAACAACCAGCGGCAGGTGCTTCAAAGCAATGTAGAACATCGACCTACCACCGCCAGGTGGCCGGTGCCCCTCTGCTTGCTATGATCGTGTGTATATTTTTTTTTCAAAGTTCGATTCGCCCGGATCTAGTTCATCATCGATGAGCGCATCTTCCCACAAAGAAGGCGTTGGAAATATTTGCACAATTCTAACAGTACTTATAGCTAACGAAGCCAGCCCGCATGCATAACAGCAGATGGCCAAAATTTACATTTCTTCCATCATCATCATCATCTTTCTAGTAGAGGTAATTTCCAGAATCCGACTCAACTTTCGAACCCCCGTCCGAAAGAGTTTGCGGTCCCACGACGACCAGAAACTTCCGGCACATATCCATCGTTTGGCCTTTTTAAATATCAGTGCCGGAACGGTGTCATTGTTAACCACCCATCTACCCACTACGAACCGATTTGGCTCGAGATCAAATCGCATTGCAGTCAGCCAGCCTCCTCTATACTCTTTGGTGAGGGGGTCTAATAAAACGAACTACTCGACGACGGGTCAGATAGACACACACACACACACACACGGAACGAGATCGCTCAGCCGAGGCTGATCGAAACCAAAAATAAAAACGCAACGGAGGTAAATATTTTCGCACGGAATAACAGTTCTCCAGTTTGCTCATTATTTGGGCTATTTTGCGGAGGCGAACCAAAAGATGGTGTGGCTAATGACGGTATTCATCATCATTGAGGGGCGAGCTGTTTTTTGTACCCCCGGAAAGTATATCCGTTCTCACCTTATTTAAGTCTGATTATTCTGCTGCAGTAATTAGAAATTCCTCGTCTGGGTTGACCTGTTCCTTCTTCCTCTGTTTAGGTATGGTAATTATTCACGTCTTCTTCCGATTATTCCTCCTTCACCCTTGCACAGTGGCGCACTTAAAACAACAACGACAAACTTGGAATGAATCACAATTTTTATCTGGAACCGGGAGGCCCATAAATATATCTCACACTTTTATCTTGGCAAAGTTGTGTGGATTTTATCGCTCGCAACCAACTCTAGTCACTATCTTCATCAAACACACGAAGCTGGCTGGCCGGGGTGGTGCATTCCTTGTGCAGCTTCATAACACAAATTGGCACTGACCTCGCGAAATGCGAACTAAACCAAACACACAAAAAAACAACACACAACACAATTAACTCAACATTAAGAAAGAATTCGCTTCTTCCCCAACATGTATTCTATTCTTCTGGGGTTCGTTGTCTGCTCCTCGCTCGACGACTCTCAAGTTACCCCGGGGTTCACGCGCGTACAAGAGACCGAAAGAAAAAAAAATGGACACACTTCGCACCGTCGATAAAATCGTTCTTAACCGGTTCGCGACCGAAAACAAACTAAACCAGCAGCAGTGCTGGCCAGGAAAGTGTGACCGGAAAAAGTTTGCCTGCTACGATGCCGATACGAACGAGACGAGACTCACCAGCGGCTGCAGACTTGGCTTGGCTCTTGTGGCTGCCTGGCTTTTTGAGTGTACCGTGAGTTACCAACCACTGACTGACTGACTGACAAACTGAGCAGAGTGAGTACCCTGCAGGAAAATTACGCCGCGCCGCTGCCGCCGCCGCCGTGCAAGAAGGTTGGATTAAATAAATAAATAACAGCTTCAAACGCCTCCAGATGGATTCGTTTTTCTTTTTTGGATTGTAGTCTGCGCTGGTGGCTGATGCTGATGACTGGACAAGCGTTAAAAAAATGCATTCGTGCGGTGAGAAGACTGAATTGAATTATAGCGGGAATGGGTGAAACGAGTTTGTGTTGGTGCTGGATCAATGGAGTAAGTAAGAAGAGGAGCAGCAGCAGCAGGGTCCAGGGGGCCGAAGCGCATTAGCGCAGTAGCCAACGGTCTGCTGGAGCCGGGGAATGAATGAAAGAATATTACACGATTGAAGACCCCATCCCGATAGCTTTTGTTGGAAGAATTGAAGTTTTTATGATTTGCCGGAGCGCACTTTGACCGTGAACTGCTAGAGATGGTGATCGGTCGCGGGTTAAGATTGAGAGGTTCTAGTTCTAGGAACGTTTGTAGCGTTGTTGCGCACCATTCTACCCCGACCCGGTCGGTCCAGTCAGAAACGCAAATGCGCGGGTGGAGAATTTGGCGAAGTGACTGAGTGGTTGGATGCGGTGATGCTCAGAAGCAGAAGCGCTATTGGAGGGGAGTGATTCACCTAAAAGTTGTGTTTCAAAGGGATAGTCAAAATCATGACAAACATATGGTTAAAATTCATTTTGAAGGAACATTTCGGGCAAACCATTATTGCCCGAACGAAATTGACAGTAGTCATCGAAAGAGAAAACATTTCTATGATAGACGAGTAACGGTTTGTCCGAAATTTCCCCTCAAAATGAAGTTTGACAGTTGGCTCAATCAGAAGTTTGTCGAGAAGTAAACTACCCATGATCGCATATTTGTCCCGTTTTCTATAAAATTTCCTATTTTTATGGGACTGACTTGCGATCATAGACAGTAAACTGCTGAATCAGTAAAGAAAAGCTCCAAAATCATATTTTCCTTCGTTCGAGCAAATGCCCATACGACCTGTTGAAAACCCAGCCTACAAATATTCACCATTGCAGCGCCTCCTGTCAGCCGATATGCGATTCGATTTCTCAATAAAACTTTTCTTCACTGACGCTCAGTTCATCGTCGGTCGCGTCTCCGGTACGGTTTCGGGTTTATCTGTTCCGTGTTTACGTCACTTTCGCGAAATAATTCTGATAGAAAATGTATCACAGTGAAGTTAATTTGTGCTGCTCAATGATATTCTCAGTTTTCGAGAATAAAATAGTTTATTTTGTTGTGATTCCGGGTGAAATGCCACCGCGACATTGGCGTCGTCGTTTTCACGAGCGGCAGAAAGGTAATAGAATAGTGTTTTTGGATCATAATAAAAAGCTGAATATGTATTGCATATTGTGAAAAAATGTGAATTCCGCTAAATTGAGAAAAAAAGCGTATGCTTGATGGAAGCCATTTTGCGCGACGTGTTCGATCGTGCACTAGTGTTGAAAATGGGGAAAAGTTATTCATCCCGATCGCTGCAGAAGATGGTGGTGGCTCATACGTCATCTCCATTCCAGCTATGGATGTGTATGTGCGACCCTGCGACTGATCGATTCAACGAGCGTTTGCAGAAGTGCTGCTAGTTTTATTGCAGGTGAAGAAACAGCAATTAATTTGCCAAATCAGTGAAGGCTTTTTTTGCGTTTTATTTTAAAAGCAAAGTTCTGTGAAAGGTGTTTGTGATTGTTCTGTTGGTCGAATGTACGGGTTATGGAAGTGTTTTTTTTCGCACGGTTTTGGGTTGTATCGTACATGGGATATCTACTGGAGCCAGTGAAACGGGAGCAATCTATGTTCAAGGTAGGAACGCGTGGTTAAATTGGTGAAATTGCCGATGCGTCAAGTTGCCAGCGATTTGAAAGAAAGTGCTGCCAGTTTTGTTGCTTGTCGAAGAAAAAACAATTTTTATGTTTTTTGTTTTGATTTAAAAGCAGAGATTTGTGATCGTGTTTGTGTTCAATTTGTTGGCCAAAAGTACAGGTTTTGAAAGTCTTTCATTCCAGCGTTTTGGAGAGTGGCTTTTGTGGAATAGAAGTTGGGACTTGTGGAACGAGTGGCAATCTTATTTCAAGGTAGGTTTCTATTTTAAAAGCTACCGTCGTTTTTCGATACAATTTATTCTCGATGTCTCAATGCTGAATATACGGTTTATTGATCAAAATCTTTGCGCTTTTTATAAAATGATCAGCATTGCTATCAAAGATACAGCCATCAGAGAAGATAATTTGACGTACGATCGCAAAAGGATGAAGCAAATCAAAACAAAAAATTGTGATCTCAAACAAGGCCGTCTTAAGCCTTCGCGGAACCCTCACCCTATAATTTAACAAGTATAAACAGCTGTAGTAGTAGAAAAAAGAATCCCAGCATTACGGAACAATTTTCACTCCATGCACCCTGAAAATCTTTTCCAAATTTGAGCAAAATCGGTCAACAGTGTCAAATTATCTTTAAAAAAAACTGAGTGGGATTCTAAATATTAGGAGAACAAAGACGATTTCCACAATTAGGTGTCATTGTGGAGCGAACTGGCAATAATAACTATATCCCCATTCAACAAATTGATGTTTCGCAGACAGCCATTAACACTGGATATTAGAAGTGTTCTATACCTTGGTTGTCACGTAAAGTTCGTCTGAAATTGCTTGCAAAACGATACATAAAAATTACTCGAATCTATCAATATGATCTTTATAATTCGTTTCAATGGCAATAATGTGAAATAGTCGTTGTAAACGTTGCCGTGACGCATAATATGCCTTAGCATTCGTCATTTGTCTAAAAACTGGTTTTGAATTTAGCTTGTGTGAGGCACCATTCAAGAATACTTATAAAAATATTTAGATTTACGGTACCCAATGTCCGAGGTTCTTCGAATATCCTCAAACGCATGCACGCAGAGCATTTTTAAGATTCATGACGGTTTAATTCCTTTAGATAGGGCGGATGGACTATCTGATGTGTCGCTCTGATGTCCTTTAAATATCTTAATCACATGGGATACGGTGCAATGTGCGATTCGGAGCTGCTACAGATCTACTGTTACCATCATGGATTATTGTTATGGATTCTACTCTCCATTATTTTATGGCTTATGAGACGCTTTGTTGAAAAACGATTATTAAAAAAATTTACTGTACCATATTTTTCAATATTTTCGTCCTCAGTACTGCATAAATGCTCCTAGTTAAAATACTCTTTAGTTTTCGGTATTCTGTGGAAATAATTTATATACAAGAAAATTCACTAAATTAGGTAGATTCCTTTCCCAAGTGGGGGAAATTACACTGTCCTTCGATATCGTACACGTTTATGTCATCATCAATATTATCCGGCTGGAGGTTCTTGTTTGCTTCGCCAATTTAGAATCTCTTTACTTTGTTCAATTCCTTCAGGGATGGAATCTATATGTTAACAACTGTCTATCTATTTTTATGTCTCTCAACGAATAGAAGATCGCTTGCTTAAGATTTTAGCCCATGAAGTGTTGTTCCCCAGTCTACCTTCTCATTTTGTTTAGAGTAAAAACTAAAAATCGATTCACTGCAGCTATCAGTGAGGACAACAATAAATTTTACCTGCCGATTTGTTGTATATCCATTGCACAAACAGTATAGTATCGTTGCCTGAATTGTGGAATAATATAGAATCATTAAAAATAAAATCGTACCTATCACTAGAGAACACTCTTGTCCTTTGCTTTATTCAAACGCGTGCCAAATGTAATACCGCACACTGTTCACTCAAACCTGAAAACTAAAATCGTTTTATTTTCTAGGGTTTTCCAGATCTTCTTGTAAATTGTTCAGGTATTCATTTTTATTGTTAGGGTTTTGTTTTCAAATTGACTTTTTCTTTTCTGTTATACTATTTCATTTTTTATGAAATGAGTTTTTGCCTGTCACTGAAAATTCAAGCACAAATCTGTGAGCAAGTAATATTTAGAAACTTCACACATAAGTTTGCAGAGATAGACGATTCATTGGTGAAGTTGTAGCAGCTAAAAACGAAAACTCAAGTTCAACACGGTCGCTATTGATTATAAATATGGCCGTGTCCATCCTTCTATTTCTGAGAAGGTACATTATTAACCCCTTCATGCTCATGTTGTTTATAACAAACACCGTTTTTAAACAGCTGTAACATTTGGATGAGAGAAAATTTGAACACAAAAACAGAGCTGAAGGTGTTGTAATTAATCTGATTGAATTCAGTTAGTTCAATATATCATCGTTGTCGGTTGTGGTGGCTAAACCAATTCCTTCTTTTTTGACTGTAGAAACCGTAAACTATAACTACTTCACGTTGCTCAAATACCTCGGTTAGATCCAAGTTCTGTAACCGGATGATCCTCTACGGAAAACCATGCGCTGGACCAATCAAAATATTGTCCACTGCAATCAACACTAGCAAACAGCCACCAAAACCTACTGTCAAGCCACATACAGCCGCCCAATCAATAACTGCTGCGGATAGTATCTCGAAACCAACGACCAGCACACCCAGCGAAACAATGCGCAGTGTACAGAATGTGAATTTAGCATGAATCATAACTTTTTACTAAAACTAAATAGCTTAGGCTTATCAAAGGTTTTGGAAAATTGTTGTACTTCGCAAGACCCTTCTTTTCGTTTGAGTACCAGCTAGGGTGGTCCTAATTTGATAAGAATCTTAAATTGATAATTTTCATTAGTCGAGATATGCCTTCAATAAAGTTGTAGAACAACACATTTAGACAAATTTGCTGAATACCCACAAGCTCTATCTATCACACTTTTCAAGCGCCATTTTGATATACGTGATCAAAAAGCGCATTCACACCCAATATAGCACTAGCAACACTTACAGCTATTTATTATTGAGAACAGAACTAGTAAGCTGTTGTTACGGCATTTAATTAGCAAGGGATAGGAAAGTGAAGTATCTTTTCCAATATTAAGAGCCATAGTACTCAAGAAAGTTTAGAAAAGCGTGGAAAGGGTCATATCAGCAAGCTTAGAGTTTACCGGCGCCTTACCCTTTGTCTGCTACCGCAGGAGTCAGGATTTTTTGGCATTAGAAATGCGCATCACGGTTAAGTCAGGTGGTTGGAGATTATCTGTCCGCCAGATGGCTCTTTAAAGAGTATGATATATGATATCTGTTCATAAAATTATGAAAAAATCACCGATTACGAAAATCGTGACCAAACTCCCGAAATCATGAATAATAAACCTCGAATTCATGAAACTGTTTTCACAGAACTAGCTCACAAAAAAACTTATGTTTAATTTTTTTATGATTACAGCTCATAATTTAGGGGTGCACTAGTTTCTTTTCACTACATGTGAATTTAACGATTTTCCTGATTTCAATAGGTTAGTCAAGATTTTCGTAATTTCTCTTCACGTTATCGTGATATTTTATTCATGAATCTTCTTGTACTTTCCGTGTAGAGTAATGAGAATCATATTCATGATTTTAAGAGCTTAAGTACTGACTTTTGAAATTTCGATGTAAGTGATCGCGATAATTATTGATTTTGAATAATATACTGTGAATAAAGAACCAGTTTCTGAATCCATGAATAATATATTATGATTTTGTGAACGAATGTGGAGTCGTGACTAGTGTACCACGAACCTATGAGGCATGAATGTATCTATAAATACTATAATGGCATTATGGAAGGAAAACTTTACACAATCAATGCCATCAAATATTTTTTAATATATTGACTAAACTGTGCTAAATTTTAAAAGACTAATATAAATATAAATATTTAGGAAAATTTCGGTGGTCAGCTTTCTTCGTCCGCGTCCCTTGTCATCTATTTTTTATATAGTGGTGCGTCGTTATGTAGCTAATTTTTATCCAATAATAAGCAGTAGTATTTATTTGATAAATTTCAAAGCCCACATTTTTGGTCAAAAGTAATTTTAAATTTTCGTTGATGTGAGAGCATTGTAAAGGAACACGTATCAGACGGTTGACGCCGATCAAACTGACATTTCTTTGAAAAGGGCAAATTTATTCGTTTGTTTAGTGTTTTTGGCCAATTGGGCAACTAATCCATAGGGCATTAAATGTGCGTGGGGATTACGCATGATTTGGTCTCAGTGGAATAATCGCTGTTGATTTATGTATGACAGTTTGCGAATTCACAATTCGCGAGAAGCATCAGAACTACCATTTTGTGGCAGTCACGACAGCATGAAGAACGGATGTTTTATTGTCATTTAAATAGGGTAGTCAGCCTTCTTGAAATGTTGTCTCCGATGATGGTCTGGTTTGACACTGCTTTTCTATGTATTCAGGAGTGCCGTGTCATATTGAAAATTTTAAATCAAAATGCATGAGCTATTCTTTGTTGTGTCAATACTATTCCTTTCAGTGAAAAGCTGCGATTAAAGCATTCCGAAAGACATAAATCGAAGTAAAAGAAGCTGTCCCGCATCGGACGGACGACAGGCTATAAAACTGTTTGACCCGCGATGGTAATACCACCGACGCCCGCGCAGGAGGCAGACGTTGCCTCGGTGGTTTATAACTGTCATACTCGTATATAAATCACTGGCTCCCTACTGCCATCTACGTATCTGTTTGTTACAGTTGCGTTCGCTGCGCCACCTACAAATGTGTTCACCTAATGTGTTTTAGTCGCTCACTTTCTTTGTAATGGATGTCGCTGGTTGGATAAAAAATTATGGCGTTTTGCTTGAACCTGAAACTGAGTCAGGTTCTAACCCCAACCGCTGTCAGTTCATACATTTTGACAGCAGTTGGGGTTAGAAACTGACTCAGTTTCGCCTCAAACAAAAACCACATTAGATTTGTTAGTTGAAAGAACTGACATATTTCAAAAACTGACAAAACATTTTGACATTCGATCGATTTTAGCAGCACAATCCAGCTGTCCAATTAGTGGATGACCTACTATGATGACTAAAAACTAAAAAGTGTCCAAACAGTGAATCACAACTCTAGACATTTCACGTAATTTTTTATCACTTTTTTCAGAGGACATCCAGCTTGAGAGATCATACATGCCACGTCTGTTCTTCTATTCTATTCTACGAAACGTCTCGATTCGGCCCAATCTCGAAGCAGCCACACTGCGCAGCACCGCGAATGTGGGAGTTGCACAAGCGTATGCAATTGTCAGGCCCTCTATATAAGGACAAAACGACGCTCACCGCACCGGGGACGACCAACAGTCAGCGATTATTTTAAACCAATTACGTCAAGTTTGCGAAAACAACCCCCGAGCCCAGAGCAAACAGGCAGACAAGCAAGTGGGTAACGCGTTTTATTATGGGTTGCTCGCCGCGAGATGCGAAAAGT
Organism: Topomyia yanbarensis; assembly: GCF_030247195.1. Classification (NCBI taxonomy): domain Eukaryota; kingdom Metazoa; phylum Arthropoda; class Insecta; order Diptera; family Culicidae; genus Topomyia; species Topomyia yanbarensis. Next base: position 203,027,928 of record NC_080670.1, on the reverse strand, counting down.
TTTCAACCCCCGCAAACGAAGGCGAATGTGAAATGGTACCAGAAATCGTCGTGACAAATGGCTGCCCATATAGATGCGTTTGGGGAGAGAGATCTAATAGGACCACCTTTCGCAAATTTGCTGCGAAACTCTATTAGTTTTATTTTACAGCGCGAGATCTGGTTTGGATATGCAAATTTCGCTTCAGATAGATCGCCAAAAGATGTGACATTCGATTTGAAATCGCAGCTTGTCAAAATGATCAACCGGTGTGACGAATCGGCCAACTTTCACCAAGTAGGCTTAGAAATGTGCCGGAGGTCTTGCGAACTATTAATCATCTCGTAAATATATACGATATATACGATATAGATACGTATCATTTTCGCTAGAAATGGGAAGTTTTGCAAATTGTGGGTGTTGTTTTTAATTTACGGAATCCCATCCAAAAACTATTATGTCATTCTCAATCGTGCAAAAAAAACGAATCGTCAGCGTCGCATTCGAAAACTTTTGAAATTATGAGAACGGCCCAAAGAATCTTGTAACGTACTCATCACAGCATGCTGTGCGTTTGATGTATAATCTTTCGCTTGTTTACTTTTTTGTTCGAATTTAAATTATTTATTCCACGCATTGAAAATGAAGTGAAACTTAAGGTTTTGAACACTTGTCTAAGTGAAAAGGGTGTACGCGAGAGCAAAGTCCATCATAAACGAGTTTGGGGAACATTATGCTTTGGTTGAACTGCCAGCAAGAGTCTGAAAACTCAGATATTCCAACTCAAAACTGTACCAGAAATTGAAGCAGGAACAAGCGTCGAAATGATCTAAAGTTTCAAGAAACGGAACAACATGTAGCACTTAGGTTTTCGAAAAGCAGAAAATCACCAAATAAAATACAGAACAAAAGCAATGTGCTGCAACAAGGATTCGGAATTTCACCGAGCTTTGATGGACGACGAGACCTACATAAAAGAGGGATGGTGGCAGCACTGCCGTACCGCTCGAACGTGCCTCTGTGTACGTCCAACATTTTCCAAAGTTTTTCAGTCATATTAAGGTTCAAGTTGCCTTTTTTGAGTATGTGTTAGTTTTGAACGCTGGGTAGTATGGGTAGGAAAAATTGTGTTCAGCTTTGCCACCGGATTATCCATTTAAACCTTTTCAAAACTCTAAAAGAAGAATATCAGCCGATTTATTAGATCATTACGATTCAAATCATACAAAATAGCTGCTGGAAAAACTATCGGTTTCGCTAAATGGTGCTTTTGAAAAAGTGGCTGTGATTTTTTGTCACACTACCACACCGTGCTGGGGTACGCAACACAACAGCGCAATGAAAAAACCACAGCCACTTTTTCAAAAGCACCATTCAGCTAAGTCGATGGTTTTTCCAGCAGGTATTTTGCATGAATTGAATCGTGATGATCTAATAAATCGACTGATATTCTTCTTTTAGAGTTTTGAAAAGGTTTAAGTGGATAATCTGGTGGCAAAGCTGAGCACAATTTTTCTTACGCACACTACCAAGCCTTGAGCCTTAAGATTTGTGATAGCTCATTTACAACCACAGATGCAAAGTCAAACCAAAGGAGTTCGGCCTCACGTAATACCTAACCTCAACCGGTTTTTGCAGCGCATTTTTTTTGTTTTCCTCACGAAATAATAGCAAAAAAATTGCTTCTTTTTACTCCGGTTTGCTACCAGAAGAAGAAAATAGAGAGAAGAAGAGAGTACAGGAACTATTTTCTCCAGAGTACTTCTAGTTTCTCCTGGTACTGGAACAAAACTATTAGTCAACTGCCAAAAATAAACAGACCCACATAGACGTCATGGCATGCTGCTACCTCAAGACGGATACAGGTATGCACTTTTTTTTCTGTGTGTGAGTGCCAGAGATGCCAGGTACTTTTTTCAAATGTCTGCAATAATAATTTTTAAAGTCTGGGAAGAACAAAAATGTCAGGAAAGCTAGTGTAACCAAAAGCCTTTATATTCAAAAATCTGCAAATATCTACGTCATCGAAAAAATCTGCAGCTTAAATTAAAAGTCTGCCAATTTGCAGACATGTCTGCAAATCTGGCATCTCTGGAGTGCGGTTGTCGTTTTCATTGATGAAGCCGAAAAAACAAGAGGTTCTGAAGAAGACATAGCACAAACAAATGACGTAGTGGACCTTTCTGTTGCCATAAGTTTTGTTTCGGTTCGGTTATAGTTAATTTAATCGGGTTTTTTTTCGAGGTAAAAAGTGTAGATCCGAGGTAAAGCTCGGCCTTTTCTCACTTTTCATCGTGCGCCAAAGCATCAGGATGCTCCTTTGGATGTTTATGTTCACTTGAAGGGCACCGGCGGCCATGTTTAATTTTGCAAGTATAAAACTAATACACTCAAAAGTGTCAAATGTTACCACCCAAGATCAGCGATGCCAGATTTACAGACATGTCTGTATTTTACAGACTTTTGATGTCTTCTACAGACGTAACCAGAGATCTACAGACTTTTAAAAGGGTAATAATGTTTAGTAAAATTGCGCTAGAATAACTGTTTTCGAATACGAGTGATTCATTCACAATAGAATTCTACTTTCAATCTATTTTTAAAGTAAAATTTTAGTGTAACTACGATTTACACAACCATCTACAGACTTTTACAGACATTTTAGTTATTCTTCTACAGACATTTCAAAAAAACATGTGGCATCGCTGCCCAAGATGGAGAGAAAGGAGGGAACATTTGACACTTTTCAGTGTATTATTACTTGCAAAATTAAGCATGGCGGCCGGGGCCCTTGAAGTAAACATAAACATCCTGATTCTTTGGCGCACAATGAAAAGTGAAAAAAAAGGCCGAGCTTCCCCTCGGATCTACCGACTAGAACACTTATGGACACTTTTTACCGCCAAAAAAAACGATTAAATTAACTATGACCGAACGGAAACAAAACTTATGGCAACAGAAATGCCCACTACGTCATTAGGTTTGTGCTTTTCTTTTTCATAGCCTCTTGTTTCTTCGGCTTCATCAAAGAAAAATGACAACCGCACTCATACACAGAAAAAAATGTGCACACCTGTATCCGTCTTGGTTACAACCTTTCTCTCCATCTTGGCTCAGGGTGAAAAAAAATTGATTTATCGTGGTGAATATGGCTGTCACATACCATCAACGGGACACTCATTCATGGAGTGACCCAGTTATATCCACTAAGCTCACAAACAATGCAATCAGACGAAGAAGAGCAAACTTAGAATTTTTTCTTAAAGTTTTTGTTTGGTAAGTTTCGTGCGCTGAATCGTTTTTGATATTAAAACTTATTACAAAAAAAAATCTTTTATCACTCATTAGGGTAGCTCAAAAACTTTTAAAGAAATTCCTGTTTGCAATTACAGACACTTTATATAACAGACTAGCGGAGAGAAAAACAGTAAAACTAGCAACCATGAATGCAAACTGGCATCACGGAAGCTCCCATAAGCTTTGCATGGGATTCCTCTTGCACTTCCCCTCTTAAAACAATCATGCTCGTTTGGCTGCACTTTTTGACAGTCCGTTTGGCTGCAATTTTTGACACTTCGCTAGTCTGTGTATAAAGTGTCTGTAGTTTGGATATTTAAATATAAACTTATTAGGGTGACTCAAAAATAAGTATATTGTTTTAACGGGTTGAATGAGTTTTTAGTAATTATTCTGGTACGCTGAATTTATTTTAAATGTAGAAACGAATTAATTTACATATTTATTCTAGCTATAAAATGTTTATTCAAAATGGATATAAGTAATAACCATGCGTCTCCATTGACATTTTTGTAATTATCGTAAGTCGTAAGTGTTCACAAAACTAGCGTAAAATCATTTTAAAGAGAAATTTGGAATGTGTATACTGCCATCGCGGGGATCCACGGGTGTCGTTGTTGTTAAATAAATTATCATGACAAAATACTATCTAAACAATAATTGAACCAATTGGGGACTTATTTTTGGAGATTTTATGTATGCTATAAAATAGCCGTTATATTTTTGCAGTGTGCGAGGTTAAACAGTTCATCAAGATTAAAATGTAACTTGTGCTTACAGTAGTGTCGCACACACAATTACATCATACGAGGCATGTAGTATTAATAACGGTCAACTCCTTAACCGAGGCAGAAAGCTTCGTATCGAAGAATAACATGCAACACGACATCGAATACGAAACCGTCAAAACCAAGAATACCGTGTATACAGACAATGATGTTAGAGAAAATCGTCTCCTTAATTTAAAAGATTCATATGGTGGAGTGGAATCGGTTACAAATGACACTTGGAGAAATTTTTCCCCTGACATTCTTAAAGGTGTTCGGGTGGTGCGAATGCGACTGAACCTTCCCACTTGACCTTCGATGGCATCTCATGATCATCTTAAGATGTTAACTACATACACACCCTATGCACATACCCACGTGCCAGTTCTGTAACCAGACGGTTTAACGGTAAGCCATGCGCCAAAACTCGTAAAGAAAACTCATCTACAACCAACACTACCAAACAGCCATCCTAAAACAAAATGTCGGATAAACAATATCCCACGGTATCCCCGAACCAATAGCTAACACACCTAGGCAAGTAGCATCAAACATTTAACAGCGCAAATCAAAGCTCTAGCGACGACGACATGGACGTAAACATGAACGAGTAAGAAGGAAGACGGAAGAAGCAGCAGAGGGCAATCCTATCCATTGCTCGCCACCGAGAAAGAAATTAAACACAAGGAGCGGAAAGCAGTGCGCCCAGGATAGACGACAGCCATAATATTCGTCTATTAGTATTTTTTTCTTTCATGAATTGTAAATATAGTTTATATTTGAAATGTATATTTGACCGCACGAAATTTTACCCAATCGATTTCCTAAATGCAACTAATAATTTAGTTGCTATGCGATCGACAGCGTTTTATTTGTCAATCTTTATTTTGCATTCCCGATTTTTTTTTTCTCGAATTTCGAGAATCTGAAAATCGCCAGGAAAGAAAAGCTCTAACCACCATTATTGGGTATTTTTATTTTATTTCATGCCCAGTCAACCAAATTCACTCACCTCAATTCCCATAATAAAACAAATAAAATTCAAGAGACAAGAAAAGAAACACGCTTTGCGAGATAATCGTGCGTAGGTTTGGACCACAAATTGCACTAGTAACTCATGGACAGAACCGCGAAAGTTACTCGACTGGATAGTGCGAATCCCACCAACGAAATCAACGCAGCTCCACATCATGCTATGAGATCATCTCAGTATAATAAATCAAACAACCCATTTCGGGCAATATACCCTAAAACGATAAACTAATAAATGTTTATGACTATTCTAGCGCAAAAAAAGCCGCTTGCCATAATTTTGGTGTCGCTCTTCCATGTCTCTTTTTTGATGTTCTTAGTCTACAAAAAAAAACGATGACCAGATGGAAGAAAGTATCTAAAACATATCAATAACTTTGGCTTCGCTCTCAATCGAAAACAATATCCGATGATACGATGTAAGTAAATGAAAGGTGGAAACATATTAAATATTTCGTCTTGGTATGACATACCATTGCGTAACCTTCTGTTTCGACAGACTTCGCCGCCGATCCTTATGCCATTTTTTATTGAAAAACGCAGTGGATGACGTGACACGTGTCACCCGGCAGGGTAGCAAATTTGGAATTGGGTGGAAAAATTCCCTTTTTTGTCTATATACTCCGTGGAGTGTATTTATGCATACATGCAACATAATGATCACCGCTGTGAACGGTTGTATCGGTTTCGATAGGTTGTGTATTTCTGTGTAAGTAACATAGAAATACGACATATTATTTAGCACAAATTTAATACCACTACAAATCTATGATGTTTTTTATCTCTTCTGTAATCGATTTTTTATGAGAAAAAGAAATTTTGTTGGGAAGCGAAAGGGACAAATAGTGAAAATCAGTCAAAACGGCAACACTCCCTTTATGATGATTTCATTATGACAACAGCTTCCACGGGCAGCACTATAAATGACTCTTATTATATTTTTAAATAATCCCTATGGTGATCGTTGGATTTGTTTTGCAAATTATGTGCATTTCGAAAGAAAGAATACTGAAGCTGGTTACTCTAGAATGTATCTTACAATCACGATTTGACTAAATACTGTCGAAAATTTAAGTTTCTTTTTTTCGGCTTCACACTATTCGTCTCTCTCCTTATAGTATATTCTCCCTGGACTCGCCATTTCTGAGCGTCTGAAGACGTGTTTACTTTTCCAAATTGTATATGCCCAAAATGCGGTACCCGTACCGCAGTAAAGAGCTCAACACTACCCACTGAGACGTCCAAAAAATTGTTTCAAAATCGTTCAACACGGGTCCAACGATGGACGTTCGTTGAACGGTTATTTGGACGTTGTCCAAATTGGTCCAACGAACGTCCTTCATTGGACGATTTTGAAACCAACCGTTCTTAGAGGGTACTGGTGTAAATGTAAGATAGAAAGAACATCGCACGCACTCAGCGCTCACTCAACTTAAGCGAATGCAACTCAAACTTCAGTGGGGTGGGTGAACATGTTTGAACGTGTTTGGCGTTATTTCGTCGCGTCGTGACTGCTGCTGATCGGTCGTAAGAGTTTAGTTTAGATTCGGTCGTGTTTGTGTTCTGTTGACAAAAAAGGTGTAATGAAATAGGGCTCTTGCTACACACACAGTCAAAGCATCTGTTGGGCACACATTGCATGTTTACGTTCCATGCAGCAAGTTAATAGTTCGAGCAAAATGATATTCTTCTCAACAATAAATCCACCCAGTTCCATAATAATAATCTGTGATTATATGGCAATAAACACAAAGGATTATTTGAAGATTTTTTCATATAAACTCGCGTTTAGAACGTGTGTAGTTGATGGTTGCAAAAAGGACAATCGTGATGAGGAAGTATGGTTTCGCTTTTCGCTGGCGGATAATTGTCCAGAACTGCTCGGTTCAATCGTAGGGAAATGTACAATACTAAATGCACTGAAGTAAACCGACTTGGTATCCAACCAAATTTTCCAAATCCAACTATGTAAACGTAAGAAACATTTGGTTTGCTCCAGTGGAATCTACTGACACTCACTTCAGATATCATATTTGTTCACCTATAAAAATAAAACTTATATTTTTTACAAATAACATTTTTCAAATATGCATTGAAATAGCATAAAATTTCACCCTACTATTTATGATAAGAAAGCCAAATTCAACATGTTTAAAACTTGTATCAGGGGGTGGGAGTACGGGTAAAGGGTTTCAGTATGAAAAAAACACTTTTCGCGATTTTTTTAGAAATTTAACTGAAGCGAATCAAACCAAACTTTTGAAAAATTATCTCGAAGACTCAACGTAGGGGTTAGGTATTTTTTACATAGAATGTATATGCAAAGATTGAAATAAATCGGTTCAGTAGTCTTTGAATGACAGTCAACACTGCAAGTCGTGTTTTTTCAAAGACGTTCTAAGAAAAGCTTCACCTCCGACTCGCTTGTTGATATTTTTGCATAGAAAAATTACAGCATGTTAATGAAATGAAATATTATAATGTACAAGTTTTGATTAATTCGCTTCACTCAAATTTGTAAAAAAATCGCAAAAAGTGTTTTCTTTATACTGAAACCCTTACCCCCTCCCCCCCTTGAGTCGTATAGGCCTTAAAACCTTTCAAGTCTAGAAGCTTTTTTGTATGCATAAACTCTCGATGCACAAGATATTTCACAAATTTGAAATAATAACCATATTTTTCTGCAAAAATCTTTTGGAATGTTCATTGTTTCCATGGGTATGAAGCATAGCTTTGACAATGCTTTACTTATTTTGTCCGCGTATCCGGTTCAAACGATAGAAAACATTATGTTACGCAATGAATGTTTTATTGTGGTTCCTATAATACATTACATTTTCTCATATTTGCTCTTAATATTGTGAATTAATTATTTAAAATAAATCAATCTATCCACTCCATATACATTATATGCAACTGTCATTTTTGCCTGCCCAACGGCTCACCAATACATATGCGCTTTGCAAGCACCCTATTAGTGTTCTAACGGTGTGTTAATATCATTGTAATGTATTATCCGCGATATTTTCGGAATCGCTGTGAAAACCGGTTCGAGTACGCGATGGGACAACGATGTGTTAGCAGAATAAAATGAAATATTCAGGTGCCATTTGATCAGCAAAAAAATTAGTTTAATTAGTGAGTGCTGGGAGTTTGAAAAAGGAATGTGAATGGCAGTAATTGAAGTCTTATTTTATTCGAATGAGCGCTGTTCACGTTCGAACGTGTTTGGCGTCATCAGCAGTGCTGCCAAATTGAAATCTGTTTTACAATCTTAAAAGTCTGTTGTTCGTATATAATGTAGAAACTTAATGCTGCAAATAATGAAAGTAATCTTGAAATCTGTGGAAAAGAAGCTGGCATAAAATTGTGTTTATACAGAAAAATCGGAAGCAAGTTGTTCTGGAAAGTAGATTGTGATGGCAATTGGAAATGCTTAAAGTGGAATATGTGAAAGGAAAAATAATAATCTAGCGATTATCCCTTGTAGTGGAAATGTTTTGAGTAGTGGTTGCGATGAAAAAAATAAATTAAATAAATGAAGGCGCCAGGAGGGAATGTGACGGGCTCTCACAGTGTATCGGCTAGCCGGCGCTCCTGGAACTTAAAGTTGGATAACGTTCTTCACAATTTTGAGGTTAGTGAAACAAAACATCGTTTTTTGCATGGAGAACGTTTTAATTTACTTTGGACCCCTTTTTTGAGCCACATATAAAATCTATCATTAGAAATTAGATAACGTTTCCACCTTCTATCCCACACCGTGGACAGACACAAGCTCCTATGACTTGACACGTTCTATGGGGAGGTTATTAAGTTTATAATTCAACGGATTTTTTTAGCTCTCTTCTCACCGATAGACTAAGACGACTTCCGTTTTTGGTCACAACCACCAAGTGCACTGGCCCGGGGCACACCCGGGGCTGAGGTCGACGCGACTGTTTGTGCGTTGTTTTGCTAAATGATTACTGGCTGCTGTTGCTATTGCCGCAGCAGCACCAGCAGCACCACCCACGCATGCCAAGAACCCGTATGAGCTTAATGTTTATTTATTGCTCAGTGGCGGGGTGGCGAGTGCGCGCTTAACTTGCGATGCACACGCGTGAATGAGTGCTAACGGGGAAACCGGAACGGACGGCGAACGACGATCGGAATTGTCTAATAAGTTGAGTTACTCACGCCATTCGATGGTTGGAGAGTGAGTTCGTTGGGATTGTTGGGGGGTTTGTGATTTTCTGGAACTGTGTCAGTTTGGAAAGAAGGCGTCGAACGTTCATAATAAAACGCAAGCCATGATACGGTTTTCAAGTATGGATCAGGCCTTTTCAGTGAAAACCGGGTCCATTATTTCCCATCAGAAGCTATCATGCCAGATAGCATCAAACCGGCTGGATGCTTAATTTGGACTGTGACTTTCACGTTACAGGGTAGATCCAAGACTCTTTTCTAAGGAATACAGCGATTAGTGCGGCACTGTCAACCTGCACTTCAATATGTTGGTTATAGTTCGCTCGCTAATTAGACTTTTTTATGCGATCGTATTTAACCTCTTATAGTTTATCGGATATATTTGCTTTCTTCACCAAATTTCCCTTGCTATTCCGATAAAATTTCCAACCACTTTCATTTCAGTGGATCTGATAAATGCTGGTGTACTTGCAGATGGCAATCGTTTGGCGAGCTTCTAATGACAGCCTTCACTTTACTGCACAAATTCACAAGTGTAGTAGTCCTGAAACAGTTGACAATGGTCATTCAGTCCGAAACAGATTGATTGAATTTAATTGAATAAACATAGCTTTATCGTACACCTTGCTGGAATACTGCGAAGAAAGACGAAACTGAATTCACCATAGTGTTTGTAAATAGACTTACCCAGGTGCGTTGGCATTGAACCGTTTTTTGACGTTTGAATCTGGAGGAAAACCGACCGTTTGCAAGGCGAATTTGGAGGTAAACAAACCACTTCTGGTCTTAAGAGGAGGGTGGTAAATAGTATAAAAATGCGAGATCTCTGTATGCGTACTTTTCAAACGTCAGATATCTCAATATCAGACACATTTGGAGCCACGTGGCGAATTAAAGTTAGAGCGATTTTGTTGTTATGGTAGTATTATGCTGATTTCGTTTTTAGATCAGAGTTGCTCTAGGTTCGCTCGGAGCTGTCACTTTTGTATGGAAACTGTAAACATTAGAGCGAACCTAGGGCGACTCGATTCTAAAACCGAAAACAGCATTAGTAGGAGTCTCAACATTTTCGACCGCATACTGCGATATTATTTTTCAAATTTAAGTGCCGATATGTAATTTGTTAAGCAAAACATGTTCGTAGGGCTCCATTTAGAATAAATTGTTTGACATCAGTATGTGAAGAGTCCCAAAATATATAGCTATAATATATCATCAGACTGATGAAAAGATGGCCAAAATGAGATATGTAAAATTACCAACTTATCGACACTTGCGGCCAATGAAAAAAATAGCCAAACAATGAACCTAATGCCACTTGACATTCGCAACATACTATACACATTTTCCAACCGAGGCAACGAGAATGGCCTGCAAACTGACACCAGGTCAGCGGTTTAATTTATTCAACAGCACAATGCGAACATCTATCAACGCCAATCAGTTGCAAAGCGCCATTTGCGAATAGTGGTCAGTCTCGCGTTCCAGCAACGGCGGCGGCGGCGACTGCGACGGCACCGATGACGACGACAACGGCCATGCGCCGATGACCGCGACGACGAGCACTATAACCATATATAACCAACCATAGTAAGCCGTAAAGTAGGCTTTGGAATTATTATGTAGATAGGAAGGAGTGTGATCATAGTGCTATAGGATCGTGCCTGGTACTGAGAAATTGGGAATAAAAAGAAACGCCAGGCGCACAGAGAAATAGATGTACTAATGAGTCGCATTCGTTATGTGATGTTATGTGTCCCCAATTGAGGACCGCTTTTAGGTTCTCTACTGCAAATAACTGCAGCTGTCTCCTCTTCCGGCATTCGCGCTACATGCCCAACCCATTCTCCATATTGTCGCCGAGTATTGAATGCAGTATTCTTCTTCTCTCAAACATACCGATCACTTGATACTCTGCCTTCTTCAACGTTCACGCCGTTGTCGAACAGAGCAAGGGAAGGAGTATCACCGATTCGTATAGAGAGTAAGGCTTGTGCGTAGACTAACTACACATACCATAGAAAATCCTATTAACAATGGCAATATGCCTTTTTCCCACGCGGTTTATTTTGTTATCACATGTCACTAATATTTCAAGATATATATGGACTCGTCGGCTTATACCACCTCAGAAGTACTGAGACTACTTCATTATCAACCATGTTAGCTACCAGAGTTCGTTTCGCTTCACTGAATCGTACGTTATCTTGAAATGCACAAACAGAAACACAAACAGTGAAGTGATAAAAAAGGCGTAAAGCTTGGCGTAAGGCTTACTCGTTCCATTACGGAAGCTTTAATGAACTTGATGAAAAAATTTTTCTTAGATTAAACCAAATTTGGGAACAAAACAATTTCCAACTTGGCAAACAATAAGACAATTTGATAAAACGAACCTAGAATATACACTTTCTCATTCCGAATATTCTACTGAATTCTCGGAGATGCCTAGTCCAAAACTCAGTCAATAACAATTTTGTACGGATCGGTTATATGGTCCCGGAAATATAGACTGAACTATCCCGATTCATATGAAATTTCCATATAGGCAGGAACTAATTTTTTACATTTCAACGACATTCAATTAGCTAGAGATTACTGGGTAGGGAAAGTTATGAAAATTTGTGCCATAGTACTCAAGTGAGAGCAAGGATGTGATGTAAACAGATCGGAAAACTAGAAGTGGCAGGGTCATTAGAACAGGCCTAATATCGTACGGGCTTAATCTTTGTCTTCTGATAATGAGGGTCGAGCTTAGACAGCATAACTACGAATCACCCGAGTTCACTAGCATGTGCCCTGGTATAGATAGACATGTCCATCTTTAGCGTGACAACCGACCGTGTAATGTTGGATTAGATTTTTGAATATGCCTGCATTTACAACGGAAAAAGCGTTTTGAAAAATCTTCCGAAAATGGAGAGTCCGCAAAAGTATCCACGTCACGGTGGTGTTAAGAAACTGCATCGCTAACTAATTGTGTTCTAGTAAAAGTGTTTAACTGAAATTTCCATTTTTCATTACCTTACAAATAAATTTTCAGGAAACAACATAAAAAAGATGGGTGGGTAATGTTTGTGACATAACCGGAGTGTTGTGGCTACACTTCGGACATTTTAACAACTTTTAGTACGGATAAGGGTTATTTTGCTTGGTAAAGAGAAATGTCAATGTAGTGCACACTTAATTTTTTCTACCGAATCTCAGCTTTGTTCGCATCTTTTGCCGAAATCTCAACAACTGAGATCTCAGTAAAAGTTAGGTTTGACAGCTGAAACTCGGAAAATATTTCACTGAAAATCCGCAAACAAATCTCACTTTACTGAGATATCAGTTTCTAAATTTATTGATTACACGGCCATTGTAAAAGGCGAATTGAGTGTGCGTAGGAGATATATTTCGTACTTTTCTCACACCTTAGACCAATACTTCATTTGATTGATCCAGTACTTTAATTTGAAATCTGCTATACACAACAAATGTAAAATTATAACCGGTTAACGACCTATACCAACAGTAATAATGTCAAGCTGACAGAAGTCAGCAGCAGCCAATGTTCTTTGAATTCAGCACTAACATCAATGGTTTTTTTTTCAACCACCATAATTATCATAAAGAATAATTTGAAAATTTTCCATTCAAGCTCGTAATTTGAAAGCTAATTGATTTCGTTGAATATCACTAGATTTGAAACAACATGTCCGAAGCAGGGTTACCATATTCACAGATTTTTCTGTAATGTCAAAGATTTTTTGCACAATCTTTGATCACAGATTCTTTTTCACAGATGACAGATTTTTGGCATGTTGATGAAAATTTCACAGATTTCCACAGATTTTTGAAAATATTGTGATTTTTCACAGATTTTTGGGAAAATTATCACAGATTTTCACAGATTTTTTTTCCTGTTTCAGTCATCACAGATGGTAAAAAGATTTTTTTGACCGAAACACAGATTTCAATGTGGCATCCCTGGTCCGAAGAGTAGTCACAACACCCCGGTTATGTCACAGACATTACCCACCCATCCTTTGTCGGCATTTTTATTTTTGTTGTATTGCTCTGCTCTATCTCAGTGGGATAACTTTCTAAGCTGTTATTCCTTTTATGTATGGGCTCATCCATTTCAGGCTCGATTGAACCCTCTTTCCTTACCCTGAACTTTACTCATCTTCGTCAAGTTTCTCATTATTATCCTCACCCGCGATCCCTCAATTTACAAAGGCGCAAGACATCTAGTTACTAGTCCCCCAAACTCTTGATCAATCTTATCAAAGTTTCTCCAAATGGAACGACTGGTGGTCTACTTCTGGCCCATAGAAAACCCATTGAAAATCATTCAAATTACGAGGGGCCTGACAAAACTTGATTCTACCGTAACCGAATTGACGAAGGTGAGACAGAACAAGGTTCCCGGTTGTATTGTTTAATCTGAAGCAAGCAAATGCGCTTGCTCGAGAAGAGTTCTTTACGCTATAGTACCGCGTATATGTACCTTCGCGGCATGTGGAGATTAATGGTGTTGTTTGCTGAAGCATCAAATTGGCCATCTCAAAGATTCCACGAGTCGATCAGTAAAAATAATCAAATGCGACTGATTGTGTTCGGTATTATTCGAATGGAATGAGAGGGTATATTCCCCTTCCGATTCATTTCGGCTGACTTACGCCGGTTCTGCACTGCTAATTAACATTTACATAGATAGGATCCGTCTACCTGATCGCCTTTTTGTACCTTTTTGCCAAAAAATCAAATTGTTTAGATCATATTGTGGCAATAAGGCAAGGTATGCGGTAAGCGTAGGAAGTCTTATTAGGAATATTATTGCAAGAAAAACACTGAAAAGTGTTAAGATTGTGATCATAATCGGCATGATCTTTCGAAATGTCCCGCGTACAAATTGCGAAGGGTTAGAATCAATCGATCTTAAAGAGAAAGCTCTAGACGCTCTTACGCAGAAATGCTTAGGGTCAATTATCCTGAAAAATCCCCTCAACCTTTTGTCGTCTGATGAGACAGACAGTGGTTTAGGGAGAGAAAGAATCTCCAGTACAGCGGCTATCCGAATGGATAAAATTAATGTTTCGTATGTCGTTGCACGAAACAAAAAATGGAAGGAACAAATATGAGAATAAGATCACAGAAACTAGTGCGACAGTGCAGGAGCATCCACCGAGCGAAGAATACGATTTCCTCGCTGGTTTGATTATCGATGCCACGGTACAAGCCCACATGAAGCGGGTACCTGGTGGTACGAAGCACATAAAGACTTTCGAAGGCGTAGTGGTGGAACACCGAAAAAAATTCGAGCGGATTACGGTTTTAGACAGCAAGTTTAAAAGCTTGCTTTGCGCTAAAAAAAGAGATCATTGGCGTCGGTTTGTTGCTTGGCTAATCGAGAGAGACATCGTTAAGCTCTATATGGAACACCGCTAGAAGAATGCGCAATCGAAATGTAACGAAAGCGAGGCAGGTTGGACACCATGGATTTTTGACATTGCAAGGACGCCGTTTCTATGCAGGGAATTGTGTGCGACGTAGCATCGAGATTTTTCGGTGATGTAATTATCAGCTGCATTTCTGCCATGTAAGAACATTGCTTCTGGACCTTGTCTAAGCATCTGGCTCATTCTGCGAAGAGACGCTTTTTTCTCGTGAATGGAGACAAGTGAAAGTGATCGCCGTTCAAAGCCTCCGATCACAACTCTTATCGACCGGTTGAAGTGCTATCATGTATCCGGAAGCCATTAGAAAACGCGAAAGAGTAAATTGGAATGAATACAGTATCGTTGTTTTCATGTTGCATTCGACCCATACGATGAGTGTTGAACTGTTAGCGGGAGAACTTCCGTTGAAAGACCGTTTCTGGGATCTCTCTTTTCGTCTGCTTATCCGGTAGATGTTTGTCGAGTTTCAATCGCAAAACCAGATTTGTGACAGTGTACTTCAATCAGATTGCGCGAGGTATTAATCCTTCTACGTATGCTCCCATCCGTGTCAATCTCCAGGATACTTCCGCTGAGTTTTTCGACAAATCCATAGAAGAGGAGACTTGTGGAATTACGGATCAACTACGTTCGCGGGAGATCCCTAATAATTTTGCAAATTAATACAAACACGTTGACTGCGAAAAAATGTTCTTGACGGATCGCGCATCGAAGAGTCCCCTGGCTTCGGTATTTTCAACAACAATAAATCTGTCTCCTACAAGCTCAAAGATCCTTCTTCGGATGACGTGGAAAAATTAGCTGTCATTTAGTATGCCATTAGCACTCCTAGTATTTCTAGCGAAAGATACGAGAATGTGCTCGTTCTTCAATCCCAGGAAATGGCATCGACGACAGCATGGTTCAAGGGATTGTACGTAAGTCGGGATTATATGCGCGTGATGTTCAAGCTCACTGAGAATAATCGTTGCGTTTGTGGCGAAGATTGTCAAGACATCGAGCACGTTGTTTGGTCGTGTGCAGAATATTGTGATAATAGGTCCTTCGTGTAAGATTCTATGCGGACCCAAGGTAGACCACTCAACGGTCCAGTTCGTAACGTCTTGGCAAGCCGAGACGTCTCATGCATCGATTTATTTTTATTGAAAATATACAGGGGGTGGGCGTAGCGTAGTCGGTAAATCGATTGCCTTGTACGCAGCGCACCTGGGTTCGAGTTTCGACCCCGCACTTAGGATTAGAAATTTTTCATAAGAAGTTTTTCTAACCCGAAGAGGCGAATGGTTAAAACCTCTATCATCGAAATAAAAAAATATGTATACAGGTGTGATTCCTTTGGTCTGTATTGTCCACCTTCTATCACCTGCAAATCAGATGTTATGAATTAAATTCCTTTTGAGAAATCTGAACAGGTCTTTTGGAAGCGATCATAAAAGATCGCTCAATAGGTTATGGAGATATCGTGGTCATCGCTAATGTTAAAAAGCATAACCGTTCCCTTCAATTTTCATTATTTCCACGTAGCTTTTTTGAAACACATAAAGGCCTTAGATGATCTGCACAAGACTTCAACTATATACAATACAATCACGATAAACCTGATTTCGATCAAATGGTATATAACCCCTTACGGAATATGCTGCCACCGGACAAATATTTCCGGTAACTGCAAAAAGATCTTTGCATTTTCACACGTCTGTTTGTCTGTGTAGTAGCAGCCTGCTGTATACAATATACATACAGTGCCCTGAACGAACGGAAGGTCGTCCCTGATGGTCTGCGTCGAGTTCACCTTCCAAGAACATGTGACGACGAGTGGTGCCGCTGGTAGTCGTCATCGCGTAGAAGGTAAACCGTACTCCTAAAAAGGAAATCAATCGTGTGAGCGCAAGCACAGGATTACAAATGACCGGATTCGTTTAAGTGCGAGTTTGTTTCTCTGGTTGGCCCCATCTAGGCACTATAGTTGTTGAAGATCGGTGGTCAGTTTTGATTCGGTCTGTATACGACCTACCTACCTGTTGCAGTGCGTATGTTTGCGGTAAGCGTCGGGTTCCTTTCAAGGACTTCCCATCAAGGTAATGACATTTGCAAAAATGCAGATTATCTTGTGGAAGCCTAAATTCGACAACCAATAGGAAGGGGCTTGAATTGGTCAAGGGAGCGTAATGACCTCATTCAGTTCCTTAAACGACATTATTATTAACCTGAATTTACAAGGTAAATATATGTCCAACGTGTTAGCTCAAAAAATTCGTTTTTATATTTCACATCAACCAATATTTTTGTCGGGAAAATCCTGATTTTTCCATTTGATATGTCCAATGAATGCTCGACATTTCTAAGACGATGGTGCTGTCAAGCCAAATTAGCAACGATTATAGGATGTACAGTAAGATGAATCCAACTTTTTACGTCCTACAATAATTGCGATCAATCTTGCCTTGTTCGTAATATTGAAGCCATCCGTATTTGACGATATGTAGTTGTTTACACCAGCTTAGCAACAACGTTCCGCTAGGAATGTCGAGCGTTCGCTGGACTAACGTAGGATGGTGACTATACAATCCACCATTACTTGATTACAAGATCTGTGTGGGTATTAAGTCGCTTTGACATTTGAATTTGGAGGATAATAAATCATTTACACTGGGAATCGGTTGGTAAACAAATTACTACTAGGGTTAGTGGAGAGCTGTAATGGAATACAGTGTGTGAAAAATAAACGTCTCATTAGAATCTGAAGTTGACAATGTCTCATTATTTTAATTGTTCTACTTATAATTTGCACCCTAAAGAATCCATTGAAATGTGACAGGTGTTGTATTTTTACAATTTGTCAAAAAAATTGTTCCTCTTTTGAGCGAAACACCAACAATAACAATTTGGTAGTCGGCATGATCCATCAGTAGGCGACGATTGGAAAAGGTGCCTTATATATTTTGACACTTGAGCCGCTCACTCCCACACCATATGTACGGGGAACGCGTGCCTTACGCGAGTCTGCCTCGCACATATCATTTCCAAGAGAAGATGATGATGATGTTTACTTGCTTGAAATATTTGCCCAACACTTACCAGTTTCCGGAGCAGATCCTCATCTCTGATCGTAGTGATGTCGACGGTCGACGCGAAATCGACGGACATGATGATGTCTCTGTTGTTGGTTGTTGTCACCGGTTGGTCCGCAAAGCAAAAAAAAAAGTTCAAAACTAAACTCTTCCACCACCAGATTCGATATGGTGTTGTGGACTTTGGAGGACAAGCCGAGAGTCGCGTTGTTGATGATTAACTTGTTGTGGGATGTTATTTTTTGTTTCTTCTCGCTTTTAGATCACTTCAACTAGTTAGTGAGTACTGTAAAAGCACTTTGAAGCCGGCACAGGAAAAAACTGTGTGAATCTGTAAACAAAGGGAAGAGAAAAAAAAACTTTGAATGATTGAGGGGTGCGATCGAAGGTGGCGTCATATTATATTCAATGTCAATGGTCTAATGTCAATTCAAATTTTAGCAGCTTTTGTAATCATTTCATGTGTTAAATGTGCATTCAGTGGATTCACAACAGCCAGCGTGTGGTTGATTTCTTATTACGGACTTCCACTACTTTTCTTATTACGGACTAACTACTTTGTTGAATTCCAAGGCTTAGATTAATTTTCTCCTTGTTTAACGCCACGTTTCAACAAACATTAAATTTATGTTTTTAACTGTCGAACACGCTGAACGTTTTCCCGATGAGTGGTTCAAAAAAGTGCACAAGGAATGCATTTGGGTTTCGGTTGAAAAAAAGGTGAAACCGGTTCTGAACTTATACTGGCCTTCAAGAGTTGCTAAAAATAAACCAACGCTGAAATAGGGCGGTGACATCGTGCAGATCGTGCAGCATGAAGGTCACAAAATCGGTGTCAGTTTAATCAACCGAAAATTTGGGTTGGAACAGTGATGCCATCACTACGCAAATTTTTCCGTCGATCTACGGATTTAAGTTGTTTCTATAAGTTTGCAGATAAACATTTAGAACTTTCGAATTTTGTATTATTTCTCTACAAAGCTAGTCTAAAAAACCAAACCTTGTGGAACAATTTACGTGAATGTGTGGAATGCACCGTTGAAATTTTTATCACATAATTTCAGAAGATAGATGTATTGGTAAACAATAATCGTTCTATTAAGGCTCCAGATAGTTAGTCCCCTTTTTTATTGAAGTTCTCTGAAATTTACAGATTTTTCGATTATAGAGGTTTTAAGATTAGGGTCACTCGTCTCTTTTTCTCGTTAGAACGATCTCATTAGAAAACTTTCTAACTCTGTACACGGGGTTGGGAATCGAACCCAGATGAGCTGCGTACAAGGTAATCGGTTTACCAACTACGCATTGCCGCTTCCATATTTTTCGTAGAGTTTTCCTTGAAGTTAGTAGGGTTGTTTTGGAGTTTGTAGAGTACATACGTACGTAAAGCTTGCGAAACTCTTCTGATATTCGTAATACTATTGCAATTTTGTGTATTTTTCTTAAGTTATTTCACTAGTGCCAGTAAGACTGTGCGTGTTTCAATAAAATATTCTTGAAGTTCGTGATGATTCCCTTGAAGTTCGAACATATTTCGTAAAGCTTGTTGACATCCCCTAACAGTTTATATGACTACCAAGGATGTCATTGAATATGCATGTAGCTTTCTACGAATTTATAGACGCGGTCTCAAGAGCCAACATATAAACGCTCGCGCGATCATCAATCAAACTCGTCAGGGAGCTCCCACTATAAAGTACGGAGCTTAAATACACAACAGTCTCAAAGCTTGAGACTACAGTACACAGTGGTCGGAAACGCCATAAACGTGAACTTAATTCACTAGAGGCCAAACCATCGAATATATTCACAGGGTGTCTTTGGAGGAATTGTTCGTATGAAGATTCCCCACAATCTGATAATAATTGAAATTAAGCATGGGTTACTATGATCGAACTAAAAAAATAACTTTATACTGACGAGGTAGAAAATTGGTGTCTTCGATAAAGTTTTAGAAATGCTCATAGGGAAAAATTTTGTTGAAGAACTTGAGTTTGTAGGATTAAAGGTTATCGATTTTTAAGGCGTTTTCTATGGCAACCCCCTTAAATCTAGTTTTTTTTTAATATAACTTTTTTCATTGTGACTTCTCGTGCAAACTATGCTCAAGACAAATGTGTAGGTATCAAAACTACATAATTTTGTCAGACTGTGTGTAAAAATACTCATTTGTTTCAAAGTTATTGAGAATTTTTACATTTTTTACACCAACTTCAACTACGTATAAGAAAGAAAAGTGCAAACCAAAATGCACGTACAGGCACTTTTTCGACTGTCTAAACTATGCACAATTAAGTTAAGAAAGTTTGGTGTGTGGCACTTTATAACCCTATGAATAGGGTAAGCTTACTTAATCATGTTTTTTTTACTTTTTTAATACAAAAATCAGCGAAAATTTTTTTTAAAGCTTTTTTGGCCCAATTTTTGAAATTCTTGGTTTGATATTCAATTACAAGTTTTATTTTCACTTATACCTGAATATTTCAGATTTTATGAACGTGGGAGCAAAAATGTAAAGTTTTTAATATCATTGGAGCTCCCAAACTACTATATACTCAAACAGACAAGTCATAATGAATTTAATGCTTACAAAACAATGTCATACCATTAATTACTAAATTTTACGGAAAAATCAAAAAATGATTTTTTTTTCTGATTTTTGTATGGAAAAAGTAAAAAAAAGCATGATAAAGTAAGCTTACCCTATTCATAGGGTTATAAAGTGCCACGCACCAAACCTTCCTAACTTAATTGTGCATAGCTTAGACAGTCGAAAAAGTGCCTGTACGTGCATTTTGGTTTGCACCTTTCTTTCTTATACGTAGTTGAAGTTGGTGTAAAAAAATGTAAAAATCCTCAATAACTTTGAAACGAATGAGTATTTTTACATACAGTCTGACAAAATTATGTAGTTTTGATACCTACATATTTGTCTTGAACATAGTTTGCACGAGATGTCACAATGAAAAAAGTTATATTAAAAAAACTAGATTTAAGGGGGATGCCATAGAAAACGCCTTATAAATCGATAACCTTTAATCCTTCAAGCTCAAGTTCTTCAACAAAATTTTTCCCTATGAGCATTTCTAAAACTTTGTCGAAGACACCAACTTTCTGCCTCGTCAGTACAAAAAGTTATTTTTTTTAATTTGATCATAGTAAGCCATACCTAATTTCAATTGTCATCAGATTGTGGGGTACAATCATACGAACAATTCCTCCAAAGACACCCTGTGAATATATTCGATGGTTTGGCCTCTAGTGAATTAAGTTCACGTTTTTGGCGTTTTCGACCACTGTGCAGTAGAATGGGTGGGGGCGAACAAGGAAGCGGGTACACGGTTATGTAAACGAATTTATACATGCGAAGGTACACAAGCGACACACGCCTACGCTATTGAACCCGTTAACATACAAACGCTCGAGCCCTACGCGATAATACAACCCTGACCATAAACGCGTACTTTCAATTGCGATCGTTCACGCAAAACTATGCCCGCGATAGCACCTGTGATTACGTGAACATTTCAACACTAACGAATTAATAAACGCTATCTCAAGTGCGATTATACAAACGCGCGTTCACACGCGCTCATGAATTGGTCACGTCCGCAGGCCCCTACTCTCGGTCCTAGCAGCCTAGGTCCATCCGTTTAATTGGACCATTCTCAAAAAAGAAAACTAGCATCTGAACTAAACATTACACTTGCGGTCAGTGCGAACATTCAAGAACCCACGCGAATAGGCAAATAACCACAAGGTTCTACAATCGAATTTATACACGCGAAGTTACATATAAACTAGTCGATTCCGACAGCATAAAATACTAAGTCACTTTACGCTTCTCCGGATATGCCGCAGACTCAGGTGATTCACATATAAAAATACCAAAATATTCTGACTCCTGCGGTAGAAGACAAAGGGTTAAGTCGTCGGGAATCTCTAAACTTGCTCATATGATCCTATCCTACGCTTTTCTAAACTCTCTTCCTTTAACTTCTTGCTTTTCCTTGAGTACTATGGCTCTTAATATTGAAAAATACTTCACACCTTCCAGTCCCTTGCTAATTGAATGTCGTTAAAACATATAAAAGGAAAATTGACTGATTCTTAGTAGTTACTAATAAAGAAAAAAATACACACTAGCGCACGCGTCATAGAAACCCCCACGCGATCAGACACGATACCATACAAACGCTCGAACCTTTCGCGATCATCCACGCAGTCCTAATTCCATGATCCCGCAATAATGAAACCACTCCGGTTATTATTAATAAACGCGGTTATAGAATGTACACGCAGAGAAAACATCAAAAAGGTTTTTTATTTCAAATAGCATTCGTAAAATAATTGCCAACTTATACTTATTTGAACCACCAAAAATGCTTTTAAATAGACGTTGTGAATATGATTGGTATGGCTTATTATCCTCAAATCGATTTCTCGAAACTATCCGGTGGTATCCGGCGGTTTATTTCTTGCATGTTTTAGACGTTCTAATTTTTTGTACAAAATTAGTAAATTAATGAACATTCTTCTTATGTATTCGAGATAAACTTGCTGGCTTCTCTTTTTACTAATTCGATTAACAATAAAGGACGTGCGCGTGAACCGTCATACAAAGTAAGCATTTCAGTACAGTTAAGGGACCATCCATAAATGTCGTTGCATTATATGGGGGAGGGGGGAGTTTTGTATTTTGTGATGATGTGTGACGACAGGGGGGGGGGGTAGGGGGTCATGTCATGCTAAGTAGCTTTTTTAAAGGGGAATAGGGGTTGACCTGATGTCACGACAATCTCACCCGCGTCATCTAACATCGTTTTTGATTTTTTTTAAATCTCTTACGGGGACAACGAGGGGGGTGAGGGTTGCCGTCAAGCTACGTAATTATCAGGGGGGGTATATGGAATTTTGTGACGAAATGCTACGATGGGGGAGAGGGGTGTTAAAAATCACTCAAAAAATGCTACGCCATTTATGGATCATCCCTAATGCATGTTTTGGGCCGCTCAAAATTATTTCATATTCTCTTCGAGAAAACAATCGATCGTTTAAAATTTACCGTTTAATATATTTTAATAAAAGTTAAAAACTGAGGCTACAGCTAAACCTCAAATCTTAGCTTTTATTTAACTATTTTTCAATTTAATAGAGTTACGCAAATACTATAATTGTACTAAAACATTCGTGAACTAATTACTTATTTACATTATTACATAACAAAATTATTTGTTGTTTACTCTATCCCGGCAAACCCCTCTTTACGAAAATACGACTGCATATGACTCATTTGTCTCATTTCCGCTCTAATAGGTGAATCAAAAAATATGATTTATTACTTTTCTTGTGTTCTTTGCATAGGTATTGCTAAGATTTTCCTGAAACATGTCGTAAAGATCCATTTCATTTTCCATTTAAATAAGTCCTACATTCCCAAACTTCAATCAGAACAGTAGTATTATCAACCATCTAATGTTTCTTTGCTCATATGATAAATTTCCCAAATTCTCAGCAGCCGGTTGCCCAGAGCAATTATTACGTGTGAACGCTAGTGGTACACCTACTGACAAAATTTCTCTTCCCGTGATACTTGTGGAGATGTAGAGGATTTTTCGGTCTCTAGCAGCGACATGTGTCGGTCTAACGTTTCTTCCTTTCCCAGAAGATCCACATTCGGGTGTGGCTGGCGTTGGTATTGATCAACATACAGGGGGGGACCAGTATATATTGCATTATGTGGCTCGTCGTGCTATTTCCCAGCACGTTGTTCCAATGAACATTGTGCAATCTCAATTGGTTCTGGTCACTAACGGAGTAGCAACCACGGGTAATTTTTTATGCTTTTGCTTATTTTTAATTTTACTTTAAAATTTTTTTGATGCCTTTTCTTTTGCTAGTTTATCTTCGCGCAATATTACAATATTCCTAAAACGTATAATGAGTCCTAAAATCTTGAATTAAGTGAAAACTCAAGCACAATTTTGAATCGAATCCCTATCCCCATTGACAATCTCCCTCCTACCGAGACACTTGTAAAGTGTGCAGTAGTATATAGGGTCTATAGCAAAAACAAGGGTCGGACTAACATTCATTCTCTTTCCTGCTGCGAGCTACTTGCATGCCTGGCCGTCACCGGTATTTTTCAATAAACAACTTGGAGTTACCAGGAGTTATACATTGAAGGATGATTTGTTACTCCCAGGCATTAGAATCTATTGATTCTGTGTGCAATTTCCGTTAGTTCCGATCAATAAGAATGTAGCAACCAGGGTAAAATCTCACAATTTATGTTAAAAATGACTTACAATACATTTTCAGGCATTTTCATACTACTTTTAGTATAGTAGAGCTATAGGCGTTATCAGTAGGGTTAATTATTCATTTGGGAGTGGAGAATACAGGCTGTTTACTGATTTGTTCTGTGAATGTATTGTGTTGGAATTGTCGTTTCCTTACATTTTGCTTTCACCTGCCTTTCTCTTCCGTTCAGGAATATGACGACACGACAAGACAAGGCACATATATGCGTATAACATGCGGAGCGTGCCAATCGAGCCAATTCATTCTGATTCTTAACGATGGCCTAATATACCTCGATTGGTTAGACACCAGTGGTGTTGGAAGGGCTTTAGTTCTTGGGCACCCATCTCGTTCATGAAAAGTAACGGTTGCAATGAAAATGTCGCTTTCCAGGTGCAGATGGCCTGCCAGATCAGATAATTATTAGCAAAAATATGAATTAAAAAGTACCCGGTTACTGCTTATAATGCTGGAAAAATACATCTACCAGCCTATGAGCAATATTTCCACAGCATTGCCATGGTAATCTATCGAGATGAGTACGTCGCTTAAGTATTAGTGGTACCCCAGCCAAACATAGTGCCAAAAGTGACTTCCGATTTTTTCGCATCAGACCGAGCAATTGCAATGTGCAAGATTTGCCGGAGGTGAAAATGGAGTTTAGGCTTTCGCAAGTCGCCGTTATCCAGTTCGACCATGTCAGGCATACAGTGCTGACAACGTTCAACAAATTGGGCCAGCCGAAAAAAGTAAAATGCATAACAAGCTAAAACGAGTGGTTGTGTGAGACTATTTTAAAATCAAGATTCCACTGTATATGGCAAACGGGAAATCGAGGTTCGGTTACACGATCTGGCACCACTTACTTGCAAAGTTTCTATTTAATGATTCATATCGAGTCCATCACAGAGGATATATGTAGGAATTACATCGAAGCTATTTCAATTGGTGTTTTTGTGGTGAGAATAGGGGTAGGCCAATCGATTCCTTTCTACCTGACTCTGCACTTCAAAACATGGTACCATTACCATTATTATGAATTGCGCAATATCATAAATTTGCCGGTGGCCAACGAGACCTGTATTAAGTTGACTTTCTAGTTGAGTGTCACATGAGATTTTTGATGTTCCTGGAAGCGTTGAAAACTCCTCGTTTGATCTCAAATTTCTGAGACCAGGAGCTGTTTGCTTTAGCTTGTTGTGAAAGCTTTCCCGAGAATTAGGTATATTTGGCGGCCTCTTAAGTGAAAAATTCAAGCCTTTACAAGGAATCTCGTCTGCTTATAGATTTTGGGAGCGGTTAAAGATGTCCCCACATGGAGATCTTCAGAGTCACACTTTTTCTGAGCCAAAAGAGCATGATGATTTGTCGTGGTGAGAGGCGTAACTCTTTTTAGCATTGTATATCTGTAAAGTATTACTAAAAGTGTTTTTAGGAAACTCTTCAGACTCTTCCAACACTGTTTGTACACGGGGCATAACGTAGATTCTCTCCACAGTAGCCACACTTTTCAGCATTCCCAATGTAAGAGTCATCCTCATGATTCTCTGCGCAATTGTCATACCAAGCCTTATCGCTACAATGGACAATTTGCGCAATACAAACGGCCGAATAGGCAAACGATCACCGTCGAAGACGTAATTAAACGCAACGCAATCCAGCCCAAGGTTACCCAATACGAGTTTGAAAAGACATACACCATTTTGTTCCACTCAGTGCGATTGCCATTCAAAATCTTTGCTTGAAACAACTAATTCCTTGTTTCAGTAGATTCATGCAAGACAAACTCGAATCGGTGACTACACCGTCGATCTCAACTTTGTGGACGGGTATGTAGACGCGCTGACCCTCTATAGAAGGCTTGTCGCCAGTAATGTGTTTTGCTCGCTATAGACAGAATGTTACAATTCTGAGCTTATCTGGACGAACTTTCATGATATCATCATGTTCAATCCATGGCAAAATATTTCTGTGTCAGTTCTTTCCGAATCTCTAGATCAATTAGCGAATTATATGTGATTCGACAAAAAAGATACTGAATGTGTATGATATTCAACAGGAAGTTAAACCTTTGAACACAAATCTTGTTCAACATCCATTTCACAATCATATGGGTATTTTTCAGGAGAGTTCAATTGTGCATGGGCCTAGAGCCTGACGTGAAGTTAAAACATTAAGAGTGCGAAGGAAGAGACAGAAACTACGGCAGATATACAAAAATGAATGACAGGTCAGGGGATAGTAAAGCAAAACGGCATTTGGAACGGTAATCCAAATCTAATTGACTAAATTTACTCGTCAGTAGAAGCTCCATCTGTTGCCCTCAAACACCTGGCGTCAACTGATTTCACGAATCTACAACTCAAGGTTAACGACTGGAATTTACAGGAAATTAGTGACAGTCATACAGTCTTTTCGAAATTGGGGTTTTCAATAAGTGGTACAAGTTTTCAACCATCGGAGATAAATATTACGATTGGTGAAGTAGCAAATACTTAAATAAATTCAACGATCTTTTTTTTCTGTGAGAAGCGGATTGATTTCCCCATTGAATCGTTTGCTCGGTTAACCAATCTGCATGTACGGTCTACCGGAAAAATGTTCCGTCCGTCGCCTTTAAACATCTAGCGCCAACTGATTTCCCAAAGTCTTCTGAGAAAATGTTTCATACGTCTTCAAACATCGCAATAATAGTATTACTTACAAATCTGCAGTGAACTTAAATTAAGAATTTCACGAAACTTTGAGTTTCGTTGACGTTTAACTGCTTTTAATTTCGATTATAGAGGTTGTAATCTTAAAGTCATTCGCCTCTTTTCGGGTTAGAAAAACCTGTTTAGAAAAATTTCTAACCCTGCGTGTGGGGTTAGGAATCGAACCCAGGCGACCTGCTTGGTGCTCTAAATTGATGGCTTTGCTTGAAATAGGGTGGGAAAATGCGTTTTTTTGTTGTCCTGAATGCCGCAGAATGTTATAAATAAACTAAAGTTACTAATTAAAATTTTAATATGAATACCCGGACCGATGCAAAACTGTTTTTTTTATTCTGAGATGTAAAATCCTCAACAATTCTATTAACGAAATTAGCATCACCCAATAAGGGAGCTTCTGTTAGTCTGCAATGCTATTTTCTTCTCCAAAGTTATTCCGAGTGCCAAGGGGGTTCAGAATATATTGGCTCGATTGGCGCTTTCTCCAAATTATTCGGAAATTTGTGGCTTTCATGTTTAACCGTTTAATTTAGTTTTCTGTCACTATATGGCGCCAGTGTGGTGTGGCGCAATGGAGAATTCAAAACAAATTAAAATCAGAAAATTAATATTTAAAAGCTAAAATCTGAAATTCTAAATTCAAAAATTAAAATTGAATTGAAAATGGAAAATTAAAAATACAAAATTCGAAAATGAAAATTAGAAATTGAGCATTGAACATTGATTGAACATTGAACTTTGAAAATTCGAAATTGTGCAATCAAAATTAAAAACTCGAAATTGAAAATTAGAAATTGAAAATTCAAAATTTTAAATTCGAAATCAAAAATTCAAATTTGAAAATTCGAAATTAATAATTTAGAATTAAATATTGAAACTTCAAAACTAAAAATTAAAAATTCAAAATTGAAGCTTCAAAATTCTGAATTCTAAATTCAAAATTCAAAAGCAAAAATTGAATTGAATATGTAAAATGGAAAATCGAAACTGAAAATTCGAAATTGAAAATTCCGATTTGGAAATTCAAAATTGAAAATTAAGAATCAATAATTGAAGCTTCAAAATTTTGAATTCTAAATTCAAAACGCAAAATTCAAAATGCTGTGTTCACTTTTTTATTCTAACAAATTTCAGAACATGCTCAAAAAATCTTAGAAAAAGTTATACGTGATATGAGTCAGAGTTAAAACGTTTTAAAAACCAAATGTTACCTAAAAATAAATTATTTGGCAAGATATTTGAATTTATAGTATACAATGCAAACATTTTGCAACACCCCTTAATTGGAACCAACCTTTAATGATATTTTTTGCTGAAACCACACCAATCAGTTGTGTTTTATTCAAATACATATTACACCATTAATTCTGCGCTTAAATTGCGTTCTCATTTTACCTGTTCAATTATTTACAAACTTCCACGGCAAACTTCAGTAACTTAAGCAATTATTCAAATTCTACACTTAAAACACTCTTTGAACCTAATTGTTCAATCTACAGCCGGATAATTATAACAGATCTTTCGTCGTAGATCGTAAACTTGTTCGCATCAGCAACCACCTGAAAATGCGGCAGTCGTCCATGTAAAATCAGTCCTTTCGATAACCACCACTTGGAACACTTGGTCCAATCACCGGACGGACACCGGCACTTATCGCACTTATCACGCGTCTATTTTCCCCCCTGTATTCACACTTCAATCAACGGTTACGGTTGACGATCTAATACGACTCTTCCCTCGTGGTACGCATGCGCATATTCACCACTCTTCGCCTCGAGGCAACGTTCCAATAACAAAGCTGTCAACACTGTTGCTGCTGCTGCTGTTGGGCGGCTACAAAGTGTTTAAGAACACATCTGTTGAAAGCGACCATCCATCGTAGTAGTCGTCGTCTTCATTTTCTACATCATCATCACCATCCTAGTCATCATCAGTCACCACCGTTTATCGTCGCGCGTCTAGTCGGTTTGATTGCAAATTGAACACTGACCGCACCGAGGCTCGTCCACAAGGCGAAATTGGGCTCTCGAAGATCACGTCGTCCCCCCAAAACGTCTCGCACCTCGTAGCCCAGCCACCCACCGGGTCCTTTGCCAGCACCACCACCACCACCACCTCAAACAGGCAGGCAGCCAAAGGGACAAGGCGACGTTCGTCGCCACAGCCACTGAAGTTTGCGCGGCGGGGAACGGGGAGTGCTGTCATGAACGCTCAATGACTGCCTATACTTGGGCTTAACGATTTTGGGCTCGTGCAAGTTGATGTTGTTGCTGCTGCCGATTGCACGCGCGTGCGCCAGACAGAGAAACTACGGTGAACTGTCGGATTTCGCGAAAAGGAGATTTTTGCCGAGACTTGGATATCAATCGTAGGAGCCGACGGTGGACGACAGTCATAGTAACGCCGGGCGGTGTGTGGAAATAAGTGCGTGCTTTATTTTTTGTTTTCTTTATTGATGAGTGTCGCTCGACGCGACACGACGATCGGCTTACCGATCGACCACCGGCGAAGCAGATTGATTGCAGATAATGGCAAATTATGATTCAATGCATGATCGGATCGAAATATTAATCTATCAATTTGAGCCATGATTGGAATTAAAATCAGGGGCGAGGGGGAGTTCCCGGCTGTCATTACGTCATATTGATAGCTAATTTCAACACAAATGCTAGGAATAGGAAAACATGATCTGGAGTTGCTGTGCAAAACTGTTCAATAGTTTTTAGGCCATTTAGCAGAAAGGCTATTTGACCGAAAGGATCAATTGGACATATGAGGCAGAGCCGTGAAGTATCATTTAGAAATCCAATTTGCCCGAAAGGGATTGACTGGAAGGGTATACTCATTTTGCAGAATATAAAATGGCTTATTGTGTTCGAATGCCTTTGGACAGATGCCAATTTAGTCGAATGCCGAGCGGTTAAATTTCGATTCGTAGCCAAGTAATATTGGGAATCAGGAAATTTCAGGAAAGTTTTTGGATCCAGAAAGCTACACTGTTTAAAGTCCATTTAGCCCTGGCAGCAACATCTGTTACATATTTCCTTCTTTGCGACATGAGCTGACCTTTATTCAATTAATGCCTATCGTCTTTTCCAAGCTATTCACACTGCATATTGTCTATTTCCAAGCTATCTGAAAATCTGTTTGGGTATTGCAAATAAATTAATTTATAATTGCTTCACTGCATCAGCTTTCAATGATAGAGCACAGCTCATCCCACGCGAAGTGTTTACACAACATGTAATCGACCTTAACAGGATTCTACCAGTTTAGGGAAAAATAATCAAACAATACGTAATAATCCCAGTTTATGTGTAGATTGGAATTTGTTCAACCTATTTTGTATCATTTTCAAACTAAAATTGTACGCTTGAATTTAAAAAAAAATCCAATACCAATGTGCTTCTCCCATGAATGTGAGAAACGGGCTCTTTTAAGTGCTTCGTATTGACGGTTCCGCCTGAAATAGACTGGAATATGTCTGTTTTCCGCTTTGCTTCCAAAAGATTTTCTAATAATAATTTTTGCGTTGATTTTAAAAGTTATGCATACTTTTTTTTCGAGAGTTGTTCTACTGGAGCTGTAGAGCTAGGTTCTCGGAAGGGCTCCCCGTCAGAATCACTCACTACATACAATTGCAGACCAGACGGGAAATGTCACCCACTAAAACACTGCTTAAGGCCAATTGCAGCGAGCCGTGATTTTGAGTGTGATATTCAGTGTACGGTTCAGATATGTGCGGGCGTAGGGACTTCATGATCGCGTGTATCATCGCGAACAGCTTGAGCGTTTGTACGTTAACGTGTTCGATCGTGTGGGCATTTGTATATCGCGTGTGCTAGCGTGTATATTTTAGTTTATAACCGTGTGAACACACTCGCATATTCGCGTGTGTTTCATGGATGATCGCGAGCGGACCGTGAATCTGATGCTGAATTTTTGGTGTACGGTTCAGATGCTAGAACAAAGTGAGTTTCCGGACATGTCACCATGGAACGTGTAATTTTTTTAATTGGCCCAACCAAAGGCACGAGGCTAGGCTGCTAAAACCGAGGGTAAAGACTTCCGGACGCGTCCGATTCATGATCGCGGGAGTGGTGCGTTACTGTTTGACACCGCGGCGTTTGTAAATTTATAGGTGCTAAATTCACCGCGGCTGTAAATATGATTGCCATTACATGTACGCGTCTGTGACCCGATTTGTGTTATCGCAAAGGCCACGAGCGCTCGTACGTTTTGGATGAGATTGTAAGTGTATATGAGAAAATATTCAATTGATTGTGTTAGTGAGTGTTAGCATGAATCTAATTTACGATATAGAAATAAAAGGAAAAATAACATTCGGATTGAAGAAAAAAAGATGCAAAGAGATTATGTAAAAGCGTGTAAATTGGTCGATATTATTTTTGGTATACATGAGTAGGGGAAAGCAAACTACTAGAAGTACAGTAGAAACCGACTGAAGAAGTAGAAGAAAAGCATACATGTAACATGCAATCCAACTACTTGAACTCGTCTATATGCCAGAAAATGGTGTTCATTTACTACTAACGACAATTGAATTTTGTTAAATTTTATCCTGCTATACTGACCGGGATTGGATGATTCACGTGCGTCGGTAAACTAATCGTGTCTTAATTTATCCAATCCGATCTTTCCGAATGAATCGAATCAAATGCACAAATTGAACTCCGAAAAAAGCGATCAATTAGTCTGAGGAAGGATTACCCATTATTTTATCATATACGCCAGTTCTGCATCCATTCCCTGACCCAGCTGAAAATCAATGGATTCGCCTTCGTGTGGCCACTGTCTCCTCCGTTATTAGATACGTACAAAACAAAACAATAAAGGCAAAGCCCCTTCACCTATCGTTTCAATGATAACGAATAGAAGTATAGACTTTCGTTTTCCTTCGATAATCCAAATATTCAATCTCGTTTTCATTTACACTCAGTAATTTTCGAAACTTATTTTATTTTCCATAAAATGAAATTAAAACAACTAGAATCAAGAAAACACGGACAATCTGCAAACCTATCGTGCTTCAGTCTTCCAACCATCGCTAGCACTTAAATGAGCAATTGCCGACGTTGAACTGGCGTCAACTTTCCAACCCAGTTAGACCGCCTGTAATGTTCTAGCGACTTAATATCACCAACGTAACCCCAAGAGAACATCCAGTTCATAGTCTACATCTCAAGTGTCCATCTTTGTTAGACTTGCCGTTTTCTCCGCTTCCTTCTCACCCGCTAAAGTAACTCGCTCAGTAGGATTTTGAATAATCTTCTTATTCCCTTTTAATCTGCTTCTCTTCTAGTTTCCTTCTGTTTTTTCCCAATTCCACGCAATCATTACATTTGTAACTTAAACACGCGGTAGGTTATCAGCTTCCTTCTTATAGCGTAGGATAGCGTAGTTGGAATGCCGATTGCCTTTTACGTAGCTCACGGTGTCCAACTCCTGCACATACGATTAGAAATTTTTCTAACCCAAAAAAGGAAGAGAATGCGACTAAGGTCTACTTTAATTTTTTATCCTCTATAACCAAAACAAGAAATGAGTTATCTGTAGAAAATTTCGTGTATGATGGAACTGTATAAAAGTGATTTCCGGGAGCTTGAGCTTCGCTGTTAATGTTCAACCTCGAGAACGGAAGGACGGACCCGGCAATTATTAAAATCAATAGCCACTGTGTTGAACTTAAAATTTTGTTTTTGGCTTCAGCTAACTCTCCAGCATATCGTGAATCTCTGGAATGTTGTATTTCCTTACATTAACTTATCTGACATTCAAAGAAAGCACGGTGCGGAGGAGTTAAGTTAAAATTGGCGATTGTCATATTACCATACATAATCTAATTCAGACTGTTTGTGAGAAAATACCTCTTGATCGTTCCGTCTGTCATCTCTAGTGCCGTTAAAGCTGTCCAGGTCTTTAAATTGCATGCCAATACAGGAGTGGCAAGGAAAGTATTGCACTGGTGTGGCGGTAGCGCATCTTCAGCTTCGGTCGAGCCATCGCATCCTCACGGAATAATAAAATCGATGCTCTCGGAAACGATCAATTGCCGTTTCATTACCTTTTTGATACCCTGGCCATTACCTTTAACCTTTAGTCTTCGAGAATAACGGGTTTCCATTACCGTGGTATTCTTTAAGCTGTCATATGTTCGCTTGCAAACCAGCCGAGTCTGTCTACTATGATATATCCAATCAGAGCTGTTGAATTAGCAACTCATAGATAACGCCAGCTCGGTCGGTTCCACCGAGAAGCGATTCTTGCTCTGCAAACTTCATGCACGTTATCTATCCAACAACGACAACGGTCGAATTTACGCAGCTCAATGTTGTTCTTGTTTTGTTTTCTCTACACTTTCCGAGAGAATTCATCCAAGACACGGTGAACTATAGGTGGAAACATTTCTCTATGTGTGAGTGTGGTTGTCATTTTCGTGAAACAAAAAGATGAGTGAAAATGAATACAAAAACATGTTTTAGTATGCTTCATTAAGGTTGGTTTGTGATGTAAATACTAACGTCTCACAGATCAAGCCGACAAGCTTCATTTCTCAAATTAGAACATACCATACTGAAAAACAGCAAATGTTCCCACCTTTCATTTTCTGCAGCGTGTATGGAAACTATAACATTACTTTTGACACGTTTAGGAAAACACTACCAACGAGAGGGAATGGTGACAGCGGCGTTGCTAATTGGCGACAGGTTTGTTTGAACTTGAAGAATGGATAAATCTCGAATCATGTCCTATGCTTAAATCGCAGTTGTTCGTTGCATCATTCATTTATACAGCCCAGCCGCTCAACCATTTTTTTTTAATTTCAATTTCATTGACGATGTAAATATTGATCCACTGGTATACTGAATAGGATTTTCAGGCATTATTACCTCGATCACATTTCACGCTGTTCATGTATGCTTGAAAATGGTAATGATGTTAACATTTAACCTAAACAGGATAGCCACTACAGAGTAGATGACGGTTTCGGTTGTTGGGCAAAGAAGCATCGATTTGAAATGAAGGCGTTCGCATAAAAATCTCGTTAGCTTGAAAGTGAATGCATGAGGGCAGCTTTGAATTTGAATCTTGGGTGCGGCTAATTCAACCGCAAGTTGGACTTTGATTTTGAAAATTCGCATCACTGCTGACAGAGAGTCGAGTTGGAACGAGAGCGAGGACTTCTGGCAAGCACAGAGAAGAAAAAAGTATTTGCGCAAAATATTTCTTTGACAAGTAAGGTCTTTTATATATTTTGACAAGAGTTTTAAGGATAGATCCAGATTTTGCTACATCTACAAATCGCCTGCCTCATCAGAATATTTTGTTGCTCTTAAACAGTTAATTTGAGGGGCGACAAACACTCCAGATACAATTTGATGCTCGTATAGTATATGTCTTCTATACTTTTTGCATGATCTGAAACGATTCACTGTATTTTGAAAATATTGACGTTCAATAAAAAATGAGAATTTTGTCAGTTATGTATTTGAAAAACGAAAAAAAATTTTCGACGGATTCAGTTTTTTTTTTTATTAAAAACATGTTTATTCTTCAAAAAAACGTCAATGAATATTGGAGAAGGAGCCCTGGTCAGCCGAACGACGCAACTTAGTAGCGATGCACTCACGTCCAACTTTTAGATACAATTCTGGAACCTTGGCCCGCCAATTATTTTTGTACACTAGGGCACTGAGGTAGCCAAAAAAATCCTCAATGGGACGGCACTAGGGCAAGTTGGTCGGGTTCCTTTCTTTCGGCACGTAGGGTATTTTTTTCTGCTCAAGATATTCCAGCGTCTTCTTGACGTAATGGCAAGAAACCTTGTCCAGCTAGAAGACGTACTTCCCATCCGCATGATGCTCCTTTAAGAACGGCAGAAGAATTTTCTTAATACACTGCTCCTGGTACACTTGTTGATTGATGGCCAGACCGCTCGGCTTTGAAATCCTTCTGTCCGTTATGGCGATGTACAGCATAACTTTTTTTTCAAATTTATGCTTAAAATGATAAATTTACACCCCTAATGTGGTCGATGGAATAGTAGCTGTCATTTCCTGGAATTCGAGAGCGGAAAGTAACTTTCGTCCTTCTTGTCGAACAGTTTTTTCAACACTTCCTTCTTCTTCTTCTTCATCACTATCTTCGCCGGACGGCCGCTACCGGCCTTCCGCTCCGCAGAGGGATGCCAGAATCCGATAAACTATACTCACCGGAACGTCTCCGAAGTGGCCTACCGTACAACACGCTCGCGGAGTGTTTGCCGACGCCATCTTTGATTGAACTGACAGCACCTGAGCAAAAAGAAACATGCCGCCCATTTCTAGGGAGTTCAGAGAGCAATTCTCTTGGAGAAAAAAAAGATGGGTGGGCAATGTCTAGGACATAACCGGAGTGTCGTGACTACTCGTTTGACTTGTAATTCAAATCGAATGACACTCATTGAAATATGTGGGAATGTTTCAAGTTATTCTTTATAATAATTATGGTGGTTCTGAAAAGAACCTTTGTTGTTGTTTGATTCACTGGTAAAAGTACAGAATTAACAAGCGCAAACATAATACTAGCTAACAAAAGAAACTTTCTAATTAAATTCTTTTTTTCATTTTGCATTCGTCTTAATAAGGACGGTTTGTAGATAACTATGTTGATACAAGACGAGAATCTTTTGAAACAATTCAAACCTTGCCGACGATTGTTTTTGCTGCGTACACATATATGATTTCGCAGCTCACACCGAATGAGCACGCTTTGTATCAAGGCGTTCCTATTTATTAACTTTTCGATGCAGATGAAAGGCCCTCCTTTTGTGCGATAAATGAAAATATTTTTATCATTCGGTTTGGTGTAGCTTTCGCTTAGTGGTAGAACCTGTTATTAAGGTTCAAAATGTACGAAACGCTTTCGCTAATATGCACTACTATCGCTTTTTTCGCTCGTTCTCGTACCGTGCATGAGCCTTTCCTTTCCGTCTGGTTTCTAATTTCATAACCAAAACGAATATGTCGGTTTTCCCCCACCAACTACTCTCGTCAAGCAACCCAATACGAATAATCATAGGAACAAACATGTATTGGACATATATTTAAAACTTTTCATCATTTTATTGTTCGGTTGGGGCACCATATTGACGGCTCTGTGCGGGATAGGCTGAAAAATTTCTTTTTTCCGAGTCGTTTTCGAAAGATTTTTCAAAACACTATTTTTCCGTTGATAATGAATGTCTTACATAGTCCAAAATTTAATACATTGGCACAAATATTTTCGACAAAATGCCGAAGAAATTGATTAAATCCATTCAGTACAACAAAAGATATAAGCGTTCAAAATCTTACATAATTTTTCTTCCGAAATTTTGGAAAGGGGCTCCTATATTGAAAGGTGAGTCGTTAGTCATGACAAAAATTACGCTCTTTAAACATATTGCAATCATTCTCATTTTTTATTGAACACCCGTTATTAGTAACGAAAATGGATGTTACGAAATTGTTTTTTTTATATATTGTAAGGTGCTAAGCTTTTTAGCGTTTCGCCGTCTACAAGAACCTAATAATTTGTTTCATATTTTGACAGATGAAAGCTTACACTTTAAATTATTGTACTTGAATTTTCAGCACTTCAACCCACAATATGTCACCCCCCCCCCCCCCTTCCGGACGACATTGAAAGCCAACATTGTAGCACCAGCAGTAGCGCGCGCGAAATTCGCAAAAATATATCCTTCCAGTTGCACTTTACCATATCCTCCATGAGATCACGATTCTTTGCTAGGTGGGGGCAGCAACAGTTCGGCATTCGGAAACCAGTTTCAAGTGGCGCCGTTGACCTCATCGCCTGCTTACACATCTCGATTTATTTCCTTGAGCGCAAGGACTGTGTTTTTTTGTCGACTTCTGATTCGATTTTGGGATTAAACATTGAAGCTTGCGAGAGACTGCAATAACCCCTCTACCACTGCTGAAGCTGCTGCTGCAACGATTTATTTAATATGGCATACATTATGACCCCGAGGATTATTCTAAATATGGAAGAAATTAAATTGGCTGGTCTGTGCTTTGTTGTTTTTCTTCTTCTCGGTCTTGTTTCCTCCTTTTGTCCCAGTTACTGAAACTTTACCTGTGTACCTCCGACGCGGCGGCGCCCAGGATATCACTGTGTGCTGGTTCAGAGCGAAGGATAAATGTCAGATCGGTGGTGATATGTGGCAGCAGCCTTGATCAGTGGACTATTATTTGCAGAGTTGGTCGCTAACTTCAAAGGAGATTTTGCATGCGGCGTGATTTTGTCACTGAACGACGACCTGATGGATAGGCTTTCGATACAATGGTTAGGGACGTGGAGAGCCACGAATGAGACGTGGGCGGGGTGTCAGTCAATCATCGCTCAAATGGGTCATTAAATGAAGGATTAAATTCTTCGGATGTTACAGAAATGGATTGAGCTCAACTTTCTAAGTACATACATTTTCATGCCTGCAAACTTGAGAAAGATTTTGAATTGATTTTCTACAAAAATGTAAACATACTTTGACAGCATCGGTCTTACCTGACAATGGTAATCACAGAGGTTAGCATTTTTTAACAGATTTATCACTATTGAATAATGCTGATACTTTATTTTGGAAGAAAATAAATCGTTTACACAGCAAATTTGGAGGTAAACAAACGACTTTTTTTGTTCAAGGGGAGGGCGGTAGCGTCAAACAAAATGCGAGATCGCAGTATGCGTATTTTAAACGTCTGATATCTCAATAGGGGTCAAGGTGGTTTTGTTGTCCATTCAATTTCATTCAGTGATTTTGATTTATTATTTCACGCACAAAATAATAGTTCAACTAGTATTTTTTAAGCCAACTGCATCGGGTAAGACCAAAAACATTATTAATTCAATTAAGTGTCAACCACGCTGCGCAAGAAAAATCCGAAAAAAGCCAATCCACGTGCACGTTCAACTATTGTCATTTTCCATCACAAACCAAAATTGCTTGCCTTCTTCAGAAAAACCAAATTAACTGATTACTTTTTTGTCTATCCAGGAATCCGCATCCAAAAAACAAACAGCGGCATAAAAACAAACAAACGAACCAGAAGCCACCCAAGAAAATTCAACGAAGCCAGAAAAAAAGCTCTTTCGACCAGCAAACAGAAATAGGACCCTCAAGTCAAGGGTTACTTTGATACACACGCGAGCTGCGTTGAATGACACCTGCCCAATGCTGGTGGAGGCCAAGATCGTCATCATTCACTTGCTTGTATTGCCTGTTGCGGATATATCTAGGATATAGAGGTTCTTCCGGCTTTCGGTCGGCTTGTCCACGAGATGCCATTATGCTTCAAGAGCATACATTGCCCTCTCTGCGCCGCTCCGTGACCAGTAGAGGAAGAAAACCGCTGAAGCTGCTTCCCTTGAACGCAAGTTTTAAGTTCGCAAAAAGACGTTCCCGATCCCTTCCTCTTCGGTATTGTTTCCATCTACATACTCTATTTGATTAGTAATAATTGGTAATTTCTGACTTTTCTTATCCCGTAGATTGGTGGTTTTGTTTTTCACATTCTGTCGTGTTTTCTTCTTGGACCATACATCGAGCGCCAAGTTACTTCACACGAGCGACACTTATGGGGATATTACCTCAAAGCAACATCCGAGAGTAACACACAGAGGAGGGAACAGGGGGGGGGGGAGGGGCAACCGACCAGTCTTACATTGAGAGACCCCATTTAGCCATCTATGGTATCAATTCCATAAAAGGGAAGCGGTTTGCCTGAATGGTATTAACCAATAACAACTACATTGGTTCGCTTGGGGTTCCACCGACCACCACCTCGTTCATCAGCTCGTCAGCAGCTAGAGTCGTCGCTCGGTACACTAAGTCGCGGTTTTCTCGTCTACGCGCGGTGTGTGAAACGTGTTTTTCCCCCGCGCGTCAGCCAATCCCGAGAGCCGCTGGACAAAATGTGAAATGAAAAGTAAACCCGCGATGACGGATTTAACGGAGACGCAATGGACACTGTGCGCGCCGGCCGCGGCTTGAACCGAAAACCGTCCGTCCTCTGGTCAGTCATTGATCAGCGCATTGCCATCGATGGGGGGCGCTTCTGGATTTGGACAAATATTTCGAATTTATTGCCAGTGGTTGGCTGGCGGAGTGAGATCACATGTGGTTTTGTTCTTCTGTTTTTGGAAGTGTCGTGTTAGCTGTTATGCAAATGTACTGAGAATGGTTGTCTTGAATAGTTGAATTGTGCTGTTTTTCTATATGCAAAAGCAAAACATGGTCAGTCCGACGAGACTCGTTTCACAGCGTTTTGAGTCAGTTCAACGAATAGAATAAAGTTCAATATTATCTGCTTTATTTAGTCTTACCAAACTCTGAGTCAATATTTTATTTAAACTTCTGAAAGGTTTTTTTTAATGCTCGAGCACTTTCAAAGTTAAACAATTTATCAAAAATGTAGGTGCAACATTTTCACCGCCTGACAATTTCTTGAATGAATCACCCCGAAGAAGAAAACTTCTATTCTAGAAGGAAGCAATTTATGTAGAATTTTTTTTTTAATATTTACTATGACAATAAAGAAAGTAGAGAAGATACACAGTAAAATTCTGTCAAGTTTTGTTTCATCTTACATGATCAAAACACGCTTAGAATCAACACAATAGTACTTGATTTCAAGAACTGTGAGATTTGACCATCTGTCATGGTAGCGAAATGGAATGTTTATCGAAAAAGAAAATGCTGCTTTAGCCAAAATTTGAAGTCAACTGTGTACAGTTCCATCATATCAGTCACTTTCACATTGAAAAAGTTAACAAAATCACTAATTTTGTTGTCAGAACAGTTTACAACATTTCAATGACATTTTTGAATTCAGGATGCGAATCGTGGCACGATTGCATCATCTGTTGGCGCGTCTTACTTAAAATTATACAACAAACAGTCGTAATACGGAGAATACAGCTCTCTTACAAACGACAAGGAATGAGACTGCCAAATATGATGAGCGGGACGATGCAGAGGTCTTACGAAAAAATGGAGCGAAAACAAAACCGGCTATAAAGAAGGACGATAGCAGACAGAAGGAACGCAAGAGAGGCACTCGGACTTCAGGAATCAAGGTCCAACAAAAAGGAAAAAATGGATAAACCAATTTACACATGAGGGCACAACACCCAACTTAAAAAAGTTAGATTTGAATGTTTCTTGTTCCACTCGTCAGTGACTGACACCAACTTGCTGCCAGTTCGACGATATATTGTTGAATAGCAGTACAAAAGAAAAAATATACATCAATTCCAACGACAATCTTATGATACGAATTGGAGATTGTTGGTGAACCTTCGCAGCCAGTTTGTCTTCGGGACAACATCGCCCACGCTAGTAAGGGGGCATGCAGCGACCTGTGCTACCCTACTGCTTTCCATCATTGGAATTTTACGCACACGTTTAGCAAGATATTTGAAGTTGGTCCCCTCGGTGGTTAAATTTGTCATATCCGGTTCAAGTAAGCTTGAATTCGTTTCATTTTCAATCAGTTGAAAAAGTTCAGTTTTAAATCAAAACGCGAACAGAACGTTTTTGTATTTGGCGCAGCCTTGAACATTATGTTGAAATTCACCCACCGCGAAGAAGTATTATCTTTAAAGTAAATGCATACTCGTTGCTATCAAAAGGAGGAAGTGTGAAGAAAAAATAGGTCCAGTTGTACATCTTTCCCGACTCGATTAATTTAAATCTCTTTCTTGCATCGCATCGTGCTAGTGTGACTCGAAAACGTGACAAATATTTGGGACATGACACAAGAAGATAAGTAATGAAAATAGTGTCTTTCATGCTCAAACCACGCTGTGTACTTATGAGAATCAGACTGCCATACGTCAATTCCAGGCATTGTAATTCTCACTCACTCACGTGAGAAAAATCTTCTCCGATATCCAACTTTTCCGAGATAAGATGAGTCGCGATATTCTCTATCTCCACAAATAGCGTGAGAATAATTTTCCCGATAAAATTTATCTGATTTTTTCCTTATTATTTCAATTTCGTGGAAAATTATAAAAGTGTCCAAATATAGGTACTTGGTTTTCAAGAAAAACGACAATGAAGTACGATAGACCTTGTTTTTTCGTGTTTTGGAATGGCGCCAGCAAAGCAGCGAACGCAAAAAGGATGCCGTGATAAACTCATTCGCGTATTCTCCGGCGAGTTTACTCACTCGGAGAAATCATGCGTTGTATTTATAAGGAGAAGTTGTGTGAGTACCAATAGCTTTTCGTATGAAAATGTGAGTTTTTATTGTCAAAGGGGTAAATTATCCGGAAAGCTTTTCTTATATTTCTATAGTTTCCTTCTACAATCGCTCATTTTCATGAAACGAAAATTTGTTGAAAAAAAAATACAAACTTCCTAGCAATATGAAAAGACTCATTACGCACCGCTTTGTGTGCGTCGACGCGTGCTTACACGGAAACATGAAACAACCCGCAGAATAAGTTTTTTTAACTTAAATTTAGATAGTTTTGAGTTTTGCGTCGCTTTCGCACTTATTAGTGTTATCAAAAACAAAGAGAGAGATTCAGGCCTTCCATGGACTTCCATGGAATAAGGTACTTTTGAGTTGTTTGAGGTATACTCAAAATTAGGTAGATTCAGCTTAAATTTGGGCATATTTAACTCAAGGTTGAGTATAGAAAACCTGTCAATGAGTTGTGGTTTTTGCTGTGGTTAAAGGGAAACTACCTTCAACACGGTTTACCTAATTTTACCTTATTTTACGATACACCGAGATTACGTCAAAAGAGCTCAACTTTTGGTAGCTTTTCGTATCCGTGTATGTTCATAATGCGGTACCCGTACCGCAGTAAAAAAAGCCAACGGCGGCGCGAAGGTGCAGATGAGAGAATTTTCATCGCACGCACTCACTTCACACTCAAGCGAGTGCAATTCAAACGTCAGCGAGCGGCCTACTGTGTGTGCACGTTCGAACGTGTTCGGCGTCATCTCGTCGCGTCTCGATGGGCAAGCAGAGTTTAGTTTAATTTCGATCCGGTGATTTTCCTGTTCGTATGGGGTCGCGTTCTGTTACAAAAAACGGTTAATTTGCAATTACAAAATAAACGTTCTACTGGTGATGTTAATATCATTAAAATACATAGTTAACCGCGAGTTTTTTTTATTGCTGCGGCAGTCGATCTCCGTTTATTGGAAAAAAAGGAAAAATGGTGGAAAATGATCAGTGAAAAGTCTTTAATTAGTGAGTCCTAGGGGTTAAAAAGGAATAAATGTGAATGCAATCTGTGTGAAAGTTAGTATATTTTTTCGGTCGGATGCTGCTGTTCTCTTTAGATCTATTTCACGTCATTAGCAGTGGTGCCATATTGGAATCTGTGTTACAGTCGAAAAAATCATTTTACCGTTGGCAGCGCTTAGATTTAACGCTGTAAATAGAGATTTTTGTTTGGGAAATAATCATTCCGAAAAAAAGCTAAAGAAAATCGGCGATTCTATTGAAATAGAATGCTTGTTATTCATTTTCGTGATTGAAATAGACCGCTGTGTTAGTATCATTACGGGCATTACGTTTTGATTTATTTAAGAATATTAGTGGATCCTGCAGTCCAAATGGCTTTACCAGTCTTAGTAAAGGAAGCGCAAGTATGTTGTGAAATGTAGGAAATGACAATTGGCAATTATAAAGCAGAGTATGTGGAAGTGAAAATATGAAGCTCTGATGAAAATTAGCGATGATCCCTTGCAGTGAAAATGTTTAGTACATAGAGCAAATGATTCGAAGAAAGAAAATGAAGTGGATGGGTAAATAAGGAATGTGAGTGACATGAATTAGAGCCTCAGGCTGGTAGATGGTAGATGCCTAGGATCGGGTTGACGGCGGAGAATCCTTCGAGAGTGATCAGACCGTCGACCTGCTCTCGCTTTGACTTCATTTTTGCAGGCGTGGTAAAGGTGACGACAGTTACATAGTGGTGCTCTGGTGCTCCAAAAGGAAGAATAGGGAACTTCTAAAAACGAGAAATAAAGGATGTGGGCTAGATTAGGATATTTGTCGATTTAATAAAAAGGTAGATGTGAGACATATAGGGAAAATCGCGACTTTCCAGGATATCCCACACTGGAACATCGGGTGGTCTACCTCGGGCCCGGAGGAACTCCTTTAACTGCAATCTGGTGCCACAATACCCAGCGCACGCCCAGACAACGTGATCTATGTCGTGATAACCTTCATTACAAGCGCACCGACTACTCTCTGTGAACTCAATACGCCGCAAATGCGCATCCAATGTGTAGTGATTGGACATAAGCCGGGACATTACACATATGAAATCCCGACCCACGTCCACCTCCTGAACCAAGGTTTCGTTGATACCTTCGGGATAATTGAATGTAACCATCGTCCAAGTTCTCCATTGCTCCACGAGTTTTGCCAACTGTCGAGTATCCTCTGATGACAAATACTGGAAAATTCGTTGAAGCAAATTGGTCTTTCGTCGGCCTTTTCATTACCCAGAATAGAGCAATGAGAGGGGACCCAAACAAAGGTAATCTGGTAAGATTTTTCAGATAACTTGCGCAGACTCCCGTATCCTCCCCACAAAATAAGGGAATTGCTTTTTAGACTTCACCGCACGAAGAGCCTCGATAGAGCTGAGGCTGTCCGAAATGATGAAGTAGTGATCTGTGGGCAGAGTGTCGATGATCCCCAGATAATTCGGCGACGTAAACTGAAGCGGGATCATTGAGCTTGAATGAAGCGGTGATAGTATTGTTGAAGATACTGAAGCCAGTGGACCCATCGTGATTTGATCCGTCAGTGTAAAACATTTTGTCACAGTTGACTTCT
Organism: Topomyia yanbarensis; assembly: GCF_030247195.1. NCBI lineage: Eukaryota > Metazoa > Arthropoda > Insecta > Diptera > Culicidae > Topomyia > Topomyia yanbarensis. The sequence continues at coordinate 202,984,256 of NC_080670.1, read as the reverse complement.
CGGAATTTATTATAAAATATATTGGGGATCACTTGCGGGCGCATATGGTCCGGGATTCCACGAATCTCTGCTTACTGGATGTGTCGAAGAATACAGTAGCATCAGAAGTATCTAGGAAACGAACACGGTTGGGAGTATATGAAGAATGATTATGCTCTGTGCCATGTAGTCGAAGTACTAGGACATAAATCGGGTTTGAGAATTAAGCTCGACGAGCCTCTCGACGTTTTCAATCACCAACGGGTTCAGAATGTCGCATCGGATGAGCAATCGATATGAGAGTTCCCAAAATCTACTTCATCACGGACAATATCGGACAATATTTCTGTTTCAGATACCTAATGTGACATCCCCAGGTACCTTTAGAGTCGAACCAGACACCGAGATATTTGAATGCGAAGACCTAATTGATCGTTACACCCATTAATAGAAGCTGGAGTTGCGCCGACTCACGCTTCCTAGAAAAGACAACCAATTCAGTTTTCTCCGTGAAGACCTCGATACCCAGCTTGAGAGCCCAAGCAGACAAATTGTTCAAAATATCTTGCAATGGTCCTTGCAAATCGGCAGCATTGGACCCTGTAATAGAGACTACCCCGTCGTCTGCAAGTTGCCTTAGCGTGCAAGAATTGGCAAGACAATCGTCAATGTCATTCACGTATAAATTGTAGAGTAGGAGACCTCAGACATGAGCCCTGGGGAAGAGCCATGTAGCTAAATCGCAATGTTGTTAAATCGCCATGTGAAAAGTGCATGCGGTTTTCAGACAACAGCTTTAGCAAAAAGTTATGTAAAATTGGTGAAAGACTATGCTGGTGCAGCTTCTCTGACAGAATATAGATAGAAACTGAGGCAAAAGCCAGGTTTCCGTAATATCCAAGATGCTCTTTGTTAGCATAGGCCATTTGGATTTCTGTAGAAAGCAACGCAAGGCAATCGTTCGTCCCTTTGCCTTTGCGGAAGCCAAATTGTGTATCTGACAGTAAGTCATTTGCTTCAACCCAATTGTCGAGGCGAAACAAGATCATTTTCTCGAACAACTTCCGAATACAGGACAGCATTACAATCGGTCGATACGAGTTGTCGTCGGAGGCTGATTTTCCTGGTTTTTGGATGGCGATGACCTTCACTTGCCTCCAGTCATGAAAATAGCAAACTTATCAGACATGATTTTAATAAAACCAACAGATTTCGAGTTACAATTTTTTGATAACGGGTCAAAATAAATACGTAAATATCAAAAGCTAGTCTTGGGGCAAAAGGGTTCCTAGATAATTGAAATGTACAACCCACATCGAACACATGCGCAAAATTCGATCCAAATCGTAAAAGGTCATACCTAATTTTTGCCTTTTCTGTCAAATTTCCCCTGAAGTTACTCTACATTGTTACCTCGCTTATCAATATTGACAGATTAAATGCTTGTTCGGTAACAATAGGACTACATACCAGACGAGACACACTGTTGCTTACTGCTCTGCCCACTTAATTCTACCATTTCCTCTTCATTATATGTTCCCCCTCTCTCCCCTCATCAATGAACACCATCCGGATATTCGCATGCAAATTGCGGATGCATTTTAGCATGCACTTGACAATAGGTAAGCCAGACGCTGCAAAAACTCGCAACAGTGCAAATCAAATCAAGTCGCATATGGTGCCGTTTTCGCATGCTCCAATTGGACCTTCGCTAAGTGATGTGTTGATGTGCTGATCTGATGCCCATTGTCGTCGCTTGTCAACCTGCCATCTGCATGATCGATGATCATTCGACCTATCGTCATTAACCTAGAAACCATAGGTTGAGTGAGGTACACGAGTGTGCAATCAAAACGACAGTAGGATGCGATTTTCGTCATGATTCCGCTAACATCCATATGAAGTTAAGCATTTTGGATTGAACAGAGCACGGTGGAACGTGTTGTCGTTATTAAAGTACATATTTGATCTCACACTTGACTGTCGCGTCAATTTGCACACAAATATTAGTTATACAGTTGGATGCGTGGGAAGCTGTAAAGACCAGTAGCGAACTGTATGTTGATATGTAAACAGTTGTGATTCGCTTGTTGGACACTTTTTAACTGAACTGCATTTTATAGTTGGACGCCCGCTAGTTATCTAAAAAGCCATTGATAATTAGAGATGTGAACATATTCATTTGCACTGCTAACATCTTATTTGGCTAGGTTTTGACACCTGTCAGTCGCTCCAACTAGTGAATCAATAACGAATTTGATTCACCAATTGAAACGACCGGTGTCAAAAGTTTGCCAAATGACATGTTAATAGTGTAAACCCATCTATTCACATCTCTAACTCTTGTTAGTTTGATTGTCAATGTGATTTTGATGAGATTTTGGCGTTTTAGTTGAAACATGGTCCAATTAGTGGAAGTCCAGTTAAAAAGTGTCCAACAAGCGAATCACGACTGTAGTATGGTAAGCGAAGTTAGAACGCAAATTAACGCAAAACAGTTGATCGAGATTTTTCTGGAATCATTTTACAAATTAGATATTCACACGTGACTATGGGAAAAAAACTTGTACTGCCACATGCCCAATTTCGAATGGAATATGGAAATTGTTCTCCCGTCGCATTAGCCATCGCCGGGGTCACGATAAATGGCCAAACACTGACCATATGGTAATCGCACAATTAAACGACGCTACACGATCGCCATATCCAATAAAGAATTGCCCCTTGGGGCATCTCACAGCCCGCTCCATTATTAGCCCCCCTGTAGTAGCAGCAGCAGCAGCAGTGTGTGTGTATTATTGATGTCAGCCATTGTGAAGGAAATGATAATTAAGCGACCGAACTGGGCAAATATACATTTATTGATCGAAGCACAGTATTTCGAGTTGAGTGTTGATTGCCAGACAGCGGATTTTCGCGTGTTTGATGCAACGGATGTGTCCTGCAAGCGTGGGTTTCGGTGGAATTCTTTTTTGGGTGATGCTCAGTGATATTTATTTATTTGTCTGAAGCTCACCGAAGGTGGCGTTAAAAATATCAGAATGTTTGTTAATTATCGGGATGTTCTGGACATTTTAACTGGGTTGCCTTTTTAGATTCGATTGTAGATGCTTTGGGAATCGAATCTAGGTGAGCTGGGAAGGAACTAGGTTCGAATCAGTTTTAAATTCTAACATCTTGTTGATATAGCATTGTTATCCTTTGTCATCATCCAATGATTTATAAGCAATTGAATGTCAAAATCTCACGTCAAATTGACGTTAACAATCAAACAGATTCAAGAACTCTTCCAGAACAGCAATATTATTCCTGTATCACAGGGGAAGATATAAGCAATGCGAACAGGTCGATTCAAGTGGAGAAAGTTGGACAAAATATACTGGTATGGCAATCAATATGTTCCTGCGGTTAGAATTCCCCCATTTTCGCACAACCATAACTGTAAATGCGCAAATCTATCGATCCGAGTGTCTGCAGAAGAGCTTGCTGTCTTTATGTGAGAAGCATAATAACTGCTTTCGGCTGGATTTAGCATCGGCGCCCTGTGGTAAAACTACTCTTATTCGGCTCACGGAAAAGAGAATAAATTTCGTGGAAATATACATGAATCCAACAAAAAAATGCTAAATTGTTATTTGTTACAAAAATAATGTTGAATTTTGCATTTCGAGCTCATCTCACCAATAACTGGCATCGTCTTGGCAACCTGTTAGACACTAAATAAAAATAAATAGTCACAAGTCTTATATGAAGTATTGTATGACTTTAAGCACACCAAAATCTCTAATACTTGTAATGTTCTTCTCACAGCATGAAAGATTGGTTTTCCTACAAAAGAAAGAACGGAAAGAAAATTTCTTCTTGTTTCAGCACATCGTGGACAATGTAAAATGGTATGATCAATATTGTTAAAGGACTCCAAACATTCACGTCAATTAGGATCGAGCATATTAATGTGATAAAACCATTGTAATTTGACATTGTAGGAGAACAAGCTTCCATAATTTTCTAACATTTGGATTATAAAAGCGTTATGATACTTCTGATTTCCCTGCCTCATCAAGAATGAAATTTCGTCCTCAACTATCTTCTGGATCTGGATGGGTTTCTTTAGGATAAAAGTGTAAATCGCTTAGTCATACCTATACCAAGCAATTGCATTTCACAATTATCTGCAGAAAAATAAATCGCGACATTCAACAGATATGCTTCAAATTTGCCTTGATAGCATAACCAGATAGCCTCCTGCGAGTTCTTTACGCGTATCACGTTTACATCTCATTGCGCAACGTTGAGATTGACGGTGTTGTCACCGTATCAAGCGTTACTGTCTCAAGGAAGTTAAGATATTTGATTACAAGCAATTACATTCAGCGGCATACATGGTGGAGGGTGAGTTGGTATATTCAACGTCTGTTAGGCTCGTTTCGAGTGACTTTAATCCTCAAGAGAGTTCTAAACCATTATCGCTTTTTTGAGGGGAATGAAATGTCGCTTAATGTAATACATTGTATATCAAGAGACTTGACTTATACTTCCCCATATGTTAGTGGCGTCAGCATAGTATACGTGATGACAGTCCCACTAAAAATATATTCAAAATGACCGATAAAGCGGGCAAAGAACTGTTTTCGAGTGTTACGTTTGTTAGCCTGTGTAAACAGCACGAAGTGTATTCTGTATAATTTTGGTATTTAACCTACCGTTTTGAAAGCTGAAAAATCTATTTATACACTCAATTCTGCTCGGTAATTCCCCAACAGCTGTGTAGTCAGCAAATTTAGAAACTGATATCTCAGTAAAGTGAGATTAGTTTGCTGATCTTCGGTGAAATATTTTCCGGGTCTCAGCACTCAAACGTCACTTTTACTGAGATCTCCGCAAAAAATAATGTTTGCCAAATCTCAGCTGTTGAGATTTCGGCAAAAGATGGAAAAAGCTGAGATTTGGAATAAAAAATTAAGTGTGTAGTTAAGCCGTTAGTTTGAACACCAGTCTCTTCTTTTTTCTAGTTTTTTTTTAACGACTATTGATCCATTTTTTATGTTGTAACGGCATTTAATTAGCAAGGGATTGGAAGGTGTGAAGTATATTTTTCTATATTAAGAGCCATAGTACGCAAGGAAGAACAAGGAGTTGAAGGAAGAAAGTTTAGTAAAGCGTGGAATAGGGTCATATGAACAAGCTTAGAGTTTCCCGGCGACTTAATCCTTTGTCTTCTACCGTAGGATATTCTATTCTATTCAGGATATTTTGGCATTTGAAATGCGAATCACCTGAGTCTGCGGCATATCCGGACAAGCATGAAGTGGCTTAACACTATACACTTGAAAGAAATTCATCAAATTTTATTTCACTGTTAAATATTGGACTCAAAATATTTTACTCATAATTAAAGTTTTTTTTGTTTAGTTTCAAATAATAATATCAACGTGGGTCAAAATGTGTTCTAAATTAAAACAAAATATAAGCTATCTCCACAAACTATGCTTTGCTTAACTCACCTCGAGATTGTGAAGAACGTTGTTCACCTGCGGTCGATACTTTTCCCTCACACATTCATTTTCTCAATTTTTTCAGCGTAAGCACTACTCCATATTTTCACCAGAAGGAACCTTCACCAAGGATTTTTATTTTTCTCTTTCACAAACTCTGCTTTAAGAGTTGCCTTAAGGAAACACCGATTTTCTTGAAGATGCATTTTATTTTCTATTTAAAAAATGGTTATAAATCACTATATCCGGTAAAAGGATTTTTTGAATCGGCACACAGGTTCAAAAACGGCATCAGAGCTGATAACTCCACTCCAAGCACATTCGCTCGAATATGAACGGAACCGAACAGCAGCATCCGATCGATGTATAAAATATTACCCATTCCAGCCAAAATTGCATACATTTACATTCCTATTTTCAACTCCTAGCACTCACTAATTAAAGATTATTCACTGACCGAATTTCCCCTTAAAATTTTCCTTTATTTTATTCATGCATTCACCCCATCACGCACTCGAACCGACGGATGCAGCATTTCCAGAAAATTTCAAAGTATTTTAATAAAGTACGATTCAGACGATACATCAGCTTCCGTCAACGTCAACGGAACGTCACTGTTCCGTCAGGATAAGTTTAATACTTTTCTCTTGTGCCCGTTCACACATGCCGTACGTCAAAACGTTCCGTGCCGTTGATGTTGTGTGTGAATGCCTCCATTTAACTGCATGTAACTTATCCTGACGGAACGGTGACGTTCCGTTGACGTTGACGGAAACCACACCGATAGAACACTAATTTTGATTACAAATAAACCTATTTACTGCAACAGAACGCGCGGCCCCATACGAACAGGGCAGTAACCGATGCTTGCCGATCCAGTAGTGCAACGACTAGATTAGCACGATCGCGCGATGACGCCGTACACGTTCGAACTTTTCAATCCGCACACAGCGGATTGAGATGCCCTCGCTTGAGTGTACGGTGAGTGCGCACGATGATTTTTTTACTGCGGTACGGGTACCGCATTATGAACATGTACACTGTAGAAAACTAAGCACGTGCCAATTTTCACGTTAACATTTGCTCTGCTTTTAGTAATGACTTTTGCCAACATTTTTCATAGCAACATACATAGTCCGCTTTTTCTAATTTAACACTCAAACCGGAATCTACGGAATGACATGATCTAATCATCATTTTAATCAACAATCAACAGCACTCGATGCGGTCTTGATAACTAGGGTTGTCACGCGGATTCCTCTGCTGAATCACAAATATGCACAAAAGCGAGCAGCAGCCAATTGCAAGAATATCTATTTAAACACAAATTGCGGTCATTCCCCTTTTTTCAACCCCTAGCACTCGTTATCGAAAGGTTTTTCACTAAACAAATTCCACCAATTTTTTTTCCTTGCCATCGCCTTATAACGCTCTAGAACCGGTAAACCTTAGTTAAAAGTATTAAAATGATATTAGCACAACGATTCACTTACAAATTAATCTATTTTTGCAATCGAAAAGGCGAAAAACAACGCACGACGACCCGGGCAGTAACTATATTAGCGGTAACGAGACGAGCTGACGCAGAACACGTTAGAACGTGTACAAGAAGCGCGGCCTGCTGAGATTTGAGTAGCACTTACTTGAGTACGCTGAGTGCGTGACGGTGGCGATGAAATCTCTCAATGCAGGGTGGCCAACCGTACGGATTTTCTTGTCGACTACGGATTCAATGCTTTCTACGAATCAACGGAATAGAAAAATAAAACATGAAAGCCAACAAAAATTAGTTTCGCAGTTTCATTGATAGCCTTAGACAAAACAATAACGCGTTGTTGATTCGTATTACCGTGTTTCAATACTGTGTGCTCTGATATATCTCTTTTTTTCGCGATGAAATATCTTACTTCGTCCAAAAACTCATCAACAACCGTTGTTTACTTTTCAACGGTTAAAATGTATTTATTTGCAACTTCGCAAATTGTATGCCATTAAAGAAAATCGATTTTTCTCCTCGCCGAGATCTTTTTTATTTGGGATGTATAAAAATCTGACCCAGAAGTTTGTAAAAGCTTCTGTGATAGAATTAGACACTTCCACAAACACTGCACTGGCGTAACGGAAGACGATTTGTTGGCTTGCAACTGCTCAAAAGTACATTTGGATGTGTGACAATTGTCGAGTTCTTTTGGAGTGAGTGGAGCCTTGGTATCTATCGGGGAAATAAAATAGATCTCATGTGTTTTGGGTCGTAGCGGTGGCTGTGTGTGACCTCTCTCTATTTCTCTAGAGTACGAGTACGAGGTACGATCACTGTCGCCAATGCGATAATCGTGTGTTCTTCCTGGGACGTCATCATAATCCAGGGATAGTATAAGGGTTTGTGCATTGGGCCGGAGTCCCAAGGGTTGCAGGTTCGGTTTTTGATTATAACCACAAAAGATACGAAACAATTTTTTTTTCTCTGTCTTGCCGAATCGTTGTTGCTGATTAAGCAATACATTTTTTTAAGTTGTTAAAAATTATTATGCTTCGTGTTTTATTTCTATTATGTTTGTCACTAAGATTTTGTGAGATGTGAATTAGAATTAAGTTAAGTGGAACACTACAGTACAATATTAAATAAAGCAAATAGTAAGTTGGGCTGTATTAAACACTTGAGTATTAATTTTGAGCTCCTTGCATAATTAAATCATTATATATAATACATATGTCAGATCAATTCTGGAATATTGCAGCTTCCTTACACTATCCTGCATGAAGAACGCATTGAATCAATACAAAATCAATTTATCTTATATGCACATCGCAAGCTCAATTGGACCGCATTTCCTCTTCCATTAAATGCTGCACATTTCATGCACATTAATAGACAAAAACTTGAAGAAAATGCTCGTTCTATGTTTAAGAACGCAGACGCTATTTGTGATTTTTTCTGTATAAGCGAAATGGATTTCTGTCGAAAATACTGCAAGTTCGTTCGCCTTCCCCTGCGGAACCAAACTGAGTGGCTGATAACAAACCGTTCACCCCAACACAATCGTCGAAACATCGTATTCGATAAATTTCTCTTACAATTTCGCGATGCAGGATAGCAGTGCAATCGGACGATACGAGTTATGATCGGAGGTTGGTTTTCCTGCTTTTGGAATGGTGATAACTCTCACTTCCGTTCAGTCACGCGGGACAATATTCTGTTCAAGAAATCTCTTGAATAAATTTTTTACCAAGTTGCCTGAACCCGGAGTGTTATTGTTGCATGAGAGGAATGCAATAGAAAATTCCACCGTCGTAAAAGGTGAATCTAGGAGCCGTCACTTGTGGGGAATAGTGAAAGATCTGGAGCAATATTGAAAATCTCGAAAATTTTTCGCTGTCACTACTCGCACTTCGTTTCTTCATTCAAAAAAGTACTCATTTATTTTTCTCTAGACAAGTTATCAACGAGGCGACTATTTGGCACGACATATACTGTCAAATTTGTTTTACCAATTCGTACATTATTCAAGGTTCGCACGAGCAGCCCCATTTCGTTTCAAATAGTTCTTTGAAAAAATGCCTTGTTTAGCTTCTTACACATCAGAGCCTGAATTTGTCCCATAATAACGGTGGAGATTTAAGTTTAGGAAAAGATTTTTCTTTCCGTTTTTTGGGTCCACCAGGTATAACAAGAGATGTACCATTCCGTATACGCACGTTCTGTCACAATCAGACTCGCCCGAAAATAGTATATTAAAAGTACACAAGATGAACAGGGATACGAACTTTATTACTAAGAACATAACTAGATAAGAGAGACCCAGCAAAAGCCGCTCGAAATAAATCCGGTGGACGGTATACACTCTTCATTTCTTCGTATGGTACTGAGTGCAATCGCTTTCAATCAAGAATCTTTACTTCCTTGAGCAAGGCGTCCTTGAAACAACCAACACTATGCAGTGATACTGGAATCCAAGATAACTCCATAAATTTCTACCACCACGCGATGGTATATAAACGCGATACTCACGCGTAAAAAGTTCGTTCAAAATGAAAGAAAAGCAAAAGAAAGTACCTTGAAAATGAACGCGAGGCAAAAAAACGCGTGTCGTATGCGCACTAGAGGTTGCATCTCGTGAATTGTGTTTTCCCATTCCCGGGATACGGGAATCCTCGGAAAATTTTTTTTTTATTTATTCCAAAAAACTTACCTTCTTCAAAAAAAATTCCGCGGGCAATATCTCGACCGGAAAATGCTTTCATGCCAAAATCGACAAATTCATCGACTATTACCGCGAAGCATTTCTTTACAGTAGCGTTAGTGGTGTACTTGATATCTCCGCAACCGATGAACCAATTTTTGGATTTTTTAACAGTTCTTTCTTATTTTAATAACAAGATCATCAATGAAAATGTTTGCAAATAGAGATTAGCTACGGAAATTTTACATTTTACCATAACATGGATCAAGATGAAGAAAAAGAAACGTAGGAACATATCACACTCTTGAGTGTATTAGTTTTATATTTGTAAAATTAAACATGGTGTCCGGGGCCCTGGAAATAAACATAAATATCCAGACGAGAATCCTGATACTTTGGCGCACAATGAAAATTGAGAAAAGGCCAAGCTTCGGATCGTCCGATTCGAATACTTAGGGACACTTTTTATCTCGAAACTACCGATAAAATATAATTATGACCAAAGCGAAACAAAACTTATGGCAACAGAAAAGCCCACAACGTTGTTTGTTTGTGTTTTTCTTCTTCATATCATCCTGTATTATCGGCTTCATGAAAGAAAAATGACAACCGCACTTATACATAGAAAAAAAATGTGCCCACCTGTACCCATCTTGAACATGTATAGAGGGGATTAGATGAGCTTCGGAACAGTAATCCTACCAGATTGAAAATCTTTTAATATTTGGACCTAACTTGTTGTTTAATAAATTACACTTTTTATATAATTCTTACATAATTCTCAACTCGAAAAGGAGTCTATAATGGTGATGTATATCCCAATTAAATAAACTAATACGTTTATCGTCAGAAGCTCAACCTAATAGAGTTTTTTCCTAACTTGGGAAAAACAACTTTTGAGCGACTCCAAGCATAAGATACCAATTTATCAAAGACCACACCAAGCGCAAGAGTTTTGGAGAGATTTTTTTTCCTTTGTCGATTAAAATGATTAAAGAAAATCAGTCTAGGCTAATCAAAACAAAACGGTGTCGACGATTTATTATTGATATTAAGAGAGGGAACCTTCACGCCGCTGCACATCGCGGAGACATTTGAATAGTGCGGAGGCCGCCAACTGTCAACTGCTTCCTCTCCTGAGGCCACCGATCGATCAGTGAACAATCAACAGTCTGCGTTCTAATAGCTCAGAACAGTCAGAAGAAGTGCGATAATCTGGCTTGACAATCCGCTACCAGACTACTTAGATTGTGATGAATAGCTAGTCATTCACGGTAGGCACGATCGGAGATTTATCTTGCGCTTCAATCTGGGAGGTCTTATCTGACGGATCTTTCAGTAATAACCTACGTTGAATTTACAGGGTGAGTGTACTATTTTGAGTTTGCTTTAAAATTATTGAAACTATTTCCAATTTTTTATTTGACTTTTGTACTGTTGGCAACATTTTAGGTTATGTCTGTTTGGCAAGATTTTGTTTGATATCAGATAGAAATACCGGATGCACCCTTTAAACATTTCGATCATTTCCACACACCAAAAAAATCTGAATTTTATCGTTGACGTAATTGCAAACATGACACAATTCAACAAACCGTAATTTACGAAATGACGGAACATTACCGTGTTCCGTTTAATTTTACATGGAACATATACTTTACATGCCCAATGACATAAGATTACACTTCCTACCATTCAGAACAAACGCTGTATGAGGAGTAAAATTACATGATTTACGAAATTCAACGTCATGTAAAATTAAAATCAAACGTAAAACTAAGTTATTTTTGATGCTCGTATATGTCAGGGTCAGGAGACGTAAATTTACACTATTTTTTCTAGGTGTGCATAAAAGCAACACTGTACACGCACAGCGTCTATCCCCGTGATTCGCATTACGTAATCGTGCCATTCGAAATGTCATCTCTCATAAAACAGCGACATCTCTCGCCGGAGAATACAAGCGAACCGTTCCATACATTATTCATAAATACCCGTACCTGCACTCGAGTTAAAAAGTGCCTCAATTTAAGGAGAAGATTTATTGAAACATTCGTTCATAAACAAAAAAAAATATACATATGATACGAAACCCCCGCCGAATTTGGTCATTGGGCACAAGATGTTTATTTATTATAAGGTGTCCAGTTGTCGCCGATTGCCATCGCACAGTGTGTGCGCACACCAACTGGTGGGGGTGCGGATGGAACTCGCTTCAATTATGGTCTAAATTGGGCAGTTCGGTTACTGCTGTATGTTATTGTGCGTGTCTGGGACTGCTTGGTGGTGCCGTCGATGCTGAAAGTGTCGGGCAACTATAAATTAATAAATTTAAAGTGGTGGTAGATGGTAGGCTTGCGGTAATTCTATCTGCAAAAAATGAGAATTAAAAATTTTATATCCACATTTGTATATTATTATTTCTATCGGTTTTTTACTTATTTTATATTTTAACAATTAAATCAAAGCCTACTAATCTTTTTTGCGAAAAAAAACTGACATGTCAAAAACTGGATAAAGGAGATGCTAGTAGTGTAAATTCATACGTTCACATCTGAGTGCATATAAAGAGAGTCAAAATTGGAACATTGATTATTTGTCAGTGTCATTCCAAACGAGTCAAATCCATGTATTTTGAGAGGTCTTGTATTCGTTTGGAATATCACTGACAGATAATCATGACAGTTGTCTTCACTCTCCTTACATACACTCTGGTTCACATATCTAATTTTTCTAAATTGATTGGCAAAGTGGTCCAGTTAAAAAGCAAACCTCAACTGTTTATGGTTCCGCTTTAAAGTATTTGCGATTTCCGCGATATCTCTAGAACTAATTCACCGATCGATCTGATTTTCTTTTTTACTCAAATATTGATTTCTTTGACCAACTGCCACGGTGTGTAACCTCTTTAAGCTCTTCTATTTTTGATATTTAAAAAAAAGGACCAACAAAATTTCTGAAATATTTGCAGTACCGTACGGTTGAAGGAACCATGCCGCATTGATTCGCTAAAAACGCACTTCCAACATCTACGCCAATAAAAACCACAGACATATCCGAAAATGAGGGAGAGAAAAAAAATCGCGATGCCCGCACTGCCCCCATTGAAAACAGACACGTAATCCACCGAGAGATGTATGTGGAGAAGGTTCGTGGTACAACAACACCAACAACAAAAAACCGTCTCCCCGACCATCTGTTCTAAAACAAACAAATTTAACTACCATGTCCACACTTTGGAACTATGCTTCCAAAGCCCATAACTCCAACCGGGTCGCAACGTATCGATTCCGGTACGATTTAAGACCCTTAACCGACTGGGGTTCGTTTTGAGTTCAAGGTTGGCCAAAGTCTTTGCGAAAGGGGCAAGGTTCTGCTACTGACGTGTTGCTGCTGCTGCCGGGTTGCTGCTCGCATGAGGTGGACCCCGACTTTTGTACTGAATTGTATGCTAATTTTTCAATCTTTCTTTCTGCTTTGAGCCAACGCTCAAAAACCGCATGTGCATAAAACATGACCGGAATTGTGGTGTCACGATCGTTCTCAATGGATTCTGTTGTTTTCTGTGAGTCATTTTTGCGAATTATTATTGGAACAAAGTACGCCACTCCTTTGTCAGGCAATCGAGTGCGTTTGAAATTTGATGTTGTCCGTTTATGGGTAAACAAAGTGGTTTCTCTTAGGTTTATTTGCCGAAAAAAGGTTGGCCATTCTATTCGTCTGTTCATGATTCTATTTCGTGTATGTACAAATACTAATTAAATTTTATTCTAGCACGAAAACATGATTCCTGTGGATAACAATGGCTGGTGACATCATCACTGTATCCTCGGCAGGCGTTTGGTTGTGATTTGCAAACCAGCTGTACACAACAATAATAAAGCCTGAAATGCCGACGTTCCGACGTGGTGGTTTATTAGAAATTAGATAAAAGAAAGTCCTCCCAACAAACACCTGACGATGACTCATGCCGTCAGGTATGCCGAGACTCTCTGCATGCCTTCCATCGGAAACCAGTTGTTCTTAGTGTAAATAAAGTGACCATGACAAGAACTATTTATACTGTTTGATACTTCCCTCTGGCATTATCTTGGATCCAGTTAATGTTGGCGTAAATCACGCTTTTTGGGTCTGTTACATTTCTCCAACTTATTCATCGTTTTGAAACGCTTCGTACCCCTATTTGATTGTCTCCAATAATTCTCTTCATTGCGTACCATGTTCCAACCGACTTTAGACCTTTTTATCTGAACAATTAATCTTCCCGCATGCGCTTGGTTCCACATGGTTCCGTCCGTTTCGAAGTCGTTATACGCTTTTTGGTAACCTTTGATTCGCTGTCATTTTTTTCTTTTCATCTGGAGGTCACAACGAATCTGCCTTTAATCGGCATGTATGTTTTCACTTTCTTTCCCGTCAACTGTGACGGGGTGATTGGCTCTTACTCAGCAGGCTTTGGTTTTGCTGCATTCTTATGAATTATTGATTCGTCGGATTTACATACAGTTTCATTCTACAACGATATGAAAACCTAAATTCTCTAAAAATACACTTTCGAGATAATTGAATAACTCAGCATTTTCCGATCGATTTTTACAATAGAAGTGTTGGGCGCGGAATTCATTTTCTTTTAAATTATCGTTAGAGTTAGAGGTGGAAAAATATCAAAAAACTTTTACACACACAATCTCCTAATAAAGGGCGTACGGAATCAAATTGCATTACTTTTAATTTTTTTCACAACTTTTTTCTATTAGCTATTCTCTATTGAAATTTTGGGTGAAATTAGTTAAATGTGTATTGTTTACATTGTGTAAATTTCAGTGTTTCAGCTGGAAGAACATCAACTGCGTAACACTGATGGTTCCAGGGAGGGGTGGGTACATGCTCCCCCTATTCGACCAGAGGCTGTGCTGGTTAAAAGATATTTACATTTCCTTGATTCAACATTTTACAAGTGAACAACAATGTGATCAGTTCATTTCTGTTGTTATAACGCTTAATCTAGCCAAGTAAAAGCTAATTAATTACATTAATTAACAAACCCGATTTCACCGGGAAATACAGGTTATTAGGTGCACAGTTTGAAGGCAGAAGTTGGTATCTTTTACATTTTCGGGCATAAGTGTACTGCGTAGTCTATATCTGGCGCACTTTTGCTCAATAATTCATTTCAGGTAAATTTTTGGTTTTTATTCCTCGGCTTTTCGGTATTGTATATTGCACGAATTTGTTATTCCCTTGAAAAAAGCCAAAAACCAGTGGCCGAAACGTCGGGAAATATACAGTACTCGGTCTGATTTAAAAGACCGAAAAGCCGAGGAAAAAAAAACAAAAATTAATAAACATCAAATTCAGTTTGCTTCTGAAACCGCTGAATGCGCTATGTTGGGAGAACGAATGACGAGGGAAACAAACCAAACATTTCATTCTTCGCGGCGGGCATGAATTTAATTTCGTTTCTTTTTCAGGTTTACGCGCGTATGTCAAGTTTTTCAAGCTCTGAACTGGACACTCAGAATTGTTTCTACCCCGGGCAGTCCGAAGCGACATGCAGTTTGTATGGGATATGTTGTGACATGAGCGCAAACTTGAGAGAATAACGGACCCACGTACGATAAAGGTGATGATTGTTCCGCCTTTGAGGAACTATAATAATTTAAGCGGAGAGAATACTGTTTGTCCAGTTATGTGCTATCAGGCTTCTATACATGCCTTGGTGGAGTGTAGCTGAAAACTCGAACGTTACGTAACGAAGCAATAAATATACAAGAATCGAAAATATTGTAATGTATGGACTTATGTGCGTTTTGCGACGGACTCTTGAGTGGCAGTGTATTCATACATAAGTAGGCTTTGTAGTATGTATTATTAAAATCAAAGCAGGATAGGTTCAGTGGAAATGAATCACGTGATATCAAAGATTGTTCGAGCGTAAACAATAACCTTTCGTTGCGCTTTCCATCGATTCGCGTAAATCTGTTGCTGAAAAGTTTTCATCTTTGCGCAACGAAAGCACATATTGCTATAATGCACGCATGCAACCGCAATCAAATTAGATATGCACCTTCGCCTCAAACATTGAATCAAATAGCTCTGTGAGTACATCGTATCAGTATGCGAATGGAAGATACGTACCAAGGCACAATGAGTGTTGGAACTGGCAGCACGGACAATGTTGGAACTGGCAGCACGTACATTGTTGGAACTGGCAGTACGGACATGGTCGGAACTGGGAGCACGGACATACACGAGTAGGATTTACACATTTAGAGAGAGGAAAGATTTAGAGTGTAGAGAGGAAGAAGTGTCAGAATGAGAAAAAGGAAAAGATTAACAGCGTGCGGAAGAATTTCTATTTCTAAACCTAAACCCTAAAATTTATTGGCTAGTGTAAAACTTATTAACTAGTTAAAACTTAATATCTAGTGTAAAACTTAACCTATCTTAGAACTACTGCGAAACACTACTGTAAGTAAATTTGATTCAATTGCAATAATTAAAATATAAGCTAATTGGAAATTTATCCTAACCTAGATTCGCGTACGATAGAGTTAGTTTGCACTAAAAGCGGGAGATAGCGTATGCAATTGAACGAATACCGATTTATGTAAGTCTTTATTGTATAACTGCATTACCTTTATCTAAACAAATATAATTGCAGCTAAAAGCTGAATCGAAATCACAAATTGTGATTTGTTGTTTGCGATCTGCTAAACAGATTTCGGATCTTCACGCGCCCCGTCTTCTTGTTCTCCGGAACAAAACTTTTAGATAAATCGACCAACGGATCGATAATATGGGAACAAGTGGTAATAACGAGACCCCACAGACGCCAACCGGAGGCGTTGCTTCGAGCTGTGCGAATTGCGACCGTCCGGATAGTGCGGATAATTTTGTGCAGTGTGACAAATGCGACGCGTGGTGGCATATGTCGTGCGCTGGTGTATCGGAGTCGGTTGAAGGCCGTCCGTGGTCGTGTCGTAAATGCACCCCAGATAACGTAAGCATCCGTACGGTATCGTCAGCCACTCGAGCCGCTCGATTAGCGCTACAACTAGAGGAGCTTGAAGCGAAACGAGCCTTGGAAAAACAAATGTTGGAAGCGGAAAAACGACATCTGTCACAAATGTTCCAACTTAGAAAGGCCCAACTGGAATGTGAGGAAGAACACACGGACCGCAGCCGGATAAGCAAGCGGCAGAGTATCGACCAGGTGCGTCAGTGGATGGAAGAATGCGCTGAACAAGCAGAAGGTGCCGTTAGATTCTCAACCAATCTAGAAACAGCCTCGCTGTCAATGCCGCAGCAAACATCCCAGTTCGAGGGGAACACGAAAGACAGTTGCTACCCCGGTAGGACAGTGATGCCACAGGTAGGACAAGTCCAGAGTCCGCTGAGGCATCCTTCGTTACCAAACGTACTTCAGCGTACGTCATTGTCAGCAGTAAATCCAGCTGGCCAATACGGCTACTCCGTTCCAGGTGCCGGTAATTATAAGCAAATCCAACTGGTGGATACCGGTGCAATCCCCAAGGGAACCAACGTTGAGCAAGCCGTAGTAAGCGTTACCCACAACCCCGCAGGTAACCCTTTACCCCCCGTAGTACCAGGTAAGCCACCACATAGTAAAAATAAAGTGAAAGCCCAACTGTGTTGCGAGGATAATATTGCTCAATTAACCGAGCAGTTCGGGAACATTCAAATTCCCTCGGCATTACTAATGAACCAAAAGAGTGATGCTGTATTCCCAAAGAATCTAACGAGGAATGTGTGTATAGAGCAGGTACAACCGAACCCTTCGTTTGGAACAGTCCCAGTTCCTCAAGGGCTTTTGAATATGTCTACATTTGTTCCAACCCCCTCGCAGTTAGCAGCCCGACAGGTGATGACGAAAGAATTACCCCCCTTTTCGGGCAACCCAACCGACTGGCCCGTATTCATAAGCAGCTTTATGACAACTACGCTTGCTTGTGGATATTCGAGTGCCGAAAATTTAACACGTTTACAACGCTGCTTGAAAGGTGCTGCATACGAAGCTGTCCAGAGTCGTTTGGTTCTACCTGAGTGTGTTCCCCACGTGTTGGAGGACCTGCATTTTCTCTTTGGTAGGCCTGAGCTTTTAATCGACGCACTTCTTGAAAAGGTTCGTTCTGTCGCTGCACCGAAATCCGAAAAATTGGAATCCCTTATCGATTTTGGTATGGTGGTACGAACTCTTTGCGACCACTTGGAAGCTGCCGGTCAACGTGAACATTTATCGAATCCGTCCTTGTTGACGGAGCTTATCGGGAAGCTTCCCGCTCACGTTAAAATGGAATGGGGTGCACATCTGAAAAACTGCCGAGAAGTCAATTTGAAAACTTTCGCCAGTTTCATGTCCAGTGTGATGACTTCTGTGGGTAGAGTGACAATGACAAAAGTGAACAAGCCGCCGGAGAAAACGAATCAAAGAACTAGAGGATCGATTAACACACACGCTGCTAATCCAGTAGCCGCCGTTGTTCCGGATAGGTTGTGCTATTCGTGTAGAAAACCTGGTCACCGCATTCAGGATTGTGGAATGTTCAAAGCGCTGCCTATGGAAGAACGTTGGAGGTACGTGAATACGAACGGACTTTGCCGAAACTGCTTGAATGCCCACGGGAAACGTAGCTGTCGCAGCAAGGGCTCGTGTGGCATCCAGGGTTGCGAGTATCGTCATCATCCTCTACTGCACGCAGCACGAAACAATCAAGTCTTGAACGGCCAACTTCAACATTCAGCGGGAAACTTCACGCATAGAGTACTCGAACAAGTCATCCTGTTTCGTATTGTGCCTGTGGTGTTACGCGGGAGTAAAGCTACCATTAACACGTTCGCTTTTCTCGACGAAGGATCGTCACTGACGCTTGTCGAAGATAAACTTGCAAACGAGCTCGGCGCCAACGGGATTACGAAGCCTTTGTGTCTGATGTGGACCGGAAACGTGACGAGGATGGAATCAGCATCAAAACAAATTTCTCTGACGATCTCGGCGGTGAACGGAAATAAGGAGTACGAGGTAGAAGATGCACGTACAGTGAAGGAGTTGTCTCTTCCAAAACAAACAGTATCATTTGAACGCTTGGTCAACCAGTATCGTCATCTCCAAGGACTTCCGATTGCCAGCTATGAAGATGCTACACCCAGACTGTTGATAGGAGTAAATAACTTGAATCTGATTGTTCCACTACGAACTAAAGAAGGCCTACGTTACGAACCCGTTGCTGTCAAAACCAGATTGGGCTGGTGCGTCTACGGCGGAAAGATGGGTGAGGGAACAACACATACAGTGAACTGTCATTCATGCGGTTGCACTGTAACTCAAGAGCTGCATAACACAGTGAGAGATTATTTCGCGCTAGAGGATGTCGCGGCTAAGGCGGTGACCGTGCTTGTGTCAGAAGAAGAGAAGCGTGCCCATCGTATCCTAGAACAAACGACAACTCGTATTGGCAAACGCTTCGAAACGGGGCTGCTATGGAAGTATGACCATATTGAGTTCCCTGATAGCTACAATATGGCTATAAGCCGACTGGAATGCCTGGAGAAGAAACTGTCACGAGAACCGAAGCTTAAGGAGATCGTTCAGGAGCAGTTGACTGCATACCAAACAAAAGGCTACACCCATCTCGCTTCAAAGGAGGAACTACTCAATGCGGACCTGAAACGAGTCTGGTATCTGCCACTAGGACTGGTGACGAATCCTCGGAAGCCAGACAAAGTGCGAATAATTTGGGATGCAGCGGCAAAGGTCAGTGGAATTTCTCTCAATACGGCGCTTCTGAAAGGTCCCGATCAACTGACTTCGTTACCAGCGGTCCTGTTACGTTTCCGCCAGTTCAAAGTTGGAGTTACCGCAGACATCAAAGAGATGTTCCATCAAATCTCCATACGCAAAGAAGATCGCCACTCTCAGCGATTCCTCTGGCGTTCGGATCCTTCACACCGTCCGGAGATCTTCTTGATGGATGTGGCGACGTTTGGATCAACGTGCTCACCCGCATCAGCGCAATTCGTGAAAAACAAAAACGCTGAAGAGTTTCGGGAACAATATCCTCGCGCCGTGGAGGGCATAGTTGAAAACCATTATGTGGACGACTGCTTGGAGAGTTTTGAGAGCGCTGAAGAAGCCTTGCGCGTCAGTCGAGAAATGCGCATGATACACGATGAAGGAGGCTTCGAACTGAGAAGCTGGCATTCGAACAGTGCAGAAGTGCTAAATGGCTTAGGCGAAACCAAATCAGCTGAAACGAAGACCATCGTTCAAGGCGGTGGATTCGAGCGCGTGCTAGGACTACTGTGGAGTACGGAAGCAGATGAACTTCACTTCTCTACAACGATGACGAACGAGATCCAGAACTTGGTGGAAGGCAACCAACGTCCAACTAAAAGACAGATGCTGAAATGCCTAATGGGTTTCTTTGACCCACTGGGACTTATGAGTTTCTTCCATATCCATGGTAAGATGCTTCTGCAAGACGTCTGGCGATCGGGAATCGAGTGGGATGATGTGGTCAGCGATAGTATCTTTGAGCGTTGGCTGAAATGGACAAGACTCTTCAGCGAAGTTAGCGTAGTGCGCATACCCAGGTGTTACTTCCACGAAGCGACCCTAGAACACTATGATGGACTACAGCTGCACGTTTTTGTGGATGCTAGCGAGGTAGCTTACTCCGCAGCTGCTTATTTTCGAGTAGTGAATCCTCACGGTATAGGCGAATGTGCGTTGGTCGCTGCGAAGGCGAAAGTAGCTCCGTTGAAGCCCCTCTCAGTGCCCAGGATGGAATTGCAAGCAGCTGTTTTGGGATCGCGGTTGATGAAATTCGTGGAAGAAGCTCATAGTCTCACCATAGCGCGAAGGTACTTGTGGACCGATTCGGCTACTGTGCTGTCGTGGCTTCGAGCGGATCATCGCAGGTATAAGCAGTTCGTGGCCTGTCGTATTGGAGAGTTACTTACCACAACGGATGCCGGTGACTGGCGATGGGTGCCCTCGAAATTTAACCCTGCTGATGCCGCAACCAAGTGGGGTAAAGGCCCAAAATTGACAACGGACAGTATGTGGTTCAAAAGTCCAGAATTCTTGTGCGAACCGGAGACAAGTTGGCCTGTTCAAAGAATTCGTTCCGTGGACACGGAAGAAGAGTTGCGCCCTTGCTATGCGCACCGCGGAATTATCCTGCCAACGCTGATAATCGATTTGGATCGATTTTCAAAGCTTTCTCGGGCGGTGAGGACCATCGGCCACGTGCATAGATTTCTGGGGAACCTGAAACGGAAGCGACTCAGCGAGAATGCGGTAAATGGAAGATTCAGTTCGGAGGAGCTCAAATCGGCAGAACGCTCATTGATACGGATGGTGCAATGGCAGGCATTTCCCGATGAAATGGCGATAACAGCGCGAAATCAACAGAAATCAGCTGAGCAGTGGGAACCTCTGGACAAGAGCAGCAGAATTTACCAGTTGTCTCCGATCGTGGATGATTATGGGGTGCTCCGGATCGGCGGACGCATTGGGAAAGCCCCTAATATCGACCTAGATGCGAAGTTTCCGGTCATACTCCCACGAAATCATAGGTTTACCACACTATTGGTGGACGACTACCACCGTAAGTTTCGTCATGGTAACCACGAAACCGTGACAAATGAAATACGCCAAAAGTATTATGTACCGAGATTGAGAGTAGCAGTGAAGCAGCAAGCAACAGCTTGTCAATGGTGCAAAATAAATAAGGTCAAGCCGCAAACTCCGCAGATGGCTCCATTACCGGCAGCACGCATGGCCGCATTCACTAAACCGTTCACTTATGTGGGCCTCGATTTCTTCGGACCGCTACTCGTGAAAATCGGGAGAAGCAACGCAAAGCGTTGGATCGCTGTGTTTACATGCCTGACCATTAGAGCCGTTCATGTAGAAGTAGCGCATAGCCTCAGCACCGACTCGTGCGTGAAGTGCGTACGGCGTTTCGTTTGTCGACGGGGTTCGCCGGCAGAGATACACAGCGACAACGGCACCAACTTCCAGGGTGCTAGCCGACTGTTGAGGGAACAAATGCAAGAAATACAAGGAGAGCTTGCAGCAACCTTCACCAATACGAGCACAAAATGGTTATTCATACCACCCGCGACCCCTCACATGGGTGGATCGTGGGAAAGAATGGTGCGCTCTATCAAAACCGCGATGGAGACGGCCTACAACAACTGTCGTAAGCTGGACGACGAAGCTTTGGAGACGTTAGTCGTAGAAGCGGAGGCGATCGTAAACACTCGTCCCTTGACGTATTTGCCATTGACTTCCGAAGAAAGTGAAGCCATTACTCCGAACCACTTTCTGTTGGGGAGCTCAAGCGGTGTTCGTCAGCCAACGGTTGAACCAACGGATTCATCGGCAGCCTTGCGGACCTCCTGGAATCAGATTCAGTTTCAACTAGACGTCTTCTGGAAAAGGTGGACTCGGGAATATCTTCCGACCCTCACGAAGCGCACGAAGTGGTTCGGGGATGTAAAGCCTGTCGCCGAAGGAGACTTGGTGTACATCGTGGACGGAGACAGAAGAAACGGCTGGGAACGAGGTCGCGTGCAGTTAGTCATCAAAGGAGCGGATGGGAAGATTCGTCAAGCGATTGTACAAACTGCGAGGGGGGTTGTGCGTAGACCTGTCTCGAGGTTGGCTGTCTTGGAGGTGGATCGTAAAACTGAACCTGGTGGCCAGTGTTACGGGGGGGAGGATGTTGGAACTGGCAGCACGGACAATGTTGGAACTGGCAGCACGTACATTGTTGGAACTGGCAGTACGGACATGGTCGGAACTGGGAGCACGGACATACACGAGTAGGATTTACACATTTAGAGAGAGGAAAGATTTAGAGTGTAGAGAGGAAGAAGTGTCAGAATGAGAAAAAGGAAAAGATTAACAGCGTGCGGAAGAATTTCTATTTCTAAACCTAAACCCTAAAATTTATTGGCTAGTGTAAAACTTATTAACTAGTTAAAACTTAATATCTAGTGTAAAACTTAACCTATCTTAGAACTACTGCGAAACACTACTGTAAGTAAATTTGATTCAATTGCAATAATTAAAATATAAGCTAATTGGAAATTTATCCTAACCTAGATTCGCGTACGATAGAGTTAGTTTGCACTAAAAGCGGGAGATAGCGTATGCAATTGAACGAATACCGATTTATGTAAGTCTTTATTGTATAACTGCATTACCTTTATCTAAACAAATATAATTGCAGCTAAAAGCTGAATCGAAATCACAAATTGTGATTTGTTGTTTGCGATCTGCTAAACAGATTTCGGATCTTCACGCGCCCCGTCTTCTTGTTCTCCGGAACAATGAGTCAAAGCTAATGATGATGGATGGAGCGAAAGTGACAACTAATACCACGACGCTATGTTATCCTTGTTCGCACATGGTCAAGGCTCCGAAAATGGCAACCACAGGCGAAATTATTTTTTATCAAATTTTGCGTCAAACTGTTTGTTTTCCGTATGTATATAACCTCTAATATTAAAAAATATGATTGGTGATCCCAGAAAAAAAATTCATGTGTGTCATTTATGAAAGTTTGTTGATGCTACTTGCATGACCTGAAAATGACTAAAAAACCGTAAGGAGATAAAAAGGTAAACAAAATCCATATTTTCAACTTTTTGCTTGTACCCACATTTTTCTATCGCAGTTTAATTAAAATTTGATGATATTGCTTAATAAATTTTGATGAATATGGATTATTGCTTATTTTCAGTTGTGAAGTAATGGAAACCAAATAACTTGTAACGTGACGGATCAAAAATTCAAAAAAGTTTTGTGGACCACACCAGCAACATGCATACAATGTCTAACCTGCATTTTTTCTTACTACTTTGAGTCTACTTTTTAAAAGTGTATTGTGAAAACTTTAAAGTTTTATTATTTTTTAAGAAAACTTAGTTTATCTTATGTAACGTGACAGATTTTATCTGCTGTAAAGCAATTCTATCAAGTTTGATTCAATTGCGTCAATATTGGTGACCATCTTTGATTTTGATGAAACCTTTTACGTTTCATGTATATGGGAGACTAAGTATTTTTCAATATTAAACAAACAATTTTTATTCAAGAGTAATATTTAAAAAGGGCGTATGAGGTCTTGAATGCACTACTTTCAATATATATAGTTCGAAAATCGCCTTTTGTGCAGAAAAACTATATGATAGCGAGTTCTAGGGAATTAATTGTTTTGTGTGAATACTTTTTGGCGAATTTTTTCAAAAAAATGTTAAAAATTCAAATACATTGTTAATAAAAACAAAAAAAATGAAAATACAATTACAGAAAAACAATGTTTTTTTTTGTTAACGAAATCCTATAAACTGATGCAACTATAATTCCACTATTAGGAAGTTATTAGTAAGAAAGCATTTTTAACTTCAAGTATTCTTCTAAATTTCTTAGTATTTGCCAGTCATAAATATAATTTTCTTACACAATATTAATACTAAATATAATTTCGAAGCAAAATGCTCTTAAGAAAAAATTTCCGAAATATTTGGATTTTTTTTTCAACAAAAATACCTAGTAGTGAAAATACGCCCTTTTAATAAATTACTCACAAATACCAAACACAAAAAATATAACACGTTTAAAATTTAATTGCAAATAAAAAAACTTTAAAATATAATTACATCGTAGAGAAAATAACAATAAAAAGTTTTAACATATTTCAATAATTCTTTTAATTTTGAATTTTTATTAATTTTTTTTCTTTAAATAATTTAGTTAAAGAATATATTTCAAAATGGGTTTTCAATTCAAAATGCTCACGAAAAATTATCCTTCAAAATGCAAATGTTTTCAAGTTATTTTGGATTTTCTTTCGACATAATATGTTACTTCGTGAAATTACGACCTTTTCAAAAGTTTTTCACGTTTGTTGATCAAAACCAATATGTTTTTCAAAATAAACAAGAAATTTCCCGTTAATACTCAGTTCCTAGATTAAGGATGATTTGCGTACGATTGTCTTGATATCCTTGCTTCAATGAAAATGCAGAACTGTAACGTGACAGATTCTGGTTGTAACGTGACAGATCATTGAGAATACTCCATAAAATCGAAAACAAAGTTTTTCTTCAGGGAAATTATATTTCAAACTCTTCCTTGTTTTCTAAGCTTTAACTTAAAACTGTTTTGTTTCAAATTTGGGGGCCAACGGAACAGACTTTTTCTATTTAGTCGGGCAACCTCCAAACTAACTGCGAAAATTGTGTAACGTGACAGACGTATCAAAATGACAATAAAGTGAAAACGGTTCATGATAGAAAAAAACTTTCTGTAGAAAAAATGTGCGGCTTAGTGACCTTAATAATGTGCAGTTATGATAGAATATGTTTTTATTATTTTTGCTGACTTATCTTATGAAATATGCGTAAAAATGTAACGTGACAGACAGAAGCCTTGACCACATAGAGCTCGACTGTACAAGCGATTTTGTGCACGTATTTTATACGAATTAATGCGTTCAAGATTGCACTTAAAAGTGTGAACTCATTTTGGGGCAAATGTGGCAATGAATTAGAAAATTTTACGTACTAAAGCTATTCACTGATTTTTCCTAAAGGGAATTAATTATGTCCAAAACTGATATAGCACAGGAAATACATTTCAAGTAGGAGAAATTTCAAGAATATTTTCATTTTTTGGCAATATTCTGAGCTTGGACTTGAGCTTGTGCGGCCATCCCTGGCTGCTATTCCGTTATCGATCTGGACCAGCTGAAGTTGCATAGGGAATCAGTAGATAATTATGCTTGGGAGTAGCGAAACATCTTTCAATGTGCAACTCCTTGTAATCCTAAACTGTTTTATTGATCAATACCGGTGCCGACCAGACCCGAACGTAGGTCGCGGAAGGAAAGCGAAGGAATCTTAGTCCGATACTTGCTTTTGCTAGAGGCCGTATATACTACTGTTTGTTGGTAAGTATAGAAGTTGCATTTTATATCTTCTTTACCGACGCCAGAGAGGTGACTCCACTATCTGGACTAGATATCGATTCATCAACTCATGGACCGGGGGGACCAACGGCTTTACTTCCCTTCGGAAGCAAAACGTGACCACAGATTTTTACATCTCAGAAAAATTTTCAACGATCTCGGCTGGGACTGAACCCAGACCAACTAGAATTAGTAGCAGTCACGCTTATCACTCAACTACCGGCGCCGTCATTTTCATATTGCCAATAATCTGAGCATAAAAAAACTTAAATTATGTAGTAGTTTCTAAAACAGTCTACTAAACACTAAATTATTAAAGGCAAACTTTTGTTTTATATCCGTAAATTTAATTCATGTTACACTTTATCCCTCCCCAAGGTTTAGGGGTTTGACGGTATTGCAAACATCATCAAGCATCAATTGCTTTAAGATGGGTATTGCATTACGCCTCGATAGTGGTGCATCGAGGAGACCGAGAGGGCTTATGCGCCTTTTTTATGTTATATGTTGCTTCATACTCTGCACCTGCGCATACCAACGCTAAACCACTGGTCTATGCGCGGTGTCGTGGCCGACTGGCGGATCGACGTAGATTGACTTTTGCTGTGTGCCGTGTTTGCAAATATTGTTCTATTGGTGGTATTCGTGGACGGGGCTCACGGAGGGAGTCATTGTGTGTCCATTTATCGGTCGACTTCGTCATCGTGCATATACCAATTCAATTAATTTAATAATTAAATTAATTTAATAAAGTAGAATGAGTAGAAACCTGTTAGTTGTAGCTTTGTGATAATCGTAGTTTTTCGTACTAATGTACAACTGTTATGTGCTAGTCGTGTGTCTATCTATGTATGTATTCGTCTGAGAATTTATGACAGTTGGGTCAGGGAATGGATGCAGAACTGACGTATATGATAGAATAGTGGCTAATGCTTCTGGTGATCAATCTGAGCATTTGGTTCTATTCATTCGGGAATGTCCGGTTGGATAAATCAGGGTAAAATAAATTTACCGACGCACGCGAGTCCCAGCCAGCCTAGCCCCCATTCCCGGCCAGCATAGCATGATGAAAGTCTAACAGCATGCAATTGTCGTTAATGATAAATATACAACATTTGCTGCATTTAGACGAGTTTGATTGCATGTTACATATGTTTTTCTATTCTACTTCATTAGTCTGTATCTTTTGTACATCTATTAGTTTGATTTTCCATTATTTATGTATACCAAAATAGTATTGTTCAATTTATACACTTTTAATCAAGCTCTTTGCACCTTTTTTCTTTATTCGGCATGTTAGATTGCTTTTATCAGTATATCTCTACTATACGCTATCTATACTCATATAGGTACAAACGCTCGTGGCCTTCGCGATAACACAAACCTGGCCACAAACACGACCATGCAATTGCAATAATCCACATATACTTACGCCCGCGATTTCGCCTACATGAAAACACCTCGGTAGTTAAGTAAACGTGGCATCTTCAAACTTCCAAACGCGGTCTCAAACATTAATCCACCATTCGCGCGATCATAAAACGGTCACGTCCGAAAGTTTTACCAGTCTGGACTAATGCCTTCAGTTGAACCAATCAAAAAAGTGACGCTCACATTCACTAAACAACTCGTTCCATGGTGACATGACCTGGAACTCAAGTAATATAGGGAAACGGACTACCATCTGTACCATACACTAAAGTTTAAGCTGCATATTCACGGTCTGCGCGCGATCAAACAAAAATACACACTACGTCATTATAAAATCGAAGTTATGCACGCGAAGTCACATACACGTGAAAAACACGTTAAAATACCAATGCTTGAGCCCTTCGCGATCATCCCCGGCATCAACACCCGCGATCTAGTAAACATGATGGCATCCCAGTGTTAAAGTGAATGTCTCAGCTCCTATAAATTTCCAAACGCGGTCTCAAGCGTGAACCTAAAAACTCTCGCACTCGCACGATCATGAATCGGTCACTTCCGGATGTTTCTGTCCTTGATATCAGCAGACTAGGTCCATGTCTTCAATTGGATCAATTAAAAAAAGAAAGCTCTCATATCCACTGGACACCACGTTACATGGCGACATGACCGAGGACTCTAGTGATATGGGGCAACTTACTCCCTGTCAGAATGTGAATTGTACACCAAAAACTAACTATCAGATTGAAGGTCTGCGTGACCATTCAAGAACGCACGCCTATATAGGGAATGCCACACGGTTACAAAATCCAGTCTTGTACACGCGAAGTCACATGAACGCGAGCACACGTGACAAACACGTTAACGTACGAACGCTTAAGCCCTTCGCGATTAACAACGCACACCTACGTTCGCGATCGCGCAAACTTAATCATGAATCGGTCACGTCCGGAATCCATTACTCTCTGTCTCCATAACTTAGGTCCATACATTCAGTAGGACCAATAAAAAAATAAAGCACATATCCACTAGACAACACGTTCCATGGCGACATCACCGGGCACTCTAGTGATATGGAAGATCTGACTCTTTTAGCATCTTAGCAGTACATCAAAAAATAAAGCATTTCGCTCACGGTCCGCGCGCGATTATCCAAGAACACACGCGAATATGCGAAAGGCACACGTTTATAAAATAGAATTTATACACGCGAAGTTACATACACGTTAGCACACGCGACATACAAACGCACACGCGATCGACCACGTTAACGTACAAATGCTCGAGCTGTTCGCGATGATACACGCGATCGCGAGTCCCTGCGCCCGCACATACCTGAACCGTAAAATGAATATCACATTCAGAATCACGGCCCGCTACAATTGGCCTAATGCAGTGTTTTAGTGGGCGACATTGCCTGTATCGTCTGCAAATTGTAGCAAGTGATTCTGACGGGGAGCTCTTCCGAGAACCTAGCTCTACAGCTCCAGTAGGACAACTCTCGAAAAAAAAAATTGCTAATTTGCGCACAGTAACTGCTGTAACAGTAACGTTGCGTGTTACCAATGTATTACTGGTTAGAAATATTTTTTTCATTTCAATTTCCACCCCATTTGGTGGTATTTTCCAAAAACCGATTTTTAAACTTTCACTCTTCCAAATAATTGCACTTTTTTCAAAAATATCGGAATTTCATTTTATACCGTTTCTAGATTATTCTTTCAACTTTTAGAATCATTTTGATTTTTTTCAAATCGGTTGGAAATTCGCAAAATTATAGTAATTCTTGTAAAAAAGTCAAAACCGCGATTTTTCACTCTTTCATTGATTTAGTAAATTCCGTACTTTCACTTACACAGCTGCTTTCGCAATTAAAAAACGAAGACAATGATGTATTATACATTTCTTTTGTTTGCATTTTTACCTGCGAACATCGCGATCAAACGCGTGGGGTACGTTTGTACCCCAGTGCAACGTTCTAGAGTGGAAAACGCAAGTGCAACGTTCTGTGGTTAAATTGTCTTATTTTCAACTAACAGTCACTAGAAAAGCTCTAGAAAAAAACTGCGGAGAGAAAAACAGCCTTTTTGGCAACGTAAGCCCCGGCATTGTATGGCAACACGTCAAATGTTGTTTTGGGGATGTAAAGTGTTCGATAGGGTCCGTTTTTAACAGTTAAACCCGAATCCAATCGATCCAAAATGAAGTTTCAGCAGTTCTCCTTCTAGAGTTTTTCTAGCACAGCCTACTAAAGAGGTAGAACAGAGATAAGCATATTCAAATATTGAGTTATGTTGGAAATCTGGAAAATCTAAGATGCTGAAATTAGATCGTGAAAAATACAATGGAACAAAAAAATTGTTTTGATTATTATAACGTTTCTTTCAATTGAGCGTTATAGTTAGTTGTCGTCCACGGAAAGATATGCGGAGAGAAATGCAGACAAAATGGCAACCTTCAATTCGATTGTTCCAAGTGCTCCCAAAAAGATATAGATTGGCTCGGCTGGCTCAAGAATTTGACAGTTTCGATGGCTCAAGATGACGTCTCCACTTATTTCTGATATTGTGCTTCGAAACGATAGAAAGATAATTCAAATACATTATGTGTATAACTTTTGCAGGGAATTTGTGTAGTTTTGGCTTGAATTGAGTCTGGTTCTAACCCCTACTGCTCTGAAAATGTGTGAACTTATAGCGGTCGGGGTTAGAGCCAGACTCAGTTTCGAGGTCAAGCAAAAACGGCATTAAAGAATTCATATAGAACAGATTCGGTCCGTCTTACCCCGCCGGGATTTTCTACCGTGTCTACCCAGTTTGACAATTCATTTGGCTGCGTACAATACATTTTCGCAAATCTGTAATAGATCTATAGATAGGGTCCTATATGTTTAATGTGGAATCGAATCGACGATTTTGTCGGACGTTGCGTCCACCAGATTAACGTCAGAAGAAATAATCAGCTGATCAGAAACGTCTCATGGAATGCCTAATTTATTGAATGTTGCGCGCTTGCAAGAGTGCTTGCCTACCGAGAAACTGATGATGATGAGTAAAAATTTGGATAGAGGATTTAGAGTTTGAATATAATGTTAGATACTTACTGATACTAACTTCGAAGATCAATCCAGTAACAGTTCATTCAACATTGCGATTTACATTTTATTCATCACTCGCTCCGACACACGCACTTTTCACTGGCGCACATAAAAACAACAAACTAGTAACAAAACAGATCCTACGTTACATAACACACTGCTCGCGTTAGAACCACCTGAGTAATCATCAATTATTCAGTTGAACTAACAGAACACCCAACGTAAACGTGCCGGAGATCGGCACCGAAGGCATAGACACTAACCAACCACCTAAAACCCGTCCACACGTCGTATGTGTAATGCGAAGTACCGAACTAATAATCCTATCCTAAAGCATTGCACAAACCAGCCGAGCCTAGCCGAGAAAACCACAAAAGGTGATCTTTCGGTGACTTTGTTGTTGGGATCAGCTGCGGGTTATGATGTACTAACAGCGACTACGACACCACTCGCACCGACCGGGTATTATTTTACCAGTGCGAGATGTATCACGTTTAACTCGATCATAACGTCACACACTTGAAATTTCTTCACTGCACGTAAATCGGGTCCATCTAGTAGGCCTTTCTAGAAGTGAAAATGACGCGATTAGGTCGCGTAAACAAATTTCTTCTAAACAAATTTCTTCTAAACAAATGAAAGCAGATCACAGAAATATGTTTATCCCGCAATTGATTCTATAATAGGTAAACAATAAACAACTTGCCACCGGATAATTGCATTACTACACAACAATACGTTTAACGACAATGACAAACGGGCTGCGACTGCTTCTGTCCTGCCTGGGCTGGCTGGCGTTTTAGTAACGTGGTGTGACACCGGCAGAGCTAATTGATAGAGGGCAGCACTCTTACTAGGGCAATGGGGAAAACAAACATCTTCCCGCATTCATCTCGTACATATTTATTTATCGTTGGAGCATGCGATCGTGGCACGCGCGTTGAGTCGAGTTGAGTGGTATACGGCTGCTACTGGTGGAAGTAGTACATTGAAGAGTTGAATTAATAGATTAGAAATGAAAAAAAAAGTCGGAACCACATATCGGATGTCATGTGCGTACCAAGCAAAGGTACCTTTGTTAGTAATTAGTATGCCATGATTTTTTGAAATTTCAGAGCTACGATTATTATAGCACATTTTATGGCAGGAGGTGCTGCCTGGTAACCTTAGAAATTTTCTATTGAATTGAAGCTTATTTATAAGGAAAAAAAATCTGGATTGATTTTTTTACTGTCTAATTAGCCATTTTTCTCGAATGAAAAGATGATTTAATCATGACAAATGACAAAAATTTTTAAATGATGGCAAATTTCCCTCCGAATCGCTGCAATTTCTAGTGGATCTCGTGGCCATACTCGTACTCTAAGGGTGAGTCGTACAAATCGATAATTGTTCGGATTGGCCAGTGTCCCGTTTACAATACAGCAATAAACTGCTCAACTCCGTCTCACCAGTATCTGGTACCGCCTTAGCGCCAGATAGACGCCAAATCTAAAACGTAAACACTACTTGTTTCCCAAAGCAAAACAACTGGTCAAGGGTGAGATCGTTCGCGATAAAATAATCGAACATCTACCCTAAGTGCAAACACCATTTTCTGTTCTGTTTCGTTAGCAGACGAGTGTCGCGCGCTCTATGAAAGGCATCCGCGAGGTAATTTTATTAATGCGGCCATCGAATATGGTTCGCAGCTTCAATTAATTGCTATAGGTGCATGGCGTGCCAGCCAATACATAGTAGAAGTGAGAGCCAATAATTTGTGAATAGCTTGCGGGCGAAACAAGCTCGGTAGGGATATAGGCTTACTTATAGCCGATGACCGATGGTGACCATTTACGGCTGCTGCGACGTCCAAACAGAGCTAGCCGAAGGTTTTGCACTAATTGAACATGTCGAGCATAATTGTTAAATAGCTCAATTTCACACGCCGATTGATTTGGGCTTGTTTTTGTGTGTTTAATTCACACATTGATGTCTTAGACAAGGGCCAATGGACTGTACCCTGAATTGTTTTCCAATCATACGAGATAGTTACTGTGAATGCTTCTTTAAATTGTTTGTTAATTTTCCACTTTCCGGAAACATCTCTTTTTTCACGCTTGATTGCGCAATACCATGCCGCATGGATAACAAAACATAAAAATAAAACGGCAACAGTGCACCGGAAAATTTGTAAACACGTGCTCTCTGGAAAAAGTTTCGCGAACGCACTTTCAAACAAAACAAAAAATGGATACCGAACATTCAGCTGACATTTCTAAAGGTTAATTTGCAACACTGAAAAATAATTTATTTTAATTTTCATCCTTTCACAGCCAGCCAAGAAATGACCCAGCTACAGACACTACTGGAAGAGCAAACTGCCAATCTCCAGACAATTAGAACCGAATATGAACATAACCTCAAACATTTCTACTCAATGAAAGCAAAGGAATACGTTCTAGGGCTGCACATTGAAACCTGGAAGCAACTGTGCCAAAAGCAGGACGCAGAACTGGTCGCCCAGCAGAGGGAAGCTGCTGCAACTCGAACTGAAATTTGGAACGAACGGGAAGCATTCTGCACCGTTTCGTCACAGTTCGCAAATGATTTCTCACTTGACAATACGTTAGCTGCTTTGCAGCGTGTTGACCACGTGGGCGATACTCCTGCTGAACCGGCGCATTGTGATCCGAATAAACCTGATGCGGTAGCAAGTCCGCATTCTTCCAAAATGGAAGAAATCGAACAGGAAATTCAGCGGCTGAGGGAAAAGGAAGCAGAATTGAATCGGATGGAGCAGGAGATGGTACCGGACGAGGAAACTATTCGACTGCTGCAGGAGGCTGTTAATAAATCGGCTATTAACTTAGAGGAACTGGAAGCGGGTATCCAAACGTTGGACGACAATGAGCTTCCGAGTCAGGACGATGAAGTTCGTAGGGTTAAGTCGATCTTAAAGAGACCATCCTTTGTTGTACCGGATGTCGATCGGAAGCAAGTTCGGTTTGAATAAATGAAAATTTAAAAACAGTTTTCCTTGGTTAAGTGGATTGATATATAGGGGTTTGGAAAGCCGTATCATTGCAGAACTTTTATCCTTGCCGCACTGCGGTTACAACCAGGATATGAGACACGCTCTAACCCACCCACTGAGAAAATTTTTGGCAGAGACCACTCTGCTAGATTTCTTCAGTCTTGGTTTGGCAGCCCTGTTAGATTTCTGCGCGTATCCTGTCGGGTTAGCTGAGCTAGGGCGAACTCGGTTTCGCTCGCGTTTTCTGGAAAATTTTGACACGAATCGAGCAAAACCCTGGCATAACTCGGACATAAACTGTGCAAAGATCCTGACAATTCTTACCTTGTAGAATTTAGCACGAATCGAGCAAAACATCTGACAAAGATGTGGCAGGAAGCGTGCAGAGATCTTGGCCGTACAGTTCTGGCTGGATTCTGGATAAAAGTGAGCAGCATCCTAGGGGCAGATCACTCTAAGAATGTATAACAAATTTGCATCAAATTAGAATAAATGCATTTAATTTCCATTTTTGCATCAGCTTTGCACTCCCTCGCAGAAAAGTTTGTTTAACAAACGTCCTACACTGATCCACTTTGTTCGACGTTTTGTTAAATGTAGGGCTAGTTTTTCTGTAGGGTTTTGACGTCTTACACGCAACGCAAACAACATTGCACGCAACGCAAAAACATTGCACGCAACGCAAAATACATTATGAATTTCAATTTTGATGGAAATAAATGCATTTAATTTCGCTGATTTTTAAAAATGCATCACAAGTGATCTGCCCCTAGGCAGCATCCGTTTGTTTAACCGCTTCTGTCACAAATCGCGCTCGCAGAAACTCTGCCAGCATCAATTTCGCTTTGCTCAACTTTTGCTAACTTTCTGCTTGCCACGCTGACCGGGCAGTCACCGTGGCGTGAGATTTTGACATCCAGTAGTTGTTCAGTTCAAAGCATCGCCCAACTAGCGAACACCATGCTAGCGAAAAAATATTCTTGAAATTTGTTAAATTTATCTGAGTATGGTCCGATATTGTTAGGATCTCTGAAGTTAAAACATCCACTGAAATTGACAGAACTTTCCTTAAATCCATGGGACGTTCCTAAAATTCTCTGTCATTACGATCTATTTATATTATTACGAAAAACGGGGTTTTCCGTTAACTTATATGGAATTATATACTGAGAAACGATTTTTTAGAGTGGTCCTACTGGAGCTGTAGAACAGGGTTTGCGGAGGGGCTCACTGTCAGAATCACTCAACACAATTGCAGACGAGACGAGAAGTGTTACCCAGTAAAATACTGCCTAAGGCCAATTTTAGCGGTCCATGATTCTGATTGTGTTAATTGTACGGTTCAGATATGCGGGTGTAGGGATTTTACGATCGCGTGGCAATGAGCGTTCGCGCTTGAGACCATGTTGATCTGATTATAAGCTAAATCATCTGAGTGTTTTTGTGTTGGCAAAATCTTGGGCGTGGTTGGGCTTATATTATCGCGATTGCATGTTCACCTTTGTGTATTATGGCTAGGGGCTCGAGCACTTGTATGTTAACGTGTTCGATCACGTGGGCATTCGTACGTCGCGTGTGCTAACGTGTAACTTCGCGTGTATAAAGTCGATTTTATAACCGCATGACAATTCGCATATGTGCGTTCTTGAATGAGCGCGCGGACCGTGACTCTGATACTTCTAGTGTACGGTTCAGATGCTATAAGAGAGTGTATTACCCTATATCTCTAGATTTACCGGTCATGTCACAATGGAACGTGTCTAGTGGAAATATCCGTCATGATCATACAAACACGTAGGTTTGCATATTCAAGCGAGAGATTCTAATATCTTTAGTTTTGCATATTATTTTTAGGGTGATGCAAATAAAGGTTTGTACCGAGGTTTGGGGCTTCCATATGCGCGCGCCAGCCTTTACACAAACCCGCTTTTGTAAATTCGTAGGTTCTAACAGATTTACTTAATCACCAGAGTGTTTCTATGTAGGCGAGATCGTGGGATGAGCACCTATAAGAATGATTATGCCAATTTTACTAAACGGATTTACACCAAAAGCTATAGCACTCCGAGTCCGCACGCGAATCCCGAGCCCAATCGGACACGATCAAGGGGCCTAGCAATGCGATGAAAGTCAGAAAAAAACCTTCCCGCGAGAAATCACCGGGAATCTGATACGCACTCCCACGCCAAATAGATCAGGAATGCATGAAACGACGACACTCGGTGCCATTTCGAAGAGAATCTTTCCCCTGAAAAGAGCTCCTGCGAAACCGAGGAAATCACCGAAAAAAGTTCGGCTATACCTTCTCCAATCTTTCTCCGGAATAAAAACTCCCAAATAAAAAACCTGCCAAAAAACTTCACCTCCAAACCCAAGATCTAAAAGCTGTCCAAGCCCGAAAAAGTCTATTCCAAAAAAACGTTATCCCCTTAGGAACGAAACCGGTTCCCGGTGCCTCACACAGACTAGACATTTGACATGAAAAATACGAATTCGACCTTGAAATCCCAGATGATAATCAAAGCCCCCCCCCCCACGAACCTCCTTTGCCTTACGGCCATGGCCATGGCTGAGCCCTAACTAGACACTTTATACACTTGCAAACTTGCGGAGACAAAAACAGTAAAACTAACAACCATGAATATTTACTGGCATCACGGAAGATCCCATAAGCTTTGTACTTTTTGACGTAGGACTACGTCTTTGTTTTCGATATGGGGGTGCACTCTGCAAATTCTACAAAAATGGTATGTAACGAAAAGTGGTCCAATTTTAAACGCATATAATTCAGCCATCTCACGATAAATTTTCAAATTTTTTGCGCAAATCGCCCCGAAATATTTCTAAGAATGGATTCCAATAGATAAACCCAAAGATTTTTGATATCATAGCATTAAAAAATTAAATAATATACAACCTTGTCAAAATATCGCGCATTAACACACAGAAGATAGCGCTTCCCAAGCCCTGTACGACGGATTGGTGTACCTAGCGCGCAACGCTTCTATGAATGACGTCATCATCGACTATCTAAAGAACGGACTTGACCAGACACGCTCAGTTCACTGTTGAACGGCTGGCGAAGTAGATCACTGCGCTGTGTTTTTTACAGCCAGTGTAGCTGAGCTAGAAGTCCGTTACACTGGCTATGGAGGGACGCTACCCTGTGTCGTCCAACAGGCGACCGCTCCAACTGCTTCCTAAATGCCGCTGTATTGTTGCCAGTAAATTTTTGGTTTAACTAGCACGTGTATTTGCTATTTGCGCTTGAAATTAAGTAATGTAGTGGTAGTAATAAGCTTCCCATTTTGGTTTAAACGCAAGGACAGTTTTTAAAACAGGATTTGATTAATTAGTTTAGCTCATCTAAGCAATTTTATCAATTCTGTAATTTAAAAGGAATTTTACGGAACTTGGTGAATTTGGCCCCACTTGCAACTGGTATAATCAATCTGCACAAAGTGTTGCATAACGCAGGGCTGTTTTTGGAACAAAATGTGTTATCATTCAGCCCTTCGCTATGCAAAATCACGATATTATGACAGATGGGCTAAGCGCGGCCGTTCCTTTCAATCGGGAAAGGTAGCGTAGAATTTTGGTGAAACGCGCTAATAGTGACGTGATGGTACTAGTTGTCTCTTTCGCTCTACCCATCATCATCAGCGTTGACTCATTTTGCATTGTACGCTTGGGTTCAATGTTTGTGGCGAATGTGTTGGTAGGTAGGGGAACTGGCGGTAAAATGAACACGTTAAGCAAAGTCACTATTTTCTAACTAATAAGTGAATGAGATATTACAATCACCTTATGTTTCTTGTTAGACATGTTTTGTACATATCTGGTAAAAATACTTCGTCATAAACACATTTTTTCAAACATGATTCTTGATTTCTAAACATGTCCAAAAATGAGACATGTTTATAGCGAGTGGGTAAAATGAACATGTGGCGGTGGTAAAATGAACAGCTTCTGGTGACCTGCAAAATGTCCTGTATGTATGCAATGCGCAGCGTTGGATAGCATTTTCCGATCAATGCTAATATCCCAACAAATCATGAGCGTTGCATACACACAGGGCATTTTGCAGGCAAAAAAAATTGTCACGGAAGAATTGAATTTTCATGACGTAATATTAACCATTTTACAATCCTGTGGCATCGAAACACATCTACAAACTTGGGGTTATCCATGGGTGTTTGAACTTTTAGGATCTGTTTGAGAGCAACTAGAAAGCTTGTTCTATACATGAGATGCGATTATATTGTCTAAAATTTGATTTTTCTTCACCGGTCCGGGGGTTTTTTTCCCACACACTAAGTACTAAGAAAATAAATATTTTACATTAAGTAGTATAGTCCTACGTGCAAGTTAGTTCGTGCAACCCCATAGGGCTGCCCCTTGTAGTTTTTATTTCCCCTCACAACACCCCCCCCCCCCCCATGCTCGGTTGGCTGCATTTTTTGACACTCCGCTAGTGTGTGTATAGTGTCTGTAGCCCTAACTACGAACACCCTAGAGCACGCACCCTTAGACGACTACCACAGATCATCTGGTCTATTGTTATCTTTGGGAGCCCAGGCTTGATACGCCCCACACACTCAACCCGGCTCGGCAATTTCCCAACAGCTGTGTAGTCAGCAAATTTAAAAACTGATGTCTCAGTAAAGTGAGAATTCATTGCTGATTTTCGGTGAAATTTTTTCCGAGACTCAGCTATGAAACGTCACTTTTACTGAGATCTCAGCAAAAAAGTTGTTTGCTGAGTTTTCAGCTGTTGAGATTTCGGCAAAAGATGGAAAAAGCTGGAATTCGGCAGAAAAAATTAAGTGTGCAAGTTTAAAGAATCTCAATACCATGTCTCATCGTCATAGCCCTCAGTGTACTCTACTCATATTTTAATATTCTACGAATACGTCAAATACGAGTTCCAACAATTTAATATATCGTTCGCAAACTAAGCCTTGATCTTCCCACTTTAAAATTGCGAACTACTTTGTCCACCTGTACGTTCCTGTAGCGCCAGTCAGTCGATACACCATTCCATTTTTTCCTTGCTCTTCCATTCATATTTTCGACGCAAGGAAAGATTTTCTACAAGAGATATTTCATCACAACTATTTTTCGAAAAATATCATGCAGATTTTTTTCTATTCACAATATTAAATTTAAGCATTGCAGACAAATTCACTTCCATTTTTTCAACCACCAATAATCACTGATAAAAAAGATTAAACGATTTTTGAACTGACCTTTTTTCACCAAAAAATACCACTAGGACAACAGCAAATTACTCACTTTAATAAAAATTAATCTATTTTTGCACTAGAACACGGATATAACGCGCGAACCCATACGAACAGGAAAGTTACCGAACCTAAACAAACTAAACTCGCGACGCGATGATGCTAAACACGATCGGACATGCGTACAGAGTTGCACGTCGTTGGTTGCACTGCACATCGCTTGAGTGGACAACGAAATCACTCATATCTTCGGCGTCTGCCCGGTCAAACCATTCGGAATTTGATTCGGAATCCTGAATGGAGTCATTATGGATTCCAAATCAAATGCAACAACCGATTCTGAGTCGGAATCGGTTGTTGCATTTGATTTGGAATCCATGATGACTCCATTCAGAAATCCGAACCGGTTCCGGAATGAGTTTAACTGGGTGCCCGCTATGGATTCTTTACTGCGGTACGGGTACCGCGTTATGAACATATTGTACGTTTCATTGGAAATGCGCCTTTCAATCATTTTGACGCAAGGAATTGAATTGGCGCGTTTGGTAATAAATGCTAAGAAACATCGAAAAATATGAATTACTTAAGTTTAAAATGTGCTTATTTGCTACGTTAACTATTTGTCGCTAAAGCACTAATAATTCTAAAGTTTCAGGTCACCGTATATTTTGTCATTCATAAGAAAAAAGCACGAACAAAATTGACCTACTCCCGTTAAAAAAGAAACGGTTCCGAATTATTTCGTGAGGAAAACAAAAAAACAAACCAAAATCCTTTGGCGGTACATTGCATTGCATCTGTGGTTGAAAATGAGCTGTCAGAAATCTTAATGTTTCTTCTTAATCCCTCGTCGCGATCGCCTACAGGACCATTGCTGGAATGGTTATCTGCACCATTCTAGTAAAGGATAGCGAATGCTATAAGCGGAAAACACTAATAAATGACTCGATGGCCTAATGGCAGCAAGAATGGGATTTAGTGGACAAAGGTAGATTGGACATACAGACTCATACCGGTTCTCTCGATTCGGGTAAACAATGCAGTGAGAACATCGGTTTGGACACGAGGCGGCACTCTTCTGCTCGAAGTTTGTGAATATCGAGGAGACATCGAAGCATGTGGGGTTCGTTCGCCCTAGCCCTAGTTTAGAGAGAGAGAGAGAGAGAGAGACCTTCGCTTAACGTGGAGAATATCGTTGGAGAGATAAGTAGAGAAGAGGAATCACATGGAACGCCGTAAACAGATAAATCACACTGGTTCTGTTGGAGCAACAAGAGAAAGTGAACAAACGAGCAGCAAGTTAGCTACACCAACCAGCCAGAGGATATACGTAGTCTAAGGTTGGCTCAAAATACAGCAAGGGTCATTATGACGAGAAGATACTCAGGCTTCCGAACATCAGTTCGTTTTGACCAGTCCCGACGATGGTGACCGCTCGCTCGTGATTCTTGTGACCAGGTAGGTATAGGTAGGAGCCAGCCATGAAAACGTCCGAACCAATACCAGTCGAAGGCCACAGGCCCAGCGCCATCCCGTACAGTTCCTGACCTGTTAGAGCTGAAATTAGACGTGTTAGTGCTACTTACAGATTTCGTTTAACCTTCTTGAGGTGTTAACTTTTTGTAACGAATAAGGTGTTGAAAATGTGTCTTAAAACTGAGTACGAAATCGGGGTCAATATGACCAGCTAACACCTTATTCGTAGTTTTTTTTTGTACAGCCCTTCAGGAATGAGCGAAAAATTTGAACTCTATTGAAAATAGTTGCTCTCCATGAAAGAGGAAAAGTCAAGAAATTCTAAACTTCTAGGTGCAAAACTTAAAAAGTTATCGCATTTTGAAAGTTCATTTAGGGTCATATTGAACCCAACACCTAAAGAAGGTTAATTGGTAGTGTTCCCCCTTGAAAAACTCGCTTGCCGCTGCTCATTTCTTCCGGCATTTCAACGTCGTCGATCGATCGTCTCATAGAATCGAGATCTCTGTCATCGAGTACCCTTTTTCCTTCGGAACTGGTATATGAGACGTTCGTGGAACTCTACTGGCGACCGACTATCTGAAGCGAAAAAAAAATAAAATTATATTACCTAATCTTATAATCAACAAAGGCTGCCTGCCGATTCTAATGCAGAAACGCTAATGATGTGACCATCAAGAATACGTCAGACAACCTTAATTAACGCTCTTCGATACCAGTTCGGCCTTACAAAAACGTAACGCAGGTTGCGGCGTGAAAACTGCCGAATAGGGGTTGAAGTTTGAAGCAACATCTGATGTTGCCTCAAATGTACGTGAAGACTGACTTGGATACTCCATCGAGCCTAGCTTGCATACCTTACATAACTAGATTCACTGTTCTCCATTCCACCGACTTTAAAATCCTGAAAAAAGGATTATATCAGAATCCTAAACAAGTTTGCGATAGAATCCTGAGAAGCATGTCATCAGAATCCTAGGAGAATACTAGTAATTTTTTGACTAGGGAGTTAAGAAAACATTCAAAAACAATTTCAAACGCTATTGGAGGTTAACACCCTCTTTTTGTGCACAACTGTACCCTACGAAACTGATGACATTTTTGGTTTCGACAGTACATTACACCGGTATAGTCGGTGCTACACTCATTCAAATTTGGGTGTAATGAGTCTTTCTTTTTTTGCACTGCACCCATGTAGCACCAGGGAAAACGGGGAAAACCGAAATTACTTTCTAGTGTTTGGCGGTCACCATGGTAATCAAGGGTTGTCATACCGCATAATCAAATCAACAAATACTGTCATTTATTGATCACCTCTTAATGCTGCTACAGATTTCTTTTCCTTGACCAAACTGGATATTGTGAACAGAATAAAGAAAAAACCCACTTGAACTCCCAAATAGGACTGAGCACTGCCGAAAAAGGACTACCGGTCGGTCTTGGGATACCTACCTACCGCCAGCACGCATTGTTGATCCTTGACATTTTCAACGTGAGATCGCATGAGCTGCATCAGGATGCTTGCTGTGCACGCATGCATAAATTTATGTACATAAAAATCGGGCGCACAGATCATGTGATGCGTTTCAAGTCGACTTGAGTCGAAAGCGGCGATGTGATGAAGGTGGAGAAAAAACGACTAAGTTATGGTAAAGTACATGAAACAAGTACATTCGATTCAAATCCCATTTATTTTGGATAGTATTGTGGTGAACAGCAGTAGAAATCAGTTTATCGAACAACAAAATTAGCCTTTCATCCCGTGATGGTAGTAAGGATCATGTTATTGATCAGTAAGAATCTACTGATACTTTTCACCTCTGAAATTTCGTTACAATTACAGTGATTATTCGATAGTTTGATTAAAACACTAGAAAGTCGTTTCAGTAATTCGAATGTAATCTCGTAACTACAAGCAAGACAGGCAAATTATCTTTTTCGAATGAACTCAGTTCTTTTGGAGCCAACAGTTACCAACAGTTTAATGAATTCAGTGAAATAAAATGAGTGCTTCTGCTTACCTCAGATAGAAGATTGCACAGATTTTTTGGACTTAATGTACCTTAAATATATATTCTCTAACATTAGCTTCAGCTACTATCCTGACAATCTTCCGTAGGTTTCTTTGAACATTTTCTCTTGTGTGCGCTTATATTACCTCTAGCTGTAAACCGACGACCACAGTACTCACAGCTATATTTCTGAACCCCGGTATGAAGAGCCTCATGATCCTTAAGGTACTGCCTAAAACAGAAGTTAGTCAGTTCAAACAAAAAATAACGAATCCAATCTTAACTTACCGATAGAAACTCTTCCCGCAAATAGGACACGGTACCTTCAACGGGTTACTATCCGCGTGAGTCTTCATATGCCTATCCAGCAAAAACGGTCCCTTAACCATTCGGTGACAGATTTCACATGCCACCGGGTCATAGAAATTCGTATGCCTATAAGTCACGTGTGCTTTCGCGGACGGTTTACTGTAAAACGTTTCCCCACAACCATCCTCGGGGCAGCGGTAAGGTTTCCGGTTATAGTGTCTGTTTACATGAAACTCTCGGGAACTCGTCTGCACCCTTGCTCCACACATCTCACAAATGTAGGTACTGCTTCCTCTCGATTTGCTACCGCTCGTTGGTTTTGGTTGATCCGGATCGGGTTTCTTTCGTGCCGGTTTAATCTGACTTACGTACGTTTTCAGTTTAATCGTCTTTGGTTGGTCTTGTATGCTGAAATGTTCCGTCTTCTGCTGTTTCT
Source organism: Topomyia yanbarensis (assembly GCF_030247195.1). Lineage (NCBI taxonomy): Eukaryota > Metazoa > Arthropoda > Insecta > Diptera > Culicidae > Topomyia > Topomyia yanbarensis. Next base: position 202,941,577 of record NC_080670.1, on the reverse strand, counting down.
GAATTTCGTCCTGTTCTTTTCTGCATTTCAACCGGAATTCAATCAGATCAATTTCCGACTGGTGCCAGGTGATTATTTCCTGACATTTCTCCAGTCTTTCTCGAGTGTCTTCATTGTTCCAAATGGGAGCTTCCACCTTCAGTAAATGGTTGGCGAGTAGGGTGTTGCTCTTGCGGCAGGTTGTTCGAAAGTCGTAAATAATGTTAACCACCTGGAGGCAACTGGTGCAAAGCCAGGTTGTTACGTCCGATTCGGTGATTTCGATCGCAACTGCTTCCAGTGCTTTATCACGTAGGTCCTGCTCGGCCCAAGCGTCGTGGGCGTCCCTCTGCAGCACATTTCGCAAACACAAACGGCACTGACGGATGGTGGTATCATCGATATCGTGCTGTTCGGAGAGTGTTTCTTCGAAATCTTCGGTGGAAGACATCGTAGATGATGGAAGTTTTTAAATTCTGGATTAGATTTTGATATCGGTTTTAGAGAAATTTTATTCGATTTACCGCTTCGGTCGTTTTATAAACATACACAAATCAGCACGCAGCCACTAACGTCGGTGCAGTCAGACAGGCCGGCAACACTGTCACTGACAAAAACAGTCATTAGCTTTATTTACTGACCGCGTAACCGCATATATGTCCCGTGTTCTACGAGATACCCCAACTACATGGGACTAACTTGAGATCACAGGTCAATCAGAAATTTTACGATCAAAGTAAGCAGATTAAAAAAAATACAATCTTGACTGAAAATTTTCACTCGTGCGATGTCGGCGGAACTGACTGGAGAATGTACTCCGGAACTAAGCAAACGACTCTACACAAGGAGGGTTTCGTTGTGTCGGTTGTGCTTACAGGATTACCCAAAAGACCAACTGGTAGAGATTTTCGGACGAGGATCTGACTGGAAGCGACGAATTTTTTCAGCGGTCGGAATCAAGGTGAACTGAATTTATGATCAAGTAAATTTTCTACCGTTCTACGCCTAATTGTCTCACGTGTACCAACTCCGTTTATAGCCTCACCGGAAAGACCATTCGACACGACTGTGCCGCAATTGTCAGACGATGTTGGACGTGATCATTACCTTTCAGCAGATATGCCAACGAATGAATCAGCTTCTGAGCCTAGAAAGTCGGGCGATGAAAAGTGGCTGGAAGAAAGCCACAGAAGCGATCAAATCTATCAACGAAGCTGTCCAGCGATATCGAAATGACGTTTTAAGCATTGACAATGGTTTAGATAAAATTTCTGAACCTGTTTCTGAGTTCTGTGAGAAAATCAAGAGCGAATCCGAAGCAGAGGAGGAACCCACAGAAAAAACTGACGATCAGATTCAGCTGTTAGTTGAGATGGAAATTAAAGAGGAAAAACCTCATTACGAAGACTATCAGCAGCACCAATCTGAGGAGTCCTCTGAGGACTCAGAAGAAAAACCAAAGAAACAAACTGGTCGCAAAGGTCGCCGGAAAAGGTCGAACCATTCAAAGTCAAACGATAAAGTTATGTGTGATACTTGCGGACAGTTAATTTCGCAGGTTTGTCTGGAAGGGCACCTGAATCGTCATTTAGGAATAAAACCGTTTGTCTGTGAGATTGAAGGCTGCGGACGTCGATTGCATTCAAAATACAGCTTGCAGCAGCATCGTCACCTACATAAATCCATCATGCGCTACTACGACTGCCCGGACTGTGGCAAGCGGATCAAAGGAACCAGCAGTTGGCTACGACACAAGAAGATGCACACGGAAGAACCAAAGTTTGCCTGTGAGGTCTGCGGAAAGAAGTTCCGACGAAAGTAGCTACTTATTTAAGATAGTTTTTCAAAAGCGATTTTTAATACAACACATTTTTTCACTTAGGACCAACCTGAAACTTCACGCCGTGGTACACACGGGAGTAGCTTTGTACCCGTGTGAAATTTGTGGCAAATACTTCACCGTCAAGCACAATCTAGGTGCTCATTACAAAACGCATAAGAAGAAAGGAACGAACTCGCGAACAACGCAACCTCAACTGGAAACCAACTTGAATCGATTACCACTAACTGAGGAGCAAAACCAGCTTCCATACGAATCGTTGGACCAGTGAAATTATCCTACTTTTAGATCTAATTTTTTTACAAAAAAAACAATTCTAAAATTACCATTAATTACTATTATTGAAGAAGACGAATCTCATAGAGTAATATTCCAAACTAACCCTAAAAGCTTACTTGTTACAAAAAGAAACTGCTCACTTCGGCTTCGTCTCCGCCTCACTCACATACCGAACGTACAGCGTCGGCTCCGGCAGCGGTTCAGGAGGAACTTCAGCCTCGTCCAAATAGGAACACGCAATGGCAAGCGTACTACCATCGTAGCTAAACGCCAGCGAAGATATCGAACTATCGTACAAATGGAACTGACACAGCCGCTTCTTGTTGAAACCATCCCAAATGTTGACGTACCCGTCCGATCCGCCGGTCGCGAATGTGTTGAAAACGTTATGGAAGCTGATCGCATTCACCGGGTAGATTAACTCCATGTTATTTTCCTTCGAACGGTGACATTTAAATGCAAATTTCTTCTTCTGTACCTCCGGATCCATATCAAAATACTCGACGGCTACGCGACCCTCAATGGAACTCATCACGTATCCTTCCTTATTCGGGAAGCATCGAATTGCTCGTGTTTGAAATTTCAATGACGATTCCCGCCTCGTCAAATACTGTCCCATGTTGCGCAGATCCCACACCAGTACCTTTCGCTCCGAGGTCGCCACCACTAGCTTTTCGTCGATACAGCTCATCGAGTAAACTTTTCCATTACTTTGTTCGTACTTTCCGACGCAGTCTTTGTCGCGAATGTCCCACATCTTGATGGTTTTATCCCAGCTCCCGGTCAGAATTCCATTCACTTTAGACGAATACTCCACACACTTGACACCGGCGTCGTGACTCCCGAGAATACTTTCGGCGTGTGTGTTCAGATCATACAATTTGACGAGATTGTCTAGTCCAGCGCTGACCGTTCGGACGGAATCCTAACAAGAACAAAAAAAATCACTTCAACATCGACAAATCTAGAAAAACAGTAACAAAATACTTACGTGAAAAGCGCAATCCAACACCGGTGCATCGTGGTAGTACTTCTGTCTCAGCGTATTGTTTACAACATCGTAAAGCCGAACGCTGGAGTCCCAGCTCGATACCAGCAGGAACTGGTTGGTATTGGGGGAAAATTTTACCGACGAAATTATATCGCTGGGGGCGTTCTGAACCTGCGTCTCCGGTTTGCGTTCCATTGGTGATTACTTTTTCGAGCCGTTCAATATTTGCTGGAGTATAACTTTCTGCTCAAATTATTATATTTTATCAAGAAACTTTTTGCATTAATTCGCTGGACGCTTGTTTCGTTACTTTTCGCAGCTTTCAGTTTAAGGTTATGAGAAATTTTCAAATCGATCTGTCAGCTTTGAGAAAGCGATGTATTTCAAAAATGAGCTGCGTACTTCGATGAAAAAAAAACATCGAATATCGCTCTGACTTATTCGCTTTGCAGCAAAGGGTTAGGATGCTTATGGTTCGACTCAAAACTCGTCGAATGTAAAAGTTCATTCGAAATCGTTGGAGTGAAAAAGTGTTTTGGATCAGATGACAGACAGACTTTTTAGAGTTCAATTGGTCGGCGTTAAGTCAGACCGGACTAAATGACAAAATATTGATTTCGAGAAAAACGGGTTCAAAGTTTGAATCGCAGCATCGTCTACGTTATAATTGGAAATTATTTTTTGCAATAATTTTTGTTTATGGTTACATTTTTCAAATCTGACAAAAAGTCGAATGTAGCTGAAGAAATTCTTTATCAGGTGTTATCGTTATCTCCTTTTTTATGTTTTGCGACTTAGTCCGGTCTGACTGAACACCGACCAATTAGAAATCCTATTTTCACCGAAATTCAAAGATTCTTCTGGGCGAAAAGCATAAATGGCCACCAGCAAACCGAAAACTGGTTTTCAGCGAAAACCGGTTTTCATCCAGTGAAGAAATTGGCCGTAAGTGTCGACGGAAAGTGACATTGCGATCAGCTACAAATAGAATACGAGTGTTCTAAAACGATAGAAAAATATGAAATTTAGAAGAGCCGGTTATAAGGCGAAGTGAAATCGTAAGCAAGAAGAAAAAAATCAGCGAGCGAAATTAAATTAAGGAGAAGGAGAATAAATTACCAGCATTTTTTATATAATAATTAAGCTTGAGCTTGTGCGACCTCCCCTGGCTGCTACTCTGTTGTCAATCTGGACACACGGAATCAGTAGATAATTATGTTTGGGAGTAACGAAACATTCCTTCAATGTACAACTCCTGGTAATCCTAGTGTTTTTATTGATCAATACCTTCGCCGGCCAGGACCGAACGTAGATCGCGGAAGGAAAGGGAAGGAATGTTATTTTGATACTTGCTTTTGCTAGGGGCCGTATATACTACTGTGCACTCCCCAAGTAGCATTTCTAGTTTTATAGCACACTACAAGTGCATTCTAAGTTTTAAGAAGGGCTTGAAGAGTGCCATAAAACCTCAATTGTTATCAGGGTCCACAAGTATCACGGGAAATTGGATTCTACTTCTTCATTACCTACACCAGAGCGGTGACTCCACTATCTGAACTAGATATTGATCCATCAACTTATGGATCGGGCACCAACGGCGTTACTTCCCTTCCGAAGGAAGACGTGACCACAGATTTTTTCACTTCAGAAAAACCTCACCTCGGCTGGGATTGAACCCAAACCAACCGGAATGAGTGGCGGTCGCGTTTGTCACTCAAATACCGGCGCCGTCGCCAGCATTTTTTACATAATATTTAAACAGAAAAGGTGAAAATTATGTTTAGTGAATACGTGAATCAAGGAAGAAATTAAAAATTAATTATATTATTGTTCAAAGTCAATAATATAATAACAATAATAATTATAATATGACAAACTGTAACACGATTCCAGAAAAAAACGATTGAAGGCAAGAAATCCTACCTAATCCACGATTAACATGGCTTCACGCCTGGATGCTGAGCGGTGACTAACCTGCCGAGTTTAGCATCCTCCATAACAGGGAGTATGGAAGGTCGCGCTCAAACTGATATTATTTACTCCAAAAGATCCGCTGTTTTTCATATAACTTGTGATAAAATGAAGAAATTTGTAATCAACGATAGTTTTTGCGGCTGTTTCGATCATAAATTTCGGATCGAGATATAATGATTGTCATTGGAGATTGCCAGGTACTTATTTTTAAATCAGGATTAGCGTTGGGGGCTACTTGGGACCGTTTACGTTTCTGGCTTACTTCAATGACGTGTGTTTAGTGCTGATTTTTCCTCGCCTATCCTGCACAGATGATTTCGTTTCATCCGCTAAATTCATGATTCACGATTTTCCCAACAACATCATGTAGCCTTCGCCGATGGCTATGAACCACTGTGTGTGTGTGCAAATCTGAAGAAAAGAGCTCGGTGATCGAATTCTCATGAAAGACTTTTTGGCTGAGCTATGCCTGCCTGACTCCAGAAATTATTTACTGCCGTAGCTCTACCTGCCAGAACCTAGAACTTTCGAAGCTGTCGAAAATCTGGAGAGAATCGATTAAGAGTTGATGGATGGAGGTAGTTCCCTTTGAACTGTCCTGGTTTATTACTCGCTTGATCCCAGTCACCAAATTTTCTGGCAGAGACCGCTCTGCTAGATTTCGGTCAGGCTTGGTTTGTCAGCCCTGTCAGATTTCTGCGCGTTTTCTGTCGGGTTAGTTGAGCTAGGGCGAACTCGGTTTCGCTCGCGAACCGAGCAAAACCCTTGCATAACTCGGACATAAATTGTGCAAAGATCCTGGCAATTCCTACCTGGTAGAATTTAGCACGAATCGAGCAAAACATCTGACAAAGATGTGGCAGGAAGCGTACAGAGATCTTGGCAGTACATTCCTTGCTGGATTCGGGATAAAAGTGAGCAGCATCGGTTGGTTTAACCGCTTTTGTCAGAAACGGTAAATAAAATATAGTAAAATTACAGTTGAGCTAGACCTCTCACGGCATTAAAATTGTTTTCGCAAGGTTTGACTGGGTCAAATCATTCGCAAACCGATACGGAATCTTCAATGGATTGTGTAAATTCCAGCTCAAATGCAACAACGGAATCGGTTGTTACTTTTGAGCTGGTATCCCTAGAGAATCCATTCAGGATTCCGAACTGGTTTGACCCGGATATGGCCTTAATCCGATTTTGCGACAATTTTCTGTAGACGCTACCGGCCAATTTCTTCACTGGATGAAAACCGGTGTTCGCTGAAAACAAATTTTCATGTGGCTGATTAGGGACCATCCATAAATAACGTAGCCTTTTTGAGTGATTTTTAACAGCCCCCTCTCCCATCGTAGCATTTCGTCACAAATCTCTAAATACCGGGTAAATTAAAAAAAACGATGTTAATTATTCCCCATTAAAAAAGCTACGTAGCATGGCATGACTCCCTACCCCCCTGTCGTCACACATAATCACAAAATACAAAACTCCCCCTCCTCCATATCATGCTACGTCATTTATGAATGGTCCCGTACCAGTTAGCCCAAAAATCGTTTTTCATCGAAATCAACCCTGATAAATTTCCACACTCACAAATCAGTACGCTGCCACTTTTCTTTCTCTACATAGTTCCCTGTTATAAATTTGCAGTATCTTATCGTCAACAATAACAAAAGGATTTCTTGTCAATTTTCGCATCAGATCTAATCGATTTAGTGAAAGATATTTAATTTGGTCAAAGTTCCCGACTTACCATCCAATACAGGTGTTCCGGAATCGCAATACCCACCTGGACCATGGCCTCCATCTTTGACCAGTATTCTTCGGCGTTGATACGGGAAAATACCAGCGATGCGGATCCACCCAATCGGCCCCCTTCCTCGGGCTACGTCAGTGTTCGTATGAAAAAGGAGCAGCCAATATTCGCGAAGCAAAAGATGAACCTTAACCTTCCGGCCGGTATTCTGTTTCTTTCGGTGCAAAACGATTGGGTAATTATACTGATGACTAATCTGACGATACTGCGGATGAACATCAAGCAGCCGGATAAGTTCACGGAGGTACCGATCGATAAGCAGATCGGTGGCTTGAAGCCTGTCAGTCTGTTTCTGGATCCGCTGGGGGCACATCTGTTTATAACGCTCGCACCCAAATCGACGAATTTTTCGCCCGAAGTGCTGTACTTGCAGCGGAACAGTTTCAAGCCGAAGTTTGTTTCGAAGGTATTGCTGGTCGTTTATTTCTCGAGTAGGAGTTGAAATTTATGTCTAATTGTTTCAGCTTAAAGATCAGGAAATAACAGCAATCGGATTTAATTATTCCAACAATTCGGAGCTTATGACCGGACCGATTCTGCTGGGCACCATCAAAGGCGCTATTTATGAAGCAGATATCGGAATCGACACGGGAGATAAGTTGGTTCAACAGACTGTTCGGCATGTTTTTGACGTTGGCACCGGTGGCGATAGTCGTCCGATCACCGGTATAGAGTTTCACATGCGGCAGGATCAGCGAAATTTGCACTGCATTATTCTGGTGCTGACGCTGGATAGAATTTACACGTTTCATGAAACTATCCGGCATGCTGAGTCTAAGATGACATCCGGACACTTGCAGAAAGTTTTTAACTCTTATTTGAACATACCGGAGCAGCTGAACGATTTCGAGCATGTGGCCAGTAAGCTAAACTACTCGAAGCTGCAGTTCAATTATGAGGAAGATTTTCCGAAAAGCTTCGGCTGTCTGACGGAAGACGGGATCAATTTTCAGGAGATCGATCCGAAAATGGATACACCGCAGTTTGTGGTACAGAAGGAGTTGATTCCCTATCCGGCGCAGGAGGACGGTGTTCCGCAAGCGGCGGAAAATGCCTACAAGGTGGTGCCGAAAAGCAACATACCGTTGTCGTTTGTGCTAACCGATTTTCACGCGATTCTACTGTACGCGGACCAGGTAACGGCCATTTCGCTGCTCAACTATCAGGTCGTTTACGAGGAGTATTTTGTGGAGCAGTACGGCAAGCTGGCTAACGTGGTGAAGGATGTGCGGTCCAATGTGACGTATGTGTACAGTAATAAGATGATCTTTCGTTATAAGGTGGGTATAAATCGGGGAAATCTACCCGTTTTTTTAATTTTCTTTAAAACTAACTTGCTTCAAACCCATTTTTCTAAATACAAGTTTCCGCCCTCCCCAGATCTACAACGAGCAGCGCAACGCTTGGCGTTTGTACGCCGATCGGCAAAAGTTTGACCTGGCCCTGCAGTACTGCAACGACAATCCGGCCCACCGGGACATGGTGCTAGTCAAACAGGCTCAGTCCTATTTCGATGTGGGTGATTACCTGGAGGCAGCCCGAATCTATTCCAATACTCAGCTGAGCTTCGAAGAGGTCTGTTTGCGGTTCCTGCAGCGCAATCAGAATGATGCCCTAATGCTGTATTTGAAGAACCGACTGGCGAAACTGAATCCAAAAGAGAAAACTCAGATTACGATGCTGATTGTGTGGCTGGTGGAGCTGTATTTGATTGAAATTTCACGTTGTGCTGGGGATAATGTGGAACAGGAGCGGAGGCTGCAGAAAGAGTTCGACGCTTTTATGCAAACGGCTGTGGTGATCGATTGCATGAAGAAGAACCGATCGGTCATCTACGATCTGATGGCTTCCCATGGGGACAGTCACAATTTAACCGCGCTAACAACAATTCATCAGGACTACGAAAGTGTGATTCAACAGTACGTGAATCAGGCTCGATTTGAGGATGCTCTTTCAGTGCTGAGAGCACAGAGTCGCCAGGAGTTGATTTACAAGTATGCACCGGTTATGATGGAGGAATTGCCGGCGGAGACGATCAACGTCCTGATCGTCCAGGGTAAACGGTTGGATCCGATTAAACTTATTCCTGCCTTGCTCTATTTGGATAGCCCGAAGCATGTGGCCGAAATTGTAAAATATTTAGAATTCTGCATCCATTCCACCGGTTGTTCCGAACCGGCAATCCACAACTATTTGATTCAACTGTACAGCGAACACTTCCCGGAAAAGTTGTTGACATTTTTGGAGACTCAAGGCAAGGACATTACGATGGTTAGCTACGATGCTCATTATGCGCTGCGGATTTGTTTGAAACGTGAGATTAAGGAAGCGAGCGTTTTCCTACAGTGTTTGCTTGAAATGTGGGTCCCAGCGGTCGAACTAGCTCTAACGTTTGACATTCAGCTGGCCAAGGCAACTGCATCGCAGTCACGGGACAGAAATCTTCGCAAAAAGTTATGGCTAATCATTGCCGAGAAAGAGATCCATGGCAAGCATGAAAACGTCCAGGAAGCACTGAAAATCTTGAAGGAATGTGATCTGCTCCGGATAGAGGATCTGCTGCCTTACTTCTCCGACTTCCAGAAGATCGATCACTTTAAGGAAGCCATCTGTGAATCGTTGAAGGAGTACAACATCAAGATTCAGGAGCAGCGCAAAGATATGGAAGAATCGGCCAAATCGGCGGAACGGGTACGTTCCGAGCTGCAATCGTTTCGCAATCGGTCCGTTACGATTGGCGCTCAGGAGCAGTGTGCAATCTGCGGAGTTTACTTGCTGTTGAAGCCGTTCTTCATATTCCACTGTGGTCACAAATTTCATGGGGATTGTCTCGAAAGGCAACTGCTACCACAGCTTAGTAAGTTATCAAACTGTTATTCTAAAATCTGAGTTCAATTTAAAGAGTCCTTGTCCCATCTCTTTTTAGGTTTCGAAGTTGTCAATCATCTGATGAGCTTAAAGCAACAGTTGAATGCTGCACAGAACCAGCCAGTTGATACGGGGAGCCACCTTGGGGACACAATGTCCAGCAAGGAGCATTTGAAGAATCAGATTGAAGACATCCTAGCGTCCGACTGTTTGTACTGCGGGGAAGTTATGATCAACACCATCGATCGGACGTTTATCGAAAACTGGGAAAAGGTGGACAGCGATTGGCAGTGAAGACATGGTTCCGTTTGTTAGTCGTGCGGTTGCATCGCTGGATATTGTTTCCATATTAATGTATAACTATTTATCAATACAGTGCATGTAGTGCGATCCCAGCTTAGTGGTACGCCTAACAGTCCCATTTTGTTTGAAATTCCTGGATAGATGGAACTATTACACGTAGCTAACACGGACGAATATGTAGTGGTCCTAAAAGTTTCCTGAGTAATTGTATTCAACCTTATGCAATTTTATTAGTACGCAACATCGATTAAATCAATTGTATATAATATCCTCATCCGACTCGACCTTCATAGGCTTCGCGCGACATTTTTTCTGATGCGTCGTACAATTAGTTTTGGCGTTGTACCTTCGTCCGCATTTTTCGCAGCTATAATTCATCGCTCCACTATGAACGGACTGGTGATCCTTCAAATATGACCTGTAAAAAATCCTCTGAAATAGATACTTGCTTTTAAGCTGTAGCCGTACTCACGAATAGAATTTCTTCCCGCATATCGGACAAGGCACCTTTCGCTTGTTATTTTCTCCGTGTACCGTTATATGCTGCTCTAAATGGACTTTCCCTTTGATCATTCTCTGGCATATAGGGCATTCGAACCTTTCGCCCTGATCCAAATGCACCGTCTTCACGTGCCGGTCCTTTGATCGCTCCGAATAGAACGTAGTTTCACATCCTTCTTCAGGACAAATATACGGCTTGAAGTTCAAGTGTTTGTTATGATGATATTCGCTTTCGTTTTTATCTACCAGCTGCCCGCATATTTCGCAGATGTACTTATGTCCTGGGACGTAGTCCCTTTTTTTCTTCTCCACGACAGTATCAAATTGCGTCGCACACTCCAAACTCATTTCCGGTTCGCTGTCGGTGATTTCGTCAGCTTGCATGTTCGGTTCTTCGATCGACTCCAACACGACATCCTCCGTTGTTTTAACAATTTCTTCGTGTGGTTGTCCACTTGTCAAACCGGAATACTCGAACAGCTGATCAATTTCCGACCGATTCCGTCTAACCAATTCCTGACAGTTCTCTAGTGCTTCCTGGTTCTCTTCACCGGTCCAGTTACCTTCGTGCAGCATCAACGATGTGTTGGTTTGTATCAAATCCGTCTTCCGGCACGCCTTCCGGAAGCTGTAGATCATGTCCACCAGCCGGAGGCAGTTGATGCAAACCGCGGTTGTTCGGTCAAAAGCGGTGATCTTAACCGAAACGGCATCAAATACTTTACGTCGGAAATCTATCCCAGAGCGGGTACAGCGAACCAATTCCCGCGGGACAACACGTAGGCAGAGTCGGCACTGGCGGACGTCCGATCGCTTGACACGTACCTCCCGTTTGACGGCTTTTAACGGGGTTTTTCGATTTTGGGTGCTCATTTTTTCGTCAGATATCGTTGGTCTGTAGCTAATGAATTTTATTTTAAGTGTTAATAGATAAATTACAAACTACACTAATTTACACACAATTTTAGCATCGATGCTGCTCGACGCGTATTTTGATATTTTGCAGATGACAGATGAACGTAGCCACTCAAGAATCCGACAGCAATTCTAGAGCATGTTTTTAAAAAGTGCTAATGTCACAATTGAGTTCTCGTCGGCCAGCCCCTAGGGGCAGATCACTTGTGATGCATTTTGAAAAATCAGCGAAATTAAATGCATTTCTTCCCATCAAAATAGAAATTCAAAATGTATTTTGCGTTGCGTGTAAGACGTCAAAACCCAACAAAAAACTAGCCCTACATTTAACAAAACGTCGAACAAAGTGGATCAGCGTAGGACGATTGTTAAACAAACTTTTGTGCGAGGGAGTGCAAAGTTGATGAAAAAATGAAAATTAAATGCATTTTTTTCTAATTTGATGCAAATTTGTTATACATTCCTAGAGTGATCTGCCCCTAGGCCAGCCAGCATAGTTAAAAATCATTTGTCACATAGTCCGAACAATAAACCTACATTATGGGATATAGTAGCCATTAGAGCTGAAACTTTTGTATTGTTCCTACAATTTGAACTTTGATTCTATTCAATGGATATAACAATAGTTCTACAATGTTCCCAATAGTACCCGAATAGAATTTTACAATGGTATTTACCCTACAAACAATCATAAAACAATAAATATTATAGTTATTACTGTTTCACAATTGTTTGACGCAGAGTTCTCGCAATAGATTTACAATCAAATTTCAAGTAACAATCAATTTTATTGTTCAACAAAAAACCGATACAAATTCACATTAAATTTTACTGTTTACGTGAGAAAAATGTATGGAAAAAAATCGATTTTTTTAATGTTAAGATACATAACCACCCCCCTTTTATACTGTAAAAGTCGATTTTACATTGAAATTTACTGTAGAAACATCAAAGTTTATTGTTTTTGTATTGTAGCATAACACTAGAATTCACTGTAAATTATTGTAAAATTACTGTACTGTCACAGCGAAATTCATAGTTTTGTTACTGTACATTTCTATTCGGGTAACGATGAATTGAATGGTTAAATTATAAAAGAAAACATAAATCATGTTTTCATGTTGGAACATGATTCATGTTTTCATGTTGAAACATGATTCATGTTCAAACATGAATCATGTTTTCATGTTCAAACATGAATCATGTTCAAACATGAATCATGTTTTCATGTTCAAACATGAATCATGTTTTCTTGTTTGAACATGAATCATGTTCGAACATGAATCATGTTTTCATGTTCAAACATGAATCATGTTTTCTTGTTTGAACATGAATCATGTTCGAACATGAATCATGTTCAAACTTGAATCATGTTTTCATGTTCAAACATGAATCATGTTTTCTTGTTTGAACATGAATCATGTTTTCATGTTCAAACATGAATCATGTTTTCATGTTCAAACATGAATCATGTTTTCATGTTCGAACATGAATCATGTTTTTATGTTCAAACATGAATCATGTTTTCATGTTCAAACATGAATCATGTTTTCATGCTCAAACATGAATTATGTTTTCTTGTTCAAACATGAATCATGTTTTCATGTTCAAACATGAATCATGTTTTCATGTTCGAACATGAATCATGTTCAAACATGAATCATGTTTTCATGTTCAAACATGAATCATGTTTTCATGTTCAAACATGAATCATGTTTTCATGTTCAAACATGAATCATGTTTTCATGCTCAAACATGAATCATGTTTTCATGTTCGAACATGAATCATGTTTTTATGTTCAAACATGAATCATGTTTTCATGTTCAAACATGAATCATGTTTTCATGCTCAAACATGAATCATGTTTTCTTGTTCAAACATGAATCATGTTTTCATGTTCAAACATGAATCATGTTTTCATGTTCGAACATGAATCATGTTCAAACATGAATCATGTTTTCATGTTCAAACATGAATCATGTTTTCATGCTCAAACATGAATCATGTTTTCTTGTTCAAACATGAATCATGTTTTCATGTTCAAACATGAATCATGTTTTCATGTTCGAACATGAATCATGCTCAAACATGAATCATGTTTTCATGCTCAAACATGAATCATGTTTTCATGTTCGAACATGAATCATGTTTTCATGTTCGAACATGAATCATGTTTTCATGTTCGAACATGAATCATGTTTTCATGTTCAAACATGAATCATGTTTTCATGTTCAAACATGAATCATGTTTTCATGTTCAAACATGAATCATGTTCAAACATGAATCATGTTTTCATGTTCGAACATGAATCATGTTTTCATGTTCGAACATGAATCATGTTTTCATGTTCAAACATGAATCATGTTTTCATGTTCAAACATGAATCATGTTTTCATGTTCAAACATGAATCATGTTTTCATGTTCAAACATGAATCATGTTTTCATGTTCAAACATGAATCATGTTTTCATGTTCAAACATGAATCATGTTTTCATGTTCAAACATGAATCATGTTTTCATGTTCGAACATGAGTCATGTTTTCTTGTTCGAACATGAATCATGTTTTCATGTTCAAACATGAATCATGTTTTCATGTTCAAACATGAATCATGTTTTCATGTTCAAACATGAATCATGTTCAAACATGAATCATGTTCAAACATGAATCATGTTTTCTTGTTCAAACATGAATCATGTTATCATGTTCGAACATGAATCATGTTTTCATGTTCAAACATGAATCATGTTTTCATGTTCAAACATGAATCATGTTTTCATGTTCAAACATGAATCATGTTCAAACATGAATCATGTTTTCTTGTTCGAACATGAATCATGTTTTCATGTTCAAACATGAATCATGTTTTCATGTTCAAACATGAATCATGTTTTCATGTTCAAACATGAATCATGTTTTCATGTTCAAACATGAATCATGTTTTCATGTTCAAACATGAATCATGTTCGAACATGAATCATGTTTTCATGTTCGAACATGAATCATGTTTTCCTGTTCAAACATGAATCATGTTTTCATGCTCAAACATGAATCATGTTTTCATGTTCGAACATGAATCATGTTCAAACATGAATCATGTTTTCATGTTCGAACATGAATCATGTTTTCATGTTCGAACATGAATCATGTTTTCATGTTCAAACATGAATCATGTTCAAACATGAATCATGTTTTCATGTTCAAACATGAATCATGTTTTCTTGTTTGAACATGAATCATGTTCGAACATGAATCATGTTTTCATGTTCAAACATGAATCATGTTTTCTTGTTTGAACATGAATCATGTTCGAACATGAATCATGTTCAAACTTGAATCATGTTTTCATGTTCAAACATGAATCATGTTTTCTTGTTTGAACATGAATCATGTTTTCATGTTCAAACATGAATCATGTTTTCATGTTCAAACATGAATCATGTTTTCATGTTCGAACATGAATCATGTTTTTATGTTCAAACATGAATCATGTTTTCATGTTCAAACATGAATCATGTTTTCATGCTCAAACATGAATTATGTTTTCTTGTTCAAACATGAATCATGTTTTCATGTTCAAACATGAATCATGTTTTCATGTTCGAACATGAATCATGTTCAAACATGAATCATGTTTTCATGTTCAAACATGAATCATGTTTTCATGTTCAAACATGAATCATGTTTTCATGTTCAAACATGAATCATGTTTTCATGCTCAAACATGAATCATGTTTTCATGTTCGAACATGAATCATGTTTTTATGTTCAAACATGAATCATGTTTTCATGTTCAAACATGAATCATGTTTTCATGCTCAAACATGAATCATGTTTTCTTGTTCAAACATGAATCATGTTTTCATGTTCAAACATGAATCATGTTTTCATGTTCGAACATGAATCATGTTCAAACATGAATCATGTTTTCATGTTCAAACATGAATCATGTTTTCATGCTCAAACATGAATCATGTTTTCTTGTTCAAACATGAATCATGTTTTCATGTTCAAACATGAATCATGTTTTCATGTTCGAACATGAATCATGCTCAAACATGAATCATGTTTTCATGCTCAAACATGAATCATGTTTTCATGTTCGAACATGAATCATGTTTTCATGTTCGAACATGAATCATGTTTTCATGTTCGAACATGAATCATGTTTTCATGTTCAAACATGAATCATGTTTTCATGTTCAAACATGAATCATGTTTTCATGTTCAAACATGAATCATGTTCAAACATGAATCATGTTTTCATGTTCGAACATGAATCATGTTTTCATGTTCGAACATGAATCATGTTTTCATGTTCAAACATGAATCATGTTTTCATGTTCAAACATGAATCATGTTTTCATGTTCAAACATGAATCATGTTTTCATGTTCAAACATGAATCATGTTTTCATGTTCAAACATGAATCATGTTTTCATGTTCAAACATGAATCATGTTTTCATGTTCAAACATGAATCATGTTTTCATGTTCAAACATGAATCATGTTTTCATGTTCAAACATGAATCATGTTTTCATGTTCAAACATGAATCATGTTTTCATGTTCAAACATGAATCATGTTTTCATGTTCGAACATGAGTCATGTTTTCTTGTTCGAACATGAATCATGTTTTCATGTTCAAACATGAATCATGTTTTCATGTTCAAACATGAATCATGTTTTCATGTTCAAACATGAATCATGTTCAAACATGAATCATGTTCAAACATGAATCATGTTTTCTTGTTCAAACATGAATCATGTTATCATGTTCGAACATGAATCATGTTTTCATGTTCAAACATGAATCATGTTTTCATGTTCAAACATGAATCATGTTTTCATGTTCAAACATGAATCATGTTCAAACATGAATCATGTTTTCTTGTTCGAACATGAATCATGTTTTCATGTTCAAACATGAATCATGTTTTCATGTTCAAACATGAATCATGTTTTCATGTTCAAACATGAATCATGTTTTCATGTTCAAACATGAATCATGTTCGAACATGAATCATGTTTTCATGTTCGAACATGAATCATGTTTTCCTGTTCAAACATGAATCATGTTTTCATGCTCAAACATGAATCATGTTTTCATGTTCGAACATGAATCATGTTCAAACATGAATCATGTTTTCATGTTCGAACATGAATCATGTTTTCATGTTCGAACATGAATCATGTTTTCATGTTCGAACATGAATCATGTTTTCATGTTCAAACATGAATCATGTTTTCATGTTCAAACATGAATCATGTTTTCATGTTCGAACATGAATCATGTTATCATGTTCGAACATGAATCATGTTTTCATGTTCAAACATGAATCATGTTGTCATGCTCAAACATGAATCATGTTTTCTTGTTCAAACATGAATCATGTTTTCATGTTCAAACATGAATCATGTTTTCATGTTCAAACATGAATCATGTTTTCATGTTCGAACATGAATCATGTTTTCATGTTCAAACATGAATCATGTTTTCATGTTCGAACATGAATCATGTTTTCATGTTCGAACATGAATCATGTTTTCATGTTCGAACATGAATCATGTTTTCATGTTCAAACATGAATCATGTTTTCATGTTCAAACATGAATCATGTTTTCATGTTCAAACATGAATCATGTTTTCATGTTCAAACATGAATCATGTTTTCATGTTCGAACATGAATCATGTTTTCATGTTCAAACATGAATCATGTTTTCATGTTCAAACATGAATCATGTTTTCATGTTCAAACATGAATCATGTTTTCATGTTCAAACATGAATCATGTTTTCATGTTCGAACATGAATCATGTTATCATGTTCGAACATGAATCATGTTTTCATGTTCAAACATGAATCATGTTGTCATGCTCAAACATGAATCATGTTTTCTTGTTCAAACATGAATCATGTTTTCATGTTCAAACATGAATCATGTTTTCATGTTCAAACATGAATCATGTTTTCATGTTCAAACATGAATCATGTTTTCATGTTCGAACATGAATCATGTTTTCATGCTCAAACATGAATCATGTTTTCATGTTCGAACATGAATCATGTTCAAACATGAATCATGTTTTCATGTTCGAACATGAATCATGTTTTCATGTTCGAACATGAATCATGTTTTCATGTTCAAACATGAATCATGTTTTCATGTTCAAACATGAATCATGTTTTCATGTTCAAACATGAATCATGTTTTCATGTTCGAACATGAATCATGTTCAAACATGAATCATGTTTTCATGTTCGAACATGAATCATGTTTTCATGTTCGAACATGAATCATGTTTTCATGTTCAAACATGAATCATGTTTTCATGTTCAAACATGAATCATGTTTTCATGTTCAAACATGAATCATGTTTTCATGTTCAAACATGAATCATGTTTTCATGTTCAAACATGAATCATGTTTTCATGTTCAAACATGAATCATGTTTTCATGTTCAAACATGAATCATGTTTTCATGTTCAAACATGAATCATGTTTTCATGTTCGAACATGAATCATGTTTTCATGTTCAAACATGAATCATGTTTTCATGTTCAAACATGAATCATGTTTTCATGTTCAAACATGAATCATGTTATCATGTTCGAACATGAATCATGTTTTCATGTTCAAACATGAATCATGTTTTCATGTTCAAACATGAATCATGTTTTCATGTTCAAACATGAATCATGTTGTCATACTCAAACATGAATCATGTTTTCATGTTCAAACATGAATCATGTTGTCATGCTCAAACATGAATCATGTTTTCTTGTTCAAACATGAATCATGTTTTCATGTTCAAACATGAATCATGTTTAAACATGAATCATGTTTTCATGTTCAAACATGAATCATGTTTTCATGTTCAAACATGAATCATGTTTTCATGTTCAAACATGAATCATGTTTTCATGTTCAAACATGAATCATGTTTTCATGTTCAAACATGAATCATGTTTTCATGCTCAAACATGAATAATGTTTTCATGTTCAAACATGAATAATGTTTTCATGTTCAAACATGAATCATGTTTTCATGTTCGAACATGAATCATGTTTTCATGTTCAAACATGAATAATGTTTTCATGTTCAAACATGAATCATGTTTTCATGTTCAAACATGAATCATGTTTTCATGTTCAAACATGAATCATGTTTTCATGTTCAAACATGAATCATGTTTTCATGTTCAAACATGAATCATGTTTTCATGTTCAAACATGAATCATGTTATCATGTTCGAACATGAATCATGTTTTCATGTTCAAACATGAATCATGTTTTCATGTTCAAACATGAATCATGTTTTCATGTTCAAACATGAATCATGTTGTCATGCTCAAACATGAATCATGTTTTCTTGTTCAAACATGAATCATGTTTTCATGTTCAAACATGAATCATGTTTTCATGTTCGAACATGAATCATGTTTTCATGTTCAAACATGAATCATGTTTTCATGTTCAAACATGAATCATGTTTTCATGTTCAAACATGAATCATGTTGTCATGCTCAAACATGAATCATGTTTTCTTGTTCAAACATGAATCATGTTTTCATGTTCAAACATGAATCATGTTTTCATGTTCAAACATGAATCATGTTTTCATGTTCAAACATGAATCATGTTTAAACATGAATCATGTTTTCATGTTCAAACATGAATCATGTTTTTATGTTCAAACATGAATCATGTTTTCATGTTCAAACATGAATCATGTTTTCATGCTCAAACATGAATCATGTTTTCTTGTTCAAACATGAATCATGTTTTCATGTTCAAACATGAATCATGTTTTCATGTTCGAACATGAATCATGTTTTCATGTTCAAACATGAATCATGTTTTCATGTTCGAACATGAATCATGTTTTCATGTTCAAACATGAATCATGTTTTCATGTTCAAACATGAATCATGTTTTCATGCTCAAACATGAATCATGTTTTCATGTTCGAACATGAATCATGTTCAAACATGAATCATGTTTTCATGTTCGAACATGAATCATGTTTTCATGTTCGAACATGAATCATGTTTTCATGTTCGAACATGAATCATGTTTTCATGTTCAAACATGAATCATGTTTTCATGTTCAAACATGAATCATGTTTTCATGTTCAAACATGAATCATGTTTTCATGTTCAAACATGAATCATGTTTTCATGTTCAAACATGAATCATGTTTTCATGTTCGAACATGAATCATGTTTTCATGTTCAAACATGAATCATGTTTTCATGTTCAAACATGAATCATGTTTTCATGTTCAAACATGAATCATGTTATCATGTTCGAACATGAATCATGTTTTCATGTTCAAACATGAATCATGTTTTCATGTTCAAACATGAATCATGTTTTCATGTTCAAACATGAATCATGTTGTCATGCTCAAACATGAATCATGTTTTCTTGTTCAAACATGAATAATGTTTTCATGTTCAAACATGAATCATGTTTTCATGTTCAAACATGAATAATGTTTTCATGTTCAAACATGAATCATGTTTTCATGTTCGAACATGAATCATGTTTTCATGTTCAAACATGAATAATGTTTTCATGTTCAAACATGAATCATGTTGTCATGCTCAAACATGAATCATGTTTTCTTGTTCAAACATGAATCATGTTTTCATGTTCAAACATGAATCATGTTTTCATGTTCAAACATGAATCATGTTTTCATGTTCAAACATGAATCATGTTTAAACATGAATCATGTTTTCATGTTCAAACATGAATCATGTTTTCATGCTCAAACATGAATAATGTTTTCATGTTCAAACATGAATAATGTTTTCATGTTCAAACATGAATCATGTTTTCATGTTCGAACATGAATCATGTTTTCATGTTCAAACATGAATAATGTTTTCATGTTCAAACATGAATCATGTTTTCATGTTCGAACATGAATCATGTTTTCATGTTCAAACATGAATCATGTTTTCATGTTCGAACATGAATCATGTTTTCATGTTCAAACATGAATCATGTTCGAACATGAATCATGTTTTCATGTTCGAACATGAATCATGTTTTCATGTTCGAACATGAATCATGTTTTCATGTTTAAACATGAATCATGTTTTCATGTTCAAACATGAATAATGTTTTCATGTTCAAACATGAATCATGTTTTCATGTTCGAACATGAATCATGTTTTCATGTTCAAACATGAATCATGTTTTCATGTTCGAACATGAATCATGTTTTCATGTTCAAACATGAATCATGTTTTCATGTTCGAACATGAATCATGTTTTCATGTTCGAACATGAATCATGTTTTCATGTTTAAACATGAATCATGTTTTCATGTTCAAACATGAATTAATTAATATGGCAACCTATTACTATGCAGCATCTGAATGACTTCGAATTGGCTGATGACGTTGCTCTCCTAGCACAACGGCGCTCTGACATGCAGAGTAAGCTTGATGATCTTGCCGATCGCTCCTCAGCGGCAGGTCTCAAAATCAACGTCAACAAGACCAAATCGTTGGATATAAACACGGTCAACTCTTCCAATTTTACGGTAGCTGGGCAAGCAGTGGAGAATGACGAAAGCTTCCAATATCTTGGTAGCCAAATGGCGTCCGATGGAGCCACCAAGATCGACATAGGAGCAAGGATCAAGAAGGCATGCGTATCAGTGGAGAACACGCAACGGCCGCAGGTTTCCATCAATAGATGCCTGCGGTACATAATTCGTGCATGGTGGCCTCACAACTGGATCTCTAATGCTGAGCTCCATCGTTGATGTCACCAGAAGCCGATAGCGACAGAGATTCCGGAACGAAAGTGGAGGTAGGTCGGCCACACTCTGCGCAGGGGCGGAAACGAGATCAGCAAGCAAGCGTTAGACTGGAACCCAGCAGGACATCGCAGCAGAAGCAGACCCAGAGGCTCAAGAAGTCGACGAAAGTTTGACCTGGCAGCAGGGTCAAGGCGATGGCGGGCAATCGCCCAGGATGGCGTTTAACCAAGATACCAGGCTAACGCTTGTTCCAAAAATGGAAACACCACTTGTGAACACACCTTAACAACTTTCGATGTCCTGAAAGAAAGTGCTCTGGTGCCTTGAGTGTAAAAGGTTAACGAGCTCTTGTACGATCTGTACCCCAAAGTCCAACGTGACGAGAAAAATTTGGAACGGCATTTCGGAAGAGTAACGTGCAACATCTATTAATCGAAAATAACATTTCGACATATTTGTATTACTGTGAGTCGTGAGTTGGAACCATCTAAAACTACAAGAGTATGTACTATTTGAAACTTTTACAGAATCAGGGCTTCCCCACCCATCGTCTGCTTACAGTATTTGCTCCAGCTTTAAACCAAGCCGACCTTTGGCGACGTCGATCGAAAGCACGGTCACTTCTACTCTGTCGCCAATGTTCACTCGTTTCCCGTTCATCTTGCTTCGATGAATCAGTCCATTAGTCTCAACTCCAATGTCGACAAACGCCCCGAAATCGGTCACATTGTTAACCGCTCCGGTGAGGACAGTTCCTTCCGCCAGGTCCGCCATCGACGTCAGCCCCTTCTTGAACATTGGCGGTTTGTTGACGTCGGCTCGATAATCTCTCAGCAGATCCCGCTGTAGGGCCGTTAGCACGCAATCAATTCGTTCGGCCGGTTGACTAAACATGCTCATCAGCGCATTCATCGGTGTTCGGTAGGCGAAATCTCGAATAGCTAGGATGAAATCTGCCCGACCGATGTCTTTGTTCGACTGACCTGCCTTTTTAATTATGTTCTCCGCAAGCTCGTAACTTTCCGGATGAACCCAGGTCGAATCTAGCAGATTGTACTCTCGGATTCCAGCGGTCAACGGTTCGATTCGAATAAATCCAGCACACTGAGTGTACGTTTTGTCACCAATGAATTTTACTTTGAGCAGTTGATCACGACTGCGGAAGGGACCATTACGGGTCCGGTGGGACACAATGTGTTCAGCCCGTTTGGCCGTCAAACCGGCTACGTGACTGAGCAAACTGACGGAGGCTGTGTTGATGTCAACGCCAACGAAACTTACACATTCCATTACCACCTCGTCGAGGGTTTCCGAGAGCGTTTTCTCGTTCAGGTCATGTTGATACATTCCTACGCCAAGATGGCGCGGTTCAATTTTAACGTACTCGCAGAGTGGATCCTGCAGGCGACGGGCGATTGAAACTAAAAATAAATTGAGTAGGTAAAGTGTTGATTTAGTAATCGAATGGAAGAACGGTTCCTACCGGCACTGATCAAATTCACGTCCATCTTGGGAAATTCTTTTTTGGCAATCTCACTGCAGGAGTAGATCGAAGCCCCCTGTTCCGGTACGATACAGTACCGGACCCATCGCTTGTCTAGAATTCCCTCTTCCAACATATAGGACAGCATCGATTCCGTCTCCCGGCAAGCGGTTCCATTCCCCAATGCAATCAGATTGCAGTTTAGTTTGTTCATCATGTTGGCAATAATTCCCGGGGCTACCTTGGAACGTTCTCCTCCGATGTGCGGATAGACGGTAGCCGTGTCCAGCAAATCTCCACACTCGGAGATAAGTGCAAGCTTGCAGCCATTGCTGAAACCCGGATCGATGCCAAGAATTTTCTCCCCTTTGACCGGTCCCGTTAGCAGCAGTTGTTTCAGATTGTTGGCAAATACCTCCACCGATCCCTTCTCGGCCCGTTTCGTAAGTTCGGAGCGAACAGTGCGTGTCATTAGAGGAATCACTGCGGAATGGAAAAATCGTTACTGGTTTGTTTTTGGAAAATTGAAAAAACTGTCCTATAGGTTGTAATCCGACTACCACATTCGAGACAAGGCGAAAACCAATTCAACAAAAACAATTTCCAACAAGAAAGGTTCAAAAATAAACAAACACATACAGACAAGCGATATTCGGATAAAATGACCATTAACCATGTAAAGATTATTGGAGAACAAAGATGTCTTACGTTTCTTAGAAAACGCTTCGTCAAACGACTGCTCGAATAGTTCCGTGCGCTTCTTGGACTGCATGCCGTCCTGCAGATATTCCCGCTTCAGGAACCAGTACAAATCGCCCTTCACCTGGTGCTTGAACTGGAGCTTAATACTGAGCACTTTTTGATTTTCCCCTCGATTCAGGGCCATAATCTGATGCGGCCGTAGATATTTAGTGGCACAGGTAAAACTGAAGTAGTGCTCAAACTTGAATTCGTCCACCTTTTTCGGGATTCTTTTAAGGGCGGCAATGCCACTTTTACCGCCGGGTGCAGCCGAAGGTGGCGTGTCACCGTTGTTGTTCGATTCTGGCTTGTCCCGCCCACGTGGTTTCGTAATCTGACTGGAGTTGAGCATGATGTCATACTTCGTAATGCTGCGGCAAAAAAATAAAAATTTTAATCCAAAACATGACCTCAATCCAATTGGTATACTTACATTCTACGAATTTCTTCCAACACGGCTGTATTCTTACTGAAATTATGCGCCATCAAATGTTTAATTCCTTCCTCTACCTTCTCTATCGTCTCCAACCCTTCGATCTCCGGCTTCACCAAATCAGGCAAATCAATTGTCGGCAGACTTCCAATCAAAATACCCTCCGCAAACGTATCCAACCCAAGTGCCTTCGCCCGATCTGCCAACGAGCCCTTGTTGGCCGGTTTAAACGGTGCGTACATGTGTTCCAACTCGTCCACGCTTTTCGCCGACATCAGATCCAGTTTAATATCCTCGGTAAGTTTGTCCTCTTTCTCGAGATTCTTAATGATAGTATCCGCTTTTGCTTTAATGGCCAGAATCTGATTGTAGGCCAGTTTCACGTCACGAAGATCGTCCGGTGTCATATCGCCAATCAGTTCCCTCCGATAGCGACACATAAACGGAATCGTATTTTCTTCCTCGAACAACCGAATAATGTTGCGTGCTACGTTCCGATCAATATTTTGCATTTCAGACAACAGCTCGAAATCATCCCACTGGTCCCGGACGGTCATACTGACACGCTTTTTATACTTTGGTCGGGAATCGGTTTCTTCTTTCGCTTCCATCTTAGATACAACAGGTTTATTTTCTTCCTGCGGCGGAAGATCAGGAACCACAATTTGTATGTCGGAATCGTCAAGCTGATTCTGAGCTTCATGCTTAACATCATTCTGCTGCTCAATAGCAACATTCGACTCTCCGACAGACTCAGTTTGAGCGACAGCTTTCTTCCGACCGCCTCGCTTAGCAGCAGCTGCCTTCGGTTCTTTGGGTGCCTTTGGCGCTCTAGGTGCTTTGGGTTCTTTCGGTGCCTTCGGCACTTTAGGCTCTTTCGGTACCTTCGGCGCTTTAGGCTCTTTCGGTGGCTTCGGCGCTTTAGGCGCCTTCGGTTCTTTTGGCACCTTCGGTGCCTTGGGTTCCTTCGGAGCCTTCGGCTCCCGTGGTTTTCTCGGTTTAGGTTCAGCTTTTGGTTTTTTCGCTGGACTTTCTGCTGCCTTTCCGGAAGCTCTCCGCTTGGCAGGTGGTTTAC
Organism: Topomyia yanbarensis; assembly: GCF_030247195.1. Classification (NCBI taxonomy): domain Eukaryota; kingdom Metazoa; phylum Arthropoda; class Insecta; order Diptera; family Culicidae; genus Topomyia; species Topomyia yanbarensis. Next base: position 202,916,600 of record NC_080670.1, on the reverse strand, counting down.
TAAAAAAATTACCATTTACAAAACAGATTCCAAAATGTCGCAAAACATATTCGATACTCACTGTTCTCTCAGCTTACTTTCATCGAAATCGGAATCGTCGTCGCTATCGGCGGAACGCTTGATGGCACGTTTAGCTTTCGGTTTCACGTCCGGACTGGAGAAGATACCTTCCGGATCACTTTCCTCTGGTTCCGAGTCCGTGTCGGACATAATCACGATCGGCGCTTTGGTAGCGGCACGGCGGGTGCGGGTTGACATGATTTTCTGTGGGTAGCGCGAGCACTTGAGAAAAAAAACTGTATTCACTAAACGAACCGCCGATTTAGAATACGGATTTACACGATTTTACCCAGATTGCAATTATCGGGCACAAAAATGCATGGAAAAGATAGTAACGCTGACCGGAATAAAGGCGGTTTACTTTTTGCACTCCGTTTTTTTCACATCGGCGTTTCGCGATTTTGTTCGTTTTGACGTTTCTGACGGATCGCGATTTTTAAACACGACAGTGTTGTCAGTTGCACATTATTAATCTTTTCGACACGTCTGATTCAGACGTTTTGTCACGAAAGAGTGCACACCAAGAAAAATTTTGCATTTTGGCATCCAAAAAGTGTCATTGAATCCGATCATTTCATCAGAGCCTTGCCGCTAACGTTTTTTGATTCAAAATGAATTCGCCACTAAGTAGCTCACGGTCCCTCGAAATGTCGAAATCAACCATGACGTTTTACTGACATCACAAACTGGAACAAACCTAGTAAAACAATGAATTCTAAAATTCATCAATTTGAAAGTTTGCCCAGGTATTCAAGGATTTTTTGTTCTAGTCTAAATATATGTTGTCTGTGGGGCAATTATATAACCACAAATAAAAGATATTAAGGCTGGAACAAAATTCCTTAAAAATCGGTGTATGCTTTCAAAATGATGAATGTTACAAATCAGTGTTCCACTACAGACACTTTATACACAGACTTGCGGAGACAAAAACAGTAAAACTAACAATCCCCAGCTATCCCGGCACAACATCGTGTACATGAAGACAGCTTATTACTGTGATCCACAGCCAGGGTGGCCAGACCTACCGATTTATCGGTAGTCCTACCGATTTTGGTCTTCCCTACCAATTCACAGACGACCAAGGCAAAACTACCGATATTTTGTTATTCCTACCGAAAACTACCGATTTTTATTGATTTTGAACACATTACTCAACATTCATTTTTGGGTTGGATTTGGTCTGAGATCTGTGTTGTCAGTATTTTACAATTCTATGTCAATACTACGTTTTTGGGACAACAACCCGGCCTACCGATAACTACCGATAAACTTGTAGTGACCCTACCGATATTAAGGAACTCTATCTGGCCACCCTGTCCACAGCTCCCAGCAACTACGGCGGCCATGAAAAGTGCGAAGCATGATGCGATAGGAGCAAGTTCGCATTTCGCCAACTTTGGGAGGGATCTAATACTTCACACAGATGTCTATCTGCAACAAAGTTTGACTTATCATTGGTTTAAACACGCCGGATGACCCGTAGTTCGCACAGAACATGCCATTGTCAACTGTTCGGCGAGTACAGGAATTCGTATTACGACGCATAAAGAACAATCACGAAAAGACGAAGCTGAAATACAATCTGCGACCACGCCACGCAGTGGCATTCAAACCGGGAAATTTGGTGTGGCGTAGAACCGTTGGGCTATCGTCGAAAGCAAACCTCGTGAATCGTAAACTTCATCCCAAGACCGTCCCAGTGATAGTCTGTGTCCTAGGCGTCAACTGGTACATTCCAGAAGGTGTAGCCACAGGAAAGAGAGGCAAGTATCACGCAAAAGACATTGAGGCGGATTAGTGAGCTTTTATTCAGTTACGTCGGCAGGTTTAAGACTGCTAACTACGAGTGGTGTATTCCAAAAACAGCGGTGCGTGGCAAGGAATAACTTTTTCTAACTACCTCCCCACCTTGACAGACCAGCCAGCGTCAATTGGATTCGAAAAACTGTTTCGGAAGGCCCATAACAACTCGAAGTCGCAGCGAGGTATTCACGGTGTTTCTGGTACAAATATTTAGACAAAAAAATCAGGGGTGGCATTGCGCATCTCGAAACGAAAGGTTTATTGTATGCAAGCTTGTATGAAAAAGTCGATTCGAAATGGTTCCATAATGTCGCCCCTGTATCGCTAAAATACTCACTAATCGAAAGCTTAGATGCCCCTCTTTCATCAGCGCATAACTTTGAAATGTTCTATCGGGGGGTCTAGCACATTCATTTTTTTTAAATTTGAAGATAAATTTTTCAATTTGTAGCTGAAAACAGATATCTCCCTTTTAGGAGGTTTAATCAATGAGCACATACCGTCAGAGGAACGGACTTGTTATGTTAAGAAAACCTTCGAAAACATCACTTAGTCACTTTCGCGTTGGTAATTAGGTATCTTGAAATTCGCAAAACAAACCTTCAATATATTTTTCTTCGAAATATATTTTTGCTCGGGGTTCCTATTGAACTTTTTGTTCATTTAAAATTCTATTACTGTTCTATGGATTCTTTGAACAATTAAAACACGATCGAAAGACTCTCCCTTTAGAAACACATAAAATGGTTCACATTTTAGTAGAAAATTATATTTTCCGCAAAATCATTTCATGTTTTGTATACAGCAGGAAAATAATTGGAAGCAGCAGGATGTTATCTGTTATTAGGGATTTTGAATTTGCTAAAAGTAGCAATTCTATTATAGAACATATGGGAAAATATGAAATTATAAAGTTCAATTTATCAAGTATTACGATTTGATTAATCGACGAAACAACGTATCTAAATATATCATATAATGGTAAAATGGTCTGAGAAATCCGAAAATGATATAATTTTGAATAAGAAAAGGGTCGGAAAAGAATCCCGAGCAAAAAACTCTAATAACATAAAGTATAAACAAAAGAGTATTGTTTCGCGGATTTGAAGAATTTCTAAAAAGTTATTATAACAGGTTTATAACCCTATGCTGGCCCAAAAGCTCATCTGTTGAAATTTTTTCACAACTCGATAGATGTGAAAAATTGTAATTTTTTTATATAGTAGTATTTCCAAGATAAAATACTATCTTCCCTGATGAACATGGTACAGAATGTTCGCTCTGGTTCTGTGCCCATATTAAACCCACACTTCGTGTACGAATCAAAACACGTGCACATGTTCGCCTGCACAACCAAACCCCATGTACGTACCCGGTGTGCGTACACATAGGTTCGTGGCACCAGTTTTTTTCCCTTTCGATCATTTCCATATGAGCCTGCCTAGTCCTAGTTTTCCGTTCTAAGTTTATAACTGATACGCTCTAGAATACCTATCCGTCTTTCAATGTCATTGCTTTCGTTTCTCTCAGTCTTAAATTTGCCGAAAATAGCCAATAAAATCGATACAGTAGAACCTTGCGGCAATTAAAACATAGTAACATACAGAACTTAATACTTTACGTTGACGTCACAAATGAACTCGGGTACTCACTTATGACAGTTCGCTTGTACTGTTTACATTGACTTAGAAAAAATTAACTGTAAATAATAAGAATGAGATAGAGGTGGCGAGTTTTTATCCAGAGGGATTCAGCGGCTTTAATGGTATCTTCTAGCGGGTCGAAGTCAACAGTGGATGTTTAAAATATGTGTGCAACAATAAAACAACCTACAGAATAAGTTCTTTTAACGTAAATTTAGGTACTTTTGAGTAGTGCGTTGCTTTCGCACTTATTGTTGTTGTTAAAAACAAAACTAGATTCGACTTAGTCGAGGTCTTCCGTGCAGTAAGGTACTTTTGAGTTTTTTGGGGTATACTCAAAATTAGGTAAATTCAACTTAAATTTAAGTAAATTAAACTCAAGGTTGAGTTATGATTTTTGCCGTAGTTAAATGGAAACTACCTTCAACACGGTTTACCTAATTTTACCTTCCTGCGCGATACCACCCGGTCAAACCATTCGGAATTTGATTCGGAATCCTGAATGGAGTCAGTATTGATTCCAAATCAAATGCAACAACCGATTCTCAGTCGGATCGATGACTCCATTCAGAAATCCGAACCGGTTCCGGAATGAGTTTAACTGCCCGATTTTGAAACCAACCGTTCTTAGAGGGTGGGCATGAGAGTGAGTCAAAACGCGCGTGTTTTTTGAAAAGGGCCAATAAGCATACTGTCAAAATTCACTTTGAGAGGAAACAAAAAAACACGCGAGAAAAGTACTTAATTTTAGGTAGTTTTTCGATGGCGTTTAGAGTATGACGTTTGGTATAGTGCTTGCGCAGGGTTACATTTTTGTTTAAATGCTAGAAGGGTTGTCCAAATTTCATTCCCCATATACGTTAATAATTCACCCCAGCCCGGTCAAACCATTCGGAATTTGATTCGGAATCCTGAATGGAGTCAAAATGGATTCCAAATCAAATGCAACAACCGATTCTGAGTCGGAATCGGTTGTTGCATTTGATTTGGAATCCATAATGACTCTATTCCTAGGGGCAGATCACTTGTGATGCATTTTTAAAAATCAGCGAAATTAAATGCATTTATTTCCATCAAAATAGAAATTCATAATGTATTTTGCGTTGCGTGCAATGTTTTTGCGTTGCCTGCAATGTGGTTTGCGTTGCGTGTAAGACGTCAAAACCCTACAGAAAAACTAGCCCTACATTTAACAAAACGTCGAACAAAGTGGATCAGCGTAGGACGTTTGATAAACAAACTTTTCTGCGAGGGAGTGCCAAGCTGATGCAAAAATGGAAATTAAATGCATTTTTTCTAATTTGATGCAAATTTGTTATACATTCTTATGGCGATTTCGCTTGAACCTGAAACTGAGTCAGGTTCTAACCCCAACCGCTGTCAGTTCATACATTCTGACAGCAGTTGGGGTTAGGAACTGACTCAGTTTCGCCTCAAACGAAAACCACATTAGAGTAATCTGCCCCTAGCTCCATTCAGAAATCCGAACCGGTTCCGGAATGAGTTTCTGGGAGATGTTGATAATGCCCAGGGGTGTCACTCCTGCCCAGTTAAACTCATTCCGGAACCGCTTCGGATTTCTTAATGGAGTCATTATGGATTCCAAATCAAATGCAACAACCGATTCCGACTCAGAATCGGTTGTTGCCTTTGATTTGGAATCCATACTGACTCCATTCGGGATTCCGAATCTAATTCCGAATGGTTTGACCGGGTGTCATCAGCTATCAGAGATGCCAGATTTGCAGACAAGTCTGCAAATTCGCAGACTTTTAATTTAAGCTGAATATTTTTTCGACGACGCAAATATTTGCAGATTTTATAGTTTGGTTGCAGATATTTGCAGATTTTTTAGTTTGGTTGCAGACAATTACAGATTTTTAAATATAAAGGCTTTTGGTTACACTAGCTTTCCTGACATTTTTTGTTCTTCCCAGACTTTTAAAATTATTATTGCAGACATTTGAAAAAAGTACCTGGCATATCTGTCAGCTATGGAGATATCTAAGAGGGAGATATACACACTTTGACCAACGACACGACCAGTCACTTCATGCAAAATTGCAAAAAAAAAGGGTTCGAGTTATTTGCCGCCAGTTACCGGCACATTGAGCCACCCCTCGATACGGACAAAAAATAACTTCTCCTGCAACACTTCTTTGTTTATTTAATTTTCAGTTGTTGTATAGCAACCATGTTATGTTTACATAAACTTATACAGTCAGATATAGTTGAAGAAAAGGGTTTTGCTTGAACGATTTCAGAATGTTCTAATCGTTTCAATAGGTATAATAGCTTATATTTGTTGATAGTGAGTTTTATTTTGGCTGCAAGTGGTGTGATTAATTTGTGGTTCTGAATTTTGGTTCAAAACAGACCGCTGCTTTGATTCCGTTCGCACACGACCCCTACGAAGTCAGAAGCAGAACCGAGGCTGCCGGATGCTTGTAGATCAACCAAATTTGCTGGAACAGCAAGTCCGTGTAGCTAATGGCATTCGTGAAAACGTTCAATTGTGTTTTTGCGTGACAAAAATAATCGTATGATTCTTTTACTTGCTTGAAATCCGTGTGAAAATCAACCCACTGTCGCTGCTTTATTTACGTCGCCTGTAAGAGAATCTCGACGCATTGCACCGCTAGTGCTGGTGCTGCTACTTTGTTGGTTTTCTCCGCCAGTCAGCTTCAGCAACGAGATCAACACCATTGGAGACAGTGTGCTTTGACAGTAGGCAACATATGTGGGCCTGAATTGCTGCCTAGCAGGGGCCTGATAATGCACAATTTCAAACTCGGGTCATTAACCCATATACTGGTTTTATTTTTTCCGATGCAGCTGAAGTTGAAGGTACGTAGTCAAACTATTTTTTCGCTTCTTTGTACGCAAAATTAATAAATATGTTTTAAAATTTAATTATTACGACCACACTTTCCATTGAACTACCTTGGTCCCTATCCTTTCGCTGGGATAACTGTCAAAAATGCTAACCTTTGTGGCTAAATTCACTGTCAAGGAAGAGCGATAGTGTCAAATGGGCACGTGTTTACATTGTCGTAGAAAATCAATTAACTTTTTTTTCGAAAATTTTAAGGGTTAAACATATATATCGTTATATTCAGAAATATGAGCTCTGTCGGTTTATGTTACAAAAGAGGAATTTTATTCTTCTTTTAAAGACCCAATTCGTCACAAAGAAGTTGTCCACTTATGTTTAGTTGACAAATTTCATGCAGCTCTCGTTAAGTTGAAAAATCGTTTTTCCCGCATTCACTTGGCACCAATTCGTGCATCTATTGTCATATCCCCGCCGGAGGTGTATCATTCAACCGATCACTGACCCACAAATTGGCATCGTCAACTGCTACTGGGCAAAAACTCGGCGACCATTCTGCCAACGAAAGCAGACTAATAATTGCATTCCCACCTCTCTCTCTGCCCACCCCCTAGCAACTTCCGAATCAGCCAAGCCAACATCGAAGTCCGACCTAACTATCCCTATCTCTGGTTCCTGTCGCTCCGATGTGCGGAGCCACTTCCAGAAAGCCAATAATTTATCACATTATCTTGATTTCATTTTCCGTCCCACCAACATCAGTCGGCATAGATACTGCTGCGGACATACTGTGGGCAAAGCTGCTAGCGGCAGCATCAGCCCACCCACCGAGAAGATCTGGCAAAAAATAGTACCAGTTTCACTTTTCTTCTCACTTCATTTTCCAGCCATCGGAAAAATGCATTATGGACCATTCCATTATTCTGCCCCGTGCCAATCGGATCGTCTCGTTTCGGGGTATTTTTCGCACCAACCACCATATCGGTAAGCGAACACACACAGCAGCCGCCCCAAACAGTCGGAGAGACATATGTAGGTAGTTAGGTGGATGCCGATCCGATTCGACTGCTGCTCTGCTGTCTGATGGTCTACTAGCCGAGGAACGAGCCATTTCATATTTCCAATAGTCGTAAAGTAGCAAACAGAACAGAAGGAAAACATTATCTTTATTTCATATATATGTAATTTTCTTCTCGAAGTTTTATTAGCTGCTTCGGTTGTATCGGTTATATGCCGAGCTGGTTAGTGGTAAGAGACTAGACAAAGAGACGATATGTTCTATTTGGCGCTTCAATTTGGTCATTAAATGAAGAATAATTGCATACACCAAAGATCACACATTTGTAAATGTATCGATTTTTTGAATTTTTTTGTAAACACGTCCTTGACACTATCAGTGTTAGATGACAGCGGTTTCAGTCGCAGGGGTTAGCTTTTTGACAGTTAACCGAACGAAAAGGAATGGGGGATTAAGGTTATTGAATGTATGATGTGTGGATCAAAATTCAAGTTTACAAAATAATTTATCCGTATGTACAAAACCGTTGACTACGTATTTTTTAAAGCAGCAACGAAAAATACCAAAACAACATAATATGTATGGCTTGATGACATCTAACCCCTATGGCTGAAAACATAATTAAGTAATTCAGATTTTCGTTGAAAACCAATTTAAGGACATTATACATGCGAGCCACAACATAGCTCCTACGCCACACACACCCCTCTCCCCTGCCTAACCATGTATCTGACATGAGCAAATATAAAATACGTTTTTCAATACACCAACCTTGCCGGTGTATCACGAAACTGCTACTTGAGGAGGCCAGAACATTTTTTTATACAATCAACCCGAGTTTTTGACGGAATGCTATCTGTAGCTCCTATTTTGTGCGAAAATATCACCCCTCTTCACTTGGGGTTTCTTTTCGAAACACTCTTCTTCTCGTTTTCATTGCACTTTTTCAAATGCTCTTTTTTCATACACCACTGCAAAAACACTCGCGAAACTTTAATCGTTTACTAACAAAACTTCAAATTTTCTGCCAATGTGCAGATGACCAAAGGAAAATGTTCAGAAACTCTCATTTGTACGTTTGAATTTTCACTTCAGATTTCAGTTTTTCCTAATGTAAACAAACGAGTCGGTGCCTAGCAACGTTGCTTCCACATATCTTCACCTTAAATCGTTCTGAATTTTCTATTGTTGGTAAAATTTATTGCAGCATTTAAAAAGTTGAACTCTGTATGTAATTAGAAAAGCATTTAATCTTTCAATCAATTGAAAATCACTATTATGGATTTAAAAACCATATTAAAGTATTTCCGGCCGCTCTCATCTTTTTCAAAACGATAGTTTTTTTTTCAAAGCGCGACAGTCTGTTACCACTATCAGTGTGGCGAAACGAATAATGTACTCACGCCACAACATCCGATGCCCTGGGGGTGTTGGTAAACTTATGCTGCCAGCTAATTATCAATGCACACGGGCTTCGCTACAATTTGTCACTGGAAGTCAGAATATCGCCAACCGAGTAGTGTTCATCGACGATTATGGTTGCATACCAATCACCGAGGAATTATTTAAGTTTAAAACTGTACAATAACAAATGCTACTACCCCTTCAACGAAGCACTCAACCCAATCCTGGGAAAACCACGTTCCTGAATACGTTGCGTTTAGTTATCCATTACTCAGCTGCCACAGAGCTTATATTGAAGAACACTGCCGACCTCATTCCTCCTAGCTATGTAGTTAGCTATACAACAGCTACTTGGAACTCGACTTTGCAGCATGGAATCACTCATTCAATCATTCGGTTTCCCAGCAAGACGGAAGAAACCGAAACAACCGTGCAGCACAGAACTGCGGAGTTGAAATATGATATCGCATTTTAATGCGGTTTGCTGCTAATTAAATATTTCAATTAAAGCGACAAAATGATTTTAATTTACATGAATTAACTGTTTCGGAAGTTTGCGCCACAGAGAAATGTTGTCGCAGCGGATGGTCTCCGGTTCTCTGTGTTTCCGGATATTTCTTACTCCCCTAGCTGCATCCATGTCAGATGGTGGATTTTCCCTCTACTGCGGTAAGAGTCCTATTTGATGCGCTTGTGATGGTTGATGGAGACGGAGAGGAAACCGGAAAATCGGTGAGAATATTGTGGATGCAAGAAGTTTTCAACGCTTTTCTCTGACACTTCATTGTTGTGTTTGCTGTGAGTCGGTGCTGTTGTGGAAAAAATATCATCCTACTTTGCTACGAGACTTGACTGAAGAGGAGGCAGTAACCCTTTGGTCTAGTACTAACCAGAGACTGCTTCGATCGAAGCTTGAATGTAGTATTGAAGCGTGCTGTCATTGCAAAATTTCTGAATAGATTAAAGAATTACAGATCAACTATATTAACTAATTATTTTGTATGTAGAATGTAGCAAAGGGTCAAATATTTTTTTAGTATATGCTCAATTCACTAAACAGTTGACGCTATTCATATTAGTCTTGCATTTTGCCAGCAGACAATCCACATCATCCATGGTGAAGTCGGAAGTCATCCGTTTTCGTTCGAGGCAGAAACTAACTCAGCTTCGGACCTAATTGCTGTCAAATCGTTTGAAGCCAGTTTCGAATCTAGGTTATGCGTCACTTAACTGAAAATCGAGTTGGGTTCTAATCTGAAATACATTTTGGGTACGCTCACATCACCGCTGTTTTGCCAGAATCTACCCAGCAAACCAGCAATCGTATATGAAAGTTTACAATAAATTACAAATAATGACAGACTAAATCAAAATTGCAAATAGTGAAAGCAAAAATTATGTTTTGTTGTAAAAAGTTCACATAAAATGCAAATCTGTGATCCAAATACAATTTTGACTTGAAGTTATTTATTAGTCCACTACAACTTAAAACAAAATTGTACATGCGGAAATTTTGAAACATTGTATAGAAATTAATTTGCAATTGGATTAAACTGCAAAATCGTTCAAAAAAATAGTCACCTCCATATAGCACTACGCAAATTCTCCGTCAGACTAGTTCAATATTTGAGCAATAAAAAATGGCTTGAGTAAAGAATGTAGGTTTTGACCCAGCCAACATTTTGATTCACTTTAATAAGTTGCAATTTGATTAACTGAACTTTTAAACGATATAAATTGATTGTATAAAATGCACAGATCCCTTCTATGTGAACAAAAGTGGAGGCCATATACGTACAACAAATCGGTATAGTAGAACTATGTGATTTACGACGAATTTTGATCTCATCAGAAGCATTATACAATCATCTAGCTTATCTGTTTATATATGATCGACTTTACAATCACACATAAAGGTTTATGCATCTTAAGGTCCCCAATGTGGTAACAAGGAGTATTTTTTTAAAAATAACATGAAAATAAAAAATCAGGATGAAATTTCTATAATTCTGTTATAAGACATAGTTACGCCCACTATGTTTTTCATGGGTGAGTTTGGGGAGTTACTGGAACATCAATTATTAAATTACCTGCTACGATTTACTTTCACAGTTTCGAACCTGAGATCTTCGTATTCCCAGCATAGCCGCTATGTACTCACCTATTTTTGCACTGTCAAGCAACGATTATATTTGATCATTTTTATCGCTTTGTGATTACGATCTAAAAATACCATAATCCAACCTAAATATGGCCCTCCAACGATACCTTCTATACCTGTCAAATCAAAACCTACATTCTTTACTCAAGCCATTTTTTATTGCTCAAATATTGAACTAGTCTGACGGAGAATTTGCGTAGTGCTATATGGAGGTGACTATTTTTTTGAACGATTTTGCAGTTTAATCCAATTGCAAATTAATTTCTATACAATGTTTCAAAATTTCCGCATGTACAATTTTGTTTTAAGTTGTAGTGGACTAATAAATAACTTCAAGTCAAAATTGTATTTGGATCACAGATTTGCATTTTATGTGAACTTTTTACAACAAAACATAATTTTTGCTTTCACTATTTGCAATTTTGATTTAGTCTGTCATTATTTGTAATTTATTGTAAACTTTCATATACGATTGCTGGTTTGCTGGGGATTTGACAGGTATAGAAGGTATCGTTGGAGGGCCATATTTAGGTTGGATTATGGTATTTTTAGATCGTAATCACAAAGCGATAAAAATGATCAAATATAATCGTTGCTTGACAGTGCAAAAATAGGTGAGTACATAGCGGCTATGCTGGGAATACGAAGATCTCAGGTTCGAAACTGTGAAAGTAAATCGTAGCAGGTAATTTAATAATTGATGTTCCAGTAACTCCCCAAACTCACCCATGAAAAACATAGTGGGCGTAACTATGTCTTATAACAGAATTATAGAAATTTCATCCTGATTTTTTATTTTCATGTTATTTTTAAAAAAATACTCCTTGTTACCACATTGGGGACCTTAAGATGCATAAACCTTTATGTGTGATTGTAAAGTCGATCATATATAAACAGATAAGCTAGATGATTGTATAATGCTTCTGATGAGATCAAAATTCGTCGTAAATCACATAGTTCTACTATACCGATTTGTTGTACGTATATGGCCTCCACTTTTGTTCACATAGAAGGGATCTGTGCATTTTATACAATCAATTTATATCGTTTAAAAGTTCAGTTAATCAAATTGCAACTTATTAAAGTGAATCAAAATGTTGGCTGGGTAACTCAGTTCCATTAAAAACGTTTGTTTGAAGCAAGTAACCTGGATTAGTTTCTAGGTTCTTAGTCGAAAACGACATTACTGGGCCGTTGCTTTCAATGTACCTCCAACCAATTAACAGCGCTTAACATGTTCAGTTTGTCCTGCTGTGGTTGTACGACGATCTGCCTACTAAGCGATTAACTATGATGCCAGTGGTTATTAATTTGTAGTAATGACCGGTAGGTGACTTCAGTGAAAATGTGTTTGTACAATTTAATTCATGTCTGGTTCTGCTACTAAATTGTTTCAAAGTTGTGTAGCGTTTTGATTCAGTGTATTACAATAAAATCATATAGAGCTAAATTAACCAACATATCACGCATGCTTTTTGAAAAGGGCTAATAAGCATTCTGTCAAAATTCACTTTGAGAAGAAATTCTGGCCAAACCATCAATCGCCGATTATTAGTAGGAGCAGTAAACGAAAGAGAAAACTTTTCTCTTTTATAAAATGCCAACGTCCACTCTTAGCGAGTTACGGTTTGTCCGGAATTTTCTCTCAAAGTGAAATTTGACAGTATGCTTATTGGCCGCTACGCCACACCGCTTTTGCGAGTGCTGTCCGACTTCGCTACCGCTCAGTCGGATTTAAACTAGGGATAGCCGGGCAAACGAGTGGATCGCAAGTTCGCTTGCTTCCGCCGGCGGGTCGGTGGCCACCTCGCCCGGCGGATCCTCAGCGGCTTTGCGCCGCTTCGGTTCCTAGGCCTCGGTTATGGTCGAAATGCCGCCCCTTAAACATTCTAACTAGAATCGGTTGTGTCACCGGAGCCGGAATACGAGTTAAAACCAGCCAGCATTCCGGCTGAGCTTAACTGGGAAGTGTAGTAAAATTTGATCTGGAAATAATTTTCTGGCAACGCTCCAGCACCCCGTTGAATTTCAGCACCTGGGCGCCAGGTTGACGATATGAAATGAACTTTGTTTACTTTCGACAAGTTTACCTTGATAGTTTGATTCGAGTCAACAACATCCAGCCGATTGGACTTCTTCAAGCCATAGGTAAAACTCGGCAAAAGCACTATTAGCGGTACACGAGAGAAAAAATCGCTACGCTATAGCAGGCACCAGAGAATCAAGCCAGCTTTTGTTCTATATCAGTGCACAAACAAGTTGTATCGTTGCCCCCGGCTGCGGAGTGAAATGAGTTTGCCAAATGAAACAAAAGTGCCCGTGCTACGGGATAACAAGATTTCGATCGACTTTAATAAAACTCGTGTTAGACCCACAGTTCAGGAAGTGGAACAATTAGTTAAAGTTAAAATGGAGCTTAATCTCGCTGAAGTTACGTACATTTAGCTACATCACGTAAAAAACTGTGTTTTGATCACGTTTAGAAGCTTAGCACAGGCCGAAAACTTCATTGCAAAGAACAACATGCAACACGAAGTCGAATTCAATTACACCAGACTCAAGATCCCCTTGCATATGGAAAACGACATGGTGGACAAGCGTATCCATGATTTGGCCCGCGCACTAGGAAAGATTACATCACAGATAACAGACGTTTAGGCTAGAACTTTCAAATTGATATACGTTGAAAATCCGTGTTTCACTATTGCCATCTGCGCAACTGTTTGCTACACGTGTTTGACAGCTGCACTCTAACTGCATTGTAGTGATCACTGCGCCATCTGCAAACGTTTGCCAAACATGTTTCAGATGTCTGATTTATTCGGAATTTCAGCAGCGGGTATTTACACACGATTCAAATCGAGCCTAAACGTCTGTTATCTGTGATTACATCAAACGAATCATGTCACAATATGGAGAAGTAGAATCTATTATGAATGACACCTGATATTTATTTCAAGAAATGTTTATAAAACCACTTGCTGCTTTTCTGACGAAACACAATTGTTTCGTGTTGTTTTGGCAAGACGTGCAAGTAGTACCTAGGACTGAAATTCTTAAAAACCCGCAAGACCCATAATCATGGACTTCTCAAGCTTATTCATGAGATTTTTTGTATTTTGTATTCTGAATTTCAAAAAAGAAATTTACATAACAACAATCAGCGTGCACTTAATTAATTGAGAGAACCCAATAGGCGGTATTTTGAGTATTTCAGTTCGTGTTACATCGATAGATAGTACACTCGAGTTTACGGCCCGTTTTTGTAGATAGAACATATGAGACCTTTCAACCAGTCCGTTCTTTCACCCAAGTCACCCCGATCACACAGTGCTCCATAAACCTGTTTGATCCCGACTTCAACATGGATTCCGTACGTCCCACCAGTCATACCAAGTACCTCGTCTAATCAACGACGTCTTATTCTGTTTAGGCTTTCTCTACTCGTTTGTCCACTCAAACTCAAAGTTCTCATTATTCCTGACGATCTGTTAACACTGAACAGATTTCCTTTCCGATCGTTGAGCATGACTAGTGCTGGGTTCAAGTATCTGTTCGCAGCAATGACCTTTGTTATACCGATGAAGTATTATTTACCATTCTCTAAACTGAAGTGTAACCACTGTAAGCATTCGACTCCTAGCTAATTTTTCTCGCATGTCACCTTTTGGAGAGTTCACCTCGAACCAGTCATTCCACTAAGACTCAGCACTCATATGGATTTTGTACTGACCCAAGCAGCCAAGATTCGGATAATACTTAAAACACACTGTAAAGTTCATTTGAAATTCTTAGAGAACTTTCAAGCTCCTTAAGCTTTGATGAAATTTGAAAGCTGCTTTAGCCGCTATTAGAACATGAAACTTATTTGAAAATTATTTAAAACGAGATTAAGCAAATCTAAATTTTTAGTAGGGCAGAGCTGATGGTTCAACCAGCAAACTAGGACTGTAATGTTAGTGAAAGACTAACGTTCCGTGTTCGACTCATCAGTATGATGTAATCAACTTGACCGCCACGGAATAGATCAGAACCTTTTGACTGCAAGTTATAGAATAAAATGCATTTATTTCTTACTCATATTTTCCCCAGAAAAACTTCAATCCAAATAATGTGGTATTTGACAGCATACATTTGTATTTGTTTGTGTTTTTTGTGCCCCAATAAACGCTGATTAGAGCAGAAAAAAGTTGAACGCGCGACATTCCAAGCAGGCCCTGACATATCATCTAAAATTATTAAAACTCAAGTCCAACTCAATTAGAGTGCGATGTCGTTGATGCAATCCATTCACCACTCCATTAATCACTCTTTACACGGAAGGTGAACCCTACTCGGACGGACAAGACAAGAAATTACATTAATTAACCCAGAAAAGGGCACAATACAAATTAAACATGATGACAAAGTGAAGTCCCTTCCGCCTTAAAGGTGGCAGCCGTAACCAACCTACTTTCCACCGAGGCACGTTCCTTTATATATATGTATAGGCAAGAATGTTTCATTGGCAGATGTGGGACTCCAAGATGTCTGCCATTTCAATATTTTGACAAGTGCTGCCAAACCCCTCATCCCCCGGGCTGTGTGCGGCACAGTTTATGATGCTGTATGCAGCCAATTCTATATCAACTGGCAAACAGGCAGTCAGCTAGGCAAATTGTATTTTCCCAAGAAAACGTGTCCAACATATCTTATCATGTTTGAGTCCATGTCCCATGCGAACGACAGACGGGCTTTGGTCCGTGTGTGTGTGTGTGCGCTCTGGCAAAGGCAAAATTGAATTCTGAGACTTTGCTGATGCAAACAAGCTTCGATTCGATGCTTGCCTCTTAGCAATCTTTTACAATGAATTATCGCTCTCCGATTTATTAATGTTAGTCATATATTGGCCATCGATCTATGGGGCAGTGTTGCCAGTGGCTGCTGACAATGCATTCATCGTTGCTAGGGTTAAAATTCCGAAAACTGCACACAATCTGTCATGCATATTCCGAAAGCAACACACCCATTCGGAGATTATTAGAAATCAAAGCAACCCTCTTCTCAGTCACGGACTGCTACGCAACAATTCAACGTTTGCTGTAGGTACCACACAGGAATCGAAATGCAGAATGCACCAAGAAATGCATTGTTCTGCTTGGTTGGGTCCGTCCGTACACCGAACAGCCTGGCACAGAACGAATAAATTTCTCCATCAACCAGCCCGGCTCCGGTGACATTCCCATCTTCGTGTGGCCAGAACGCAAGACGACAATGTCCTTCGGCATAGATTGTTTCTCTGGCTCTGTTCTGGTTTGCTGCTTTCCGCTGCCATCCAACAATCTGCCCGCACCGTCACCAGCTCGTTTATCCGGGAAAGGACAAACTACATTTCGAAGTCAAACATCTTGTTAAATTTAAATTATAACTTTTTTGATATTTGTCCTCTCTTCATATTCCGACAAACAATCAGGATGGGCTGCCACGATTCCGGAATAATGGAGTGTAGAACTCTATGGCTATCCCACCTTCTGAATCGCAGCCGCAGCGAAGCTATAACCAACAGCCAACCATCAAGCCAGCAGAGTGGGGATGATAAAGAAGAATAGGGCCGATGCGAGCATCAACCCCATCGCCTCCTGGTCGGTCGTCGTCCGTGATGGATGTCGGGGCAGTGAAACTACCCCACGGTTTTTTTTTGTATGGCTTGCCCTCGGAATGCAAGGCACAAACATTATTCTGTGTGCAATTCCGAATCTCATCATGGGAAAAGTTTGGCTGAAACTGACGGACTGCAAATGCAATGTCTTCGAAATCTACGGCAAATGAGTTTTTTTTGTTCTTCCTGCTGTCAGTTGCTTTTGTAGGAATTCTTTTTATGAGAGGTTCCTGTATCAGTTGGTTTTTCGTTTGTTTGAACGTAATATTCCAATCACTGACATTGGCCAGTGTAAAAAGATGATAATAAGCTGGAACCGTTCCACGCGGGTAACATCTGCTAAAACGGCATAGCGAACCCACGTGAAATGCCTAGTGCGTGCATATTTGTCATCCGTCCATTTTTACGATTAACCACGAATACTACAAATTATGAATGTTTATTGATCGTGGTCATGCGAAAACAAAATTGAAAAATCTATTATAATTTATTACTACTTATCCATCTGCAAATTGCTCAGCTCCAGATCTTTCAGCGTGATTCCGAATTTGGACAACTTGGACTCTATCAGCGACAGCAGATCGTCATACATTTTGCTCACTCTGGCAAACTCGTACCGCAAATCCTGAATTTTGTCGTTTTTCTGAACCAGCAATTTCTCGATTCGAATGCTCAAAGACTGCGGTTCGATTCCCGCTAGTGATAGGACTTCACCGAGAATAGCCTCGCGTTGTTCGGTTTGCTTTTCGATGTACTCCAATTTACGCTCCAGGAGGGAGTTCTTTAAGCCTAAATGTCAAAAAAGTATCAACATTAAACAGTAAGCTAAAATTTTACAAGCACTAAATACCGGACTTTTGCTGCAACTCAAGAATCGACTTCTCAAACATGCTCTTCAGCTGATCGCGCTCTTCGGCCAGCTTCTCGCATCGCATCTGCAGTACGTCCGATTCGAGCTTCAAGCTGCTTAGCTGCTTCTGCGTGCTGCTAAGTCGTGTCTTGACTCGATTCAGGGTAGCCTTGTCGCGGTCGTAGTACTGCAGCTTCTTGCGCAGTTCAATCAACTCGGTTCGTGCTTGCTTCAATGGTTCTACTAGTTTGCGGTTCTCCGCCATCACCTCCGCGTGATTCTTCATATCCTTATCAACTTGAATTCTCATCTCTTCCATCTGTTCTTTCATGCTATTGATAAGCGCCAAATTGTTCAATGTGATGTCATTATAATAGCCCTTCATCTCCTTGTAGGCATCCTCGTTCGTCTGAATCAGTTCGGAGATTTGAGCATTCTTACGTTCTTCTACTTCTGACAGCTCCATCTCGTGCCGAATTTCTGCTTCCTCCTTGTAACTTTGCAGTTTCTGCTCGTACAGCTTCGTCATCGCTTCGATCTCTTTCTTGAACTGTGACCGCTCCTGGCTGAGTAGTTCACTATGCTTCAGTTTCAGCTGTTGAACCTCAAGCTCCCCATTCTCCTCCTGCTCCCTAAGCAACCTCCGCAGCTCCCGCTTATCATTCAACAGATCCCGCTCCTGCATGGCATGATCCTCCTGTGACATCTTTAGCTGCGTCATCATCTCCGCCTTCATTTCACCAACGTGCGACTGATGCTCGTACTGCAGATGCTTCATCTCCTGCATCACATTCTTCGTATCCTGATCGGCCAGCTCCTGGGCCACCTCGACATCGCGCTCCTTACTGCGAATCACCGCTTTCGCCTCCTCCAGCTGCTTCCGCGTAATCTCCCAGAACGTACGCAGCTTGTCCCGTTCCAGCTGGAAGAAGTTACGCTCCTCGCGTTCCCGTTCCATCTCGTTCCGCAGCCGGAGCGCAAACTGCTCCAGCTGCTCCCGGGACATGCTGGACGTGTCGACACCATCGATGACCGCTGGAATGGGGAGGGGATAGGAGCGGCTGGTGAGTTTGGGTGTACAGTCCCGCAGTAAACGTGAAGTTGACTTGCATAAAAATGTTTATTCAAATATCTTTCAATCTACCACATATTAGTATTGGTAGAAAAGTTCCGTTCACCAACTACTTATATTTTAATTTAATTATCGACGAAATATATTTGCGGCGAACATCATCCTTGTTCACAGTGATCATAAATGCGACGGTGAACGTAATGGATGGGAAGTGGTGATAATAAGAGCGATCGCTGTTTGACATTTATATTCACCACCGATGAAATTTGTATTCACCACTCTATCGATTGTATCTTTTTTATGGAATGCATTCCTTGTTTCCGTTGATTTGCGGCAAAAGAAAGATATTTGAATAAACATTTGTCTGCAAGTTAAATTCGCGTACACTGGGTCCTATACAAGTGGAAAATCTACTTACTGCTTCCTTTGCCTTTTTTGGGTCCCTGCAGAAGTAAACAAATAATTATTGCAGTGTATAGTTTCAAATGTGATACAGTCGTGATTCGCTGGTTGGACACTTTTTAACTGGACCGCTTTTTCGTTGGACCTCCACTAGTTGGACCATTGTCCAACTAAAAAGCATCTGAATGTCAAAATCTTATGTCAAATTTACTTTGACAATCAATCTGACAATTATTAGAGATGTGAATAGATGCAATTACACTACTAACGTCTTCTTTGGAGTTTTTGACATCTGGTTAATCAAATTGGTTAGTTGGATGGAGGTGTGGCCCAACCAGCGAATCACGACTGTAATAGCAAATTGCACGCAGTGTAGTGTTATTGTATTTCAAATCCAGAACACAAAAAATGAAACAACAAAACTGCCCAAAAAAGCAATAAACCTTACCATTTTAAAACTCTGAAAACGCTGAAAAACTATTTATAATTTAGAATTTTTTATTGGTCCTCAATTATATTTTTCATTCGCGTCGTCCCGTAATGGCTTTCCGCGTTGTCACTGCGTCTGCAATTGAAAAAAAAAAATGTCACATATTTCAACACATATCTCAATTCAGGACATAACCCAGAATAAAAACTGCTGCACACTTAATTGGACTCCGACCCGTATCGATCGACTGGCCAGCGGCCGAAAAAAGATTAATAAATAAATCACACGAATATTAGAGCCAATTTATGCGATTGTTGTATTCATTCACGAGCCGAAACGTTCCTCTGCACTTCAGAGGCGATGTCACGGCCGGATGTGACAACTTGATTTTCCCCGCCGGGGAGGTGGTAAGCTGAACTCACTGAACTATAACGTCGGACGGTACGGAGAAAAGCACTTAGCTAACTCGCAAGAGTACAGAAACAAATTGACAAACTAAACACTCCCGGCTAACCGAGTGTCATCGTCGTGCGTTTATTGATAAAACCGTTTCGAGGAGACACGTTGTCATGGACGCGCATTTCGGTCGCTATGTGTGTGCGTGAGAATGTGTGCCTTTCCGAGCGTCCTTGCTGCAGCGCGCGCTTTGTTTTGCTCAGCGCCTGTTGCGCCTTTTGGTTGTGGGAACGTGTACTTGGCGATCATCGCGACAGTGTTTATTATTTGATTGGATATAAGCTTGCTGTTTCTCTTCTAATAGAACCGATGGAGTGTAACAAAACACAATCAATAATCGACCGTTCATCGATACTTAATGTAACCATTAAATACACCTTAATTGATTGTGGTCTGGGATGAACTCGGGTAGGACTCTACCCGTTAGCAATAATATGTATGCTGTTCGGACGCTGTAAGCAATAAGACAAAAGCATTATGTCGGTGTACCTCTATATATACACGAGGCAACATAAAACAATCATCAATTGAGATAAATGGCAACTGTTATTGCCGCATCGCATCGTGGCGTCTTCTCGGTCGAATGTTTCCAGCGAACGAATGGCTCTGTAAATAAATAGCTTCGGAGCCGGCGCTGCTTCTTCTGTCTCCAGCATATTTCTGCTTGACGATAATGGTTACTTGCAAAACATGACAGGAGTACAAATATTTAGTTTAGTACTTCTCCTAGTTAGTGAACTGTTGTTAAGGGTAGAATGCAGTTCAGGTATGAAATATTTTATGAGATCATGATCTGTTTTATGTGGAGATACGACTGGTCCAAAGAAATGTGTAAATCGATAGTCCTTGGATGCTGATAATTTTCAACTGGATTTATCGAAGCATGGAAACTCATAGTTGGTGCAATTCCTCGACTGGTACTCTCTCCCCTTTTTGATCATATAAAAAATACGGCTTTTTATGATAAATTATCATCAACCAAAAAAAGGAACGCCTTGATAACTACCTTTCGTAGCGAAACTGGACCTTTATCCTTCGACACACTTCGCAACCGATTCTTAGTGTACAGGACAATCTTAGGGCTTGAGCTACGATCCTGCTTACTGACGTGGTTTCGGGCAGGCTCGGAGGAAACAGTCCAATATAAAACGCGATTTACTGAAAAAACAACAAAACAATTAAGAAAAATACAAAACGGCGTACCACAGATAACAAACGGTTAGGCTCAATCCAAAATATGTGTCAACATCCGCAACTTAAATTTCGAAACGTCAAAAGCACGTTTGGCGCACGTTTGTAGGTGGCGCAGTGATCGATGCTACATGTAGTTGGAGTGCAGTTGTCAAACACGTGTAGCAAATGAGTAAAGTTCAGCCGTAAACGAACCGTAGCTCTGGCTGGTTCTAGTTCGTATACCGGCTTCAGTGATACAACCGATTCTAATTAGAAACGATTGTGTCACCGGAGCCGGAATACCAACTAGAACCAGCCAGCATTCCAGCTCATCTTACGGTTGATTTTTTCTTGGAAACAATTGCATAAATGGCATTAGTTATCAAGCCCGTAGCGTGCGGTTGGCCCCCGTCAGGTATGCCAAACTTACCCAGTTAAGCTCAGCCGGAAATGAATCGGCATTCTGGCTGGTTCCAGTTCATATTCCGGCTCCAGTGACACAACCGATTCTAGTTAGAATCGGTTGTGTCACTGGAGCCGCAGTACCGGCTGAAACCAGCCAGAATTTCAGTTCATTTCCAGCTGAACCTTACTGGGTAGGAGGGCGCACAAATCTTGATCTGCTTTATAAAATAAGTGAGGATAAATTAGAATGGAGTGTCATTTCCAGGTACATAGTACAGTCGTGATTCCCCAGCAAAGTTCAGCCGGAAATGAACTGGAATTTTGGCTGGTTCCAGTTCGTATTTCGACTCCAATGACACAACCGATTCTAACTAGAATCGGTTGTGTCAAAATACGGCGATTTCCTTTTGGACAATAAAATTAGCCCGATTTTGAAAAAAAAATGCTCTAGACCCTTTAATTTGGTAATGTAAATTTTTAAAAACAGCTATTTTTAATCCGAAAATTTAGTTTGAATGGTAAAAATTGCAAAAAAAATTAAATGAATAAATGAAGGTCTGTAATCTGTGACCTCATTTTTCAACTTATCCTCAGAATCCAGGGGTCATTTACTGTTAATCAGGTAATAACCAGTAACTCACCTTAATTTCTTTCTGAATTTCCGATCCAGCTCGATTTGTCTTTATATTTCCACCAATCTCGTTGGAAATACATCAACCATGACGAAGACTGCCGTTTTCGAACGGCGGTACCAAGTATATTTTCGAAACAGTTTTTATTACGACATAAATGTAAATATATTCTAAACTAAGTGAAAGAACCGTGTTTCTATTAATATAACATCCATTAACATCCCCCAACTTTGGGCCTTATAGTGTACTTGACAATCTGTAACTGTATTTGTGTGTTCAACGATTTGTTTTCCTTCACCTGTCATAACTATTGATAGCTGGAGGAAAACAAATCGAAAAAATAGCATATTAGCATGGTGGATCGAACCCAACCGGTATTTTAGTCTCCGGAATAAGTTTCACATTGACACAGAGCATTTAAACACCATTATAGATACTTTAGGAAAGCGATTTCAAACGTTTAAATTGTCTGACAGTTTTCCATATGACAGGTGGAGGAAAACAAGCTCCCAAGTAGTGTGAGTAAAATCATTTGCATAGAACTCTATAAAGGGTTAAGGCTGATGGAACCGCTTGTCAAAATTGACCATGCTGACGAGATGTCAAAGTTGACACTGTACAGACAACTTGTCAAAATAGAGTGCTCATTGGATAACGCAGCCACCAAGCAAAAAGCTGAATAGTCATCGTCGCGATTGTTTACACAGTTGAAAATTGGAGTTCGAAGCGACAATTTAAACGCACAAATACGAGTTTGCCAGCGTTTTTTAGCAATCTACGCTGTATAAGAAGAGTTGAAGTTTTGTGAATAATCGATTTAACTTTCGTTGGTGTTACTTGATGTGAAGTATGAATTCTGTTGAAAACAATGAACAGAAGCAGGGAAACATATATTCTGAAGGTGATGTTTTGCACAACAAAGTGATACTGATAAGATTCTGTCAAATAATCTCAATTGAAGCCTATAGGAGAGTCATCTATCTATCTATCTATATATAAAAGTCAATGTTTGTATGTATAGGATTTATAGACTCCCAAACGGCTTAACCAATTGCCGTAAAAAATTGTACGTAGTAGGCGTTTGTTATGGAGCGTGTTTGTGTTCTATTGGTTGGAGATTATCTGCCCGCCAGATGGCGCTTCAGAACAAATTGTGTTTTCCTCCTATTTCGATGAAAGTCGCAGC
Organism: Topomyia yanbarensis; assembly: GCF_030247195.1. Taxonomy (NCBI): domain Eukaryota; kingdom Metazoa; phylum Arthropoda; class Insecta; order Diptera; family Culicidae; genus Topomyia; species Topomyia yanbarensis. The sequence goes on along the minus strand of NC_080670.1, from coordinate 202,893,431 downwards.
AACCCGCGATGGGTATTAGCTAGTACATTATATTAATAGAAGTGTGGTACCATCAAGGTTATATTGCTAAATGCATTTTCAATTCTGTTCATACCCTAGGATAGGATCCGCCAGCTGGCTTCTTCTTATATTTTACTAATCCCTGTTGAAAACGACATACCCCCACTCGACCAATGTTGCCAAAATATTTGTTTTGTTTCGGTCGTATATTTGTTCTGATTAAAATATTCTATATTATGTACCAATTTCATGGAAAAATCAAAGATTTAGTCTTTATATCCGCATTTAAACGATCATAACGTTTTTTCCATCGGAATACAGCAAAACAAAATAATATATATTCGTTGTTGGACATTACGAAAAATATCTTCACGCCTCTTCATTTTTGTAAGTTGCTTTCTGAGTCAAGCAACCTCTGTCACAAGAATAATTTTCTCTGTTCGGATTTATTTTAAATATTCTAAAACTACTTTTCTGCAAGGTTTAATTTTTGTTTTGGAGGAATGTATAGGTTTTTACATGTGATTGTTTCGCAGAAAACAGCAGTAGAAAATACACTCTCCTATTTACACCGATGATCGATTCAGTTGAAAACTGTAAAATTCAACTGTATCGATAATACCAAAGGAAGAACAAGAAGCGACTTCCGGGATAACTTTCTCCCTGTTTGCTCAGTACTTCCAATTTACTCGGTACTGGAACAAAGACAATTTTTACATGATGTTCAAAATATTTTCATACTTACGCTACACAGCCTGTTGATTTCGAAAAGAGGCATTTCCGCATTACTCCGCACACAGAACAGAATCCACGATAACCGCGCTACCGGATCTCTCGGGAATTTCAGTTCTGGATAATATGTTTGATTTCGTCTGCCAAATAATGCCTGCACTTCATAATTACAGACGGATGTTATAGAAAGAAAGCGGTATCTCGAGAAAACAAAAAAATCAACACGGTTAACAATCGTCGTTTTATGTTTGATATCACAATATGACAACACTTCCAAGCAGCCCTTTGGTACTTTTAGTTTCCAAGCCGAAGGTTTGCCTATGTCACTTTCGTCCAATCACGAGCTGGTTCAGAATTGGTTCAAAAACAGAAGACAGAGCTGGCGGATCCTATCCTAGTTCATACCATATGAACTATTCTCGCGTGCTTTTTATAAACGGCCAATAAGCATACTGTCAAATTTCACTTTGAGAGAAAATTCCGGACAAACCGTAACTCCTCAAGAGTGGACGTTGGCATTTTATAAAAGAGAAAAGTTTTTTTTTTCTTTCGTTTACTGCTGTCACTAATAATCGGCAATTGGCGGTTTGGCCAGAATTGAATTGAGCATGAGAAGAAGAAAAATGCGTAGATTTAGCAGCATTCATTAAATTCATTAAAGATCTGCTGCTGGTTCTGAATTTATACAGTCTTGGACTTCGACAGCCAGCTGGGTTAGTATCGACCCGATTCGACGTTTAAACTTGGAACAGACCATTTACACGCTGAATTTTGAACCAAACAAACAGTTTCTGGACTGAGTGTAAAAATGCGACATCTCAGTGTGCGTAGATAAATCAAATGTCAATTATCACAAATTATGAATTCAATACTAATTCGTCAAAAGGGCGAAAGTGTTTTTTGTAAACAAATTTGTTTCGCTCATTAGTCTGCTGCAGAGTGGAATTTGATGAAAAATATGCGTTAATGTAAATTTTTACCCTTCGTAGAAGTAATTTAAATTGTTTTCTGCTCTGGAATTATAGTAAATTAAGAGAAATCATCAAAATAAAAGTTTGTTTACAAATCTTATTCGCCCTTTTGCAAATTTAATATGGAATTTGTTTTTGAATTCTATTCGATTCTAGGTTCATTCTAATGTTTACGAAATTCATATAAAAATGCAAATGTTTTATAAAGTATTTTAGTGATCAACTTTTTTTCAAACTTGGGCTGAATGAAGTACCCAATTGGAGTGCGTTTCATCGGATTCATCGTTTGCAGCTTAAAACAATGCGCTTGATTGGCCTATTTTCATCGCCACTTTTGCCATCTATCAAAAGTGAGATAACTGCTGACGGCTTGTGGTTAGTGTTGTTTTTAAACGTTGTTCTAGCGAAAGTTCTTCCACGCCATCCACCGGAAGCGTGGCTCGTATTTCCCTACAGTATTTTCAGCATCAATGTTGCCCTCATCTAGAAGTCCGCCACGAGAATCCTTCGCTCCCTTTCAGTTTCACTCTTAAAGTGAAATGTTAAACTTTTCCGTGAAAGTATAATAAGTAATTGTTTTTCGAGTGTAGTTTGCCTTCTCGATGTTTCGCTGATAGTCGAGGCGGGATAGTTTTGCAACTTTCTCTGTGCGTTGGTATTGACTTTCCGACGCTCATCTCTGTAATTAGAAAGTTAAAATTACTAAGACGCTCAAAGGTAAAAGGGTTACAACTTAAATGGTGGCATCATTCAAATTGGTCAGGTCAGATGTTTATTTAATTTTAAATGACAAATGGCAGCACCCTGCCGACCCGTTCAGCTCTCTTGAGAATCCGGTTTCATCATAATCGTCCCAAAACATAAATCGCGCACAGAATCAATATCATAAAAGCAATAAGCTATGCCAAAGCCCTTCCAGTCAGTCAGTCACCCTTCGAGGCATTGAAACGTGCGACGCAGCAAAAATTAGGATCCCTAAATCAATCAAATGTTTTTTTTTTGTTGTGGCTCGTCGAAATCCAAGTCGAAATGAACGAAACATTTGTAAAAGGTTAGCCGGAATACTCAGACGATTCTCCATAATCTTTGATGTCTTTTTCATCGACTTAAAAGACCCATTGCAATAAAGAAAAGCAGTAACAACAACGAAAAAATGATACAAAACCAAATACAAACAACAAACGTTTTGATTTCATGCCCAACCCAAAACTCAATGATCCGGTCAGAGATTATTACCAGCAACAGAGAGAAAATTCTAACCCTTAACTAACCAGCAGGCAGAGGGGCTCACTTCGAACCATTTGATACGGATCGTCGAGAAGGTTGAAAACGATAATGTTGTTTCTGTCTCGAAAGAGAATAGCACTTGGCTCATGCTGTTCGATGGATTGAGTGCAAAAAAATAAGTCCACAATCCACTTGGCTGGGGTAAGCTTTTTGTCCTTTGTTCTTTAAGATGCCTTTGCTGGTCTTAGCACTGGAGCACTGTGAGAAATTTGATATCTTTAATTCGGAAAAAATTGTCATTTTTTTCATATGAATCGATGGCGGTACACTGATGCCCTTTTAACGGTAAGTTGGTTCTGAATTTAAAACTATAAGTATGGATAAAATATTAAAATCAAATTAAGTGTCTATTCGCCCTTTTTGTGAATGGAAAAAATGATGTCTTCATCCAGTAAAAAAAAAAGCGGGCGGATATGGTCAGGCGATTCAAACACTTTGACGTTTGACTCAACTCGCCTGTGCTAATTGCCCTTCGGAACAAATGCAATTTGCGGATGCGATTTAAAGGCAATTTCAATATTTAGACAGATTTTCTAATTATCGATAAATAACGTGCAAAAAATCAAAAGCAGAAGTGCGTTTTTCCACAAAAAAATCTTAAACATTGTTTGATTTTCCGCCGAATCCCGGGGAACGCCCCCTTAAGAGCACGTTGGGCGGCAAAAAATGACGGTGCAAACCGCCCAAATGTTGCATTTAAGATAGCCCCCCATTTGCTGGCAAATTGAGGGGCTATTAGCACAGTTAGCGAGTTAGCAAATAGCCTATCGTTAGCCGGCAACTTGCTCTTTTTGACTGGGGATTCACAAGTGACATTTGCAAATTACACGTTTATTATAATTAAGCGAATAAAATCATAGTTACCTAGAGTGTGAGTAGTGAGAAATTACCTTACATACATTTTGGTTGCATGGATTTTAGATTTCTTGTCCTAAAATGACAAAATGAGTTTTTTCTATAATGTCATTGAATTGTAATTGAACCCAACTGCCCCTAAAGATCCCTAGCGTTAGAGGAATCGCGCACATTTAAAGAGCAAACTTTGACTGAAAAATGCAGCGAGTGATTGATTGCATCGAACAATCCACCACGTGAGCGAAATGATTTAAGTAATAGCCATTTCCGCTATTATAGACGAACTTTGATGAACGATTTTTTCCTAGCGTGCTTCCAAACAGCTACAGAAAACATCCGGTTCCAAAGCGAGCAAAACACATGTTTTGCTCAGCTTATAAGGGACCGGTCAGTCACCACCGCATTGACAGGGCACATTACTAAACGGGACACGAGTGTGTGGGGTTGCTCCAAAGAAAATCCGATTGTTGGTTTCAGTGTTTCCTTGTGTGTTTTCCTGTTTGCTGTTCGTGATTCCACCGCAGACCGAGAAAAACCCCGATCAGTCGTCGTCCGGCAGCATCCTATCAGGCAGGGGCAACACTTTTTTCCCATCGCAGGACTCAACCAACCCCTCGAGAGCGAACGATGACGATGTGATGATGCGAAAGTGGTACTTGACACATGTGTGAGACGGAATTTTCGGAAAGAGGGGATTCCGTGTAGCAGCAGCAGTCCATTCCATAAGCTGGTCAACTGATGCGGGGAAACAGTCAGTGAGTGGATAAAAGTGAAAGCTTAAACTGCTAACGAGAAGCCGTTCGGAAAAGGTGCCGGGGGTTTCCCAAGCTATTTAGGAGTTATCAACTAGAGGAAGGGCAGGCAGGCAGGCTAGAAAGGATCGAAATAACAAATCCGTTCTCATATTAGTACAAAATGCCTGCAGGATTTTCGAATGTCAGGGGAAGAAGTGAGTTTCGAAAAGTTGATGGTTGGCAATTTAGCTTAATTGGGAGCGATTTAAAATCCATTTTCTCTGAGCTTGTGTTATTTGACTTGTACCATAATTGAGCAGTGATGTTGTTGATGATGAAAGTTTATCATTTGTAAGCTAGCAGTTTAATTGGGGTTTTAGAAGAACAATATGCTTGTTTTCCTACGTATATCTTCATCCCAAAAAACTTCGGAACGATTTTTAATTGATATTCTACGGAAACGTTTGACACTATTGCTCTTACTTGCCAATAGTTTCCACCAGCGAGGTTAGCATCTTTGACAGTTAATCCAGCAAAAGAATAGGGTTACACGGATACGAAAAACTACCAAAAGTTGAGCTCTTTTGACTCAATCTTGGGGTATCGTGAAATAAGGTAAAATTAGGTAAACCGTGTAGAAGGTGGTTTTCCTTTAATCACGGCAAAAATCACAACTCATTGAGGGGTTTTTTATACTCAACCTAGAGTTAAATTTACTTAAATTTAAGTTGAATCTACCTAATTTTGAGTATACTTCAAACAACTCAAAAGTACCTTATTCCATGGTAGACTCGGACTGAGTCGAATCTCTCTGTCTTTGTTTTTGACAACACTCATAAGTGCGAAAGCGACGCAAATAGGGTTGCCACCTCTGACGAGGCCTTCACCCGGAGATTTTTAGTAAGGTTCTCATTCAAATGGCCAAAAAGTAAGCAAAATTTGGAATTTTTAAGGCCAAAGAAAAAAAAAATACAAGGAAACAGTTTTAGGATCCATAAGGCTTTTATTTTCGTCTTCATTTACCATTTTTTTAAGACGAAAAAACAGAATGGCGCCCGTGGTGACGTTCTGTCTAGGGTTAAGAGCGCGTGGAATTCTAAAACTGCGTACAATCTGCTGCCTCAGAATCGATCTGAAACACAAAACTAAAAATAAGAACCTAAATTGAACTAGATTTATTGGGGGACCTACGCACGGGTAAAAAACTTCAAGTTTGACATAATGGTGCGATCTCAAACTTTGAGATCGATTTTTTAGCTCTTAACCACTTTCAGGTTCAATTCCGAAAAAATGGGCCTTTAACAGTTTTGCCCAAATTTTTTCGTTTTAAGCCATTTTCTGCGATTGATTGATAACTTACAATTAGTCCACGATGCCTCCACAGATCAAGCAGTAAATTATGTCCTCAAGACCTGTACTCATGTACAGTGCAACGCGAAGCATTCTGGGAAAGTGCCGTGAAATACGTTCTCTAGAAAAAGTTTCTACCTGAAGCGCGCGTCTCGAGCCGAGAGCATTTATGAACAGTTTTCTCAGTTTAGATAGATGTAGAATAGAATACACCAGCACTAGCCACTCTCGCTGCGCAAGATAAGCTGAACGAGTATTGCTCTTCACGACAGCCAACGGCAAGCACACTGCGATAATCACCCGAGGTGGCTCCAACAAAACAGCAAAGTTCTCCTTTCGGGCCAACAGATAGGGAACAGTCAGCGGTATTATCGGAAAAACTCGTTTGAAATAAATTAATTCAGTACCATAAAAGTGATAGTTATCCGTCGTCTCACCAGACCCGGAGAAATTGGAGTTAAACCCGGAAGCCCGAAGATCGCTTCCGAAAACCGGAGTCTCCAGGTCAAATCCGGAGGGGTGGTAACCCTAGACGCAAAACTCAAAACTACCTACATTTAAATTAAAAGAACTTATTCTGTGGGTTGTTTTATGCATTAAAATCAAATTAACCCAGTAAACGGAATGGCGACTAGACGAGTGAAAATACATGCCGGCTAGCGGTAGCCTATTGAAACATTGTTCTTGGCACTCTGCCATAATTCGCCAACAACCCGCCCCAATAGTGTGGGAAAAACGATTCTATAGGTAAGCAGGCCTTGGTTGTTGTGACAGGCAATCTAGCTTCAGTTTTTGGAAGAAAATAGATGAGAGCAGCGGCAAAAGTGCCGGTCACAACGCTGAAAACATGTTTTCTTTGATATTTATATACACAAAATTAAAAAGGTCATTCCAGCTGTATCAGTTAAGACCAAAAACATCACATAGCAAAAATTTAATCAACATTTAAGTTAGAAAAACACTCGGAAACGGATTGCACTTTTGTCATAATGTACAAATTTCGTAGCTATGCTTAAATTTTTATTCCATAACAACTAGTTTTAGTTATTGCTTTGAACAGCAGTTTCAACTAGTCGCAAAACAAGAACAACCATTCCAATCAACCATCTCGGTGATTAGGCATTAATTACTTCGCTACATCCACGAATAGTTAAAAATCGAATCGAACGGCTCTCGACCCGTAATGGCCTTAAGCGAACCTTTAACGACAAGCACGTGTTTATCCTCCCAGGCAATAATAATCGTTATCGTTCGTGGAGCTCCCCTACCTGCAACGCACGCACCCGGCCCTTAGAAAACGATTCCAAGCAGCAGCCGCGTCCCTGCTCTCGTGTTCCTATAGGCTGAAGATTTTCCTTATGATTTGGTCGCCGCCTACTTGCCACGCTAATTAATTGCTTCCCGGCCGATATTTCCGCTTATAATTATGTAATGTCGAGTAATAACAATAAACTACAAGCATCCCATTTGTTGGCACCAAATTATGCGCCCATTCGTATATTAGGCCCAAGGACTGGTTTCGGTGGGGACCTACTGCGTTACTGACTAGAGGGGAAAGGGTTCAAATCCTTTAAATTTGCTGAATTCGTAGCAATTCGCAGTGGGAAAACAATGGAAACAGCTGACGATTCTCTGTAGAAGTACGAGTTGCCATTGTTATGGAGTAGTTTTCGAAATTTGTGTGGGATGAGATTTATTCTTCTTTTTTATATTCATCCCATTCTCAGCCAAGAAATGTTTTGTCGTGACTAACGACTAACAGAGGCGGATCCTGAAAGGGTCCTGTCCCCACAAAAATTTTCAACTTCTTGAGAAATATTAAATCAGTTTCCATTTACAGTCATTCTGAACTCCACCCGCTCGAAGAACTCCCAGAGATTCGGCAGCGAAAAAATGACTGGCAGATTCTCAAGGGGCCTGGTTGGCAGAACTCTACCAAAATGCCGGAAAATACAACTGTTTCCGACAGAAACGATCACCTTTTTATTAACGGTTTTAATTACTTTTTATTCTGTCGAAATGTTTAATAAAATTGCTTGTTTGTCTAGTATAATGTGGTGCTATGTCCTTTCCATACAACACGAGAAGTAAAACGTGACTTATGTACAGTTGTGACTCGTTGGTTGGACACTTTTTAACTGAACCGTTTGATTTAAACAAAGAGAAACAAGTGAAACGGTACGGTGAAACTGCTCACCATTGCTGTCTACAATATATTTGTGTATAATGGGGATCTTTAATTTGGAAAAATTGTCAGTTTTTCATATGTATTGCTAGTGGGTATCGTTGAGAGTACACTCATATTATTTTTAAACCTTATTTATTCCTTTCTGACTTTCAAATTAAAAAAAAAAACAAAATCAGTTCAGCCAACAAACTGGCAATTGCCCTACTAAATGACGTATCTGCAAATATCTCGCTCGTCTTATTGTTAACCGGGACAGCATTTCACACAGGAGAATTTGGTACTTTTGCAATCCGCTAGCAGCTTGCAATCCCAAGTTTCGTCTGCAAACTATGGTAGATCTGATGAGGCAACCTATAGAGTCGTGTAAGTCGCATGGATTTGGATGTGTTATTGTACTAAAAGTAAACAAACTAAAAAATGTTTTTTTCAATAGTTTCAACCACATCTTATGACAGGTCGCAGTACAGAGCCAACTGACTGTGCATCCGAACACCTTGAACACACCTCCACTCACAGAACGTCTATCGGAAGCATTATTGGCCCAGTCAGCATCCGAAAAGACTTCCAGTAATAGTGCTGATTCGTTCGCACGAAAGACGAGACCAAAATCAAGCGATCCTTTTACATAACGTATTATCCTCTTCAAATGCACCCAATGCGCATCGCTGGAGCAGCTCTGAAACTGGCTGTAGAAGTTTACTGAAGCTGTTCCAGTCTGGTGGTTAAAAAAGCATACGCAAGCAACCAACAACTTCTCGAAACGGCTGCGTGGTTCGGTTCTGATCATTAACTTTCGGTATAGCTTCAAACGATTCTCAATGTGCGTTAAACACGGCTTACAGTCCTCCATTTTGAAACGCTTTAGAACGTTCTCCAGATATTTCCGCTGACAGCTTCATCACACCGCATCACCGAGAACAAGTTACACCGAAGCTCTGACACGTACAGAACATTTTTAACGGAACACTTTATTTGCTTTCCATTCACGACAGAGGTCACCTTCACCGTTACCGCTTGCTTTGCTACGATCGTTTCACCATCCTTAGCGATCGCGATCCCCACCGACTGCTTCAGCTCTTTCAATTCAAAGAACGACTTGTCATTTACTAAATGGTCGGAGCAACCGGAGTCGATGTACCAATTCACTCTATCCGATCTGTCAGATCAAACACTGCCCTTGCTGAACCCAGCGAAACACAATTCACGTTGTTCGGCTACGTGAGCTTTGGCTTCATTTACTTGCTTCTTCTTTTCACCTTCTTGCTTCTTTGCTGGACACTCTGTCAAATTGTGGCCCTGTTTTGCTTACAGCCAAAACATTTTATTTTTCTCTTCTTTGGCTGTTGTTTAAAGCCAGCAAAAGCTGCTTATTCACTTTTCACTGTACACTCCCCTGCCCATGCTCTTCCATTTTTCGTCTAGAAGCCGACACTTAACCAACTCCAGAGTGAGAACATCTTCCGGCATCGTTTCAATTGCCGTGACGACCGCCGAATAAGATGATCCGAAAGTTAGAAGAAGATGAAACACAACATCAAGCTCATCCAGAATCGCACCAGTGTCCCGGTATTAACGCACCAGTCTGTTGAAGCAAAGACAGTGTTGCTGCAAACTGCCTGTTTCATAACGGAGAGTGAGCATTTGCCGCTTCAGATGCATTCTGATCGCCACACTGTGCAATGCATTCAAACATTCGGTGCAATGCATCCCATACATCATTCGAACGTACTCTAATTGCGAATCATGAATCCGCCCCGCAAGCAAGGATTTGCATGTGCAGTCCTTCTTGGCTCTTTTCTCGCGTTCCTTTGATTTCCTATTCATAACCACCTGGCTATCGGCCGGATCTTCCTTCAGCTCATCAACATCCGCAGCGTAGCGCTGAACGCACTCCACAAGTTCATGCTCTTCCAACAGTACGAGCATTCTGAAACGCCATGCGGTAAAAATTAGAGCCGTCGAATACCGACCAGAAAAACCCGATCTTGTTTTTGCTCTTCCATCGATATCACTTCCACTTGACGGAACCGATAAAGCGCATCCTGGGCCCAAAACCTGAAGTGGTATTTCAGATGACCTAACGAAGACAAACCGACGAGAGCTTAATTCACTTTGAAAACGTGTTTAATGTAAGGTAAAGAAACGTGGAATGATAAACAAAATATTTTTGACGTTTTTATATCGGTCTTGCCAGTGGTGCCACTGAGAAGTGGGGGCAACGTAGCTCATAAGATAGGTACACTGAGAAAAAATGCATAGTTAGCATACTTTCTATTCCGGTCTCTTTTCTTCTGCTGTAATTTTTATGCATTTTTATGGATATACTTCTAGTAAGCATTCAATGAGTGGATAGACCAAATATGTACATAGCATAGCATAGCACGAACACCTGCACAAATCGTAGATGGAGTTGCAGAACTGAGCATATCCACTGTCACATCAGACTTCGCCGCGATCTACAATGACGTAGACCCGCTCAACTCCACACACCTGGCCACTTCCTTACAAGCGTTTTTTATTTTATAATAGTCCTATCATCTACTTAAGGAAAACGCTCGGAACCGAAACAGTTTTCATAGATGACGGAGATATCAAAAGGTGAAAAAACGTGCGTGATTTTTTCCGCAAATTTTAGTATAAAATAGAAAAAAAAAAACAAAATAAATAGGATGGATCTCACCACCTACGACACTGCAGCCTGTACACTGGCCTGGGCACCATGTCGCAATCTCCAACCACCTTCCGGACAATTCGCTAGAGAAACGACAGCCTGCAACTGCATTGGACATTGACGTGCATAATTTTATTGTTCTTTATCTCCGCCAGTCAAACGGAAGGAAAGCGCAGCTGCGATCCAGTATGGTTCCGGAACAGTTGGGGGGAGATCAACACTTGTCGCTGCTAGAACACTTCCCAGTCAAAAAGGGCAAGTTGCTGGCTAACGAGGGGCTATTTGCCAACTCGGATGCGCTAATTGCCCTTCAAATTGCCAGCAACTTGCACTAGACAAACAAAATACAAGCGAGAACACGCCAATTGTTTAAAAAAACTATTTTAAGCTTAAGCCAAACATGAACCGCCATGAATGAAAAACATGAAAAACGCAAAAACAACCAAGTCTTTTTCAGCCGCCAGAAAATTTGTCTAAGTGTTGAAATCGCCTTTAAATCGCATTCGCAAATTACATTTGTTCCTAGGGGCAATTAGCACAGGCGAGTTGAGTTAAACGTCAAACTGTTTAAATCGCCTGACCATGTTCGTCCGCATTTTTTTTGACCGGGACATTTAGTGTCATTATAGAATATAAAGCAGATATAATGGTAGCGTAATGTGGGTTTATTCGTTTTGCCGTGAAAGACGAGGCAAGGTACCACTGTCCGAGACTTACTATAAAGGAATTTTTCGCAAAACAATATTCATATCATGTGAAAACGTAATTCCGTTACGGATATTCATTACAATGCATTATAAGGAAGTTAATTACGGTTCTAAACATTAGGTAATTTATTTTTTTTTCCTTTTTGTTCATCGTACTGAAAAGGAAACATAAGAAATCGTTAAAAAACGTTGCGGAAAATGACAGCAAATTGAAGCTTTCTAATAGCATGTGTAGCGCCAATATCAGGCTTTATAATTTGACATTTGTACACTGGTGCTATATAATACCATTAGTAACGCAAAAGCGGGCTGTCAATCTGTGCACAGAAACGGTTCTTTAAGACTACCCTATATGTAGATCTAAAACAGCTGTTAGGTTGCGTTATAATGCTTATTGGTTACTTGGGTAAAACGCGACTTCAGTACAGTTGTGATTCGTTGGTTGGACGTTTTTTAACTGAATCACTTGATTCAAAGAAGCAAGTGAATTGGTACTGCGAATCTACCCGCCATAGCTGTCTACAATCCTGAATGTATATTATGTCACCCGGTAGGGTAATAATGTAGCACTGGGTGGAAATTTCCCTATTTTTGGTTACTCTCTCCGTAGAGTGTGTTTTGGTACCATAATGTTAACCAAAGAGAATAGGAAAAGAGACGAATAGTGTGAAGCCAAAAATACCTTATTGAGCAGACCAATCGTGCAATGTAAATAAACATTACTCATGCCTGAGTTGGAGGAGATAAGTATTGTAAATCTATCAAAAAAAAATTTGAATTTTCGTCAGAATTTAGTGCAATCGTGATTGTAAGGTGCATTCTAGAGTCTATGTATGAGTAAAAACAAGTTTTAGAATTATTTCATCTCTTTGTTTCGAAATGCACATCGTTTGATATACAAATTCAACGATCGACAAAAGGTTTGTTTTCAAAATATAATAGGAGTCATTTAAAGTGCTGCCTTTGGAAACGGTTGCCAAATTCTAGTGTTGAAATCATCGTAAAGGGAGTGTTGCCGTTTTACTGATTTTCACTCTGCGTCTCTTTCACTATTCTCTTTGATGTTAACCAATATTCCACGTGAGTGCTGGCAATTTTCATTAAATCTTGTGTGTTTTGCTCTTGTGAACGTTTCGGTAGGTCTAGATAGAAGTAGAAAATTCTGTTACATATTTGTGTATAATTGTTGGGGTTTAGTTAGATCTCAATCCTTCTTGAAAACTTGTACTGAATCCGCTATTCAGATAGCGACGGCGGTAGTAGAATGCGGAGTTTATGTTGGTTATCCGACGCAGCGAACGGGTGACCGATTCTTACCTCGAAAGAGAGAACGTCGCGAGATAGTACGAAAAAAGAAAAACGTCTTACGAACGTTACCAGCCCGTGCGAAAATCCAGTTCGCGCGTGAGAAAAAACCGACTACGGAAGAGGTGTGCCGAACGGATTCTCACAAATGTGCCGAATGCCCGAAATGAGGACAACCTGCCAGTAGCGGCAGAGCGAAATTTTTTTTCAGGGTAACGGTAAAAGTAATTTGTTTTCCTGTTTCTTTGTTTTGCGGCTACGAAAATTTGGAATTTCCGGTAGCGGAATCTTGGTCACACTGTCAATTAAGGTTTAGACACAGAGAACAAAATATTTTAAAAAAAACGTGTGTAAACATTTGAATTAATATACGATAAACACTAGCGTCGCCAAACCAACTTATCCCAACTATCCGTCAAACTCATTCCGGAACCGGTTCGAAATCCTGAATGGATTTAGTATGGAATTTTGCTCAAAGAAAACAACCGATTCCGAATCAATCGGTTCATGCATTTGAGCTGGAAGTTCATACTGGAAGTCCGGTTCTGGACTAGTTTGACTGGGTAGAGGCATAACCGCTGTCAATTCAGTCGAACTCAGCCACAAAAAACATGACAGTAGCGCACCTAGTTTTGATATCCCAACTACCTTCGAAACCGTTTGAGATTTTTACACAAGTTGAATGCTGATTGACGTCTGTTCTCTGTGGTTTAGATATGTGGAAGCCAGGAACGCACGCTTGTTGCTAGGCACCGACGCGCTTGTTTACATGTAGAAAAAATGGAATTCGAAGTGAAAATTCCAACGCACAAATGAGAATTTTCGGACATTTTCCTTCGTTCATCTGCATATTGACAGAAAATTTGAAGTTTTGTTAGCAAACGATTAAAGTTTCGCAGGTGTTTTTTGCAGTGCTGTGTGATAAAAGTGCACTGAAAATAAAAAGAAGAAAAATAAGTGTTTCGAAAAGAAACCCCAAGTGAAAAGGGGTGATATTTTCACACAGAATAAGAGCTACAGATGGCATTTCGTCAAAAACTCGGGTTGATTTTATAGGAAAATGTTCTAGTTTCCTCAAATAGCAGTTTCGTCGTACACCGGCAAGGTTAGTGTATTGAAAAACGTCTTTTTATATTTGCTCTAGTCTGATACATGGTTATAGGCAGGGGAGATGATGTGTGTGGCGTAGCAGCTATGTTGTGGCTCACTTGTATAATATCCTTAAGGGTCTGCCGGGCATTTCCCGGTCACCGTGGAAAGCGGATAGCAGTATTTTGCGCGATTTGTACGAGAATTCTGGCAAAGAATTCGCTCAAATGCAACAACCGTTTCTGACAGAAGCGGTTAAACTAACCGATGCTGCTCACTTTTAGCCAAAATCCAGCCAGGAATGTACGGCCAGGATTTCTGTACGCTTCTTGCCACATCTTTGTCAGATGTTTTGCTCGATTCGTGCTAAATTCTACCAGATAGGAATTGCCAGGATCTTTGCACGGTTTATTTCCGAGTAATGCCAGGGTTTTGCTCGGTTCCTGTCAAAATTTGCCAGAAAACGCGAGCGAAACCAAATTCGCCCTAGTTCAATTAATCCGACAGGATGCGCGCAGAAATCTGACAGGGCTGCCAAACCAAGACTGACAGAAAAGGCCCATTCGGATTTCACTCTGCTAGCCTCACTTAAATTTACTGTAAACTACCTCCTTGGTTTAGGCTCAATCTCGTTCGGCTCAGTTTCTCGCCTTATTCATTGCGGCTTATCCCAAACCCACCATATGCTACAAGATTTAGAATAAAACCAACTTTTCCGCTAACGGCTTCTTCACTTTTTCTCGTTAGAAATTTCAGCCATTATTCCTTCGACAATCTCACAGCTCGACCATCTCTCGGTGCCAAAGTAATTCAGCTCAATGGCTTGGAAATAACTAGATAAAGTCGTTGCCCCTCCCTTCACCCACGCGCCAGCGTACGTCAAAGCGAAAAGTAACACATGCTTACATGACACCCCACATAACACGGAGAGCCACCGAAATGGAAACATCTTCGCGCGGGGCCCCTTTCGGAAGCAAACTTTGAATTCGATTTTGACCAGTCTTATTATGACACGAGGTTTCCCGTTCCATTATTTTTTTTCATTTTTTTGGCACCCGCCTGCTTCGTCCGGAAACCGGAAACTTGAAAAAAAAAAGCTGGTTTGATAAGGCACATCGCTGGATGGTGTCCTCTACTACTCGGTACTACTAGTCTACGTTGCATCGCCGATATTCTGCGTCATCAAATATTGTCTGATAATAAAAAATAATAGGAAAAGTATAGGAGACAAACATACTTTGTGAAAGATTTGGGTACGGGGGTATGCTGCTGGAATGGTGTTTGGAAGGGGGATGCAGAAAGTAAAATCTCACAGTGATAATGGAATATGAATGTACTTTCTGCCAACGCTGTTGTGTGGCGAAAGTTTTTCCATTCCAGTCTTTTTTTTTTGCAGTAGCAGCAGCACCAGCAGTAACCAGAAAAAGAGACAGGCTCAGAGCAATGCTGAATCCAAATGTTTCTGCTGACAAAGACAGGCAGTAGCAGTAGCAGCCGGTGCGCATATTGGAACATGTAGAGCGCAATTAAAAGTTTTCCAGGATTGAGCCATTCGATGCACGCGTTTCACGGAATTTCAAAACCGTGGGATGGATGACAGACCGCGGTGCGATTCAGGATAAGGTACACACTGCCGCTCTTCAATTCCGAGATAGGTTGGGATTTAAAGGTCGCAGCATGCTGGGATCAGAAATGTTTAGGTTAGAAAATTTTAAGATTCTTTAATGGTTTTTGAATAGGAACGATTTTACTTGATAAACCCCGAAACTTATACGGATTTTAAGAGGAGTTAGGATTTGAACCTGACTCAGTTTCTCATCAAAGCTAAAGGACACTAATTTGGTAACTATTCCAATGCTGTGTATCATAGTATAAAACAGTCAAACGTCAATGTTAGCAAGCTAAGTCGGAGGATAGCTCCGTTGTCTTCTCGTATCAATAGACCGTTGATGTAGATGAAGGAAATCCGTTCCAATTCCATTCGACCTAGTCGTGCATTGTCTGCAATCAACGAGAAATGACGAAAGGCACAATTTGGAACGGAAAATTACTTGCGTGTGTAAGTACTGTGCATCATCTTTAGCTGCCGTTAGTCATTATTGCTATACACTATGGCTAGCATTCCAGATATCTGCTACGGATACGTTGAATGACTTTTTTGTAGCTATAGTTTTCATTTTATGGTTTTATAATTTCTCAAAACTGTCAATTACAATGGGAAGTTATTTAAAATTAATTTTCTTTTAAAACCAATGGAAACCATTTTGAGACTATCTAAAACAACGAATACTACTTCTTCAACGAGTCCCGGTTGTGTCCCAAACATCACCTGCCCCTAGTTTTTCAACGTCAATTATTGCCACTGTACTGAACAGGATAAATATATTTTTGTGCAATTGGGTCATTAAATGCGGAAAAAAAAACTTTTTTTATTACATACATCGATAAAGCTGATTTTCGTGATCGCAACAATGTTTTTTTCAACTCAGGAAACGTGAAAATAATATTAAAATTTAAAATAAAGAAATATGTTGACAGTCTGGATTTGACACTATCAGAAGCATTTGACATATCGAATTTCACGACAAATGATGCCCTGTCAGAAAAAATTAAGGCATGTTTTCTCAGTTTTCCCGCAGGGTTATTTTTATTTGACATAAACACCATCCAATGCATAGTTTTTTTCAACAACACTCAATGTCTTGATAGGCCAGACCACAGTTTTCCTATGTATGGTTGCCAAGTTTACATCAGATTTATTTTAAAAAACAAAAAAATTGTTTTTACGTATTACAACGAAATTTTTGTTGAAATAATGTTATATTATGTATATTGGACCTAGAATTTATCGAATGGAACGGAAAACTATATATAGCTTAATGACCCAATTTGCTAGAGAATATTCTAAACAATTGCGTAACAGATTCCATTGAGGATACGATTACTATAAATTACAATAAAAATTATTTTGTAAAAACAACCATTAGCTGTTCAACAAGCGAGCATAAATTTTATTTAATTATTAGCGCCTCCCATTTGACAATGGTGCATCTTTAACACAGGTAAAACCAACTGTCCACATCAAAAGTTCTCCATTTTACGTTTGAGCGTCGTAGAAGCCACAAGTATTTTGCCGTTGGTGATCCGCTCGTTAGTTCCTAGAAGGAACGCTCCCCGCTAGCAGTAGTTAACGAAAAGCGCTCTCCAAATTGCCTCCACCACAAGACGTGTTAAGAAGCCGCACTGTTACTGACACCGAAACGGCAAACTGTAAAAACTTATTAGAACCACACAACTATTCTCGTAAGAATTTGAATTGAAAATTTCATTTTTTCTTTGGAAAATGATTGCCTTCTCATCGGACTCATTAGTGTTAGTGTTTGGCAGCTGAAGCCGCCGAGTTGTTTTTAAACGTCAATTATTGCCGCTGAACTTAACGGCTGGATGCTGCTGGCTCTAACGACGCTGATTCTCTCTGGATAAAGACTCGACTCGTTTGTTTACCATTTATCTGGCAGTGTCTTTACAATCGAGCAAATGACTTGTCAAATGCAGAGTTGAATGTATAGAGAAGCGCGAAGACTGAAGCCGAAAGTTCCAATCTAACCCAAAACAACGGTTCCAAACGAGCAATGTAAACAAATATGGCCAATTTTGGAAGTAACTTTTGTGGAGTATTGAGATTGAAATATAAAGAAATGTATGTAATTATGTTTACATACGAAGCGTGTAAACTTTATATACATACATAATAACTTTAATGATGCAAATAAAGTACGAGAAAATTTAAACACATTTTAAACATTACAAAGCCATTGCTCGATTGTCTAGTCCCTCATTTTATATAACTGGTAGATGCGAAGTCTGAACATTATAAACTTATCGACTAGTTTTTTTTCCTATTATCGTGATATTCGTCATAAATATTAATGTTGAATGGCATCAGCAAACTACCAACTATGTGACAATGTCGCTATTACCCGAATAGAAATGTACAGTAACAAAACCTTGATTTTCACTGTGACAGTACAGTATTTTTACAATAATTTACAGTAAGTTTTAGTGTTATGCTACAATACAAAAACAATAAACTTTAACGTTTTTATAGTAAATTTCAATGTAAAATAGACTTTTACAGTGAAAAAGGGGGGAGGTTATGTATCTTAACATTAAAAAAATCAGTTTTTCTTCATACATTTTTTTCTCGAAAACAGTAAAATTTAATGTGAATGCACTGTATCAGTTTTTTGCTGAACAGTGAAATTTATTGTTACATGAAATTTTATTGTAAATCTACTGTGAGAACTTGGCATCGAACAATGTTGAAACAGTAATAACTATAATATTTATTATTTTATGATTGTTTGTAGGGTAAATGCTATTGTAAAATTCTATCCGGGTACTCATCAACTGTATTTTCGATATATCCTCTCCAGTGCAACGAAAAACATTTACACAGACTCAGTTACGTGAATCAATGCGTTTTCGAGTTGCATGATTGAGTATTTTGCGAAATATTTCTCAAAAGAAATTTGTCAAGCATTCATTAAAATAACAAGTCACTCGCTGTTTACACGGTTAAATAAAACAACCTGCAGAATAAGTTCTTTTAACTTTTGAGTTGTGCGTCGCTTTCGCACTTATTAGTGTTGTCAAAAACAAAACGAGAGATTCGACTCAGTCGAGGTCTTCCGTGGAGGAACGTACTTTTGAGTTGTTTGGGGTATACTCAAAATTAGGTAAATTCAACTTAAATTTGAGTATAAAAAACCTATCAATGAGTTGTAATTTTTGCCGTGGTTAAATGGAAACTACCTTCAACACGGTTTACCTAATTTTAAGTTCCCCCACGATACCATGTGATTGAGTCAAAGGAACTCAATTTTAGGTAGTTTTTCGTCTCCGTGTACACAACACTCCTAGTTGCCAAAACGAGCAGACAAAACAACTTGGTAAACCGTGCAGCCAAATTCACTGTTTTTCTATCCGCGTGTCTTTATATTTAAAGCATCGTCTTTGATCAAATGTTGCAATCTGATGAATGAATTTTGGAAAGTATTGTGATAGTGAGTTTAAATATTTTGAATAAATTTCTGAATCGAATCGGTGAGCTCAACGGCCGTCTAAGGCAGGGTTGCCATATTCACAGATTTTTCTGGAATGTCACAGATTTTTTTTCATAATTTTTCACCACAGATTCTTTTTTACAGATGACAGCTTTTTGGCAATTTGATAAAAAAAAATCACAGATTTTCACAGATTTTTGGAAATATTGCGATTTTTCACAGATTTTTTCGAAATTTATCACAGATTTTCACAGATATTTTACTTGTTTTAGTCATCACAAATGGTAAAAAGATTTTCTTGTATTGTACGCTATAAATGCAACATATTCCCTTACGAGGCACACGGCATGTAATATTTTGTCATTATGGTAAATGGAGCCGGAATACTAATCAGAACCAGCCAGAATTCGGGTTCATTTCCGATTGATCTTCCGGTAACCATCCGATACCCTTCAGGAACCTCTGTTTAAGGGGTATCATTTCGATGCGGCTTAGCCGCATAACCGAGACCTAGGAGGTGAGGAGGTCGTTGAACCACCGTAAGAAGCAACCGAACCTGTGATCCACTCGTTTGGCCGGCTTACTCAAACATAGGGGCTGTGTCTAGTTTAAGGACAGCAAGTACAAAAGCGATGTGACGTGGGCACATTGGGTGGTGGAATCAAAATAAAATTGGCAACGCTAGCAAAATGTAAACACAAATGAACACTCCGGATGAACCCGAAATGCATTACAGTATAGGTGTTCACATTCGTCAAGTTTGAGTGTGTTGGTTTGTTGCTAGTGAAATTAATCATGGCGGCCCAGGACCGCGAAGCACTTAATCAACAAACCGACCAATCGAAACGAAGCTTGTAAGCACGTGGTAAAAATAAGTATGGCGTCCGGGATCGCAAAAGAGCAAATCAATATTAATTCGTCAAAAGGGCGAAAGTATTTTTTGTAAACAAACTTGTTTCGCTCATTAGTCTGCTGCAGAGTGGAATTTCATGAAAAATATGCGTTAATGTAAATTTTTACCCTTCGTAGAAGTAATTTCAATTGTTTTCTGCTTTGAAATTATAGTAAATTAAGAGAAACCATCAAAATAAGTTTGTTTACAAATCTTATTCGCCCTTTTGCAAATTTAATATGGAAATGTTTACATCACCAACCAATCAGAATGAAGTATGGGACCACGTGCTTCTGTTTTCTTCTTCATTTCTTCTTGTTTGCCCGAAAAAAGTGACAGCTGATGCACACATAGAAAAAAAAAATGTGTACACCTGTATACACCTCGGGATGAACCTATCGTCAATTGACATTTCGACGAGTTTTGATTCAAGCCAATAATAGGGGCACTAGGCATTAATAAATTTTTGCGCGATCTGGTAGGAAATATTCCCAACAATTGCGTAATGTAAAGGATACAATTACCATAAATTGCGATAAAAATGATTTTGTAAAAATCATTGGCTGTGATTTGATTGGTAGTCCACTGTTCAACAACGATCAAAAGTTTTGCAATCAAATGTAATTTTTCACTGTAAAGAAAAATATTCAAAACTATTCCTTCCTTCATGGTGGAATCCTGAAAAGGGCTGAGATAAACAGAATAATAAGTCGATCCGCCACCTCTAAATTTCCAGAATTGATAAATATGTCAACTAGCACGGCACAAGAAAATAATTCGGTAACAGCATTCTCTACTACCTCGCACGGAACACACAAATTATTCCAATGCAGCTTCAGCTCTATGTCTCACACACGTTGATTAACATTAAAAGTAGTTTGTGAACTATTTAAACTGGTTTACTGTTTAAAATATTTGCAATTCGTTTAGTAACAGGAAAATTAATAAGGTTCAAAGTGTACGTAACGCTTCCGTCTTGAAAAAAATAAAATCACACCCAGTTGTAACCCGTCAGGGTAACAATTTAGCACTGGGTGGAAATATACCCTTTTTTATGTAGACATTCCGTAGAGTGTACTTGTTTACTAAAAATTATGCTCACCGCTGTTCGATACCGTTCACATTTAGTTGTAAATTTTTGTTCATTTTCGCGTTTGTGAACGGTTATGTGCGTGAAGATAGGTGTAGAAAATTTAGTTAAACATTTGTGTATACGTAACATAGGATTTAGTTAGGTTACCGCTCTCCTTTCGCTGAAAAAGTGGTCTGACTATGCTGTATCATTGTAATGACAGCTATCCGACGGTGCGTTTTTTTGGTGTTTGTTTTGGTCGTGTTAGTTTGTGATGAACCACGGTACTAAACAGAGGTCCGTTTTTTTTTTCGAGACAGTTTTCCGCCACTATTGCAGTGAAGTAAGTAAGTGAAGTGCGCGTGTAACGGTGGAGGATCAGTCAAACGAACCAAGCTTTCCTTCACAGTTAATTGCCAAGGAGAACGAAGCAGAGCGGACAAAGGTTCCCCCTGGGAAATTTACTGCGGTGACTTCCGGGATCGTTTACGGCGAGTAAACGATCCGGCGATTCGTCGCCAACGTCGCTAGCAAAGCTCATCTCCCTAGCTAAAAGCCGAGGACCGCTGCCGGAGCAGCCAACGAAAATCAGGAGAACTCGGCTATTACTGTCCCGGCCGGTCGGACGAAACTGCCCGCAACAGTGAATCACCAGCAGCAGCAGTCGTGGAGAGTGGGAGAATAAAAGTCGGTAAATTTAGTTGAGCACAGCAGCGCGAGAAGTAATAGGCGCTGCTCAGAGACGACCCAGAAACGGTTAGTTCGATGAGGAGTGCCAGAGAGTGACGGATGAGAAAAATGCTGCCAGAAGCCGGATGTTAGTGTCAGAACAGAGAGAGCGGTACAAGGAAGCATGAGGAGCTGAAAAAAGAATTCACCGCAGAAAGAAAAACGAACTTCTCAAACACGGTAGTGAGCAGCTGCACGAAACACTTCACCGAACTCTTTTGAAGGTATGGGAAGAAGAAATGCTAACTGGCTAGAGGGACACAGACTGGAGTGCGCCAATTATCGAGGAATATCGCTCCTCAATTCGGCGTACAAAATTATGTCACGTATTCTGTTCAACAGATTGAGGCCCTTTGAGGAGTCTTTCGTCGGCGAATGCCAAGGTGATTATCGTGAAGACCGATCAACAACGGATCAAATGTTTACCCTGCGACAGATACTAGATAAATTCCGGGAATACAACTTGCAGACCCCCCTCTGTTTATTGATTTCAAAGCGGCGTACGATTCAGTGAAAAGAAACGAGTTATGGCAGATAGTGGTAGAACATGGTTTTCCGACGAAACTGATTAGGCTGATTCGTGCAACGCTGGATGGATCGAAATCGAAATCTTGAAGGTGCCATCAGGAGAGCAGGCGTGCAAAGGAACGATACCATCGTCACTCGGTCGCATATGCTCCTAGGATTTGCGGACGATATTGATATCATTGGACCATCGACCGCCGAGCCGTGGAAGAGGCATTCGTGCCTTTTAAAAACGGAAGACAGCAAGAACTGGTCTCACAATCAACACCAGCAAGACGAAGTACATGATAGCTGGAAGAATACGTTGGTCCAATAGTGATGTTGGTGGTGAAGTGGTGTTAGGTGGTTATAAATTTGAAGTAATGGAAGAATTTGTGTACCTTGGAATTCTAGTGACGTGCGATGATGATGTTACCCGCGAGGTGAAAAGGCGTCTTGCTGCAAATACGGCTTTTTACGGACTTTGTAGCTAACTAGAAGTTTACAGACGAAGACAAAATTCGCGTTGTACAAGACATTGATAGTTCCGGTTGCCTTGAACGGCCATGAAACGTGGACGTTAAAGGCAGTTGAACGTAGAGCGTTCGGTGTCTTCGAACGCAAGGTACTGCGAACAATACTCGGCGGTAAAGAAGAAAATGGCATCTGGCGGCGTCGCATGAATTACGAGTTATACCAAGTATATAAAGGAGTGGATATCTAATAAAAAACGGCAGGCTGCGGTGGGCTGGCACGAATGCCGGAAGAACGACAGGCGAAGATAATATTCAGTAGAGAACCGGGAAGAGGCCGACGACTCCGTGGCAGGCCGCGTACACGATGGCTGTTTGCAGTGGAAGAGGACCTAAAAGCACTCAATATCCAGGGTGACTGGAAGAGATTGGCCCAGGACCGGGTCCAGTGGAGAATTCTTCACTCGGCGTAGATTCAACGAAGCGAGTTGTTGTCTAGTATCAAGTAAGTAAATTTAGTTTGTTTGTTTACTTTTTGTTACGAAAATCCGAAATTCTGTAGAGGCACCTAGGCCGCCCTGGAATGAATGGTCCGCCGGGCAATCAAGAACCCGAGTAGTGGTCAAACCGCTACTTACACACTTAAATTAGATTACGCTGTTCGGTAATTTATTTTGGAAGCATTGCGTGAAATGATCTCAAAAAAGAAAGTAATGACGACAGCGGATTTTGTGGAAGGATCCCGCATAAGGAAAACAGTGCGGTGTAATACGGAGAAGAGGCAGGACCTCACTGTCGTACCAGAAAAAAAACCCTGTGTCATGTAAAATCGTCGATGATGAAAGCTGCTTTACAGCTTTATCCAACAAAATACAACGATTTTGTCCTCGCTGACGATCATTGTTGGACAAATATTCATACTGCAGCATCCAAATCACGTTTTTGAGTTTTCTTCTCGAGAATACGAATGGTCAAAACTACACGCTAATTGCATTCGTCTCATTTTTAAACATTGTGTCTACTCATTAATAAGCAATTCTGGTGGGTTTGACAATTACAACTGCATTAGGCAAATGAACAATCGGTTGCGTGACACATCCCAATTAGCGCTCGCCGTTAAGCCTAATGAATGCGTGCAAAAACCCTACTTACCTTTTTTGTTCCGTGGCAAAGAACCCGTACGGCGAGATAACGGTGATAACACAGTTTTAATTGACGACTCGTTCGACGATCGCCATTTTGATTGGACCAATTTGTGATATTTATATAACTTTTATTCGTCCGGGCTCCGAAACGCTTTCCCAATTGGAGGGGGGGGGGGGGGGTTGGCATAGCAAAACTGGTTAAAAGTGCAAAAGTCGTTTTTTTTTCTGTGTCTCTCTCTCGTTGTTATACAGTGTTTTTATTAAATAATCTTCCAATTAATGCTGAACTTCTAGTTTTTTTGTTGTCTTTTTTTTTGGTTTGCAATCAACCCGTAGCTGGGCTGTGTATAGTTTTGCAGCCGTCATAAATCCCTATACGCGCCCCCTGCAATCGAGATTCATTTGACCACTACGCGCTCCACGGTGTTCAGTGCAGTTGGGAGTTGGCTAATTGGATTTTTTTCTCTCGCGAATTTGTTTTTATGCGTATAGGTGTACATATTTGAAATTCAAATGCGAAGGGTTTTTTTGTGCCTCTCACCAGTGGCTGCTTGTAGTCCGGGTTATAATTCATAATTATTCGGTATGGTTACATGATTTTTACTCGTAAAAGTAAGAATTGCGCAGGCTTAGTTTAATGTGTCCTTTTTTGTAATGTTTGGCAATTTGGAAATAATTTATTATAAGTTTTGTTCCACGTGTTATGATATAGTTTCTTTTCTTCTTTGTTTTGACTAGTAAATTTTACTAGGCATGTACTATTTTCCCATTCCCCCTGCTATAGAATAAAAGTCTTTTCATTCCTTCAAGTGTGAAATTTGCTGATTTGTGGATTCCACAGAATTTGATCATTTGCTCCAATTTTACCTAGGGGTTTTCTGTATTTTTTTACAGTAATCATCTTCAAAGTTTATATGTATGATTCTTAATCTCAGCTTTACCTGTGCAGCATGTTAAACTTGTGAATATCTGTTTTATCGAAAATCAAAACAATATACATAAAGCTTTCTCACTTACATACTTCAACGATAATGTTAGCTGCAAATTTACTATATCCTAATGTCACCTTTTAATTAATATTATGTGCACTTTAACTCCATGAGAGTAATTTGTTTTGATGAGCTTATGTTGGCGTGATGTCTATTCAAAAATTTGCTTCCTTTCTGTCGATTGTTCCACACTTGTCATCTGATGCTCGACTGGCCTACTTCGTCGGTGGAGCAAGCAGCTGCTACTGTTTTTCTTATACGGGTGATATGTAATGACACTTGGGTAAACCTTGCAATTAAAAGATTTAATTGAGATTCGCCTATTGTACGCATTCTGAATTCTCACTTTTTTCGCTTCCCTTGAGCCTGGAAGGCGTTTTTCTCCAAATTCTTCGTGAAAATGATTTGATTTCCTCCAAATGCAATTGTCAAAGCGGGTCAATACCAACTAGAACCGCTGAATTGGGTCATAACGCAATAGTTCGACGTACAGATGGCGTATCACCAAGACTTTGGTTGCTACAACTTTTTGTCAGAGTGCAGGATGCACTGAATTTTATTTAGACACAAATAGGACAATTCCGACAATGGATATCATTTTCTGACGAACATACCTCCGGAACGAACATACCCACACGATTATCCAACCTATATCTAGATAATCGAACTAATTTTGACAACCGTCAGCCTCATCAAGCATATCACGACAAATCTTCAAACTATGCTGCAATTTCCTTCCAGGATCTAGTTGCAAAACTTCACTCGCTTCAAAGCGACAAATTCATAACTTTCATTTCGCATAATGTCACATCTCACTATAGTGCGATTTTCCGCCTGGTGTAGTTTCATCTCTCTTTTCGTCCCATCCCCATCTGATTCCTCATAACTACAATCCGTCGCTTCACTGTGTAATGGGGTTGGTATGGGGCTAGTCTAGGAGAGGGAACGGCGTCTACCATCGCCAACGACCACCACCGCCACCGACCAGAGAGACAGTTTTGGTTGGCGTTTTAAATTTCACTATTCACTGAGCTTAAAATTTTAAAATTTAATTTAATTTGAATAAGATGAGACAGCCACTCCGATGTCGGTCCGAGACACTATACTCGTTGTTGTTGGTGTGGGGGAGGAGGAGGGAACCGGGTCCTTTGCAGTAATGTAGGGGTTGTCGTCATGTCGTCTGGTGGGGATAGTGAGAATGAGTATGATGATGATGATGACGGCGACGGCGATGATGGTGATAGTGGAGATGATGAATGGTGCTGAAGATAGCTGGTGGAAGAATCGGTTCTTGGAATGTAGTGTGTATTTGAATCGAAAGTCTTAATAAAACTCTCAAATTGTATGCATGGGTGTTTTCTACTATCTAAGTGAATCACTGATATTTAACTGACGTCTCCACGTAAAGTTTTCACGTATGTATTAGAAATATAACTGTCGTTTTGAAATGACATCATCAAGTGGCAATTTGAGACTTGCACGACGAATTAATTTATACACTTTTCCAAGGTAACCCAATGTACTGATGACAGGCGGTAAAAAACTCACCGTTTCATTCGGAATGTTTCATGGAGTGCCAGGTCGCGTCGTAGGTGTGCTCTAATGATTGATTGGAGTCATATCGTGTTCACAAACTGTCGTTCCGAACTCATTAAGGTGAAGATATGTGGAAGTCAGGAACGCACGCTTGTTGCTAGGCACCGACGCGTTTGTTTACATTGAGAAAAAGATGGGTGGGTAATGTCAGAGACATAACCGGAGTGAAGTAGAATACACTTTAGACCGGTAAATTCTCCTCTGGAATAAGCAATTTCTATGCGATTTTATCGACTTTAGCACATAGTTTATTTGGAGTATGTTTGGAATTATCAAGTTGACAATTTGCAACATTCTTTGAAAATATTGTTGAACTTTTATGAATGAAGGCACGAAAACGAGCGTTTGACCGTCGTCCTACTACCAGCATCAGAGAAGTAGCAGATCAGCATTTTTCGCTACATGGCCTGTACCAAACAAACCGCTCGTAAGTCCACCGGCGGAAAGGCTCCCCGCAAGCAGTTGGCAACGAAGGCCGTGTAAAAGTGCCCCAGTCACGGTTGGCGTTAAGAAGCCTCATCGCTACCGAACAGAAACTGTCGCCCTGCGAAAAATTTACAGCTATCAGAAATCGAGCGGGCCTAAATTGTGACCCAAAATGAACCACAAACCAACAAGTTCTTTTCAGGACCAGCCAATTATAAAGTATTATTATTATAAATGAAATTTTCCATTGCCTTACAACCTCCCTCCCCCTTTCCTCCCGGCTTGAATTACTATCTATCTTGATGATGCTGTGCGGCGGGGGCACTAGTTTTTATTATAGTGGAAAATTTAGGTTTGCGCGTTTTTCCCAAAAGTTTTTTAGCTGTGCTGTTTTCAAGGAAGTTGTAGTTGAATTCAAAATAAAATAGTTTATTTCTATTGTCAGAGATGGACCTTCCAACGAAAACTAGTCTGGCTCGCTTGGAATCGAATTGTACGGACCAACCACTGCTTTCACAAAATCTGTTATTTTCAGTAATTTTACATTCTACACAACTAGTCACAACTATTTCCAATCAGCGCAAAAATTGAAGGTTTTCATTCAGTACAACAGCAGATTTTCACTTTTAGAAAAAAACAGGCAACATTCTGGCCGAAAATTTTGAAACGGTCCACCTATATCGAAACGTTAGAAAACGTTCGATTTTTGTAAATTGAATCATTACACTAACCTGTGCCATTCTACTTGAAAGCGACGATCTTGTTCACAAGTGGCTCACTTACCATTCAACGCTCTTGACAAGCCACTTTCTGATGCTTGTAATAACAAAACTTCAATTTCATTCTTTGTCGATAAATTGATGGCCCTGAAAAGGGCCATTTGTTTGGGCAGTGTTCGGAATTTACTTGGAGCTGGTGTATTTGGTAACAGTTTTGGTGCCATCTGAGACGGCGTGCTTGGCCAACTCTTCTGACCGCAGCAAACGGACGGCAGTTTGAATTTTGCGAGAGATGCTGCAAACGAACTGCTGCATGCCGATGCTGTAAACGAACTGAGCGTGAGCAACAGCATGCTGAGTTTTTATACCTGACTACAGCACAATGTAAGCTCGTCCTTTTTTGTGTTGTCCTCAATATGTGTTCTTCGAAGCTCCACCCCTTCGTTGGTCGACCACATATTTTTGATAAAGAACAAAATTGAAATTGTGTTTCCAATACAGAGATTATCGAACACTTAGGGTAAAGAGAGTAATGTAATACGGCACCTTGGTAAAATGTTTGAGAATTGAAACCTTTTTTGAATGCGCCTAGTAAAAATGTTTTCCACTTCACTCCAGTTTGTTTCTGACCATATTTGCAATTTGCGTACTGAAATAAATCATAATTTAGGGTTTAACCCAAATTGCTCCCCAAGGAGAAACAGTCCATGAAACAGAAAATGCAAACTTATTCTTTGAAATGAGTTTGGTGGCCCTGAAAAGGACCTTTTTTATAATGATACAAGTGAGTTCTACCATACAATGTGCGTCCCTGCCGCTACAGAGTATAGACGACATTCATTGAGATTTTGCACTTGGCGTGTTCAGTATAGGTCACGGCATCTCGGATGACATTTTCCTGCACACCATCAGCATTCGTAGATTAAATCGGAAATGCATTTTACATTACCACGACGAGCCAGACGCCGAATGGCGGATTTGGTGATTCCCTGGATTTTATCACGAAGAACCTTGCGATGACGCTTGGTAGGGAACGCAAACATGATACCGCTCATTGTACCGTCCGGACGAGCATGTTGCTCGTGTGGTAAGCGAGCACCCACTGATACAAAACAAGCTCGCGTGACCTGTATATATAACATTCCCGTATGTAATGAAACGCTTACATGCTCCTTTTTGACGGCTCTGCGTGGGATATGCTGCAAATTGCGCATTTTCCTCGCTGTTTCCGAAGGATTTTCTAAAAATCCTTGTTTTGGTTTATTTATAGTAGTCGCACTAATTCCGAAATTTAATACGAAATACGTGCACAAATTTCCGATCAGATAGTGCAAAAATATTGCGATTTCGTCCAGTAGAACGGAAGATATTTGCATTTCAAATCTGGGAAAATTTCTCAACTGAAATTTTTGAAACGGGACCCCATATTGAAACGTTAGAAGTATTCTACTTCAAAAATTGAATTCGAAGTGAAAATTCAAACGCACAAATGAGAGTTTTCGGGCATTTTCCTTCGGTCATCTGCACATTGGCAGAAAGTTTTGTTAGTAAACAATTAAAGTTTCGCGGGTGTATGATTAAAGTGCATTTGAAAAAGTGGACTGAAAGTGAGAAGAAGAAAAATAAGTGTGTTTCGAACAGAAACCCCAATAGAAGAGGGGTGATATTTTCGCACAAAATAAGAGCTACAGATGAAATTCCGTCAAAAACTCGGGTTGATTGTATAGGAAAATGTTCTGGCCTCCTCAAGTAGCAGTTTCGTGATACACCGACAAGGTTGGTGTATCGAAAAACGTATTTTATATTTGCTCATGTCAGATACATGGTTCGGAAGGGGAGAGGGGTGTATGCTGCGTAGGAGCTATGTTGTGGCTCGCTTGTATAATGTCCTTAAATGCTGATCAGTAGTTGCTTCACTACTTTCGCCATTGAATACTTTACGGGGATGTCACAAATGAACTGAGTGTTCATTTTCGACAGTTCACTTGTACTGTTTACAGGGACTTAGAATTTTTTTTTACGATTTGCTTCGAGCGAATCTAGTCGTCCACAATTTTTTCTAAGTCCATGTAAACAGTACAAGCGAACTGTCAAGAAAAGTGAGGTTAACTGTACTGACACCGTAAAAGAAGTGATAGAGCTGTCATTCTTTTCTTTGCACAGCCTGCTTGCATGCATTGACAATTCACTGGTTCAATCGTCACCACTAATTGAAAGATAATTGTGATTGAGGAGATTGTCGGGCACTCACATTTACTTCTACGCCAGGAATAGCCCAGGGAAGCTACGTGGGACTATTGATTGTTCTGCTTTTCTTCAATAACGTATATTTAATGCTGAAGACTCCTCTCCGATCTTTCACAGACGATCTCAAAATGTTTCGTTTCATCCGTTCAATTGAAGATTGCAAATATCTCCAACGATAATTTGAATTCTTCGCTGATTGTGGTGTAGAATCTATCTGCGGGAAGGTAATTATTTTTTCCAGTTTCAGCAATCAACTGTACCGAACACTAAAGTAGGACCATGGCCACGGTTTCCGAACAAGTTCAACTTCATTTTTTACTGATAATTTTTTTATAAACTTCCGATCTGGTCAGATATTTGTAATTGCGGACAAAAACTAAGGTATTTTTAACAAACTTAATATGGATTAAAGTTGAAATTCGCTGGTTGTCTGTCCATCTAAGGTTGGAACGACTAACAGATGTCAGAAAGCTGGCCAAGGGGATGTTAATGCCACTGTTTGCATCTCTAACTCTGACAGTAAAAAAATAAATTTTAAGATAATATCGTTGGCTTGGACTATTATTGAAAATTGTTAAAACCAATCAATTTAGACTGTCTTCGACTATCTTTTCCAAGCATTTGGAATATTGTAAATATTTTATAAAAAATATATTGAGCAACGGAAGGTAAAAATTGAGCAGCTTCTAACACTGGGAGAGTAGCACATTTTTTTATCTAAACAGAGTTTTTAGGTTTCTTGACCCCGACGATCTTATGCAAAAGTAGTTTGGAACCATATATACATTAGAAAAAAGTTGGACATGAAAATGTTAATATTAAAAATCCACAAAAACCTGGTCCCAATGATAGTTTCAAAGCCATCATCTTCATCATCATAATGGACGAAAATATCGCTTCGCTATAGACAGCAGAGCAGCAAGCAAATAATTGATCTATCGCGTTGTTCTTTATCCAGTGCACAAACACGTTACATATACCTACTGTGTGAAATAGTGATGAGTGTCGATACACAGCAATTAGTAGGTCCACTACGGGCACCACCTCAAACAGTCATTCGTTTCGCGAAATAACGTACAGCACATCGTCGAATGCGGACACGACAAAATCAGCATCGGCGTACATATAGAGAACGATACCAGAGAAGTTCGCCTATGGTTCCACGTACTCCTGACGGCAAGATTAAAAGTGTTTTCCGCCACAGCTGATACTTGAAGGAACTTCCCGCATGTTTGGGAAAAAGGCACCTTGCATCAGACAACACTGGTCACGCACCCAAGCTAAATTCTGCAAAAAAACCCACCTTCGGCGAATCTTGCACAGAAGTAGCTAAGAAAAACATTATTAAATCAAAACTTTTTCGACGACTTATTACAGAATGTTACAATTAATCCGCTTAAGAGCGTCAATTAGTCGGGAAAGTTCGGGTTCAACCAAAAGCAGCACACAATCATCTTACCCAAAACCACAAACGGCTGCTAAACCAATATCTGTGGATTTGACAAGAACTAATATTCACTCAACAACAATCTCACCTACTATCTGAAAATCATCAAGTAGCACCATCAACAGCGAAACCTACACACTAAATTTTGATTGCCGAATAACAGCAAAATTTTGCTGAATTTTTCCTTGCTGAAACATCAGCAATACTTCCAGCAAAATATATTTCGCTGAAATTACAGCAATTCAAAACTGTCAAAATTCGCTGAACCGTCAGTTTGATTTGCTGGAACTCAGCAAATTTGCCATTCTTTCACTGATTGTTTTAGCATTAAAATTCTATAGATTTGCTGATTTTCGTCAAAATAATGGGCTTTACTAAAAATCAGCAAAACAAAAATTGCAAAGCTGATCTCTTAGCAAATCCAGTTTTGCTGAAAAGTTTCGGCAAAATATTTTGCTGAAGCAAAATACAAAAAAATGGTGTGTAAGAAGCCGGATACGCAATAGCAACCCACAGGAACAAAATTCAAACAAAATCACGCGATCGTGAACAGCAAGAAAGCAGTGCCGATGACGACAGAGATGAGTACGATAACGCGAGCGAAGGCCGCTTGACTCCCAAGATGAGGCGGACACCTAATGCTTCACCACCAAGGAAAAAAAATCCCAACACGCAGCAGCATATTGCGCCAACAAGATACTATGAATGTTTAGGTGAATTGTGTATAAAAAATATTCAAAAAGTCTGTAAATAATTGAGCAAATCTAAGTTATAGGAGCTTGAAACATGAAAAGCACTCTTCGTAATTTACGGGAAATACTGAGTGCTTTATCTGAATTTTTTCCATGCCTTGCTTGGTTTGGTCCTTTCTCATTGTTCCATTCAGACATTTATAAAAGTCCAATTTGCTTGATCGAATTTTTTACTACTACTCATCAGAGAACTCTCGAATAATCGGCAAACTTCGTGAAGCAATGGGGAGCATTCGATAGTTCCGAAGGTATCGACGAAACTTTAATTCAAGGGGATGGATTTGGGTCGTGAATTCATTCGTGCGACGTCCCGACTCATCTCAAGCCGTTATACGATGGACATCTCCGACGTATTGGGTTCGTGTATGGTGGTGTCTGTGTTTGTGGTAACGGCTATCACGACATCGAAAACATTGTCTGGACATGCACCGTGTATAGTTCTGCCATGTCGCGGCTAATGAATTCCTTTCCGGCAAGAGCAAGACCACCCAACGTGATCTCTTGTGGTGCCGATTCGCACCAGAGCGCATTTGCGTCAACCGGAATTGATTGCTGGAGGATTCGCTACGGGTCCGAGTAGGACCACCCAACATCCCACTGTGTGCTGCCTTGGCAGTCCAAGGTTTTTACTAACGTCGTTTGCCACAAACTGCAAGTTCTCTGTCATCGTTATTCACCCTCTATCTCTTCCTAAAAATGTCTCTCTCAATCAAATAGGCCTCTCTTATCAAAATCAATTTTGAAACTGTCTCCTATTTTTTGATTCCATTAAATTACATTCTCTCAAAAAGAAAACAAACAAAAGCTAAAGTGTATTTATAGTATTTATATGATTTCCTCCCACTTCCAAACTATCGTTCCCCTAGGCAGACCCGTGTGCAAGGGGAGGGTTTTCGGCAGTTCAAACCCCTCCCATTACGGGTTTAGATTTGAGAGAATGGCTGGAAAGGGATGAAAGCCAAGTTGGTCCGCATCTCCAGGTCGGTTCACCTTTGGACATGTTTCGATATTAGCAATATTTGTGAGTAGACCAGTTACACGATAAGGGACGGTCAGCGAGCTAGCAATGGGAGCTAAGGAAAAATACGAAGTCGAAGAAAATCAGGATATTGTAATTAGGAGAAATTTCACTGCTAGTAATATCTCGGTCGAAGTTGCAAAATGGTTCACGAAAACGGGCCTCGGTATCGGGAGAAATACCGCCGCCGAAAAATTCTCAGCAGCAGCTAGCGGATAAATAGTAACGAGTAGCACCAAGAAGAATCTGAAAAACTAGTAATGGAGAAAACATGAACGATTAACACAAAACAAAAAGAATAGAAGCAGAAATAGTGGCTCCGGAGGGATGAGGATTGAGATAAACAAGAGCTTTAGGTTTGGTCGGTAGGCTTAACTACTACAAATTACTGCACTAACAATCCGATTCTACCACGAGCCAGCAGACAGTGGTGTCTGTTGAACAATCCTTCTCGATAACAGACATTGAACCAATTTGTTGAGCAGAGTCGACTGGTACGCAAGGCTTGGGCTTTCACGCCTCGGAAATAATATTCATTGTTTGAAGGTTTCTATAATTTTCTTTAAAAAAGGGTAAAGATCTTAAAAAGTGAGCAATTATCAATCCTTCACTCTTTGCGCGCCATGGGGAACAAAACAGGGCGGACAAAGGTTTCCCCTGGGATGTTCACTGTATTGATCCGGCGATTAGCCGCTTTGTCGCTAGGGAGATTTAAAAAAAAGTGCCTTGCTAACTTCCCATACTTAATCGCTAAGGACTGCTGCGGAAGTAGCAAATGGGACAACAAGAGAACATTATCTCGTCAGTAACTAGCAGCATCTTGGGACCAAAAGCAAAACTTTGGTACTATAATCCTTTTGCTGAATTTCCACGTTCTGTTTTAACCGACTTCGCAGCCAATTCTTAATGTAAAGGACGTTTCGTGGCTAGGGCTACGATCCTGCGAACACTGATGATCCCTCCTAATACGGGCTAAAACATATGACGACTGGCTTACGAGACCAGCGTCACACCCTCTAAGCCGCCGCTCCAGGGTAACCAGTGTGGGATCGGATAGATGCTAAATCAAAATTAGCACCAAAGCGGCACCGGCTAAAAACTAACTCCAAACAGTCACACAACTTATGTGACTGGAAACTAGCTAATCCCGAGTGATATCTCTGGAAATAAGCATAAAAACTCTGGTTTTAGTGTCTAATTGGTGCTAGTTAAGATTTAGCGTACACCTGGCTCCAAGTTAGTTCCAGTTACTGACGAGATGAATTCTAAGCTAGATCACAGATAACAGGCTCAATTCGAAATGTGTGTAAACATCCACAACTGCAATTCCGAATAAAGCAGCCGCCTGAAACATTAGGTGGCGCAGCGATCGATGTAATGCAATTGGAGTGTAACTGTCAAACTCATGTAGTAAACAGTTGCGCAGACGATAATAGTGAAAAACTTGTTTCCAACGATTATCAATTTGAAAGTACAGACAACTTTTTAAATACATTTTGTTTTGGCCTAAATGTCTTATCTATAGCGATAGCTGCTCAGTATGAATTCATTCTGTGACATCATGCTCGATTAGCTCCAGCATTCGTAAGATTCGGTTAACTCCCGTAAGTATCTCCACCTAATTATTGATGCAGGAACTATTAAATTTATTAGACCATACATGATTTTTTTTGTATCTAAATCGCTACTACATATTAGCTACCCCAACTGGGGTATTACTTCCATTCCTTTGTTCTTAAACCATAAAAAAGAACTCCAGTTTCCATCAGAATATGTTAGCGGAGACTAGCAGGCAGCACTCACTTTTTCTCGTATTCGCACATACCGGGCTTGGTTCACACTTCCCGCCAGCTAATAGTTCGGCGCCAACGGGTTTTACGATTCACTCGGATTCGTTTCCGTTGGAATCTATAAATCACCCTACATACAGTGTCGGTCAAAACAATGAGAGCGTTTCGGCATAAAAAAGTGTTATTTCGTGAAGTAATGAAATAATTAATTTAGAGCTCATTAATTATTTCATTACTTCACGAAATAACACTTTTTTATGCCCTCAAAGACTAGCAAATCTTTACCAAGAATGTCGTGGACTATAGTATGTCGACAGTTGCAGTTATCGTTAGTTCTAGCTTCAAGACCCCTGCTATTTTCTGTTTTCTTGGCGTTGTCTGACTTTTCCCAATATTTCAATTAGTTGTTTACTAGAATATCAGCTTGCTAGAAAAAAAATCGCACGCATTATCAACATTTTCGGATATTTGTCCATAAAAAAAACTTGAATGTACATAGGTTCTTTTCTCCTTGACAAAGCTCCAATAGATTTGGCGTAATCTTCTTCTTCTTCTTCTTCTTCTTCGCTTCTGTTTGGCTTGTTTGTGAAACAAAGCCCAAAATGGCACAGCATATAAAGCTATATTGCCAGTTAATTTTCGTTTATAGTCCAATGGACTTTACTTTTTGTGACTAACCGACGATAAACTCGCAGCGCCACAAAATTGGTCCACCACAGCACGAGTAATTCGCCCAATCAAGGTGAAAAAAGCGAATTATCTAGCACTCGGTGAAAACCAACATGTCGACACGTTGAAATTTTCACCGGAAGTGGCATAATCTTCAACGTTGCCCAATTACGCATCTGCTTCGTTATTGTGGCTGAGAGTGGTCCAAACAATACATCTTTTCCTTTACGAATGATATCAAAAACGCAAAGCCTTCTCTGATCTTCACGTTGGTTTACTTTGTTCGAAGACATTTTATGGCGAATTTTCCAGTTTTCCGGTAAAAATCGTGGGATGGTCGTGAACATTCGAGTGAACTTTGACAGATAGACGATTCGAAGTGACTTGTAATTTCAGTGCTGCCAATAATACAGGCGCTAAAAATATTAGCCAGAAAAGGACTATTATGCAACGTAAAATATTAGTACTTGTACTTTTGAAAAGCTTATTACGTTTTTTTTGAGTGCACAGGCCTCAGGTAAGATTTTCGTTCTTTGCTAGATTTTTTATGGTACTTTGAGAAATATCAAAAACTGAATAAAAGGCCTATTTTCAGTGAATTTGTTAGAAACTTGTAGAGAATAAGATTTAATAACAGATCTCTGTTCCTAGTAGACGGTTGTCAAAATAAATCAAATCCTTCTTCTGTAAAAATATTATTAGCAAGCACTTCGGTTGGAGTTATGCAGTGCTGCGAAATTTCAAAATCAATTACTTATTTCTGTTTGTATTTACCGAAACAAACATTCACATTCACCGCCTCACCGACTGAAATTTCATGCGGAATCGAATACTTGAGTGCAGAGGAAATACAAATTCCTTCGCCAACCAAATCATTCATTTGTTGTTATGTGGACAGTTTGAAGGCAGAAGTTGGCATCTTCTACATTTTCGAGCATAAATAAACTGCGTAATCTGGTGCACTTTTGCTCTATAATCCTTCTGATAGGTAGAAAATAAACAAAATTCAGTTTTCTTCTGAAACCAAACATGTCCGAACCTGAATGCGCTGCATCGGGAGAACGAATGACGAGGTAAACGAACCAAACATTTCATTCATCACAGCGGGCATGAATTGAATTTTATTTTCTTTCAAGTTCACGCAAGGATATCAATTTTTTCAAGCTCTGGTGTAATAACAATTAGCAAAGGGCAAGTTTGAGAAATCTGCAATCTTCAATTGAACAAATTAAATGAAAAACCTTGAGATCGTCCTCGAAGGACAATCGTGGAGTCTTCATAACTAGATATACATCATTGAAGTATAGCGGAAACATCAACGGTCCCAAATGGTTTCCTTGAGGTATTCCAGACGTAGACGTGAAGGTGAGGCCCTGACAGTCTCCTATGACAACCGCTGTCTCTCTATCTGTTGGGTAGGATCGAAACCACAATTTATTCCAAATCTCTCCAGTATATCTTATCGAAAGCGGCAGTTAGTGTAAAAACGTCGGTTTGAGCGCGGCGTTTGTTATGTAGGATATAACATAGCAGGATACACGCAGGTGACCGTCCAGACGTGAAATTGTATTGATCGTCACTTAGGTACTGTTTACAGTGAGCCTAGAGGTTCCACTCAGTAAAGTTATTCCGCGGTACGATAAAAACCTCTTTTATGGACTGGGAACATGTTCGGGAATTTCCAGCAAGATGGAAAAATAGCTCTAGCAATAGATGCTCGAAAGATATGGAGTAATCAAAGCTCCGACGTGCCTTTTAAGAATAGCGGAGGAGAACCTGTGTCGGGTTCCGGATTGTGAGATGACTTACACCGACAGGAAGCTCGTAATCATCGTTGTATCGATATCTACAGCACCCGGATTTAGTGCAGTGCCTCATCTGTAAACATATTTGCGATTTTTTCCGAACCGAAAGAGGTACATGTGGAAGTTGTGTTCCTATTAAGAGCCATGGACGACGCCAGTCCAGATTCTTTGTGTTGCTCATTCGCATATTTTCAGAAACGTTTGGGATACGACTCAAGATTACACTAAATATTTTGCTGAATGTCGAACACTGGCTCGTTCATACGTATGGTTGAGACTATTACATCAGTGAGTTGTATTATGTGTTACTTGGTAAACTGCCGGTTTGTTGGAGATGAACTTTCTTCGGAACCGACTTTCAATAGCGTACTCCAGAACGCTGGGAAAAGTTTGACCTTGCGGTTTCGACATCGACGAGTCCAGAATATTTTCCCAATCGATGGAGAAAAATAGGTACGCGATACTGCGATGGCTAGCACAACGCCCACAAGTGCAACATTCGGTCGTCAAGCTCAAGGCAAATCCAAGAAATGTTCTCGACAATTCTTACCCTCGAGTAGGTATTAACTGCACACCACCTCCGATGCATTTTCGGCTATTGCTAGGGTTACAACGAAACACCTCCAGTACCGAAAATCTGACTGGAAAACGGTTCATCGTTCAACCCCGTTTCGACGAAGACAATGATGTCAAAACTCCTGTCGAAGATTGCAAGGCGATACTCCTCACCGGCTGAGTTGATACCAGCTACATTTTGGTACAATATCAGCAGCTTGTCCCGTCGTTGACCAAGGCTAGAAATAGAAAAGCTATGAGGCAAGAAAGAGCCCATAGACGCATTGGTACTAGCCTGAGATAGGCTTGCGGAAGACCTCTTTTCCCAACTCCACTAACAAAACCGGGACGTCTGCTGGTCGCTGGCAGGAAAGGCTCGACTGTCATTGGGGGACTAGTGGGTTTCCTTACGACTGGCGGCAAGTGTGCGTCCAAGTGAGGGAAGAGACGAGTAACGATTAACTGGAATCGGGGAACATTTCAGCGCTTGAATTATTTAGAATGGATGCCGGATACGTGCAACAGTAGGAGGTTTAGAAGACTCTTTCTCCACATCAGCACACACGACTGGATCGACTGGCGAACGTTGGCTGCAATAGCTGGACTGTAGCGGAGAAATTGAGGGTTTCCACAATACAAGCGGCGGTGCATCCCGGTATCCGA
Source organism: Topomyia yanbarensis (assembly GCF_030247195.1). Lineage (NCBI taxonomy): Eukaryota > Metazoa > Arthropoda > Insecta > Diptera > Culicidae > Topomyia > Topomyia yanbarensis. The sequence goes on along the minus strand of NC_080670.1, from coordinate 202,854,985 downwards.
TTAACGAAATCTATCTAGCTTTGGCTGGTCGAAATTAAATTCACGAACGAGTACTCTAGTCGGCCGAGTAGACGCTTTGAGTGCAGTTTCCTTTAGTTCGCTCGGAAGCTAACCTCGGAAAGAAATGAAACTGAGTTTCGTGAGATCGGTATCCTTCTTGACCAACAAAATGGCTTGGAGGGTGTTGCTTTTTCCGAGGCATTCTTGGGTCATAGCAATCATTTGCTCCCCTGTATGGCTCGGGTAGAGATGGCTCAGATAGACTCAGAATTGATCCCGATTATCAGCAAGTATTCTAATTCCCGGCTGAATGGCGCTAGTACCGTAGACAACGGTGACAGTGACCCGAGTTTTTACATTATTCTCGCGACTTGGAATGAGCGGTCCCACGGAAGTCGCTTGACAAGTAGCCTCCTTTGAGCTACAGAACCAGAATTAGCCGGAAAGTGAGTCTCAATGCGGCTCGAGGGATTTGAGATGACTGCGTTTAGATTATCTACAGCTTCCCATAGCTTTTTGTGACCACGATAGGACCAGCGGAACCGGATTTCTGCACAATCATCATACAGCCAGTACAGGTTCTTGATGGAACTAGACAACAGGCCTAGTGTGGATCGCTGCATACTAGGAGTACAAGTACGGCGAAAACCCAATCCGCAATGCCCGCGGCATGCACTTCTCTCAATTCCATTAACGGGAGAGTTGAACTCACGGTTGCCGCCAACCCGCCATATGCCCGCTTTTTGATCTTATCTCACTATGCGCCAGATTGAAATGGGTGAAACACCTTCCGTTACTCGCGTGCAGATGGCGGAGACGGCGCGTAATTTTTTTGTGGGGAATTACACACAAATCAAACCTCCTGGATTCGACGGAAAATCAAGCAATACTTGAGAATTTTTTGTGGAAAAATGAAAATACCTACGAACTTCTGCTTTTGATCTTCTATTCGTTATTTATCGATAATTAGACAATGATTTTTTGTCAAACCAACACAGCGCCATCGGGTGATTCGGGTAAGTAAATCAGACAATTAAAAATACTACGAGACACAGAAAACTCAAGTTCAGTGCGTCTGTTTACAACAACAACATGCAGGTTGATCTGGACCAATATCTTTACGCCGAGTTCTTACAAGATGTCACACTTCGAAATAATAAATTAATAACCTTGTATTTCTATGCCGTAGTCTTATTACTTTGTCCACCACTGTAAACGTAAAGAAACGGATCCTGCTGCGGTCTATGGTCTGCGGTAGCTGACAGTCCTTTTCTCGCCCCTCTTTTGTTATTTTGCGGTTCAGAGAAGATAATTTCTTTGTGCCCCGCTCTGCTTCTGTTCCCCTTCAGGTTGAGTTCAGTTTTGTTCGATGCGGCAATCGATGCGTGGTTGGTGGTGAGCAAGGGGGATGGGGGGAGGCATCTTTTGCCGATTATACTAGTTCCTAGTATCATATAGACACGAATATTTACCGGTTGGTTCATCCGATGACATCGTATCTGCGTTCTCTCGCTTGTTCATCCCGGGGAATGGGGTCGCGAGTCAATGGAGTGTTAAGTGGAAGATAATTTTCCTTTTTCTGCATTTTTATACTTCTGGTTTCCAGTAACTCGAACTTGTCATAGGGAATCCTTTTCCTTAGAAATTGAAAAAGTTGTAGTATAATAATGGGTTCAAATTATCTTCAATTATGGATTATGGTTTTCCTCAAAAGTTAGTTATTCCGATTGTCATAAAGGAAGTTTCTCAGATTCAAATTTAACCGAATAACCTTCGTCCTTTATTCTCCTAATATGCATCAACTTACACGTAGCACTACCTGCACGATCGCTTCACTAAACAGATATTATCCAATCATCAATTTCTCTCTCTCTCTGAACTCAAGCAAACCATAAAGTGTTAGTTAACTCAAGTTTCCCACCTTGTTCACGCAAATCCGGCCACTTCTCGGAATACCGACTGAGCACACGGCACGGGGATGGTTGGGGCGGCAAATTACTCTCGGAAGCAGCTCCTACCAGAAGCTCGATGATAATGACTTCATAATTAAAATATAATTATTATATCATATTGTGCCATTTAATATCAACCTTCCCGTTTGTTGCGTTGTCGGCGTGACACGACTCGGCGTCTGTTATTATAGACACCGACTGGGATTGTGAATGGGTGGAGGAGAGCCACCCGCAGAGACAAGGCAGGGGAAAATGATGGAGTTCCGTTTCCTGGAAATGCACCACCGTCTTCTCCCGCTCCCGTTCGCTTCTAGCAAACATACACCACGAAACAGAAGACAACTGTTTTAACGAGCTGAAACCAAAGCTCTGCGCGCTGATAGGACGACGCGATGGTTTGTTATGTTTCCTGAAAGGTGTCGTTTGATGGTTTCCGTGGTTTCTGTTTTCCACACCACCACCGCCGTTGTTTCCTGTTGGGATTGTTTCCCTGAACGATGAACAGCTTGTTGTTTGGGAAGATAGGGGAATTAAATCTACTCGAGTGGGAAGAGTTTATCTTGTGGATTTGTCACTCATTTGGTCTCAATTGAATTGTGGACTTATTCGCATTGCGGTACTAAGCAGTTCTTAATGTATTGTTGAATGCAATTGACAACATTGACCACGATTCTCCGAACGCGGTCCGTATTGCAGTTTAATTGACTCGTGGTTCGAGATCCTTGTTCACGTGTAGATTGTTGGTTGTAATGATTTGAAAGAATTTCGCACCAAGACACCTAGAAATTGCGTTACAGGCCTTGTGACCGACGGTTATTTACGCTACTTAATTCAATTAACTTCAGTGATCGGTACCCTGGCTTGACCTGTTTGTAGAAGCTATACAATTTGTTGAAACAGTAGCAGCTGTTTGACTAACCCAAATAGATGACATTTATCTTCTATTATAAATTCTCCAGGCAAATAACACAACTCAATATTTATGATACGATCATCAACCATAAGTTCGTTTAACAAAAAACACGGTGAAACAACTATTAAGCCTTTTGTATGCTGGCATCTGCAATGTACATATCTAATCTTTACATCCTGCAATTATTACTCCAATTTACATCCAATGTACAACGAACCTGCCCATTTCCCCTCTAACACTGTCCCCTGAAGATATATTTTCCTCTATTTATCATACTAGCAGTATAGCTCGGTAACAAAAGAAGAACAATACTCGTCCCCGTCCTGCGTTGTTCTAAATTTTCAGAGCGCACTTTGTCGTTCCCTGTTGCACCTCTATTAATAGAGCGCGTTATAGCCTAAGAGCCTATTATTATGATGGCACACACACACACATACCTGCGCGATACCATCCTTACACTAAACTATGCCGTCGGCAGTAAATCGCGAACCAGCTGGCTCCCAGAAGGACCACCAGCAGCAGCCGAGCCGGAACGGCAAGTTCCGCAATGCCGGCACCAAAGCGTGCACCCCGTCGTGCCCCATTGCTACCACCTTCCAGACTACCGTCGGCTCCTCGGCCCGGCGGTATAACGAACGGCTTTCTCGTGCCAATATCATTCATCAGTGCTATCAGATTTTTATTGTTGGCGCTGCTGCTGCTGCCGGCACCACCACCGTTGCTACTAGAGCCACCGATGGACGTTGCTCCGTTACCACCGCGGCCGCCGATCCTTTCCCCGTTGACGCTGTTCGGATGGTCCAGCGAACCGAACGGTGACCGGGACGTTGGTCTGCCACCGGGCTGCTGCTGCTGATGGTGGTGGTGGTGATGTTGGTGCTGCATCGTGTCAATGATCTCATCGAAATCTTCCGCTGAACCGCCACCGTATTGTTGCTCTTCGTCGTCTGGCGGGTAGGATTGTTTCGATTTACCGCCGCCGCCGCCGGCGGCTTGACCAGGTTTGACGATGTCATTCTGGTCCGTTCCGTACTTGGGACCGTACAGCTTGCGATTCGGACCGGGGATTTCTATGGAGGGGTGAAGAAGAAAGAGAGAGGAGTTTGATTAGAGTAATGTCAGTTTGAAGATGTTGCTAAAATATTTGCTAAAGTACGTGCTCTGAACCAAACTATAGCTCTTTAACGTCACTTTTTTGACAGTCCACTAGTACTGATTAGATGGGCTTGAAAAACTTTGGTTGAGGATTCAGTTCGCTTGAAGTAAATCGGAAAGAATTCTTCAGCGTCCATGAAAACAGAACTAGCGAACAAGGACTAGATGGACACTCGAGTTCATTTGTGACGTCAGCGTATTCAAAAATTTATTTCAACGATATTGAATACGCTGGCGTCACAAATGAGCTCGAGTGTCCATTTTTGACAGTTCGCTTCTACTGTTTTATAGACCAAAAAAAAAAAGTTACGGATGGCACTGGAGCTAGACGTCCCACAGTTCAGTCCTACTTCACCCATTCTTCGAACGGATTGTTGCAGCTTCATCCGTTATAGATGTAACCAGCACGCATCGTACGAGAAACCGGTTTGAGGGAGAAGAGACGAAAGTACCTTCCCAGAATGAAAGGATTGATCGGGGGAAGATGGCTATTCCTACCTCCCAGCTCTTGCTATACTTCTGGCTCTCCACCGCAATAACAGTAGTATCAGAGCACCAATCTCGCGGTTGAAATTAGCCGAACCACGTCCTGGAACCAACGGAATACGCCAGCAAGAATTCGCCGGATATCACATTCACCATCGTCTTCGTCTGCGACTTTCGCCAGTCGAGGTAGTAGGTACTATGCACTCCATTGGAACATTCGAGGCCTGCGAACTAAAATTAGCGAGCCTAAGCAGATGATCAGTGAGTAAGGAACGTGCTGAAGACCGATAGTTGTCGATACTGGCAACACGGAGTAGGTCTTCCCATTCAGAATGATGTATCTTTCGATCAATTCGCTCGACGACAGTATTCAGTGCCAAGCAAAAGTGGGAGATCCCCTCGAACAGTTCGGTACTCTTACTGGGCAACCTCAACGCGCACCATATTTACTGGATTCAACAAATCAACCGTACTGGACCAATTCATTGCCGAAAAGCTTTTGACAGTTGGGTATCCTTACCGACGGAACGCTTATCCGGATTGATGCAACCTCTGGCACCACATCAGTAATCGACCTCACAATCGAACAGTGGCCCAAAAAATAATTTGACGAACGCTCTCGGATACTCACAACAGCGATCATTTCTCTATAGGCGCTTCAATTAACGGATTGTATGTTCCAACGAAGCGGAAACAATGGATGTACGACCAAGCGAACGGGATACTTTACGAACGACTGACTATGGATAATGCTAAGGCTGATCCATAGTAGCGTCCGTAGGTCAAGGCAGCTGTTAAAAACGAAGGAAAACAAGCGTGTCCAGGCGAGGACACACGAAAAGACAACGCAGCTTCCAAGAATTGCGAACAAGAACTAGGAAGTCAATCCACGACGCCAAGCAGTAGTCATGGGAAGACCTCGTCACGAAGATATCCCCAAGTTTCACTACGTAAGAGATATAGCAGGTAGTGGACATGTTAAGAGAGCAACTTCGCCCAACTATCACTAAATGGTCCAGGGGATACGCGGATAACGCGGAACAAGTAGCTGCTGTGGGCACTCGACGAATGTCGTAGTGGCTGAAATTTATCAATCTTAAACCCCTTTAGGAATAACTGTTCTTCATAGAAATGATCTTGTAGCTTCTTTTCTTCCTCCAGACGGTGAAAACGAAGGGCCAGCTGGGCTTGTCTCGCTGTAGATGTAATCGATTGACCAACTATGGAGCCTGGTGGTTGAACGCACCGAACGAAAAAAGCACAAACTCCGACAATTGAATTGTGTCTGTGTCAAAAACACTGCTACACTAGAAATGATACCAATTTCGGCAAAATTTACATTTCACCACGCACAACTCCACTTTGTTGGTTTTCGCATATCCAGGCCAAGCAAGCTTATCACCGCGATCCGTTTCCACAAACGAGGCTTCGATTGAATACTTCTCGGCCGTGACTAACGGTTTTGAGGTTAGGGTTGTTGTCACCCGCTGATCCGCACGTATTTGAGAGTGTGTTTGCCGAACGATTGATTTGTGCTGTATTAAAAATAAGAAAAGTAATCTTTACATTTGACTGGAAACATCTACTAGGTTCTTTACACAGTTAACCTCACTTTGCTTGCCAGTTCACTAATACTGTTTACGTGGGCTTAGAAAATTTTCATGGACGACTAGATTCGCTCGAAGCAAATCGCAAAGAATTTTTCTAGGGCCGATGACATGTTTACGCGGAGCGCGATGCGGTTGCGGTTAGCTAAGCGTTTGTGTCTTAACTATCAACATTTAACATACGTGCTGAACCCTGTTATAGTAAAAGCGTTGCTAAGCGTCGAGCAGCGCGGCGAAGCAGTTCGTAAAGTGTTTCAACGCGTGTAAACGCAGAGATTGTTTGACAAGAAAAATGGAGATCGATACCGAAAATTTGATTTCGCTTGTTTTTTCGAGAAAACCATTATGGGACAAAACATTAAAACAATACAGAAACAAATTTACGGTTGATAAGCTTTGGCAGCATATTGCTACGGAAGTAGGTGATGTTACAGGTAAGTGAAAGTAATTGATTTAAATTCGAGCACAAATATTTTTAAAAAATCTGCAGTGGAATTGGTGAAAAAAAATGGAAATCGTTACGGGACTGTTTTGTAAAGGAGCTGAAAAAGATTCCAGAAGGAAAATGTGGAGATGCAGGACCATCAAATTACGAAACATACACCACCTGGCCACATTTCAACTCAATGCTTTTCTTTAAAGCCCAAGTGACGGCACGTAAATCCGGTGGAAATCTCTCGATTCGCGATCCCGTAAGAACGGAGTTGTTTGAAGATGACTGTTTGCAGCAAAGCATTGATGAGACAAATGAGTCTATCGAATTTTTGGATACATCTGAGGTTAGTAGTTTGGAGGAAAACATGTCTCAGCTACCAAATGGGAATGCCAAGAGAGGTGCTCAACAGCAGCTGGTCGACATTGAGACACGCAAACTACAGCTGCTCGAAAAGAAGGCAAGAAAAAACAGCGCTCCCTTCGATGAGGATGAAGCCTTTTTCACGAGCTTGTTACCACACGTACGCAAATTGAAGGCTGAGGACAAATTAATGTTCCGCATGGAGATCCAAAGTGTTGTTCAGAAGCACGTTTATAAGACAAACAGATTTTTGAACGATCCGAAGCGAAGCATTTGTGTTGACGACATATTGGAAACATTCCCTTACGAGCACTCCACTCCTGCACGGACATTGTCATTCACGGAGACTGTTAAGAATACTCCACTTCAATCTCGTGTTGAACATGACAATATTCCGTCTGTACAATTAGAAGAGGAAATCGTATCAATCCACTGTCATAACAAACCGATGGATACAATCAGGGCCGTCGAGAGCGGCGGCGGGCCCCAAGGCTAGTGTTACTGACGGGCCCTTCTCAACTTACTTATTTGAATCTTGATTAGAGGACTTGTATATATTCATTCATATATCAAACTATGTTGCTGTTGCTAAAATTGCTATGGTTACGAGTTTTTCAATTAGCGGGTTCCCGGGTACTCTTTTGCCCTGTTAAAAATGTACACAATGGTTAACAACCTTATTAGAGGTATATGGAGATAATCCGTGTATTCGCACCACGTTTGTGTCATCGCCTTTATATATACAGAGGTACTGACTTCATGTTGCCACATTCAATGATATATTTAATTTTGCGCAATAAACGCTTCTACTTGATTATTAGTCTGAAAAATAATCAGTACACTATGTCCAACTATGAAATTGTAAGGTATAGACATTGATCATCTTTACCTCCATTTGCAAATTTGATATTTTTAACTTCTCCAACAGGTGATTTTAAGGGACACCTCGAAAAGTAAACAGGAATACAGTTTGACCACAGTACGGCCATTTTCCGCTTTGATCGTCATTCATTTTTATTCACGTTCGACACAGTAGGTTGAAGTAGGGGAGACTGGGGCTAGTTGGCGGGGTTTTTTGGTTTCAATTTTTATCGCCGATTTTTTTAAAGTGTTTGATGCATTGTCTCCATTTTTAGAGACAAAAATATGTGACGCGGAAAACCCGCTAACTTACCCCGGCCCCGGGGTAAGTTGGCGGTATGTGAGTATACGCCAAAAACTAAGCAATCAAATGGAGATTCAATTACTTCAAGGGTCCTTTTGGAACGTGCTGAATGTCTTTTCGAGAAAACTGTATATTAACCGACATTTGCTATTATATTTCAGTTTCAATACCCCGGAATTTTGACTTTGACGCGTACTCCCTATACAAAAGAATTTTTCCCTATACAAAAGAAATTTTTTATGCAATTGGCCGGAATAAATGTCTCCTACATTGGCGAGATACACAAGAAAAAGATTTTCTTACTTTGGAGTGAATTCCAGAAATAAAAATATTTCATGATTTTATTGCACTGTAAATAGTACCGCCAACTTATCCCACGTGCAGCACCGCCAACTTGCCTCAACCGCATATTTTATTAAAAATTATTTAAAAAATTACTTTTGTTTGTGGATAGATGTAATATCTATACGGATGCTCTTTTCACGCGCTATCGAAAAATATAATCATTCGGGAAATAGATTTAAAATCACTCTAAATAACGCAAAGCATTTAAAATTTAGAACATTTACGTGGTATACTCGAAAACACAATATCACCCACAACTTCCACCAAACAAATCGTTTTGCAACAAAAACACATTGGATAACGGGTTTTACCTAACTTGAGGTACACAAGAAGAGCCAGCGCTATATGTCTAATTGAAACAGAGAAAAAGGGATTCCGCCAACTTACCTCAACCGCCAACTAGCCCCGGGCTCCTCTACGATATTTTGCTTCTGTGGTTTAGACAAAATGATACACGGGTAGATTTATCTGTTGGTAGCGGTGGAGCTGTTTTTAGCTTTTGTTGTTAGCAAGAATAAGATAGCAAATTCAGCTCGTAATTCTCGTTTAACCCTACAACGGTTTCGTAACTTTTTCTATACGTAAACGGTTTTGTGGGTACATTCGTACCCCAGAATTAAAACCGCTCTAATATGCCTAGTTTTTATTAAATTTATAATTAAATTAGATAGTTTTATTCAAAAATAAGCCAATCAAAACAGCCTTTTCAAAAATAATCGTGCTTTGCAAATTTTTTATGCACATTTTCATTTTTATACAATTTGTCCTAAAAATACGTCAACATCCCTTTTTAACCTTAATATTGCTATAACTTCGGAAGCTTCTAACCGATTTTTACTATATATACGGCGTTGTAAATATTATTAAATTGCCTTTTGAACAAATAGTAAATAATTCAAAAACCGACCAAAAAGTGCATTTATTCCGATGCTTGTTTGAACACCAAATACAAATACAATACAAATAGTAAATATACAGCAATATGCAGTAACGAAGTTAAAATAGGCGATGAAGGAACAGACCAGTGCATTGTACGTTCCAGAACTTGGGCTACAGAAGGAATTGAGTGGTGCGAAGTACATATTATATACAAATCATATTTTGACATCAAAACCAAAAAATACGATTACGATCCAAGCGCCTTTTCTAGTTACTTTGTTATAGTAACATTATTAAATCAAATAACAGATTTAATTGTTCAGCAGTGTTGAAGCCTATACAATTTCACGCAAGTTACTATGAATCGATATTTTGCTTATAAAAAAGATATAATAAATTTTCCGAATTATATACACATGATAAAACACTAACGTAAACGGTTTTGTGGGGTACATTTGTACCCCAGACAAATTTTAAGCAGGCACTGTTAGGTTATTTAAGTGAAACAAATAGGTTGCACCAGCTTTAATGGAAGTTTAATAATCAAATTGATTTATGATAAAGTTTGCTTGCAGTTAAAATAAACCGTAACGGAATAACAGGGATTGCAAATAGCTCTGGGGTACAAATGTACCCCACAAAACCGTTGTAGGATTAAAAATATAGAACAACCGAGAAAATTTTCTAATCATAGCTTTTATGAAGGTTTTTTTGGAAAGGAATGTGACGTTTTAATGTAGAAGTCGATTTTAATACGCTGTTGGAATATGCAGTAATAGACAAAAATGACACAGAACGCAGTAATAAGGAATTAAACGCAAATAAAACAACTGCGAGTACAGCGGGCAAGCGACTGCTAGTACTGGTGACTGAATTGAACTGATTTGATTTCCTTATTTGGCACATAGCAATTGGCTTCTTATGGATATCACAAACATCTCTAGCGACGCCCAAAATTAGTGTTCCATCTTAACACAAAGCATTTTTGGCGAAAAATTATTTTAACGTGCTATAAAAATACAAATATACAAGTAAAAATTTATTTCAATTACCGGTTAATTAAGGTCAGTCTACCTTCTCATCCCTCCCGGAGTCCAAGCTAAAATCGTTCCGCCATAGATCCCCTGCAAAAACTAGCCCCACTGTGGATAAATTGTGTTGCTATTGTTTTTTTGGAAATGTTCATTGAGACCAGCTATTCGAGAAGTGAAACAATTACTAAAAGTGAAAAAGGTGCTCAATGTGGCAGGAGCTAATATCCTACAATTGCACCATATAAAACATTAATCACAGTCATTCGTTACGCGAAACAACATACAACACGCCAACGAATGCGGCAACGTTAACTAAAGCATCCCCGTATATATAGACAACGGCTCTAAACAGGTGCGCTTACACGATTTATCTCTGCCCACTCCTGACATGGCAATAAAAAAACAGTTTATATCAAGGTACGGAGAAATGGATTTAATAACATTGAGGAACATTTTCCAGGGTAATTCTAATCCTTTTCCTGTGGTGAGAATGCTTGTGAACAAACTAATTCCTTTTTACAAAACCATTTTATGCATATTAACCGAACATGGAACATCTCATCAGACAACACCGGTTATGCACCCAGGGCAGATTCCTATGCGCAAATTCTCCAAAAAACACTGCACCACCTAAAACATTGTACAGAAGTAGCTAAGAAAAGTCCGCCTACTATAACCGCTAACAGCACATCGTTATCTTATGCCAAACCACAAAAAGCTTCAAAACCAAGATTTGTGGATCTTACAGAAACAAATATTCACTCAATAAAATACTCCCAGTGTCTGCAATCCAACAACCGGTACCACCAGTAAAGAAACGAACGCAGAAGAGGACGGATATGTCCGTGTGCTTGCATTTCTGTTTGACGCTGTTCTCTTCGAAAATACATTGAATTGGCTTCTGAACGTTTTGTAAAGTATTCTGCCAATTCAAACAAAAAACTCGGTTTTATTGACCTAGTACATAAAGTAGACAACTCCTCTAAGAACGTTTGTTTTAACAAATGTTAAATATATCGTCGGTTGTCACGGTAAAGATGGACACGTCTATCGATACCAGGACACATGTTAGTGAACTCGGGTGATTCGTAGTTATACTGCCTAAGTTCTACCCTCATTAACAGAAGACAAAGATTAAGCCCGTACGATATTAAGCCTGTTCTAATGACCCTGCCACTTCTAGTTTTCCGATCTGTTTACTTCACATCCTTGCTCTCACTTGAGTACTATGGCTCTAATTTTCATAAATTTCCCTACCCAGTAATGTGACTAACATAGTCGAAATAAAAAAGGAAAAAAGTTAAATATAAAATAAAGCTCTGGTATCCACAATTTCGAATTCTCAAGTTATTAGATTAAAATGTCTTTCAAATTTTTCTCCGCTTTCATCATATGACAATTTAATAGGGTGAATAATTACAAAGAAATTACAATTCTTATTTTTCTTGCTCTTCTATGAATACCAGACGTTTTCACCCATCTTCCGGATAAAAATTCGGGCCCCCAAACGCGACCCGGGCCCCAGGGCAATTGCCCCGGCTGACCCCCCCCCCTCTCATCGGGCCTGGATACAATTAATCGACAGTCAAGGATTTACACAGTAATTACTTCTCCCATATCGTCCGTTGCCTCAAAGTATTAATAAATTGATATTTCATTTTCTTCGCTGGGTTGCTCGTTGGAGTTGATCGGATGACACGATAATATCACCAACGAGGCCGTAGTGATGTAGCTGAAGCCTGTCTGTCGAATTAGGAAATGGTCACTATTTCCTGAGACCAAATTTATGACCTAACTACAGGGTTGATTGCTGGATGCGATGAAAGTCAAACTCTCTTTGATAAAGGTGGCCCTGCTGTCGCTGAGAATGGCAGTATTGTTCCTTTCGCAGTTCTTATCACGATATATGGCGAGCGCTAAATTTACCATAATCAAGAATCTGTTGTTCAAAGTTCTTGCTTAGCTATTCCTGATGTTCCCCACATTCATTTGCAAGAAAGTACACTTGCTTGGGTAGGAGATTGCGGGACATTGATGCGTGACGGTTTGGTAGATGTTGCCGGAAGCCGTATTTGTGGCCGAACCAAGGGTAGGGATCGGTATCCTCCCTGAAGAGTACCGTGCCAATTCTCGCTGGACTGAATCTGAATTGGTTGATAGTAAGAGTAAACGGGAACTGCGCCGTAGTCGTAGATGTTCCCGACGCTGATTGAAATGCTACTGGGGGTTACTGGATTTTGGAGAGAAGTGGCATGGTTGTTCGACATTAATGAAGGTTAGCACTCTTCAGGCACCTGAGTTTGGGTAAAAAATTGCTTGATTTTTTCACCCGTCTTTCTGAAGTCTCAATTTGACAACTGGGTTGAGCGAAATCGTAGTCTGGTGTCGTGTTAAAACACTTCGTTTCTTCATCGTCGAGACGTGCTAACCAGGTTGCACCGTAGCAGTTTGGGAGATATGATCCTCCGTTGTGGTTGTGTTTTCAATGTTCAATGGAACGAGGATGCAGGTTGTGGATCCGGATTCCCTGTGCAAACAGCTGTCGGGAGTTTATCAGGTGAAGTCGGTACTTTCTCGGGCAAAGCGTGAACCGTGCGTTGGATACATTCAATTCGATCGCAGCAATTCGTGTATAGCTGGTTCCAGATCGCCGAACAATACTCCAGTAATGACCGAACTAGGGAACAATACAAACTTTTCAAGCAGTGTCTATCCGTGAATGATTTAGAAGTCCGATATACCCTAGGTTAGGTGATGCTTGACTACTAATATATGAGATGTGCTGTTTGAAAGTGAGCTTAGAATCTAATACAACTCCAAACTTCTTCACGGAACTTTGTCGGGGTATCCTGATAAATTGTAGTCGAAGTTAATTGTTTCCTTTTCCCTAGAAAAAATCATTGCAGAACATCTTGCGGTATTCAGAAGCATTTGAATATCGCTGAATTTAGTGCTAAAGATATCGAATTGTTACTGCAGAAAATGTGCGTCCTCCAAAGTCCTAACCCAGTGGAAGATATTGAGGTCAACCGCGTGCGCCAACCTTAGTTCACTCAGTCTGTAGTTAATATCGTTGAAGTAAAGTAAGAAGACGAGTGGTCCAAAATGACTTCCTTGCGTGATGCCAGATGTAGCCGCAAACATTTCAAAGTTAGTTTCCTATTCTAGCACTCAGCCTGCGGTCGACGAGATATTGAGACTGAAGCCAATGAATTCCAGTTAGACTAATTTGGCAAATGGCGATGTCGTGATTGAGTTTGTCAATTTTACTAATTGCTAATTTTCGATGTTCTTCTTGTCCCGTTTTCTTGTGAACTGGAAACACGAAAGCTGATTTCCACAGCGATGGAAACGTTGCAGTTGATAGCGACAATTCGAGTAATCGACGAAGTGATTTCATTGGGCAGGAAATGCATTTTTTTCAAGAGCACAGACGAAGTACTATCCGGGCCAAGGGAAAATGATAACTTTAGCTTGGATCCAGCAGGCGGCGGAAATCTGGTCTGTCGAAAAGTTCGAATTCAGCTTACGTTGCATTTCGTCCGTAATTGGAGACACAGCGCCCATTCGATTTTTTTTAAATCGTGATTCAGTCTGATGTAGTGATTTTTTTTGTGACAGAGAGCGGTGTTTACAAAATTTTCTTAAGTCTGTGTGGAAGCTGAGATTCTTCCATACCAGAGCAGAAAAACCCGCTGTTATTATTATTGTTATTATTTAATTAGGCTTTAATGCGAGGGTCATCCGCTTTTTTTGAAAATAATGTGCATTTCAAAGATACAATTCAATTTCCAATGTATGCATGAAAAAAATAATAAACGAATATTTTTTCTGTCGTCTATTCTAGGCGCACTGCTTTCCGCTCCTCGTGTTAATTTTCTTTGGTCAGCTTTATCGCATCTGTCGTTTGCTGATCAATCCGGCTGCCTTCTCCCTCGGTTGTGTTTACGTCCGTTTCATTGTCGCTAGAGCTTTGATTTTCGCTGTTAGATGTTTGGTTGTTTTTGTGTTTTCGAGTGACTTTGGTATAGCCATCTTCCTGTTTATTTCTTCCCTAGGTACGTTAACTATTGGCTTGGGGATACCGTTTTGGCCGGCTGTCTGTTGTGTATCAGCAGACGTTGAAGGCTGCTTGGTAATGTTGGTTATTGATGAATTTTCTTTAGTTGTTTTGGCGCATGGCTTACCGTAGTGTGCCGTCTGTTTACAGAACGGGCACGTGAGCGTCCGCCCAAGGTATGTGCATAGGGTTCTTTGTATGTAGTTAAAACCTTAAGAATGCCAGCAAAAAAGTTTCTCCAAGCGTCGTTAGCGACGGATTCAACTTCTCCATAGTTTGGCTTGAATCTTTTAATATAATCCGTGTTAGTACGAGGTGCCAAATCGTAGAGGCGAATTTCCGTCAGATCCATATACACGAGGATCTTGGTTTTGATGTTTTCATAATCGACGTTGCATGTTTTTCTTCGCTACGAAGCCTTCTGCCTCGGCTAAGGAGTTGAACGTTATTAGTACTACTTGTCTCGTATGATGTAGCTGTATGTGTGAAACTACTGTCTTCTCATGCCTTTGAATACGACGATTCTCTCCCAGAATTTGGTCATCGATACACATGAGTTTCCGTCCGGAAAACCAGCTCAGCTTTTGGATCACTATAATGGCCCTCTTTCGTGAGAAACGCGAATTGAGAGTAGCATATTACGGTGGGTTTCGATTGCCGACTCGACGTCAGTGTCCCAGCGTTGCAACGCGGGGTTTGAGGCACTTCGCTGATTCGCAGGTGTATAGGATGCAACGACACCTTTGACGGGTTTCTAGGACAATATTCAAATTAGGAAATGATCGCTGTCCAAGTTTATGGTCTACAGAACCGGTTAATTGATGCGATGGAAGTGGAGCTCCTTCTGATAAAGGTGGCGCTGCCGTCATTGTTTTTTTTATTAATTAACAGATTAAGGCCGAAGTGGCCTGTGCCGTATACAAAAGATTCCTCCATTCCACTCGGTCCATGGCCGCGCGTCGCCAGCCACGCAGTCTGCGAAGGGTCCGCAAATCGTCTTCCACCTGGTCGATCCATCGTGCTCGCTGCGCGCCACGTCTTCTTGTACCGGTCGGATTGCAATTGAGAACCGTTTTCACCGGGCTATTGTCCGACATTCTGGCTACGTGCCCGGCCCACCGTAGTCGTCCGATTTTCGCGGTATGGCAGATGGGCGGCTCCCCCAACAGCTGATGCAACTCATGGTTCATTCGCCGTCTCCATGTGCCGTCTTCCATCTGCACTCCACCGTAGATGGTACGCAGCACTTTCCGTTCGAAGACACCAAGTGCGCGTTGGTCCTCCACGAGCATGGTCCAGGTCTCGTGCCCGTAGAGAACTACCGGTCTAGTCAGCGTCTTGTAGATGGTCAACTTCGTGCGACGGCGAACTCTGTTCGACAGAAGTGTCTTGCGGAGGCCAAAGTAAGCACGATTTCCTGCCACGATGCGTCTACGAATCTCTCTGCTGGTATCATTGTCGGCGGTCACCAGTGAGCCCAAGTACACGAACTCTTCAACCACCTCGATTTCGTCGCCACCGATGCAAACTCGAAGCGGGCGATTCTCATTTTCTTCTCGTGAACCTCTTCCTATCATGTACTTTGTCTTCGACGTGTTGATGGCAAGTCCGACGCGCTTGGCTTCTCTTTTCAGTCTGATGTAGGCTTCCTCCATCTTCTCAAAGTTTCGTGCAATAATATCAACGTCATCGGCGAAGCCAAGTAGCTGAACGGACTTTGTGAAAATCGTACCACTCGTGTCGATCCCTGCTCTTCTTATTACACCTTCCAGCGCGATGTTGAATAACAGACACGAGAGACCATCACCTTGTCGTAACCCTCTGCGTGATTCGAAGGGACTCGAGAGCGTCCCTGAGACACGTACTACGCACATCACCCGATCCATCGTCGCCTTCACTAATCGCGTCAGTTTGTCCGGGAATCCGTACTCGTGCATAATCTGCCATAGCTGATCTCGATCGATAGTGTCGTATGCGGCTTTGAAGTCGATGAACAAATGATGTGTGGGCACATTGTACTCGCGGCATTTCTGCAGTACTTGACGAAGAGCGAACACCTGGTCCGTGGTAGATCGTTCGCTCATGAAACCCGCCTGGCACTGCCCCACGAACTCTCTTGCAATTGGTGATAGTCGACGGCATAGTATTTGGGAGAGTACCTTGTAGGCGGCGTTCAGCAGGGTGATTGCTCGGTAATTACAGCAATCCAGCTTGTCGCCCTTTTTGTAGATAGGACACACGACACCTTCCATCCACTCCTCCGGTAAAATCTCCTCCTCCCAAATCTTGGTAATCACCCAGTGCAGCGCTTTAACCAGTGGCTCGCCACCGTGTTTTAGTAGCTCGCTTGGTATTTGGTCAACCCCAGCGGCTTTATTATTTTTGAGCCGGCTGATCTCCTCCTGGATTTCTTGGAGATCCGGAGCCGGTAGTGTAATGTCTTCCGCGCGTGCTCCCAGGTGCGTTACCGTGCCATCCTCGTCGTCTGCTGCATCGCCGTTCAGGTGTTCTTCGTAGAGCTGCCGCCACCTCTGGATCACCTCACACTGGTCCGTGAGAAGATTCCCGTTTGTATCTCTGCACATGTCGGCCTGTGGTACGTGGCCCCTGCGCGAGCGGTTCAACTTCTCGTAGAATTTCCGTGTGTCTTTAGCGCGGTACAGCTGCTCCATCGCTTCGCGATCTCGGTCTTCCTGCTGGCGCTTTTTGGTCCGTCATTGAGATTCACTGTATTGTAACTTTTTGAGGTCTCGACCATTTTGTGGCTGTTCTTATTTGAATGGCTGTTCGGCCATCTATGGGAGCTGTCCATCAATGTCAGCTTCTTTCTCCGAACAGCCTAGATAAGCCGTGTAGTGTCGGTAGTGGTTGTTTTAACCGGCTAAGAATTACACTACGGACTACCTGTTCCGGTGGTAACACCAAACAGGGAACCCCAATTCCATAGTGTCATGCGACCCGTGCTATGGGTAAAATTGTTGAGGGGGTTTAAAATATTTTCAATGGCGAACGGAGCCTGGGAAGAGCCGGGCGAACTCCCCAGTAACTGGCTGTGGTCCACTAGGAGGTTGACAACTCTATTATCTTTCTCCGGACAAAACCAGCCTAGAGGCCGCGTGGCATCCTGCGGGTTGAAGTATGTCAGTTATGAAAATAACTGTCAAATTCATTCCCAAAGGTGGCCGCGTCACTTATGAGGAGGCAAAGAGCTTTAGACCGATCAGTCTGACCTCCTTCCTTCTCAAATCAGTGGAACGTTTAATCGACCACTACATTCAGGATGGTAGCTTGGGCGAGCACCCGCTGCATGCAATGCAACATGCATATCAGCGGGGGAAGTCTACTACCACCCTGTTACACAATGTTGTCTACAACATTGAAAAGGCTTTTTCACAAAAGCAATCAAGTTTAGGAGTTTTTCTCGATATTGAAGGTGCTTTTGACAACGTGTCTTTCGAATCCATTTTGGAAGCAGCACGAGATCATGGAGTACCTTCATATATCACGAACTGGATACACACAATGCTTAGCAACCGACATCTGTGCTCATCGTTAAGACAAGTAGAGATGAGGAAACTGAGTGTCTGCGGATGTCCTCAAGGTGGTGTGCTGTCACCACTTCTATGGAACCTTGTCGCCGATAGCTTGTTGAGAAAACTAAATTAGCTTGGGTTTCCGACGTATGGTTTCGCCGATGGTTATCATATAATGATCACCGGTATTTGCATTAACATACTTTTTGATTTGATGCAACAAGCCTTATGTGTTGTTGAGCGGTGGTGTCTTCATGTTGGACTATCAGTTAATCCAAATAAAACCTCAATGGTGCTTTTCACGCAACGAAGGATTACAACCGCAGCTCGTCCATTGCAGTTTTTTGACTCTGAAATTATTGTCGAAGATCAAGTTAAGTACGTTGGGGTAATTCTCGACTCAAAACTTAATTGGACAGCTCACATCGATTTCAGGATCAAGAAAGCTTGCATGGCCTTTGGCCAATGTAGACGGGCTTTCGGCAAATCTTGGGGACTTAAACCCAAGTACATTCAGTGGATCTACACAACAATTGTTAGACCAATACTGGCATACGGGTGCCTTGTTTGGTGGCAGAAGGGAGAAGTCCTGACAATCCAATCAAAGTTAAACCATCTTCAGAGGATGGTCTTGATGGCGATGACTGGTGCGTTCTCGACAACACCTACTGCTGCTCTCGAGGCACTCTTGAACATAAAACCACTACACGTGTTTCTGAAACAAGAAGCACTTTCTTGTGCATACCGTCTTAAGGTTGCTGGGCTCTGGAACAGTAACCCAATAGATCGTGTAACTAGCCACACAAGACTGAGGCCCCAAATGGTTACTTGGGATGAATATACACTTGCTCCCAGTGACCTTACACTCACATGTAGTTTTTCTTCTAAAACTTTCAATGTGAGAATTCCTCTTCGTGAGGAATGGCTGTCTGGCTGGATGGAGCGACAACTTGAAGAATACGTAGTTTGTTATACGGACGGTTCTTTGTTGGAGGGCCGAGCCGGTGCTGGTGTCTATTGTCATGAGATGAGATTAAACCAATCTCATTCGCTTGGTAGATACTGTACCGTATTTCAAGCAGAAATCTTTGCGATTCTGTGTGGCGTACAATCCGCACTTCAACAGGGAATTTGCGGTAAAAGAATCTATTTTTGCTCTGACAGTCAGGCTGCCCTGAAAGCACTTAGTTCGGCAGATTCGAGATCGAAATTAGTAATCGCATGTCGAACTCAAATCGAAGAACTTAGCATTTCAAATGCTATCTACCTTCTATGGGTACCCGGTCATTCCGGTATTACTGGAAATGAATGGCTAGAGCTGGCGCTGCGACTGATTTCGTTGGTCCAGAACCAGTTCTACCACTGTCAATAAGTTGGATAAAGCCCAAGATTCGCTCTTGGGCTGCATTCGCCCATTGGCGTAGCTTGCAAACTTGCGTTCAAACAAAGGCTTTTCTGCCGGATGTGAGTCCGAAAATGTCAAGAAATTTGTTGCATTTTTCCAAGCACAACTGCAGTATTCTGGTCAGGGCACTGACTGGACATTGCAAACTCAATTATCACATGGCTACTATTCAGCGCGCTGAGTATTATTCATGTGATCTTTGTGAATCCGATTACGGAACATCATATCATTTGATATGCAATTGCCCTGTATTAATGCAATTGCGCATCCGGATTTTTGGTTCTCCATACATAGATGAACCTATGTACAGAGAGCTGAAATTTAAGGATATGCTTTTGTTCCTAACCCAGTGTGGTAAAGAGCTATAGTTTTTTAGCCGTATTTGAATGACAATATCTCTTCGGGGGTGTTGTCGTTCTGTTATCTCAATATCCCCTCGGGGGTGTTGATATATCCGCTCACTGTTTGAGTAGAGGTTCTAAATCCCTCCGGGGGTTGGAAGTTTTATTCCTGCTGTTGTAGCACCTGCAGATCGTTCAGCATCACTCCGGGGGTACAGAATGCTCTGTTTTAATTGTTCTGTGTCGTTGTTTTCCTTACCCCTAACCTTACCACTTCCCCAATTCTTCCCATCAGGAAAATGATGAAAAGACGATTCTTGGCAAGGCACAAATCTCCGATCAACATGGGGAACGTGCCATTTGAGCCA
Organism: Topomyia yanbarensis; assembly: GCF_030247195.1. Taxonomy (NCBI): domain Eukaryota; kingdom Metazoa; phylum Arthropoda; class Insecta; order Diptera; family Culicidae; genus Topomyia; species Topomyia yanbarensis. The sequence goes on along the minus strand of NC_080670.1, from coordinate 202,834,946 downwards.
GACGCTACTGATTCCTGACTGATTGTAACTTTTTGAGGTCTCGACCATTTTGTGGCTGTTCTTATTTGAATCCCGCGACGCTCGAAGCTGTCATTTCCATATGGATGTTGTAAACATCAGAACGAACCTAGAATGACTCCAATTCAAAACCAAAATCAGCATTAGTCTATCTTCTAGGTAAGTTGTAAGATATGGAGATCGTTCTCGCAAGCGTATTCAGGTCAGTGGCGAACTGAACCGAAGTCGACGTAAAATCAGCCCTGATGTAAAGTCCGATGATTTGGTAGAGGTTACCGGAAGACAGTTATATTTATTCATGACCGAACATTAAAAGAGATCGTTATCCTTTCCAATAAGAGTTTCCTTTGATGCAAGTCACATCGGGTGACTACGGGTTATAATGGTTTGGAGTACACCAAGACACTCTTTAAAACCATTTCGGGCAGGGTAGGAGTACAGTGACAGTGCTCGCTGGAAGAGGCTAGAGCTGAATTGGCTGCTACATGTCGACAGGGTAGTTACTGGATTGTGGTAACGAATGGCAAGATTTATGGAGAGTAGCGCTCTCCCGATGCCTGATCCTGTTGAGCCAAGTTGGGATTTCGGGTATGGAACGAATGATCTCCCAACTAATGATTGTGGTTTTACGGAACTCTTGAAGTCGCTCTCAAACCTTAGATTGCACTTATGGCGCTCTATATAACCTCCTTGTTACTTGGGTAGTTCTCTTATCTCAATCAGGAATCTTGCATACTACCGAATTATCGTGGAAAATTGCTGCGGGCTAAGCACTACCAACTATCGGATTCAGATCACAGTTTGATGATAGTGTACTTTTTTGACGGTGGCATTTCAGTCGTCACAGTCTACTTTGGTTGTTTGTTCCGTTGTTGAATCCTTCTTCCATCCAGTGGCCTGTCAGGTATTCGGATAAGTTCGAGAATCGCTGGAAGTGCAAGAAAATGTACTGTTTATTCAAGGCATGTAATGGGTTGTAATTGCCTGGCGTAGACAGGTCCGCACCGCTAGCAGCCGGAAGGAAGAGGAAGGAAGTCTCTGGAAGGAACAATGCGTATTTTGATTCGAAATTGTGGCTAATATCTGCCAGAATCTCGGCTTCAATGCTATAACCAATTCCAAGAACAAGAATCCCGGACTCAATTGCTGCATTTGAACCGAAATTCCGACAGAATGCAAGCTGAATTCCGAATAATATTCGAAATGCGTTTCACCTGAGTGGTTGTCGAAGAGACCCAATCGAGATCCAACCACCCAAGTAACAATTAAAGTTTTATAGCCTGCTACAAGTGCAATCTAATGCCGATTTCGGTTTTGGATCAGAGTTGCCCTAGGTTCGCTCTAATATTTACAAAATCCATACAAAAGTGACAGCTCAGAGCGAACCTAGAGCGACTCCGCTCTAAAAACGAAATCAGCATAAGTTTTATGAGTGGTAGTAAATAAAACCATTATAAAACCTCAATTGCTACTAGTGTATGTTCGGCGAAAATCAACGGTGTATCATATACACACCAACCGTTGCTGTCAGTTTGAAAAATTCTTGAAACCTCAACTGATTTCTACTTTAATCGAAATATTTCTGAGATGATTGACTCCAAAAAATATTTATATATAAAATTTTGAAAAGCTCTTACCGTACAGCCGAATACTGCTGTCCACTTCACCGAGCGAGTTCTTCGCGATGCACCGATAGGAACCGACGTCCTCCTTCTGGAACGATCTGACCGTCATCGACATTTTGGTCTCGTACAACGATTTGGTAACGTCCTGCACGTGGTACTTGGGCGATGACACTATCATTTCTCCTTTGTGCAAGTGGTTCAGCGAATCGGAAAATTTGCAAAGGTGATGAAAGAAAAACAAAATTGTTCCATAAAAATACTGGATCTGATGCCGAAACGTTTGATAAGAATCTTACCTGTATCTTTCACCCAGTAGTTGATGGATTTTGGTGAGGCTTCTACCTGGCACTCGATTGACACATCGGTGCCGAGGGGTGCACCGACCAGTTGATTTGGCACCTGAATCACGGGATGAACTGAAAATAGCAAGAGATAAATTAGCGATTATTTTGGTTGATATTCGCTACACAGTAAATTAAAACAAGGGAAAGAATAGGATCTTTAAAAGCGAGTAAGGGCGCTATAACCCTGGCTCATTAGCTAGGGCAGGGCTAAATACTTCTGTCCCATCCCAGGAACCTAGGACCAAAGGAGTGACATTAACCCTCTTAGCAAAGTCACTCCCAACGATTTATCAAACCCCCATCAAATTGAAACGGTTGTGTACGGTTGTCCACGTTTCTTCCTTATTCAAGGTTCAAAATAACCCGTTGATTAAATTATTCATTGAATGAATAATTTGATTCCCGTATAACTTTGAACCTTCTTTATTTTGTACGCTGCACAGTTGACCTGGCCGCTTTAATGCTTGTATCATATTCAATATGTGCCACAAATATTAATAATGACAAGAAAAATTGTGGACGATCGTCTGCAATTTTCCAGGATCCCTGCATGTATTGGCTGTATATGTGTAGACTAGACTAGACTAGACAAGTGAGAGAATAGGATCTTTAAGCATAATTTTTGGAAATGCTAAAAGTTTAAAAATTGGGTTTACACCAACCAAACACAACCTCACAAAATGAGCTCGATAAACTTTGTTGGATTGTTGCTGATAGAATAAAGAGTCCGTGAGTTTTAATAACACGTAACTGACACAGGAAATAAACCGCCTGCGCTGATTAGTAGGCCACTTGAATACCATTCCCAAACAAGTGACACAAAATTACCAATCCGGTCGAATAGTTTTGCCGCTTACACAACGTCGGCATTTCCATATGAAGACATCACGGACCCATGAATATCGCATTTTCGAAACCGCACACCGTCACACATCAGTTCAACAGTTGTTTCGGCACACTTTAATCAACGAAAAGTTACACCTGCAGCACCCAAGCAACGTAGCAACGCCGGATGTTGCGCGCCCTATTCGCTCACTACTTCGCAAACGTCAACAAGTCATCCGTGACTCGGATGCAAATCGGGAGACCCCTTCCACCCCAGTGTATTTTGCATTGCCTAGATTCCACAACGCACACACACACATACACATCGGACGGTTGGTCGAAAAATGCGCCAGTCGGGATTTGTTATGGAACCCATCGTCGGAGCCCGAGGTTTTATATAATGTATGTCCAGCTGTAAACAATTCCCGTATAGGAGGTAGGTATACGCCAAGCGGAAACACATTCCGGCAATTGCCATTGACACTTTGACCTGCGCCGCCGCTGCCGCCGCCGCCGAGGGGTGAAATGTGATGCGTTTTTGTTCCTACCATGCGGCACAGTGGGTCATGGATGCGAGCCAGAAAGATACTAATAAATAAATGCTCCTTGGAACTCAGTAGGCTGTGAAATTTTTAAGTCTCCGTCAGCCATATTTCCATATCAACTTTAGAATGGTGGTAAAAAGATTTGTAAACAAACTTTTGTTTTGCTGATTTTTTTTTAATTTATTATAATTAAAACCCAGAAAACGTTTGAAATTGGTTCTAACAAGGGTAAGGATGTTGATTGATGTGTATTTTCCCGTGAAATTCAACTCGACAGCGGAATTAGGCAATCCATTATACGTTTGTTTGACAATTCAGCAGTGGGTTCTGTCAACAAGTCTACTCCTGCAAACAGAAAACTCGTCCGACAAGCATCTTTCGTTAGTCCGATTCGTTTGATATTGGACTGAATCAACGATACTGTTGGACGTCGCACCCCTTGGAGTAACGTCAGAAGAAGTAAACAAGAAATAATCAGCTGATCAGAAACGTCTCATGGATTGCCTAATAATGTGCGAAGTAAGTTTGTTTACAAATATGTATTTAGCCCTTTTGAAGAAATAATATTGATTTGTCATTTCAATATAAACAACTTCACCAAAGACACCAAATCTCTAGGAAAAAGTTAGATTACAGTGCCATCTGTGCGACAAAACTTGATATTACAACTTGATCTCAAAAAATTCCTGTATTTCTAGTAAATTTCTTCAAAGAACTTGAATCTAGAAGGCAAGCTAAAGAAGTAATTAATTTTGACTTCCTAGCTCCCTTCTGTGGCCTACTGTTGCAGCGCCTACTATTCTGACAGAAGGGCAAACTTTTGCTCGAATCGGGATGTTGAACAATTTTCAAATTGTGTCGGTGGAACTCAGAGGGCGATGGTTGTTCACAACAACTGTAGAACAGAGCGCGTGAACGTGAACTAGTTACAACCGGAATTGTTGCTGGTGGCGGTGTTCTGCGAGGGATTTGTCTGCCAACCGTCGAGTTTTCGGAAAGAACTAATTTTTGTAACACGAGCTGCGCATTCCTGGGAGTAATTACGTTTTGAAGGCAGGTATGTGTTTGCTGTTGCCTAGCGAGTCGTAGATTTTGGTTTTTAAAAAATTGATAAGTCGTTACTTTTCTTTCTGAACTAGAAATAAGCCATGAACGTTTTCCTTGATGTTAGAAATTAGTATGCCATGAGAATTCAAAAAAAAAATTCTGATTATAGCTAAGATATGCTTTATAGTAGACTTGATCGCAGGAGGCGTTTTCTGAAGAGTATAAGAAAATTTTCATCAAAAATTGTACACGTGGTCGAAGTAGAAGTAAATATAGTTTATACGTCGAACCAGTCTTTTTTTCCTCATTTGCCAAGTGCCCCGTACTAAGCAGAGCTGTCTCTGTTGCTGTCGCCAACATTCGTACCCTCCAGGTGAGCCGTACAAACCGGACATAGTCCCTGTTGCTGTCGCTAACACATGAACATATACATAACCTAGAAAAACTCTAGAAAGGGAACTGCGGAAACAGAACATTTTTGGCAACGTATGCCCCAGCATTGTATGGCAACACGTCCAATGTTATAAGGATAGGCAGTTTCCGATTGGATTCGTTTTTTGACAATTAAACCCGAATCCAATCGATCCAAAATGGGGTCTCCGCAGTTCTATTTCTAGAATATTAGTAACATAACCAAAATTCGAATTGTTTATTGCAACTTCGCACTCGTCACCGGCCGGCAATTTAGTACAATAATTTTACCGATACTTACAGTGAATGCTCAGCGAAATCCGCTTGGACACCGACGGGGGCACTCCGTTGGACGCAATGCACAGATAGGACCCCATTTCGCTCCGTGAGATCTTGGTCAGCTTGAGCACCTCGCCCCGGTAAGAGTTCACTGTGAATCAAAAAAAAAACAGAAAGACTAACAACGGTGATGACAAATTGCTTTCGACATTCAGCTAGGTATAGTCATATATTTAGTACACAGGATCCAATTCCGTTTGGTCGTAGATAAGCAGAGTACCGGAGAAGCAACGGGATGTTAATGTTCGTGCCTGTCGTCGAAATCACGTATCAAACGGAGGGTAGGTACGATTTGCCATTTTTCTTTTAGCAGCTTGAGAAGAAAATTGGAACATGATAACAACCGGAACAGTGCCACTGGTTCGCTCTGCCGTAGGAGAGTGAAAGTGTCATAAATCAAAAAATCATCCACTTCTATCATGAAGTGAAGGGCTCTTTCTCTAGCTACAGTTTCGGACAAAATAATAGGAACATTTCGGTAGTAGAATCTTTTGCGACAGCAGCCTCCAAGTAATTGTTATGTTAATGCCATCTAGCGTCGGACACAAGTATTGATGTGCCAATGAGTGTTACCAACTTTGCGGCGTGAAAAAATACGCTTACAGAAGTGACATTTTAAGGTGAAGATATGTGGAAGCCAGCAACGCACGCTTGTTGCTAGGCACCGACGCGCTTGTTTACATTGAGAAAAAATGGAATTCGAAGTGAAAATTCAAACGCACAAATGAGAGTTTTCGGACATTTTTCCTCGGTCATCTGTATATTGGCAGAAAATTTGAAGTTTTGTTAATAAACAATTAAAGTTTCATTCGTTTTCGAGCTCTCCATCGAGACAGAGGTTGTTTTTTTCTAGTCCGTAGTGCTGTGTGAGGCGATAAAGAATAGTTTTAATCCGCATTCAAGGTTATTTTGCCAGTTCGGTTCGGTCCTCAGTCTTTTGTTCGCGTGTGAGGATTAAACAATAGCCAGCTGTATAAGCTGGATCGGTTCGTCGTTGGACACCAGTTTAAAGCTAAGTGGTTTTTGTCTTTTGTAACACATTTATTGCTTTCTTCCGTCTGCGCGGGCGCTGACCCCGTGCGTTGACGTTTTCTATGGTTCCCTCTCCGGATGGTCAAATGGAAGTTGAATCGGGTTCAACTTCTAAGGCTCCCCCCCGGCCCAAATGCTATCCAGAACTCTCAACTGGTCCATTTGTGGTCTTCTTTCGGCCCAAGACTAAATCACTGAATCTTCTTCAGATTTCTAGAGACCTGACGGAACGGTTCTCGGCTGTGACCGAAATTTCAAAGGTCCGCTCGGACAAGATAAGGGTGTTGCTAGCCAACTCAAAGCAGGCAAACGATATTGCTTGCTGTGAGCACTTTACGCGGGATTATAACGTGTATATTCCGGCTGTAAGAGTACAATCCGAAGGCGTCGTAACCGATGAGAGTTTGACGTGCGAGGATCTGCTGAAGTACGGGGTTGGCCGATTCAGAGACCGCTTACTTCAGCCAGTTAAAATACTTGAGTGCAAACGTTTGCACTCAGTAGTTGTTGAGAATTGCGGGACTTCGGCAGAATCACTTTTGATAGCAGTTTTGTTGTATAATAAACAGCTTCAAAACTGGAAATTTATTCATATTAAACTAAGTATAGGTTTACAAATCCAATAATTAACTCACATTATAGTGCTTCTTCTCTCACCTTCCGAACGACAATTTTCAACAAATCCGCCTGTTTCCAGATTCCTATTTTGGAAAACAAATGGATTAAGAACAGATGTTCATATTTGAAACTTAAACTAATGTATAAATTTGCAAAATTCGTTTGTTTTTGCTAGATAATCTAATTGCATCTAGAGATCATTTAATCATCGAACAACACACTTACTCACAGTGTGTGGTGAATATGTGCGGCGTGGTGGGTCAGTCAACACATTAAGTTTTAATTCCATGCAACTTCACACAGCATTGGTGCATCTGTATTGTTTTACCGGGATGTGTACAGCGGTCGATCGACAGACTTCAGGTCACAGTGCAGCGAGCTTAAAACCTGTTGGCGAACAAACAGCGGCATAAAGAAGGGACCTACGAGATCTTATTGTTCCCTGCAGCATAAACTCGTGGTAGCTTTGTTGCACAATCACACCGAATTTCTTACCGGTTGGTCTTTCTATCGCGGCAAATAAGCTGCGGTTAGTTTTTATCGGGCACAACTATTAGGTCACGCTGGATTTCTACCAACGGTTGGGAGTAGCACTACCAGAAATTAATGATTAAATAAATGCCGCCTTTGTAAGCACACGCACTTCGATCGAACGCTTCTTTTCGTCTGTACATGTGTCTAGTACAGGTTTGCACACTCATTCTGCTCTTTACTCTCTCGTGTAGTTGACGTTTCTGCTGGACGGTACTCAGCTCCGCTTCGGTTATCGTTTAGGGAGTATCCGGATACTACACTACTATCAGCAGTGTTGTCAGATTGACTGTTTTCAACAGTAGTAGTTGCGGGGGATGGTTCAAAAACGTACCCCCAATCAAACTCTTATCGGGTGACCTTCGCTGGTACCGCTTTGCCAAATTTCGTCCTCTTGCACAAGGTTCGTCTGCCTGTGCGTCTGTTTGTGCCGCGGGTCATGAATTGCACAAAGTGTAAACAACTGGGTCACACAGCCACCCATTGTAGCAACAAGGCCCGCTGTGGAAAATGCGGGGAGAATCATCTAGATGATTCGTGCAGTAAGCAAGCCGAAAAGTGTCCTTACTGTGCGGAGAGTCTGCATGATATCTCGGCATGTCCCGCGTACAAACTACGCGGGGATAAACTGAAACGTTCCCTTGCGGGACGATCCAAACATTCTTTCGCAGAAATGTTAAAGAATGCTACGCCACCATCCTCAGCAAACATCTATACTCACTTGCCTCCTGACGAGGGCGAGGCTGGTAACCCACAAGAGGGAACATCTACTAGGGTGCCTAGAATTTATAGGAAGAGGAGGAACACTTCCTCTCGTAAAGTTCCTTGTAAAGGCCAGAAGGTGTCCCTTGAGGGGGCTCCGAAAGTCACATCTATTGGAAGTGTTGCAACCAAACCGAAGCAATTAGCTCCTGGTCTCGGAGGATTAAGCTCAGAGAAGGAGTTCCCAGCACTTCCAGGAACATCAAAAATCCCAAGTGTTCCTTTGTTTCAGTTCGAGAGTAATCACAGCACTGGAATTATAAAACTCTCGGACATAGTGGACTGGATAATAAAAACTTTCAATATTACTGATCCTATTAAAAGTCTTATGTTAGCTTTTCTCCCTACAGTGAGAACATTTTTGAAGCAGTTGACTGCTAAATGGCCCCTCCTCTCAGCGATTGTATCCTTCGATGGCTAACTCATCGAACGAGGTCACGGATTTGATCACTGCAGAAGTATCATCCCGAAAATCGATTCCTTCAAAATTTTAATAAATAATTTGAGTTGCGATGCATTTGCATTATGTGAAACTTGGTTAACTTCCGACATAGAACTCAACTTCCACGACTTTAATATTATTCGCCTGGATCGAGACACCCCCTATGGAGGAGTGCTTTTGGGGATCAAAAAGTGCTATTCCTTCTACAGAATTAACCTTCCCTCGATAACAGGTATTGAAGTTGTCGCTTGTCAAGTAACAACCAAAGGCAAAAGCCTTTGCATAGCTTCCATATATATTCCCCCCAACACCGCGGTTGGGCACCGACGGCTACAAGACATCTTAGAATCCCTGCCAGCACCGCGACTAGTTTTAGGAGACTTTAACTCTCACGGTACAGCATGGGGTTGCCTCTATGATGATAACCGGTCTTCCTTAATTCAGGATCTTTGCGATAACTTCAATTTGACAATTTTAAATACGGGTGAAATGACACGGATTCCTGCTCCTCCAGCGCGCCCGAGCGCCTTAGACTTGTCCCTTTGCTCAACATCGCTGCGGTTAAATTGCACGTGGAAGGTAATTCCTGATCCCCACGGCAGCGACCATCTGCCGATTGTAGTCTCAATCAATAACGGTTCAAGGCCATTGAAATCAATCAATATTTCGTATGACCTCACACGAAATATCGATTGGAAGAGCTATGCTGCCGCGATATCCGACAACATCGAATCTACCCAAGAACTTCCTCCGGAGGAAGAGTACAGCTTTTTGGCTGGCTTGATTCTCGCAAGCGCGAATCAAGCTCAGACTAGGCCAGTACCCGGCGCGAACATACAAAAACGTTCTCCCAATCCCTGGTGGGATAAAGAGTGCTCAGACGTGTACGCAGAGAAGGCCGCCGCGTTTAAGACCTTCCGGAACGACGGGTTACCCGCCAGTTTTCGACAGTACGCGACGTTAGACAAGCGAATGAAGAGTTTGATGAAAGCCAAAAAACGCGATTATTGGCGCCGGTTCGTCGACGGATTAACGAGAGAAACATCGATGAGCACTCTTTGGGGAACAGCCCGACGTATGCGAAATCGAAACAGTACTAATGAGAGCGTGGAATATTCAAACCGTTGGATATTCGATTTCGCCAAGAAGGTTTGTCCGGATTCCGCCCCGGCACAGAAGATTTACCGCGCCGCGTCTCCTCACGATAGCGCGAACGAAACACCTTTTTCGATGGTGGAGTTCTCACTTGCTCTCTTGTCGTGTAACAATAAAGCTCCGGGGCCAGACAGAATCAAATTCAACTTGTTGAAGAATCTGCCTGACTCTGCCAAGAGACGCTTGTTGAACTTATTTAATAAGTTTCTCGAGGCTAACATTGTCCCACTCGATTGGAGACAAGTGAAGGTCATCGCCATCCAAAAACCAGGAAAACCAGCCTCCGACCACAATTCGTACCGTCCGATCGCAATGCTATCCTGTATCCGGAAGTTGTTCGAGAAAATGATCCTATCCCGCCTCGACAATTGGGTCGAAGCAAATGGCTTACTGTCAGATACACAATTTGGCTTTCGCAAAGGCAAAGGGACGAACGATTGTCTTGCGTTGCTCTCAACTGAAATTCAAATGGCCTATGCTAGCAAAGAGCAGATGGCATCAGTGTTCCTAGATATTAAGGGGGCTTTTGATTCAGTTTCGATCAACATTCTTTCAGAGAAGCTGCACCAGCATGGTCTTTCAGCGACTTTAAACAACTTTTTACTAAACTTGTTGTCGGAAAAGCACATGCATTTTTCGCATGGTGACTTATCGACATCACGATTTAGCTACATGGGCCTTCCCCAGGGCTCATGTCTAAGCCCCCTTTTATACAATTTCTATGTCAACGACATTGATGAATGTCTTGACAATTCCTGCACGTTAAGGCAACTTGCAGACGATGGTGTGGTGTCTGTTACGGGACCCAAAGCTGTCGATCTACAAGGACCATTACAGAATACCCTGGACAATTTGTCTGCTTGGGCTATTAAGCTGGGTATCGAATTCTCCACGGAGAAAACTGAGCTAGTTGTATTTTCAAGGAAGCGTGAACCAGCACAACTACAGCTTCTATTAATGGGTCAAACTATCGCTCAGGTCTTCACAGTAAAATATCTAGGGGTCTGGTTCGACTCGAAAGGTACTTGGGGATGCCATATTCGGTATCTGAAACAGAAATGCCAACAAAGGATCAACTTTCTTCGTACAATAACCGGAACATGGTGGGGTGCCCACCCAGGAGACCTAATTAGGTTGTATCAAACAACGATACTGTCGGTAATGGAATACGGATGCTTCTGCTTTCGCTCCGCCGCGAACATACATTTCATCAAACTCGAAAGAATTCAGTATCGTTGTTTGCGTATCGCCTTAGGGTGCATGCAGTCGACCCATACGATGAGTCTCGAAGTGCTGTCGGGCGTTCTCCCGTTGAAAAATCGATTTTGGGAACTCTCATATCGATTGCTCATTCAATGCGATATCTTGAACCCGGTCGTGATTGAAAATTTCGAAAGGCTTGTTGAGCTCAATTCTCAGACCCGTTTCATGTCCCTGTACTTTGACTACATGGCGCAGAATATTAACCCTTCTTCTTACAATCCCAACCGTGTGCATTTCATAAATACTTCTGAATCTACTGTTTTCTTCGACACATCCATGAAAGACGAGATTAGTGGAATTCTGGACCACATACGCCCACAAGTGGTTCCAAACATTTTTTATAATAAATTCCGAGAAGTCGACTGTTCTAAGATGTTTTATACTGACGGATCAAACCTCGAAGGATCCACTGGCTTCGGTATTTTCAATCAAAAGTTCACCGCCTCCTACAAACTCAGTGACCCTGCTTCAGTTTACGCCGCAGAACTAGCTGCCATTCAGTATACCCTTGGAGTCATTGAAACATTACCCGCAGACCATTACTTCATCGTTTCGGATAGCCTCAGTTCCATTGACGCTATTCGCTCGATGAAACAAGGCAAGCACTCCTCGTATTTTTTGGGGAAAATACGGGAGCTACTGAGTGCTTTATCTGACAACTCTTTCCAGATTACCTTGGTATGGGTCCCTTCTCATTGCTCCATTCCGGGCAATGAGAAGGCAGACTCCTTAGCTAAGGTGGGTGCCTTAGAAGGAGACGTTTACGAAAGACCAATTTGCTTCAGCGAATTTTTCAGTATTACTCATCAGAGAACCCTCGAAAGTTGGCAAACTTCGTGGAGCAGTGGAGAGCTGGGAAGGTGGCTACATTCGATAATCCCTAAGGTATCGACGAAACCTTGGTTCAAGGGGATGGATGTGGGTCGTGACTTCATTCGTGTGATGTCCCGACTCATGGCAAACCATTACACGCTGGATGCACATCTCCGGCGTATTGGGCTCGTGGATAGTGGTATCTGCGCTTGTGGCGACGGCTATCACGACATCGAGCACATTGTCTGGGCGTGCACCGAGTACAGTTCCGCCAGGTCTCGGCTAATGGATACCCTGCGGGCCCGAGGAAGACCAACCAACGTCCCGGTTCGAGATGTGCTGGCAAGCCGCGATGTTCTCTATATGTCCCTTATATACACCTTTGTGAAAACCATCAATATACAAGTCTAACTGCCCCTTGTTATCTCCTTATCATTCTCAGAACGCTCTTCCACCTGTATCAAACCATCTGTATCGAATGAGCCAACAAACACGGGACCTACGGCACGAACATAACACGCTTAACTCGAAATGTAGCCGATCCACATCTGAGCCGTACTACGAAATCGTCTGGAAAAACCCCTGCCATCTTGAGGAGGACCACCCGGCGTCCCAGTACATGATTCCCCTGATGAAGGCCACCCGAGTTTGTAATCCATCCGTTGATCTCACGATGCCTGAAACTGAAATAATTTTCTCTCCCTGCCATCTTTGTGTACCCTCCCTCCCCTGACTCGTATACCCAGAAGTAACACCCCTACCCCCCCCCCCCCCCCCAATATCATCACGAAGCATTTAGCTCTTCTTGTCTCTTCTAGTTTTAACTATTATATCATATAATCTCGTTGAAATTGCCCAACTCTACTACCCACAAAAATAACTATAATTACGAATCTTTACAAAATTCAATCATGCCCTCTAGTTATGCCTAGTTTTAAGTTAGTCGTAAAAAATTGTCCCCCTTAATTAAACATTATTTGCTCCAATAATCTCACTGATAAAAATGTCAAACCATATTGCCACAAAAACTAAATGACCCCCCTAATCTTACGAAAACAATATTATCCCCTTGTGTAGATATATAAGATAGCTATAAAATCGCATTAGTTTCATTTTAAAAAAATCAATATTTAATCCCCTAGTTTTAAGCAATTTAAAATGTAAAACAAAACAAAATTGGCACCTTTAAGCTAACGCAACGTGCCTTATCAAATAAACGATTTGAATAAAAAAAAAAAATTAAAGTTTCGCGAGTTTTTTGCAGTGGTGTGTGATTCAAGTGCATTTGAAAAAGTGCACTGAAGATGAGAAGAAGAAAAATAAGTGTTTCGAGAAGAAATCCCAACTGAAGAGGGAAGATATTTTCGCACAAAATAAGAGCTACAGATGGAATTCCGTCAAAAACTCGGGTTGAATGTATAGGAAAATATTTCAGCTTCCTCAAGTAGAAGTTTCGTAGTACACCGGCAAGGTTAAAGTATTGAAAAACGTATTTTTTTATTTGATCATGTCAGATACATGGTTAGGCAGGGGAGAGGGATGTGTGCGGCGTAGGAGCTATGTTGTGGCTCGCTTGAATAATGTCCTTAACAAAAAAAAAATATCAAGACTATTTTACAGCGGTTTTTGGTTAGAAACTTGTAGAGAAGCTGCCGAAAGAAGATAATCACAGGAATAAATACTGCTCTTGCTCTAGTATAATCGATTTTTTGTGTTTGTAACAATTGGAAAACTACGGGACCAGAGAGTATGGATCAACCTAAACTAGTTATCGAAGTTCAGGAATGGGCTTAAATTATCATTGTCATCCTGAATAGTAGAATCCCGTAAAAGACTTGACAGATCAGTCAAAATCAATCAACGCTAAAAAATCTGCCTACAAAGAATAGTTATGGAACAAGAAACGGAAAACAGTGCTCGTCATCCATATGCTGAGAAAGGTAACAATTGATATCAAAGGGTAAGTCACTTAGCACAAATCGAATTGTGCTTGTAAACAAACAGCGTGATAGCCTGTGCCGCAAATGTGCCACAATGTGCCATGGATTCCAAAAAAACAAAAACACTGGTTGCTATGATTATTTAGCTGCACTTTGTTGACACTTTTTACGTTGACAGAAGTGTGCCTCAATGTTCCACAAATTGTGTTACTTATAAAACGCAATGAACATTAAATTGATTTGCATACAATTGACCCAATGAATGATAGCAACTAGAAAAACTCTAGAAAGAGAACTGCGGAGACTCCATTGTGGATCGATTGGATTCGCGTTTAGCTGTCAAAAAACGAATCCAATCGAACATTGCCTATCCTTATAACATTGGACGTGTTGCCATGCAATGCCGGGGCATAGGTTGCCGAAAATCCTTTTTTTATCTCCGCAGTTCTCTTACTAGAGTTTTTCTAATAGCAACTTGTCTTTTTTGAGATTATCCTTTCTTTTTTGTCCATCACTGTACAAATCGGAAGAGAGACGGACACGTAAGTGTCGAATTGGTCATTCTATACTAGCTGGCGTCTTTACGGCTTCGGGCGCCATAAATTATATTGATTGCTGAGGCACTAAGTGGAGGGATCTTAATCAAAGTTTGGCTTTTTTATTGGCATGATGCAGAGTAGACATGAAATCGAATCGATAGTGATTAGTGAGAACTGTGAGAAAATGGTTTCCCGAAATTTATTTCAGTGTACTAAATCTAATTTCCTTTCCAGATTTATTCTAGTGTCACAGAGAGGAGACACCCATCTCGTAAACACAAACGGTCTACTCAACTCTTAGGTAAGTTGGATAATCTTGCAAAGTGCGCTACTGAGCGGGGTTGCCAGATGTGAACACATGTCTTTATTTAGAACATATTTGAAATATTGTGAAGACATTTTTTTTACATTTTGAAGCTAATTTTATTCGGAAATTTAGTTGGTTTCTGGTAGAATCCTTGCTCAAAATCAATAAAAACAAATGAAGATTTTTTAATGAAATGTGAGGACATTTGAAAAATATTCCTGGTATATTGACTTAGACGGCAGTATTCGTTCAAATGTATACTCATCATTTTTAAACACTTAATACTTCGAACATGAAACATGTTCACTGTGGTCTATATTAAACACAAACAGTTCAGCGTGTATTGATTTAAAAAAAAACAAGTTGAATCACCCTTTTCCTATCCCACTTGACCTACTTGGATTTATGTTAAACAGCTCTGATTTTTTTGGCAGCAAACGGAAACTGTTCACCAAAGTGTTACTATTCAGGAAACGCATTTCCATTCCCGTTTCAACTTACCGCCCTGTTTGGTGCCGGCTGAATCTTTGAGAACGATTTCGGTGCTATCCTCGCGACGCCACGTCACCACTGGTTCCGGGTATCCTTTTGCTCTGTAAGTTGTGCGTGAAATGGAAATCAGAATGGAAAATCAGAATCGTGCAATGTTACTGACAAGTACTAACAAAATTCATGTGTCATAAGTCTTAAAAACGGTTTTTAAATCATGATATTTTTGATTTTTGGATCAATTTTAAAAATATACTAAACTAAATTGGAAAGGTCATTTCAAACAAGGAATACCACAACATTTCACAGAATTTACCACTTATGTACATAGTGAAACAAATTTGTTAGATTTTTCCTAATGTAATAAATCGGATCTCACTTTTGGGAAGTTCAACTAATGTTTCTCACGAACATAATACATGTTTGAATTTTATATATGTTTGAATTTTATACTTTGCTTCTTTAAATTTCTACTCGGTTGAAACACAAACATTAATAAGTTTGGGGTCTCCAAATTCTAGAACCTATAACTAACGTTTTCTGTGAAACAAAATCGTGACTATTGTTTCTACAAAATTTCCAGAAAAAAATCAAGAACAACCTAGTGAAATAACTCGACGGTAGCAGAGAGAGATAAATTAAGGTCGCTGCATGCCCCCTAACATGTGAAACTTGATGTTGGCCCCCGCTTTTGCTTTTGGTAGATCAATAACCAAAATTTTAGATATTAAATAAAAAAATTAACCTCGGTTCTTACTTCTTGGAGCTTTAATCAATGTTCGTTAAGAGATGAAGATACTTGTTGCTCTATAATTATCTTTCTCAGATTTTCCTTGTTGGAAATATTTCACTCAGCACTAGAGTGACGATGTAATGTATACGAAAAAAGTGACAATTGGGTCATTAAGCTATATATAGTTTTCCGTTCCATTCGATAAATGTTAGGTCCAATATACATAATATAACATTATTTCAAAAAAAAATTCATTGCAAAACCTTTGACTGGCACGCTATGACAGGTTTGAGCCAGAAAATTAAAAAAAATCTAAAGATGACATTATTTTGACATTTCTATGATTTTTAAGACAGTGGTCATCAAAAATAGAAATTCTTTTTGTAATATTTTAAACAGTTCGCCTTTTGATGATTTCATGGGTCAAAATTTTTGAACTTTGACTGCTTTGGGACACCCCCAATAATGTCCGATTGAGCTTAAATTTCTCACAGAAACTTTCTTCGAGGTGCTAAAGCATTTGCCCACTAGCCGTTTTGAAAAAGCAGGATGACCATTTTTATTGGCACCGTAATCAACACCCAGAAAATTCTAGAACATTTTGGCAAAATTACCCAACGATTGCATGGAGATGAAATAAGGTCGCTACATGCCCCCTTATTTGCATTGCTTGGTGATTACTCGTTTAAACACCCCTTGGCAATGGTGTAGCTGGTCTATAAACTTCGTTGCAATTTTGCCGTTCTTATAGGCACCCGTGCCAATTTTCGTGGGCTTTAACATCAAACAGTCCCTTAGAAAGGCCAGAAATATGATACGTGCCAAATTTCGAAACCATCAAAACAGCATAAAATGATCTCAATATCCCATCAATACACTAAAATAGGGGTTTTACCTGGGATCTCCCGGACCATGATGGTGGTTTTTTCAAGGGTTGGTCCCTTTTTTAAAAACTATCGAAATACCTATAATTGAGGTCAAAGTGCTCGGCAAGCTCGTTGAAGCGACGAACCATCGCTAAAATCGGACTATTAGCAGCGTAGTTGGTGTTTCGCATTTCGATGTGTAGTAATGTCCGAGGGCGAAGAACACGGGTTGGGGCGTAGAGGTTGATTTGTCCAAGGAGATCGGGATAACATCTAGATCTTTTACGTGGCCAACGCGTTGCAGCTGAGTTCCGGCAATGTTGTAGTTAAAATTAAGCATGTCTCTTGTACGATGAAAACTGATGACAAAACATTTCGTAACACAAAGGATCAACATGTTTCTTTGACACCAATTGTAAAATGTATCAATGAGACACTGTAACTCATGGCAATCGGTTTCATTCCTTATCACAAGAAATATCTTCAAGTCATCGGCGAAAAACAGTTTCCCTCCACGCATTAGAACAAAGCGCGCATCATTCACGAACAATGAACATAGTAATGGACCTAGTGTACTACCTTGGGGAACTCCGGAATTATTACAAAAGAATTCAGACACGAAGCCAGTGGCAGAATCTCGAGGTACATCCTAGTTTATCAAGCGTTGCAAGCAGTATCTCAACTGTGTCGAAAGCAGCCTTAAGATCTGTGTAGACCGTGTCCACCTGGAGTTTCCTGGATATGTTTTCAATGAAAAAACGATGTGAAGCTAACTAAATTCGTCTCTACCGATCGACCAGGAAAGAATCCGTGCTGACAAGGGCTTATGTAATGTTTACTAGCAAAAAACAGCACCTCGTTGATAAGCGATTCGAAGATTTTTGACTCAACTCTCAGCGAAGTGATTTCCCGGTAGTTCACGATGTTGCTTTTGTCATTTTTCTGGTGTACCGGAAACATAACTGAAAACTTCCAATCATCGGGAAATTTTTGCTGCTGAAGCGACACATTGAAAAGGTGCGTCAGAGGGATCGCTAAGATATCGGAACATTTTTTCAGAACCGCAGAGAGGTATTCGCATGCATTACCAGATTTGTATTATCGCGAATGGCACAAGCGTTTCTATGTACGTACTTGATCGCGGATCAAAAAAATCTAATTCAAATGAATTTTTCAAAAACTCGAAACCCTGTTTTTAATTTTTATTCCTTTTATTCACTTTTTGAATTTTGTTTGTTTTATTTATTTTAATTACTTTAAGCGTATTATTTATTTATTTTATTCATTTTGCTCATTTTATGAATGAATCAACCTGGAAGGATTCTCAGTGTCAGTAGAGCTAGTTCTGAAATTGTCCTGTGCACTAACCAATCGGCTGCAAAGCTTATCGAAACAGAAGGCAAAAGGATTGCATTGCCAAGGCTTTGCTTTGTTTTAGATATGGTTTTACTTCCGGCTCGAGTTATTCTATCATTTTTGTTTCCAGCCAAGTGTCGAGCTTTAGTGCCTAAAAATTAAAATCATCGAGAGTCCGGTTGGTTTCCTACATTAACAATTTCAAATTCGGAGCTGGCTTCTAGAATTTGAATGTTACAATTTTGAAATTTCCGAGTTCTTCGGGGTTTTATTGCTTTTTCAACAAATTAATTACCCCAATCCCCAATTTTCTGAACTATACAATGTTACAGAGAACACATTCTTATGGTGACTCTCGAATCGCTCTGACGCTCCTTCCAGATCGTGCAGTGTAGTACTACATCGTATTGCGCCGTTTTCTATTCTCCTTTCGTGGTTTTCTTTTACGCTTTCCTCTACTTATAGATTTTGACATTTTACCCGGCGTTCGAGCAGTAGAAAAGACTGATTCTTCTTTACGTGTCACCGAACGATACCGTCGAACGAAGATAAGTACCACCCCTATATTACCTTTTTTATTTCTGTGTCTCCAACTATCCTGCATTGGGCTTAAAACCCGTGCAAAAATAATTAGCTCTAACAAATATTTCCCAAAAGATAAAATAAATGTCGAAATATGATCGACTTTTTGAATGAAATTGTGAAAATGGTTCTCCATCGGGCCCTTCGTGATCCCGTTATGTGTCATAGATAAAAGCATTTCATAGCAGAAATACAAATAATCGCCCTAAGAAGCTTATCTAAAACGTGGCTAGCTATAGGCTTTTTACATCGCGTTCACGTACCAGTACAAGAAGTCGAGATAGATGGTGTGTTTCACCGGATTCGAATTTAAATTGTGTGGATCCGCTGAAACATGGATTAGGCTGTTTTAAGGAGTCCATGCTTCAGCCAATGTAGATTTTCTTCAGCATCAGTAATAGCTGGCGGGACCTACATATGTCAACTCGGGCTCATAACGGGTGACCTTCACCTGGTCCGCTTTATGTAACTGTCTCTTTACAACTTATGGGACACAGCCACTCATAGTAAAGGGTTTAAGGAACCAAATTGCATCATTTCTAAATTTCTGTAAATATTTAAGGTATTTTATATTAAAATGATGGGTTAAATTTGCTCAATCTGTACTGTTTACATTGTGTGAGTTTCATTAGCAATTGTCAAACCTTCGCGAAAATGGAGTCGGAACAACATCAGCTACGTAAAAATTGGATCTTTTTCTACGATAAGTCGTGTTTTGAAATGGTAAAACGAATGTTTGACTCTCGATAGGAAGAACAAAAGTGGCCAAAATGAATCATCGTATAGTGTGAATGATCACAAGCCAGCAGCTAAAGTTTCCATGAGAAATTTCAATGGTTCAGTGAATGACATGGCGAAAAAACTGCAGTTAAAGGGAGGTTCTCATTCAATTGACTAAAATGAAAGCAAAATTTAGATTTTTTATGGGCCAATGAAAAAACATAGAAGGAAAAAGTTTTAGAACTCAAAATGCATATATTTTCGTCTTTCTTTACAATTTTTTTCAAGACGAAAAAACCAAATGGCGCCCGTGATGACGTTCTGTCTAAGGTTAGGTGCGCGTGGAATTCCGCCCTTTTAAAATCCAAAATATCTATTTTCTATTGGGCAAAATTCTCCAGAATTCTCAAAATAGGCTTATTTTTGGAATGAAGTTGACGTGTAAATGATTGACATCAATGTCCAAAGCCATTTCAAAATCCAAAAAGACTGCTTTCGACTGGGCAAACTGCTTTATAACCCTGTAAATAAGCTTATTTTCGCAGCGTGGTTAACCAGTAGATGACGTAAATCGATGTTTGACGCCGTTATCGTTAACATTCACCCCAAGCAGCATTTAAAGTTTTATAGCACGCTACAAGTACAATCTAAGTTTTCAGAGGTTCTTCAAGAGGGCCTTAAAACCTCAAATGTTACTTGGAATAAGACTCAATACCGCATTGGCCATAGTATTGTGGCTACACTAGTAGATTAGATAACCAGACCTCAAAGACGAGCTTGGAGGCCCTGTGACACCCACTGAATACACTGCTATATTCAAGAAAGAAAATAATATGGAAACAATAAAAAAAATGTTAAATATGATATGGACAAGGTGCATTGCTTTTCATTTTACCTCCGACAAAAATGGCTGGGTAATATCAGGTGCACAACGAAAGTGAAGTAGAATACACTCGAATGCAACATTTTTACGTGCTTTTTACAGGTGTCATTTTTTGAAAATTTCAATATACTTTTCGTCAACGAAAAATGTTCAAACATATTCATCAGATTCTCTAGATTGCTAGTCATAGAAGGATTTTTCTGTCAGTGAAGGAATTGATTACGAGACAGAATTTCGCTCACCGAATACCGCCTACTATCGTCACGCTTAATACCAGACTGACGGTTACGATCATGCTACAGCATGTCGATAAAATTGATTGACGCCTAAAACACACCCGTGAGATTCGTTGCTGCAAAAGGCTTATGCATTTATGTTAGCACCTCTACTAAGATCCTAATATAAGTATTCCAAACTTCCTAAGAAAATCGAATAGCAGCCGCCTTGTTAGGGACGAAATTAACATGGATATGGCTTACGCCATTTAGATTGGTTAATCTGATTTTCAGTTTTTAAATTTAAATCAAACTTTGCCTTACCAAGAGGACTGGAATATTTCTTGTTTCGTTTGGTAAAAATGTCAAATAGTTGAATGTCATTATTTTTTTAAATATGTAAAACTCAGATAAATTCTCCTGAGCTGGTCGCATTCAAAGAGTGCACAAAACGTTCAACTCACCCTACTCCATCGTTTCTATTCTAAGCCAAGGCATTCACATTCTTAAACAACTATCTGTAACTGTCAGGGCAGATAACCATGTGTCAATTCTGCCAGGAGAATGCTAACGATATTTGAAACTTTTAAATGTTTTGTTATCTTTCTAATTTACTTACAATGCGTCTCGTTCTAGAAAACTAGGGTTAAAAATGTATACTGATGTGATCACTTCCATCGAATGGATCTATTTACATTTGCTCAACAATAAGGGGCCCCTCAGTTCAATGATGCCCAGGGCTGATCTTAAGATGGCGAGAATTTTATCAACAACAATCGTCCCCTTGACCTCTGCTTTGTCAGCCAAGAATTTTGTAATAAGTGTTCGATAACTGTATCTCCTGTTTCTCTTGTAAAAGTCTGTCGCCGTCCTCCATTCCGTGTCAATATTTTTGACTGCGAAGCCGTCGTTTTTGAAAGCATTACTGAAACAACTTACTATGATTTTAAAAATGAAAATTGTTCAGGTCGTGTATTTGCAAGACTACCTTCAATAGATGACACCACACTTTTCTGGCAAGATTTAGCCTCGTGCCATTACTCGAATGATGCTCTGCAGTGGTTCCAAATGATCTTAATCCATAGAATGCGCCGGAAGGGCGGTAAATTGAGAAATACTGGGTCATCATGAAGCATCCTAAGGAAGTAGAATCGGAAGCATCAAACTGGAAAAATGGATTTCCACACAAAAACAAGGTGGCCGAAACCTTGCACAAGACTTTTCGAGAAGTGTTAAGATGAAGGTGCGTGCATTTGAACCTAAACCTAACATGGATAAAGATTGATAATATGTTTAGTTTTATTCCCTGATAGTTTGAAAAAGATTGGATGGATGGATGAATTTTGAGAACATTTTCTTGTGATGCAATTTGATTCCATACACCCTTCAGGCTTGATGAGTAGATGACGGAAATCAATGTCCGACGCCATTTTGAAAATTTTATATGACGACTTCCGGTTGGGTCCAATTCTTTAATTTTAATAAACCTTTAATTTTGTTTCCTTTTTGTTTATTTGACATGGCTCAATGCGTTAGCATAGCTGAGCCGTGGTTTTTTTTATGATTTTTACTATATGTATAAATAAAAATTAGGTTTCAAAAGGCCCGTGCATCGGATCTTGTTGACTCAGCTTGCTTGAGGGATCTTCTTCCTTGGCGGTGAAACATTAGCTGCATTGTCAGCCGCAGCTTGCGGATCATTCGGTCCGTTTTCTCTCGCGTTTTCGTTCACATCCATCGGTACAGCATTCGTGTTGCTCACGGTCGGATGTTCTTATCAGTTTCTTGTGCTACCGGATCGCTGTTGTGAATCCGTCTGCATCGGTATTTGATTCTTTGCTGGTGGTGTTGGTTTACAGGTTTACTTCGCTGTTCGTGATAGCAGTCGGTTTAGGTCCAATGGTTGTTGTTGAGCTAGTGTTCGCAGTCGATGGTTTAACAACCGGTTGTAGTTTAACATACGACGACTGTGTGTCGGTCTTGGTCGTAACAGATGGAATTTCCTTCCCATCCTCTGCGCAAAGTTTTCCATAGTGAAACGGCTAACCACAGTATTGGCACGTAGAAATCTATCCTGGGTGCATGACCAATGTTCGATGAGTATATGCAATACCTTGGACTGATTTTCATTGGATGGTCAAGTAGGAAAGGATAGCTTTCGTCGGACGCTTTGCGAATACCTGGTAAGAAGATCCTTCAAAATTTTCCCTAACGGAATCCCCTTCTCCGTATTGTGGCATGAGTTATTTGATAGCGGCGGGATTGGTACGCGGTGCCAGGTCATGCAGCTTTACGTCAATACTGCCATTATCTATATAAGTTAGGATGCTGTATAACATGTCATTGCATTCGACGACGTGCTTCAAGTTGTTAGGCGAAGCAAATTATTCTGCTTAACTACTGTTTTTAAACAAAATCAGTAACTTATGACGTAGATGGTGGAATTGCTACGTTGAACTTCATTTTCACCTTCAAAAATTCTCCAATTCACAAACCGATACTACATTCCGGACCTTTAGCGAATAGCAACACAACTTAAACTCATCAGGGTATAAACTTGTTTTGCATTGTCACTAATTGTTTGTCCACGTTTCACATACTAGGTAGAAGGAGCCAAATTTTGCTTTTGCAAAAATACAAAGCGGTGCTCGGGTAAATTTGATTGATTGGAGTGATTTTTAGCTTCTGAACTGAGCAAAATGAAAACCCGGACTGGTGTACTTTACAGTATGGGAACTTTCGAAATTGGATAGACGAGTAGATAACAAAAATCAATGTCTAACACCATTTTAAACAAAATTCTCTATAACTTTGAAAATAAGGCTATTTTCGGAATGATGTTGACGAGTTAGATGTCTACCGCTATTTATAATATCCAAAACGGTGACATCCGATTGGGCCAAATTTTCTACAACCAAAGCATTATGGTTATTTTCGAAATAGGATTGACGAGTGGATGATGGAAAACGATGTCAGACGCTATTTTGAAATACGAATCGAAATGAGATTTACGAGGGTGGCCATGAACATTATTTGGGTTAAATACCTCATTCAACTTAGTATTAAGGCCAGCCACGATGGTAAAATTCGTAACTCCGAAATTTTTTATGGGTTTTAAGAAAAATGTTTTGACAACTTCATCCTAAAAAAATCATTCAAATTTGATTAAATATTTTCAATTTTTTTTATTAAATGAACAATACTATTAATTTTTATATATTTAGTTCTATGAAAGAACAGAAAGATAGCTTATTACACTTTTTTGAAGACTTCTTGTATTTCAAAGGGAAAAGATGAGGAAAACGATCGAATGAACAGATTAACTTAGGTAACTATTCTACTTCATTCAGCTTTTTTCACGTTAAAAAATGTCAAGACATCCGCAAAGAACAGCTTACTACCGCGGTTTAGAATGAAGATCACATCATTCACGAACAACGAGAATAGTAGCGGACCTAGAGTGCTACCTTGTGGAACTCTCTCCAATTTGAACAACTACTTCAGAACAGAAACAGAAAAAAAAGCTACTGGGTGATTAACCGATTAGATGTATTCAAAGCCTTTCAATTAGTAGAATGAATGTAAAGTTTCAAAAGTTCGTTCTCAGTTTCACAACCCCAAACAGTCTAATTGGTGCTAAAACAATCTGTGCATATTGATATCACTTCATTCATACGTGTAGGGAAAATATGATCCAATGGTACTACAGTGAAACCTTAAACCTAAAACGACCCGAAAATTTGCATGAGCGTTTCCCCGGAAAGTGCCACTTCGTGATGCGGATACGTGTTTAGTTTTTGTTGTGTACTCATCGTGTTCTACATACACACTATCCTGAAATGATAACAGCAAAACAAAAACTGAGCAATATACCTCCCTTCATCACAGCAGGCGGCCCCCAAAAATTTTATTCAAAGCTATTGCTGCACTGTGCGCACTGCAGCGTGCAAGGGGGAAGTTGCGCCTCGTCATCGCGCCATCGTCAGCCTCACCCGAGAGCTAAATAGCTAGCTAGGATCTAATAACGAGCGGACGTGAGCGGATTCCATGTGGGCGCCATCCAACCAACCAACCAACCAACGAACAGTTTCGGGACTAGTTTTGTACACTTGAACCCCACCCTTCCTCTGGTCAAAGGAGAACCATCCGAAGCGAACGAAAGGATGAGCTGGATATTTATGTTTCGGCTTGGAAATAAGTTTTTTTTTTTGGGAAATTGACTGGATCCGGTTCTCGAACAGATTTTTTTCTGTTAAGCTTTGTTTTATAATAGAATTTATTATTTTTATGCTGGAATACGAATGACGGACCCGGGTCGAACGTGACTACAGGGTTGCTTTGACTAAATATGTTTTTTTTTTGCTCGGTGCGGTTCCTTTTTGTTCAATTTTGACCGAACGAAGTAGGCATTCTGATGAGGTGGTAAGCTTGGTGGTTTGTTTATTATTTTTACTTTCGATAAAAATGTTAATGTTTATTCTTGCAGGATTTTTTTTGATGAAGAGATATTCGCCTAGTCAGGACTTGAATGCAAACGAGGATGTACACAGCAATTTTTTCAATGCGCCATTCGTTAATATATTTGTAAAAGACGCAGCGGCACTTTTTGTGGAACTCTAAGAAAAGCAATGGTGAAAAATGGAAAAGCGAGTTTGGAGCAACAAAAGAGAAAGCAAGCTAATAGTAGTAAATCTTAGTGGAAGCCTTATGCACAAAACTACTGTCATGTTTAGCCATCCCAATCGACCTGCTCCAAAAGCAGTAATCGGAACAAACTACCCATCCCTCTTTCGGAAACACTTTTATGGATCATATAAAGCACAATAGATAAATTTTCCAGATGAACTAACCCTCGCTGAGCTATCATCCTGCCTTAGTCCGTCCGGCTTGGCTGATCCTTGTTTGAATTATACGACCGTGAGTCGGAGTTATAAAACGTGTGAAAAACGCCAGACCACTCACTCGTTGGAGTGTCAGCTTCATCCACTTTCCCCTCGCCATCCTCGCTCTAAAGACAACGGCACTAAACGACTGGCTGGACAGCAAAACCAAACCAAACCAAAAAAAGAAACTCAAAGAACAGAATCAACTGGCTTAAGAGAAGCTCAAAAGAAAGATTAAATCTGGCAGTTTTATACTCCACTGCCGCCATAACTTAAATTTAAAATCGCCACCTTCTTGGCAAACAGTTTCTCAACCCAGCAAGCAAAGTGGCCACGCGGTTGACGCGGGGTAGAAAAAACTTTGAATTTTCAAGCAGTTACAAAAAAAGGCCAGAAGAAGAAAAAAAGTTTCCCAAAATCACCCACCGCATTGCGATGAGAAGGAATCCTACCTACCTAAACGATTCTTTGGGTTTTGTCTCCTACTAGCGCCGGAACCGGTGTCAAACCGGCAAAAGTACGCGTGTGTTTGACTAGAACTGGATATTAAAACCAGAACCACACACCCGGACAAACACAAACACACGGCAGCGGTAGCGGAAGCAGCAGGAACCAGTCGAAAAGTTGAATTGAAAAAGAAGGACTTTAGTGGAGTGTGCAGCCACGCGGACCCGCGGCTCCTCTGAAAATTTCCCCCAGGTAGTGAGCGAAATCTGCAAACACTAATATATTCTTCGCACCAGCTTCGTGTGGGTACCGAATAAAAAAGACCCGGAATAGTTTTCGGAAGGGAGTACTGAACCTGGTCGGCCGCCGACGTCGAACTGGGGGAGAACTGGCAACCAAACTCCACTTTTCACTTCATCACGATCCGTATTGACTCGGTTCGTTCCCAAACGAGGACGGTGTCCAACTGGTTTACTTGGTTGATGGGGGGTTCCACAGGGTGGGAGGTTGGTAGGAACTTTTTCCCTATAGTTGTTTCCCTGTGGGAACAAAGGAATTGCCAAACCGGGATGGTTGCTACTTTTATGAAGATTTTTCTGGTCCGGTGAGAGTTGATCGGTAAGAGGCTAGGGGGGACAGGAGGAATGCAAAAGTTTCACTTTAGCACCGTTACACACGTGTTTATTATGAAATATTAACTGACGGTGAGCAGGTACAATCTATTGCGAGAGAAAAGAAAAAAAAGATGAAGGTAGGGAAAACTGGTTGAAAAGTTTTTCGTTTATCACATCTGGGTCGTTACTTCACGGTGGGAGGGTTGGGGCTGAAACGGGCCACCTAGTATTTGTCGAACAAACCTTCCAATTTATCATAATTCGTCAACCACTCGCCCAGAACAGTGGAACATAATATAGACATAATACTGGTGTGTTTCAGCAACAACGTAGTAACGAGGAGATTTAATGCTCGCGTGGAAGCGAGCGTTTATATGTCGGCGTTTGAGACACTTATGTAAACATATGTTCATATGTTTCACTTAATTACAGGCACACTTTCATGTTTGCGACATCGCGGGCGTGCATGACCCAAATTGCATGTTCGCGTTTGTGATCTGCAGGCCCGTGCGCAGAAAATTGATTTTTTAAGGTTTATTTTAAAAGAAACGTACAGAAACCCTCAAACTTTGAAGATTTTTTCAGAGGCCTGGACATAGTCTTGTGAACCAAACGACTCTGCTCAACAAATTGGGTAAATGTTTGTTATCGAGAAGGAGTCATCATGGTCGAAAACCCCAAAAACGCGAACTTAATTCACTAGAGGCCAAACCATCGAATATATGCACAGGGTATCTTTGGACGAATTGTTCGTTAGAATATTCCCCACAACCTGATAAAAATTAAAATTAGGCATAGCTTTTAATTTTATCGATTTGTAAAGCGTTTTCTATGGCAACACTCTCAAATTTAGTTTTTTTTAATATAACTTTTTCTACTATGACTTTTCGTGCAAACCGTGCTCCAGACAAATGTGGAGGCATTAAAACCACATAATATTGTTGAAGACTGTAAGTACAAATACCCAAGTAAAGAAAACATTACAAAATGAGCTTAAAACCTTCTTACCTTTATTATGCGTAGTCCGGACATTGAAAATAGTGCCTTTTCGTCCATTTTGGTTTGCACCTTTCTCTCTTATACGCAGTTGAAGTTGGTGTAAAAAAAATAAAATTCTTCAATATTTCTAAAACGAATGAGTATTTTTACAAGAGACGTGCGCCGCACCGCCGATTTCAGGTAAAACTTTTATATGCAGTGTTCAACAATACTTTTACATGCAGTCTTCAACAATATTATGTGGTTTTAATACCTCAACATTTGTCTAAACATCGTTTGCACGAAAAGTCAAGGCGAAAAACTCTATATTAAAAAGCTAAATTTAAGGGGTTTGCCTCAGAAAACGCTTTATAAATCGATAACATTAAGTCCTATAAGCTGAAGTTTCTCAACAAAATTCTTCATTATGAGCATTCCTAAAACTTTGTCGAAGACACCAACTTTGTCAGTATAAAAAGTTCTAGTTCAATCATAGTAAGCCATGCCTCAATTTAAATTTTATTAGATTGTGGGGAATATTCTTACGAACAATTCCTCCAAAGATACCCTATGAATATATTCAATGGTTTGGCCTCTAGTGACGTTTTCCGACCACTGTGCGTTGCCTGCTGGCTCGTAGTGGATTCGGATTGGTCTGTAGTAGTTGTTAAGCCAACCGACTAAACTTAAACCTCTTGTATCCCGTAATCCTCATCCAGCCGGGGCAACGGTTAAGTACTGCTTTAGTAAGGATTGTGTTCTTGCTTATTTTGTTTTGTGTTAATCGTCATGTTTTTATCCATAGCTACTTTTCCTTACTTGCTGTCAAACCTTCGCGATATATCTCACCTGCTCAGGTCTGCTGCGAATATCGTGCCCTGTTGGTACATGAACCGATCCGGGGGTGTCGACCATAAAGATTTACATCTGTTTACAACCACCTTCGCCGGGTTTCTTATCCTTCTTGGTGCTAGTCGTTCCTATGTATCTGCTAGCTGGTGCTGAGAACTTCTTGGCGGCAGTATTTCACCTTATACCGATACTCATTTTTGTGATCCATTTCGCTGCCACTCTAACGGATAATTCATCGGCGGTAAAATTTCTCTAGACAACGATACCCCGATTTTCTCCAATTTCGTGTTTTTCTTCCTTAACTGCCGTTGTTAACCCACTGACCGACATCTGCTGTATACTCACTATTTTTGCTTATATAGAAGCTTAACCGATCCTTCAGAGAAGCCGTCCAACTTGGCATACATCCCTTTCCAGCCACCCTCGCAAAGTTTCGTCCTTGGTTTCTTCATTGACTTGTTTCTAGAGTGACCGAACTCAAATGACATTTTATGTGTCCAAACGGTTTGCAGTATATTTTTTTCCTGGACAGGAAAATAATAAATTTTTAAAAGAAATTCAAAACGCTCATGGGGGGAGGGTTTGAACCCCCAACTCCCCCCCCTCCGCGCGTGCGGGCCTGGTGATTTGGGTTGTATTATCGCGCAGGAATCGAACGTTTATATGTTGGCGGAGTTGATCTCGTGGGCATGTGTGTGTGTCGCCTTTATGTAACTTCGCGTATATAAATACACGTGTAACCGCTTGCATAATCTCGTAGGTTTTTGAATGTTCACGCCAACCGTGGTTTTGAGTGCACGGTTCACAGTATTTTCCCTCATATCATTAAACTATCAGGCCATTCCTTGAGACTTCTAATGCATATGAGTTTGTTTTTTTTAGATGAAGATTGGATGCATAGACCTGGGATGCTAGGATCAAGGGCTTCCGCACGTGATCATAAACGCGTGGGAGCGGACGTCAGTATAATCGCACTTGAGCCCACGCTGATGAATTCGTTAGTGTTAACATATTGACTTGATCATCGGATCGTTTTTATGTATCACAGGTGCAAGCGACCAGAATTGCTTTATTGCGCAAGGAACAAGTGTTTCTATGGTAACGTGTTTGATGCCGTGAGCGTCAAATGTGTCGTGTATGTCACGTATGCTAGCGTATATATTCGTGAGCTTTTGAATGGTGATACTCAATATTGAGTATACGGTTCAGATAAAGGAAGAAAGTTAGCTCTCCCATCCAGTCAACTGCTGTGGTTCCCTGAAACTCATTATCTAGTGTTCCTAGATGTTCCGTATTTTAGAGTGGGAGCACCTGGAGAAGTGGAATTCATGATCACGCGAGTGGGCGCTTGTAAGTGGACGCTTGAAACCGCAAATATAAATTCGTAAGTACTAACACGTTTATTTAATCGCCTTTAATGACTGCGAGATCGTAAGTATGCATGCATGATCGTGCTTGCGACCGGGGTTGCATTATCGCGAAAAGCTTGAGCGTTTGTATGCTATTGTGCGAGTTCTTTTTATCGAGTGCTTGTCCTATGTCGCGTATGTAAGTGCGTTTGTAATTTTACATGTACTAATGCGTTTCTATAACCGTATGGTCGTTAACTCATTCCAGTATCTTTTTCAATTGCGCCCAGAAAGATACAGCAAAACAAGAAACATCACATAAAATAATAAAAAAAATACATCAGATATGTCACAATCGTGCATCTCCTCCATTGATCGCTATTAAGGCGTTTTGTAATCAACAACAGAATTTAAGTCACTCTATATGATTGCCAATTGATGTCTATGAAAGCAATCACAGAGAGCGACTAAAATGTTGCGACTGGTTGCATATTTAAGTTAGTAAGCAGGGATTAACGTTTTGAGTTCTTTTTTGACAGAAAAAGAAACACGTAGCTATGCATCATACCTCTCTTTTGCTTTTTTGTGTTCTTTTTTGTATACAACAGAAAAAAAACAAAACTCTTTTTTCTTCTTTGCCCAAGTTAAATATTGCTGTCGACCATATTGTTTCCGCATGAGAAGACCCATATTCAGGACTACTCTTAGGTCCAGTACAAATAAATTCAAACGAAAAGGAAGCCGCTGAGGCTTCCCCCTCTCCTCAGTTCCTGGGCAGATTTGACTGGTCATTGGTGACATGGTGATATACTGCCGGCCTCAAAATACACTAATAAACAGTATAATTATAGTGCGGTAGCTGACAAAACGGTACTCGGGCTTTACGTGAGATTAAGAAGATCAAGTCCGATAACCTACGCGTAGTCGTGGCTGACTTGAAAGAAGCCAACGGTATCGCTAGCAATAGTCCCTTCACAATGGAGTATCGCGTTTACATTCCCGTTCGCAATGTTGAGATCGACGGTGTAGTCGTAGACTTGTTTCGCGTGACTTTCGCCGGTTCCGGTTTAACGAGCTACGTTAACGTGAAATGGGTCCATCCATCTTGTTCGTTTAGGTAATGAATTGTTCCAACTGTAAAAAGTTAGGACAGACTACCGCTGGAGAAGGCCATGCGAACGATGCGGGCAGGACGACTGCTGAGAAGTGTGCTTACTGTGGGGAGAATCCGCATCCCCTTTGGCTTCTGAAACGTACGTACTGTGCGCGGATAAACTGAAGCGATCCACCAAAGAGCGTTCCAGACGTTCATAGGCAGATATGCTTAAACCTTCGGAATTTGCGACCATGGTTCACTGAATTACAAGCGACCACTGACGGTCGGTCCCGCTTGAAAACTGGCGTTGGGAAAAGATCCAACTTAGACTTCCTCGTAAGGAGTCAAGATAGTCCCAAACAGGAGTACAAATTAAAAACCATACATCAATAAAAAAAAGTCTGTGACTAACCAGAAGATAATCCCTTCTGATTTTGGCAAATTGAAATACATCAGCCGCCGGAAAGTTGCTGGTGCTGGACAACGACTCACCAAAGACGTGTTTGATGAGTTTCGTTGCTACAACTGTTCCACAGTATAAGTTTTCCATTCTCATTCATTTTTTTTCTATATATTTTCCGTTCCTCCTCATAAAACTTTTTTCTTGCAGTCTGCCAGGCCCACATGTTAGTGTCGGCTGATAGGAAACTATCTCCAACGATTGACGTTCACTCAGATTCAATGCAGGTTGATTCGAACTTATCCCCAAATGATTAACTTGATGGCAGGACTGATGTCAATAAGTCTCTTCGACACAAACTCGATGGTCAGCAGACCATCTGG
Organism: Topomyia yanbarensis; assembly: GCF_030247195.1. Taxonomy (NCBI): domain Eukaryota; kingdom Metazoa; phylum Arthropoda; class Insecta; order Diptera; family Culicidae; genus Topomyia; species Topomyia yanbarensis. Next base: position 202,803,544 of record NC_080670.1, on the reverse strand, counting down.
ACCAGGTTCTAGGTATTTGTTTGTGATCAAGAACGATCAAACCAGATTGTTCGCTGTAAGCTTTCTACTAAGAAGTGCAATGTCTACGTCCCTGTCAGAGAAGTAGAGATTGATGGGGTAGTTACCGAAATGGAGTTTGATTGTAAAGATCTGCTTATGTTTGTGTTTGACACCTTCAGAAAACCTTTTGCATAAGTCAGTGAAAATTGCGCAAACTATCGCGTTCAGCAACAATCATAGAGAATAAAAAATCACTTATTCTCCATCAGCCTCGATTCGGGTGACTTTCACCGGGTCGAACTTCGTCCTTTTGGACTGGGTTCGTCTATCTGTTTGTGTTTGTTGTACCGCTGGTCACCTACTGCCTTCGTTGCAAATAATAGGGCATATAACTACCCATTGTAGCAACAAGCCACGATGTGGTAATTGCGGCGACAATCATGAGGATGATTTTTGCAGTAGAAATGCTGAAAAATATTTCTACTGTGGGGAGACTCCACGTGATCTTTCGGTATGTCCCGCGTACAAATTGTGGGAAGAAGCATTCACTTCATCGACGCTCCGAGCGATCTTTTGCAAAAGAGCTTAAGAGAGAGAGAGAGGCGCCAACGACCACTTCTAATTCCTATTAATACTTGCTTAATGCCTTCAATCGGGTCGTTGGGTTCCCACTGCTTAATGAAGAGAGGGATCCTGACGACACGATTGAAGGCGCATCGTCTACTGTGCCTAGAAGTTTTAGGAAGAAAAATGTTTCCTCCCCTAAGCTTCCCTGTGAAGGCCCAGGGGCGTCCGTTTGATTTTTCACCAAATAAAATAATAACTCAGGGAAGATCTACTATAAATCCGAAGCAAGTAGCTCCTCGTCTTGGAAACCTTATAATCGGGACAGGAATTTCCAGCGATTTCTGGGACTTTAAAAACCCCCATATTGCAGCCAGAGATTCAACGTAGTGCTGAACAGATGGGATTATCTAATGTCGAGAAGTGGATATTAACAACATTCTAAACATTACCGAACCCGTTCATTTCCGAACCTTTGATTGGAGCACAACGTTTTGATTTTGCTGGATGTTTTTCGAAGTTCAGCTGAAAGTGAGTCCTTTGCGCTTTTGTGCCATTATTTGCCGTTGCCCAGTTGGTTTAACCTGCGTGTTGTAGTATGAAGCAAGTTTTATGCGATTTTTCCTGCGATGGTCGCTGTACGTCGGATTATAAGGTTTATATCCCCGAACGTGACGTGGAAGTAAATGGTGTAGTATCTGAGACGGGTCTCACTTGTGAGGGCCTACTGGTCAAATTAACAAACCATTAATTCGAAGCGTGAATATTGTGGATTGCAAGCGATTGCACTCTGCCGTAATAAATAACGGCAAAAGAGAATATGTCAAGTAGGATCGGACATCCCGAGAAAACGAAAAGTCCATGGTCATTGTCCAATTTTACCACTGCATGGTGTTTTGGTAGTAATTTAAATGGGGTCAACCTATGAAAACACCATCACCATGGTCCGGTAAATCCCATATAAAAACCATATTTTGGTGTATTTGTGGGTTATTGAGACCATTTGATGGTGTTTCGATGGTTGTGAAACTTGGCACGAACCATATTCATGGTCTTACCAAGGGGTTGTATGGCTTCTGAATCCATGAGAATTTGCTCGGGATAGTGTAGTTGATAAATTGATTTCCTTGCAAGCAGCTCATCTGGGTTCGATTTGCAACCCCGCACAGAGTTAGAGATATTTCTAAAAGAGATTTTTCTAACACGAAAAAAGAAGTTTTTGTTCAAGAAACGAAATTTTTAAAAATGTCGCGATGGGTCTTCGTCTACCTGTCCGTTTGTTGGTACTGCACGTCATGAAGTGCCGGCAGACCACTGTAGCAACCAAGGTGCAGTAAATAAGGTGAGGAATATAAGGATGATTCCTGCAGTAAGACTACTGAAAAGTGTATTTACTGTGGGCAGAGTCCTCGTGAATTAATACCGTGTCCTGCGTATAAGCTGGGCGGGGAGAAACTTAAGGAACGCTGTTTGGCAGGAATGTTGAAGAATGTATCGCCAACTGTTCCTTTAGAAAAAAAATATGCTTACTTATGTTTTTGCGGGGGCGTCCCGGAAGAGGAGAAATATTTCCTCTCCTAGACTGCCTCGTAAGAGCCCCAATTCAATGCTTTGTCTTGTTGAAAAATGCCAAACTACATTCACAAAGTAATGAAATAGAACGATGATTCTCAACCTAAGGTCCGAGGACCCCTGAGGGCTCGTGAAACAGTTCGTGTATCAGAACACCTTGTCGAAATGAAAATCGAAATATGTTGCTTTCTATCGTACATAGACTGAATATAATATATTGCAGCATACAAAATCGATTTTAAACCGTGTGAGTTTGCAGTAACCCAATATGATTTCAAAGGGGTCCGTGATACGAAAAAGGTCAAGGACCGCTGAAATAGAATACCTTCACGCATTGAATTAGTGGCCCTGAAAAGGACCAAAAAGCCGATTTATCGAAAGAAAACAATCGGTACAGATTTTTGGTCAGCTTAAATTGTAAAACGGAATTGATACGAAACCGTTATCAGTTTGATTGGGAGAGAGTCGATTTGACAGGTGGTTCGAGAGACAGTAGAAGTTATTTCGAGCGGTTATACTTTGTAAATTGCATCCACACATTTTTCTTTCAAATTATATTAAATTTTTTCTTTAATTTAAACAAATGTTAGATCCTCCACCGTACGATATTGAACTTGAACATTATGAAGACCAGATGAATGATGAATTTTCAAATTTTTGATCAAGCACTTCTTATCCGGTTCAGGACAAGTGTTTCATCACTTTTGTTTAAATGATTTAGCCCGTTTTTTTATTTTCCTGCATATTTGATGTCTCTTTAAACGAAATCTATTCTTTATTCCATGAGCCAATTGAGAGTCATTTCGGCGTTGTGCATCAATGTTAAATCCAGCCAAAACAGTGGATGGAACTTTCGTTTCTCATATAAAGGCAGAAACCTCTATTGCAGACAGTCAGATCGATAGATTTTAGCATTTATAGTTCCGGTAGTCCTCTTTCACATAGGTCTCGTCGTCCATCAAAATGCATGCATCCAGTCGCCGTAAAACTCGCGAGTGGTTTCCGGATCCTCGCTGCATTACCTTGCACTTGTTTGTTCTGTTTGCTTGGCTATTTTTTGTTTTTTTCGAGTCTTCAGGTTATTCCGTTACGTTTGATCATTCCGACACACGATCCTGCTTTATTGACCAAATGACGTATCGACATTGATTAATTCTTCCTAATAGGAGATATCCATATCACTTTCTAGTCTAGTTTCGGGTTGCAAGATCCGGATGTTTCACCTCTTCCTGGCAATTCATCCGACTAATAGTGTTTCCTAAGTTTGTTAATGACAGATTTTACACTCGCGTTAGATGTGCTTCGCAAATTTTCGCTCAGTTACACCCTTTTCACTTAGTCATGTGTCCAAAACGTTAATTTTCACTTCTATTCCAACGCACGACAGTCCTGAAATGACGAAATTAATCAGTACAAAAAAGTAAACAAACTCAAGATGACCGTCAAACGCACAGCATGCTATGATGAGCATATTGAGACCATCCCCAATTACGTATATGTATGTAGATAGCTTATTTCCGATACAGATCAACAAGACATGAAAATTTGCTGGAAGATTTCATGCCAATTATTGGCCAGTTTCTGATGAGACTTGTTCCCATTTAAGCAATATTGCCAACATTTTCCATAAAAATTTCTACCTTATCGTATACCACTTTACTAGTTCAACCATGATTGAAAGACCCGTTTACATCGAAACGATACTGGTTCACTATTTGACAACGGTTTCAAACGAAATATAGTTCAAAGGTCAGTGACTATTAGTCAAACAGCTTTAATTTTTTCCGCCTTGGTACCAGAGTTCAAAGCCCATGTCAATTTTCACTCTCGTCCATCGGACCGACGAACCCAGTAAACTCCAGACCAGACCAGACCAGACGCTCCTTTGAAGATTCCATTACAGACCTATAGGCTGACAGACTTACTGGCTAGTGTGTACCAGCCGACTGTCTGGCAGAACTACCGAACGAAAATCATCATAGATTCCGTTTTCCGAATCGTTCAGCATAAGAGAGCAAAAAAAAAGAACAGCGAAAGTGAAAAAAATTGAAAAATGATAAATCATACTCCAAACGAAAATGCGACTTGACTGTTGTTGAGGGGGAATCCAAGTGCAATAGGCGGCCATCAGACCACTTCACCGTGCACGCAAGCAAGTGACCTAACCTTTTTTTGCGCAGCCAGCGAAATGGCAGTGTGCACAGACTAACGGGCCTAACACTTTAATTGACCAACAGCAAGTGTCCGTCAACCGGTTCTTGCTCTCGTCGCTACTCGCGACAAAATCTGTCACTTGGCGGCGACCTCAAAGCCATCGAAATTTGACATACATTCTAGTCTTAATAGAACATGTATCAAACGATTTTTGTTAAATTTGGGAAAATATTGCTCAGATTACCAAAATGTGGATGTAGCAAATTCTGTAATTTAAAAATCTGGCAGAATGAAAGGTTTGTTTTTTTTGTCTGGAAGCTGCGAAAAAATCTGGCAGTTCCAGATAAATCTGGCATAATGGCATCCCTGCTCGCGACTAAATTTTACACGTCACAAAAGTGACATTTTCTGTAATGAAGCCCGCCTGGCGGGATTCAACGGCGAATCGTTTCATCAGCTTTCAAATGTTTTGGGATTTTTTTTCGTAAACTTTCAGATTCCCTTCACATTATTCAAATCACGTTTTTCGATCTGTGATGTTAGTAAGTTACGACTCCGTGCGAATTGAAAGCAGCGAATAACGAGATAATGGAACCACTGTACATTTTTAATTTCTAGCCTGTCTATCCATTTACCACTTTAGGAACTGTTGATAATTCAGTTGAGTATTAATGTATATTGACACAAGGGGAATTTTTGAACATTTTTGTTGCCTACTGCAAACATAACCTAGTTCCGCACATAACCTTGGAACCGAGTCAGTCTAGCGGTGGCAACCGAGTCGCACTGCAGTTCTCTTGTCGTATAAATTTTTATTTTCATTTATCATAAAAGCTAGAAAAGGAGAAAAAATATGACGTTGGCCAGTTCATAACCAAACTGGCCTTCAACGTCGTTTTTTTCAAGAAGTGCTATTGAACAACATCAACAACAACAACGGTGAAGACCTGTAAGCTTGAGAAGAGCCATAATTTTCACCCGTCACAGACGGGGTGCGGGCTAGCGGGCGAACACTGTGCAGGCAGACACGAACGGAACACCAGGTTGAAAAATTATATGTTTTCATCTATTCATGAGGACCCCATCCGAGTCAGGTCGGTTCGGTCAGGAAGGTAGCTGGAAGTGCAGTGTGATGGTGCACTGTTGAAACGGATAGGGAAACTTACCGTCCATCAGTTTCGAATGAGAAAAACAAATTATGAAACGTCAAACGTGTTTCATCACCGCCTACTTGACCTTTTTAATGTTACTGTTCGAGATCATTGTTTTTAACCTGAATTCGTTTTTGGCTTCAGTTAAGGGGAGGTTCTCTCGAAACTTCATGGATTTTGAAAACTCTCGAGCTAACCTATCCTGACTCAGATCCTAAAACGAAATCAGCATTAGTAGTAAGTACAGTTTCATTTATTAAAACAAACATATTCGATGAATTATATTTTAGCTTTAAAGTGTATGTAAGGAGAGTGACGCCACTTATCGCAAATGGAGCAATCATTATCAGCAAGTGTCATTCCAGACGAACGAATGGCCTCTCAAATTTCTTTCTTCTTTTGGAAAGATACAGTTAGTCATTGTTGTAATCTTGACAGTGTCTATGAGTATTGAGTATTTTTTATAGAAGCGAGCCATTTCATCCATTTTTTAATAAAAATTAATTTGAGGAATCGGTCGAATTTGTCGAGTTTGTATCATGACACAAGAATTGTTTTTTAGCCCTAAACATAACCTCAATTAAAAAACAAAAAAAAAACGTTGCCAAAAATGCGCATAAATTAAACCCAAAATCAATCCAATTTTTTTTAACCGTGCACCCAACACTCCATTGTCGGTTACCATCATCCCACTTACCTGCAGGTGAGCTTTACGGAGCTTCCCTCGGGTACGATCACGTCCGAAGAGGTGTCTTCCGCGATGAAATCCGGCGGAATTACCACGTCCAGATAGCCGAGCTGGGGATGAGAGTGTTAAGAAGAGGCATGAGCAAAGGTAGAAAAGAAAAAAAACAGTTGTAGTGGTGCATAAAAAGACACTAGCGTCAAATCACAAAAAAAAATCCGAAACGAGTGTAAAAACGGAAAAAGTTGAAATGAATTCTGAGTAATAGCAACCGGGAGCCTCTGAGACTCTGGGCACCGGAGGACGTTAAAAAATGTCCACATTTTTAGGGGTTGTTGTTCATCTGGATTAATGAAGAACGAACCGTAATATCTAGAGAGGGGGGTGGTCATCGAATCGTGACAGTTTCTTACCGAGGTGAGAAGAATTAAAGATAGTAAAAGCTCAAATCCACTAATTAGTCTTTTTACGATAGGTTCGATTGACAATTCGCGGGTTGGTTGACGTTTTTTTGTATAAAGACTTTTCAATTTTCTGGTTACCATTTATCTGTCAGTGTAATTCCAATCGAGAACGAAAAAAAAATCTTCGAAGTCTTCTCGAACGCGGGTATTGACAGTTCTAGTGTTCGATTGACACTGACAGTTAAATGGTAAACAAAATAATGAAGAATGTTTAGTTTCTATACAGAGACGCAGTGTCTTTAGGATCAAGAGCGAGTAAGGGCGCTATAACCCTGGCTCATTAGCCAGGGCAAGGCTAAATACTCCTATCGCATCCCAGGAGGCTAGGACCAATGGAGTGATATTAATCTTCTTAGCAAAGTCACTCCCAACGATTTATCAAACCCCCATCAAATTGAACCGGTTGTGTACGGTTGTCCACGTTTCTTCCTTATTCAAGGTTCAAAATTATCTGCTGATTAAATTATTCATTGAATGAATAATTTGATTGCCGTATAATTTTGAATCATCTTTATTTTGTACGCCGCTTTAATGCTTGTGTCATATTCAATATGTGCCACAAACATTAATAATGACAAGACAAATTGTGGACGAACGTCTGCAGTTTTCCAGGATCCCTACATGTATTGGCTGTGTATGTGTAGACTAGACTAGACTAGAGACGCAGTGTCTTTAGAATCAACAATTCACCGTCAATAGCAGAACAGCCTACTGTGGTTTTTGCTCCAAACGAAACTGAGTCTGATTCTAACCTCAATACAGCAATCAAAATGTATCAACTGATGACAGCGGTTGCACTTGAAAGCCACTGCCACAGTTTCGGGGTCAAGCAAAAATGGCATAAGTTTCAATCTCTTGCAAAAAATGACATAACCATCGGAACAGTCTCAGATAATCAACGACCACAGTTCAAAACCTTACTTTATAATCAAAATCGATCATTTTGATTGCAACGTAGGAGTTATGCAGAATATTTCACTGCATTTAAAAGTTTTAATTCAATTTTACTTGTAGCAACGAAACCAGCGTACCTGTTGGCACATATTCACAACACACGCAAAAACTGTTAAAACAAAATCACAATCACTGCGGACGAGCTTTTATTAATTAAAAGTTTAAAGGTTTTATTTTACCCACACGACAGTTTGATACTACTACAATGGAAGAGGTCTGTGTTTATTGTTTTCGTTAGTTCGATATCGACACCACAGAGAACAGACTTGCACGTTCGAACGAATAAGTGTAAATGACTTGTGTAAAACATTTTAATGATAATCCGGTGGAACACCAGTGCCGGAATACAAGTACATTCCAAACTAGAGTGGTCACTTTAAATTGCCTATTTGATCAGCAGTTATTTCGGTCATAGTCAGTAGTGCAACTGGTTGCAAGTACCGAGTTACACGTTAAAAGATGATTAATATTACCATAACTCAAACGATGCAGAACGAGGTTGAATGGCTAGGTTACGGATCCAAGTTAGCCTTGGATTACACATACTTCTAGCGACATCACATGTTTCCTCAACTTGTTTTGGTCAACTCCAATTCGGCAGTTTTCACGACGCCACCCACGTTATGGTTTGGTTAGACCAAACTGGTGTCGTAGAGGATCAATGTAGATTGTCTGACATATTTTTTCGATTGTAGATGTTTTAATCTTAGGATTTGCCTCTACTTCGGATCAGAAAAAAAAACTTTAACCTTTTGTGCAGGTTTAGAATTGAATACAGGTGAGCTGCTGGCGAATTTTTATTTTGTTACAACCTAGTCGAAAGCAAAATTACTAACGTATACTTGATGGTTGCTTCATTGGCGTTTCGGCTACGAATCGGTAGACAGAATATCGTTAGAATAGAACATCCTTCTGTGATAATCTACCCCATATCACATCAACTTCTTTCCGACCGAATGTGCTATCAACCACCCTGTGCTACGATTGGGTCATCTCCCGGATGGATCTGGTACAGTGATGACATATCAATGTCGTCCGATAAGTGATTTAATCACAAAAAAGATTAGTTTTCCCACTATTCAGGTTCTATTTTTTATCTGACCCCAAATGACAGGGCGGCGCAAAAACGAATGGTTTTTCCAACTTTCGACCGGCCGGGACTGCAAAACTAAAATGTTCGGGTTTATGGTTGAAATTCTTGCGTTCGGGTTCTTAAAACTTACAACTTTCGGATGCGAATATTTTCTCAGTGTTAAGATTTTTGGGTGTAGTTCGAAGTTTTTGAAATAATCAGGAAAATTGAATCTACCTGGATTTTACTACGGGTGCTTCCCGAATCATAACTTTACTTTCAGGTTACTCGATTTTGTGCCGTCATTCTTCAGTATTCTCGAATATCCACCGCACGCACATCTTCCTCAAGTGCTATGTATAGTTCGTGGGAAACAAGTACTGATACACTGTTAGGCCCCATGCAAAACTGACTCAGATATCACTACGTTAAAAGTTTAATAACTTCTTTAAACAAAGCCGGATTGACTAGCAGTCTTCGACAAAGTTGTAGACAAATAAAATATATGTCTTATTTTCACTTACGGTTAAAAGACGATGCACACAGTGTCACCTAGCGTTGACAATGCGAGCTAGAGGGGTTTCTCCACGGAAATTGTCGAAAAATCCTATGCAAATTTCAGGCGCGTTGGTCCGGTAGCTAGAATTGTCCGATTTGCTTCAAATTTGGTGCAAATACTCCCGATGAGACTAGGAATCGACTCAAGGGTGGGCCGGTTGAGTTTTCCAAAATTCATTATTTCTCTAGGCAGTCTAATGTCACAATGCTCATCACGCACTTTTCCACTGCTCACATTTTACTTTTCAGCTCACTTCTCAAGTCTCAAAAACACTTCTCAGTTTTCAACTGTCATTTATCTTGTACCGTGGTGGATAACCGAAGCGATTGGTTTTTTTTCTTATTTAAAATTATTTTTTCGCATTCTTTTGCACGAGCAGTTAAGAAACTGTATCCGATTTGTTGTATCGCTTTTTGCATCAATTGGAGCTTTTGTATTGCCGCTTTAATTCAGTAAAATAAAGCCAAGTACCGCTATTTTATTTCCATCAAACTGTACCTCTCTTCATTTCTGTACCACAAATCATTGTTTGGCTACTGAAGCCAGCACTCTAAGCCGGTGCAAAAAATTTCCCAGTCAAAATGCGATGAGCGTTTTTGTCAGCATTACCATATCTATGTACCGTCTCGCGTAGTCGAGATTGATGGTGTGGTTACCGATGCTAGTTTGAATTGCGAAAACCTGCTGTAGTGCAGGATTGCTTCTTTTGAGAACCCCTTGCTTCAGTCAGTGTCGCTGCTGAATTGATGATTATGAGACTAAATCCCATGTCCATTAAATCTCGTTTCGGGCGACCTTCGCCGGTTCTACTTTGCTCAACTAAAATCAAGCAATTGGGCCGCACAACCACCCATTGCATTCCAATAATCACCGGTCTGGCGAATGTGGAAGAAATCATGGAACGACTCTTGCAGTTGGAATGCTGAAAATGGTCTATACTGTGGGGATCGTCCACATAAAGCCTCGACATGTCCCGTGTACCAACAACGTGAGAACATGTCCCTTCATGGATATCCATGTATGCTAAAGAGAACTACGCCATCAATCATCACAAGTAATGAAACTGTCTTGGCACAGGAAGAGTGCGACTGTGACAATCCCCTTGAGTAGACATATTTTTCTGCTGCTAGAAGAAGCTACATAAGAAAAGATGGCATCTGAGATACCTTACAAAGACCAAAAGCTTTCCCTTGAGGGATCATCAAACATAACGCGTTCACAAAAGACATACCTTTTAGTCTCCACAGGATTTTTCAGCTGAGGAAATAACTTTCCTTTTCCTATAGCTTCTAAGGACAGTAGAATGTCATCTTGTGGATCGTCAGAGTCACACTTTTTCTGATCCTGATCCAAGAGAACTAAAGTGATCGATGGCGTAGCTCTCCTTAGCATTTCAGTAAAAGTTTGGCTTAGAGCGCTCCTCAAGAGAGCACTTTAGTATCTCCTCGCACTGATATTGTTCGCGAGACATGCCGAAAACTCACAGTAAGAACACTTCTCAGCATTCCCACTGAAAGAACCATCGCCATGATTCCCTTCCCACTTTTCACACTGGGTCATATAGACGAACTTGTATTTGTGAGGGTAAAATGTGTTCCACAGATCAATGAATGTAAAATTCGAATCGGTGACTACGCCATTTATCTAAACTTTGTGGGCGGGCACGTAGACACGGTACTCTTTCGTAAAGGTTTTGTCTTCAGCGATGTGTGGAATATAAATAATAACTCGAATCAATAATATCTTTTTTATTTCACAACCTAGTGTACCTTAATGTTCAGGATATTTTAAAGGGTTACCTCACTGCACAGTGGGTTGTTCCGCCAAAAACGTGACTAAAATTTTTGACGCGAAAATGCTAAAGCGGACTATAATGATGTCTTCTGGGATATTTTATGAAAGTACAAGACCTTCATTTTTTCAATATATTTATAGTGATTAATCACCTTAAAAGTGAGATATTTAGTGAAAAATATGAAAAAAAACAAGATGAAATCTTCAAAAGACTGAAGACGAAAAATCTCTATTATAGTACGCTTGATGTTATAGCGCGTTGTTTGTGGATGACCCCTTGAAAACTGTTTTAACATAACTTCTTAAATATCGCAGATAAAACATCAGCATGTTCCGGAAAGTTATTCGTTTTGCCGATAAACGTATTTTTCCAGAAGAAATTATTGGTCTATCTCGGGCGACTTGAAAGTTATTGGATAATTTTGATGAAATTAGCGAAAGTTTTAAAAGTAATGTCTTTCAAGACGACAAAATGGGAATCAAACTTGTGCTTTAGAGTATTGAAAATTCTATACACAGTGGTGAAGACAGATTTAAAATCTATCAGGTAATGGCTGAGATATGAACGGTCAAAGTAATCGTTCTCACTTTCTTGACCGCCACGGTACTCCGGGTGTTAATACATCCTTCTAGATCCTAATAGTCGCGTTCTCACCCGGTGTTGATATACAGTCTTCACGCATTCAACGAGGTTGACTAGTAGCATTCGACTAAAATCACAATTCTTTCTGTTCAAGATTTTCGGCTCGATGCATGAAAATAGTGGGAAGCAACCACGATCGGTTTTTTTTTTCATTTGGATAGTACATTTGACCCATCGACAATAAAAATAATAGTTGGAAAACGGAAATTCGACGATTTTGATATAATTCGTCAAGCTAAAAAAGAGCCTCACCGTGCACTTCTAGGGATAAAAAATGCTAATTATCTCCATCCTATTAACCTGCCCTTGATATAAATAATTCATAAGTGTAAATACTTTAAGACCAAATGGGAAAACACCGAGGCCTTCTTGATATTACAGAACACCTACTGAAATTCAACTTCCACGCTACAGCACGGGTATTTCTTTATGAGGTAAATATTGAGTCCACGCACCACCCTGCTTGAAGAACGCATTGAATCAGTTCAAAAACAATTTACTCTTAAATGCACTTTCTAAACGCATTTGGACCGCATTCCCTCTTCCATCTTATGAGGCACGCTGCACTGCATGCTCATCAACACCGCAAATTTGCAATGATTTATCTTATACACGACAGTATTTCCCAACGCGTACCATCTTTAAACCGTAGAAGCAATGAATAGCATATAAGTAAACATTGTAAAAGCATTTTTTGTGTTCTATATCTTTGTGACGAAATAAATAAATAGAAGTATACGACGAAGATCGGAGCCCCCCCCCCCCACTGCTTCAGAACGTACGCGACATTAGAAGCAAAATTGAAGAGCTTGATGGAAACCAAAATCGTGATTATTGGCACCGTTTCGTTGACAGGTCGGTGAGAGAAACTTTGATAAACACTCTGGGGCGCAGTTCTAATATTCACGGGTAAATGGACCCGTAAGTACAGAAGTTCTGTTTGTTGAAGAGAAAGGTACTGAAATTATTTTTTTTTCAGTTTACAAGACCATATTTGAGAAAATTCCGATTTCCAGCTTCTTAAAAAACCCTTAAAACTCAAGGATAAACATGCCATCTGCTGTTTTCTAGCGTAAGCTGATTGAAATTTCGTGCATGGTAGCAAAAGGCAATCATTCGCCCCCTTGTCTTTACGGTGGCCCCGCTGGGTGTCTGATAGACAATCCAGTCGTTTCAAACCAACTGTTCTCGTTAGTTCCTTTTCGATTGCGTATTTGGCGTATGTTCCCAAGAGAACCCTTCGATGTCACTTTCGATTAATCGTCCACAAACTGGCGCCAATAGTCGTATTTTTTTGTTGCTCACTCGAGCCAAGTTTTTAAATATGTTTTTCAAGTTCGAAATTCTTTGTATAATTATGCGAATGCATCGTTGTACTCCTTACTGTGCCACGGATTAGAAGATCGCTTGTTAATCGTCGAACAAGGAACTTCTTTCGTTTGAACGTGTAATGTTGCATCTGGAATCAATTCAGCAATTTTTAGAAAGTGTGTTACTATGTTTTAATTGCCGCAAGGTTCTACTGTATCGATTTTGTTGGCTATTTTCGGCAAATTTGAGACTAAGAGAAACGAAAGCAATGAAATTGAAAGACGGATAGGTATTCGGAACAAATACCTATCCGTCTTTCAGACGGAGCTTCGTCGCTCGGAACAAAGATCGCTACGCCTACACGTCCGCAGATCTGACCCAGGTCTGGTTGTCACCTCCAAGCCTACTGGACGTTCCCGAAAATTGCAGTATAGAATCTGGGAAGTAGAATCAGAATATCCGTATCTTTGAGTAACTCTCAGTTCAAATCGACTCCCATAACTTATGATGCGACATTTCAGACCAGGCTCACCATACCTGGCTTCTTTGAATTTACTACGAAATTCAGAGGAAAACTACAGGCAGTGGTTCGCGACATACCCTTCAATTCAGCATCAATTGCTGTTCCAAGGCCTTCATCTGGCATTCAGAGCAGCTTCTCCGTTTTTCAGAACAGGCTTCAACGATCCCCGCTGTCGCCCTGAATTCGGTAGCGCTAGCCGTCCTCTGATAGCCTCAAATGTATCACCCTGTAGACAGTCCTGCAAACGCTTCTAATTTTCTAAGCCTGGAAACCAACTGTAAACAGTCGTGTGTTCGAAGCTGCTGATAAACAGTGGTCAAACTTCTGAGACCCCTTTAAACTTGAGAAGGTTTTGAGGAGCCACTTTGTGAATAACCAGTGAGACAACCCGGCCCGTTTGCTTCTCCGTTCTTAAGACTGTTGCGATTACATCTACTCGGCGTGACCTCCGAAACTTCACCGTCACTCACATCTTCGTCACTTCGCTCGGATGTTCAAGCCCCAGTCAAGAAGTATTCTTAGTGTTCAGTAGGATCGTAGACCTCTTTCAAGGAGTTCGGATCGTACACACAAAAATGCACAATTCCATTTCTAAGGTATTATCTCGAAGCTACCACCCCGGTTAGGATCATACGCAGCGCTGATGCTATCGTCCCGTTCCCTAGCAATCGCCGTTATGCTAGCAATACCCCCGGACACCTCCCGTACGAGATGACCTCGTTCCACCAGCGAATCCACAATCCTCGCCCCGAAACTACTCTCCAAATCAACCCGCATCGGTGCCAGCTGATGATGCAATCGCGGTGCCAGCATCGTTGTGTTTAAATCTTGTCCGAAGAAAATACTCCGAAGTACCATCAACACCGTGGACGTTGTAATCCGTGTTCCCCCGGACGACCCTACAACCATCCGGACATCCCCTTGACCATCGATCACGATGGTGGGAGTCATTGAAGACAGCGGTCGCTTCCCCGGTGCTACGAAGTTCGCTGGCGATGCAGGAACTCCGAACGAGTTGATCACCCCCGGAGTCGAAAAGTCGTCCATGATGTTGTTCAAGATAATACCCGTCGATTGGGATCTTCGTTTACAACCGAAGCTGTTGAATGAATGACATTAATGGTAGAAAAGCGCATTAAAGAGATGAACTCTTACAAAGTATTAATAGTGCCAGTGATCGCCACTGCATCCCCATTGGGCGCCAGCACCGAAACGTGTGCCGTTCCGTGATCTTCCTGTTCAGCGAATTCAGCCCCATAGTATTCGTAGTCTGTAAACGTCCTGTCGTCCTCAATTTTCTTCCGAACACCATCCGCGTACGGTTTACTGGTTAGATTCCGGATCAACAGTTCAATTCCCGTTACAAATTCCGGATCTCCAACGCGAGTTCGAGCTCCATAGGCATGCTTAAAACTCTCCGCGACCCGATGCCAAGTTATCGGATCCTCCGGGTCCAGATCGTCGTAACCATCCAACAGGTTGAGGATGTAGACTGCGATGGTTCCACTGCCCGGTAGAGGCATGCTGTATACGCTGTAGTTCTGACGGATTGTGGTGGCGGCTGAGGGTAGCCAGCGAGGTCTGGGAATTAAATTGAAATGATTACTGAAACTGATCTTGATTATAGTTATAGGACCTACCTGTAGTTGTAAAAATCTTCCGCCGTTATGATGCTGCCAAACTCCCGGAGATCAGCTAACAGTTTCGGCAGCAGCGACCCACTTTTCCCGTGCAACGAGTCTACCTTCTCGTCCGCGATCACTTCCAACGTATCAGCGAGTACTTCCCGCTTCAACGTATCACCAACTTGCCACACATCATCTGTCTCCGGATTAACGAATACCTCCCGCAGTGACGGAATGGACCGAAGCCGAACCCGTTCCGACTGCATAGCGCTTGCCATAAAATCGGTCACTCGGACCCCCTTCCGGCATAAATCAATCGTCGGTTCGAAAAGCTCCTTCCATTCCAGTTTCCCGTACCGCTGGTGCATTTCCCAGAATCCGCTAATAGCTCCAGGAGTGGCCATCGCAAGCCCTCCCTCAACCGCAGCTTCCGCATTATTCACGAACATATCTTCGGTCGCAGCCTTGGGAGCAGTTTCCCGAGCATCCAAAGAAATTACACCTCGCGATTCCCGTTCGTAGATCGTTGCCAGGAATCCACCCCCGATTCCGGTACTCTGCGGACAGGTTACCTCTTCGCATAGCATGGTAGCGATCGCCGCATCAACAGCCGAACCATTTTTCCGCAATATCCCAGCCCCGATGGCAGCACATTCCGGTCCGTTGGAAACAACGGCACCGCCGGGCAGGGGAAGATTCGTCCGGTCGGAACCATCCTCTGATTGTTGTTGGAGGCCAAATACCAGCCCCAAGGTTATTGCGATGACGACAACCGTGGCCAAAGCCGATATCAGCAGGAGTGCCTTTTTGCTTAGGTTGAAGCTGTAAAACAGTTTGCGGATAAAAGGATAAAAGTGTTTGTACTTCTGAGAAATAAATTGCCGAAATGGTCATTACCCTCAGGTGGGCACTGGCGGTAAATATGGGATTCACCAACAGTCTGACAGTCTGTTTATTTCTGGCAATCAAACGCTAAATCAAGTTGGCGGGGAGTGCGATAAACTCATTTCGGATTTGTTGTTGTAAAACGATAAGCTTTTGGCAGCCTTCTTTGGAATGAAATCATTTCAAGATGTTTGTAATGTGTTTTGTTGTAATACATTAATTGAAGACTTTAAAATAAGCAAAGCAAAAATGAAGATTGTTTTTGGATTAAGATTGTGTTTTTTTTAGCTTTTCGTTATCACCCAATATTTCTCCTTAGTGGAGAGCAATTTAGGTAAAACATTTTCTCTATTAAAGAGAAATTTGTTTCAGCCTTCGACATCGTCTCATCAGAATCCGACACTAACTGAGTGACAGGACTAAGCTAGACGCAGGTTTAGTTTAATAATTGTTTGTTCAGGAGCACAAATTGTGTCTCCACTTTTTGGAGCTAGCGTCAATCCGACGCCAGCTTAGTCCTGTCACTAAGTTAGTGTCGGATACTGATGAGACGCAGTCGAAACGCAAATTCCATAACTAATTTATATAAAAGGCTTTTTTTTATCTTTTAAAATCAGTAGAAAATGCAATAAATAAATAAAAGAATCGATTAGTCTAGATCTTTTTCAATAAACTTCGTTGTAATGTTGTATAAACTAACAGTGCAACCCCGGATCTATACTCACATCATACTTAGGCTATCGACAAATCGGAGGGACTATACTCTTCACCTATCCGTCACAGTCGCCAGTAGAAGGAACACGAAATTGTCGATTGCCTGAAATATCAGTATCGAGACTTGATATTGACGTGTTCGCCACGCAGAATCCAACTGAAGCCTACCTTGAAATTATCTAACGAGCCAACGGCAACGGGTAAAGGCATTTTCGGAGCGTAATATAATTCGCATGAGATAACACAGCTATCGGAGATCATATTGATAATTGTTGGGTGGGATTCAAGGGGCTACTGGCTGTTCTTCGCTATCTTTCCAAAAATACCATTCATTAAAATGTGGGTAATGTGTCAATTTGTAGCAATTACTGAAATTCAAGTATTGATGTTTTGATTTGACCGTGAGGATAACTAGTACTAGAGATAGGGTGACCATATCAGGCGAGTAAAAACCCGGGGAAGTCGAAAGGGGATTCCTTCCCCCGTTACTTCGTAATCGACTGTACCTTCTCCACAGATTTTCGGCAGCAACGAAGTACTGGTGGTCTGGGAGAAAAAGTTCCGCCAGAAAGTCTTTCGTGGGAATTCGATCACCGAGTACTTTTTCGGATTTGTATACACGCAGTTTTTGCTATACCACCATCAGCGAAAGCTTCATGCGCTTTTTGAAAAAAAAAAAAACGGTAATCTTGAATTGAGCGGATGAGATAAACTACTTTGAGATCATCTGTGCAGGATTGGCAAGAAGTTTTCAGCAGTAAATTCACGTCATTGAAGTAAAGCAGAAACATCAACGGTCCCAAGTAGCTTCCCTGCGCTATACCTGGCAATCTCCGTCGCGTTGCGTTGTGACGATGATTTTGACTGCTGATTATCCAATAAGAGTTTCTTAGGAAGTGGTAAGTAGGAATTCATACCAATCCGACTCATATTAAAATCTCAACAGTATGATAGCCATCATTGCCGGTCGCCCCCATTTTTATCGTTCACGGGGAAGGATAAAGGATAAGGTAGACGGGAAGTGATGATGCTCCACCTACTTAACGGAAGCTATGTCTACCTACTAATCAGACTCTTCCACAGGTGTCGCAGAGTTGGTGGTTTGGAAGGGTATAAAGTCTAGGATTCGCTCCAAGCAATCGCTTGCGACCTGTAAAGCATGGTTTATTAGATAGTAGTTTAGTTGGTTTTCGAGTACACGATCACTCGAAAAAGATAATATCTTGTTTTGTTTTTGGTTCTTTTTAAACTCTGGGTAGCCGGCTACCGAGAGTATCCTATGTTTTCTGAACAAAAGCAATTTGAACTCCACACAGCAGATGGCGACAGAATTCAGAAAAATTTCACTATTCCTTCCCTACAATATATTTATTGGGTTGAAAACTACCGAGTGTCACGTTCTACAGACAAAGAGTTTTGATAGCGCGAGATGTTATAAATCATGGAAAGAATTTAATATTTTCCAATTTAGGAAATACACGTATACGAACGAAAATATCTAACATGGAAGGGAAATACAAAGGATCGTTAACCTGATACACGGGCTTGTTAGCAATAACGGAACTTGAAATTAGATTCATTGAAACCAACGCGGCGTAAGTATTGACCCGTGATCATCGATACTTGAAGTCTTGTTGGCGCTGATTTCCGAACAACTGTTTATTGAGAAAAAATATTAATCGAGGGTTGTATACAAACCGAATCTACAAACGAAAACCAAGAAATAGTTTTGAGTTGCCCAAAATAACCATTAACTGTACCGAAAGCTTCACTCTGCAAGACGGATACACTAGCAGTTCAACGCGCGCCTCGTTTGTCCCCCTTCCCTGTCAGCATACGACCACACTAATGCCACTCCCGCACGAAACGAAACTGAGACAGGCTCCAATCCGTCAACCTGTCGAAGTGAACGAATTGACAGCGGTTGGGGATAGAACCCAACCCAGTCCCGAGTTTAAGCAGCAACGGCAAAAAGTGGCCTGTATCTCGGTTGACACCGCGGCGAGGGAAGCGATAGAAGTTCTGTATCAGAGGTGAATGGCGACATAGATTGGCGCCATGTTGCACGATGATACAGCTTTGCCAACCGACCCAGCGACCTCTTTTTTTGGTTGACAAACTGAGATTTATTACCTGATCGATTATTGATCTTAATTGATTATCAAGCCCTCGAAAATTACGCGATTAACGGATAATAGATTATTTGCAAAAATCAGATATCACTAACGCATTACATCAAAGTGAGAATGGAGTACAAATTAACGCAGTCTGTACAGACTCAAGAAAAACTTTCGACGAAGTGGATCATCAACCGCTACTAGCAAAGGTTAACCGATTGGGTTGTTCTTCACGTTACTGACTTACTGTCAAACATACAGTTCAAGAGTTCCACAAGGAAGCAACCTGGGACTGTTGCTGTTTTCAATATTTTTTAACGATATCTGTTTGCTCTGTTGAATTCAAAACCTCAGTTTGTGGAACGACGACGAACGCAAAAGCAAGCGATCAGCAACAGCGACACACTTCATTCCGTCTGTCTAACAGGATTGGCGTTGAAATGAAGTGTACCGCTCATATTCATAGATTCGAGTAAATTTTATGTTTCGCTTGAATGCTTCTGGTGCTTCAGAAAACTTTGCAATTATTAATTAAGTCTAAACTAACAAAAATTTTATTCATGAATCCTTTCAATCCTCGTGAACTACTTCATGATCCCTAATTTATTAGTCACGATACAATATCCGTGCTCGTGAAATGGTTCACAAAATCATCAAATATTAATCATGAATTCGTGAACTGGTTCATGAATCCTAATATATTAGTCACGATCCAAAACCCGTGCTCGTGAAATAGTTCACGAAATCATGAAATATTATTTATGTATTTGTGAACCGGTTCATGATACCTAGTATAATAGTCACAACTTATCATTCGCTTTTGTAAAAAAAATTCACGAATTCATAAAATATTATTCATGTTTTCGAGAACTGGTTCATGACTCCTAGTACATGATTTACGATCTATCTATTATCTATTTGCGTGCTTGTGATATTTAGAAGATAACCCTAATCTTTTACAATTTCATGCAACATGGTAATGAAATTTTTACGTGAATCCATTCACAACATTTGGAGTATTATTCGTCGAATCATTTTTGTTCCATGCACTTTTTCATTAAATATCCAGTTGCTAGCGATCAATAACAGGTAAAAAATATAAAAAAAAAACTATTAGAACCTTGAACATCGTTATTCATTTTTATAAGGTTCATTGTGATGTCCGGACAAAAAACGAAAACTGCACTGAGAACCCCAAATAGTGTGCGTGATATAGTTCACAGAACCAGATATCGCGAACGAGTTTTATTTTAATGATTCAGTTCATATTGTAACGTTATTCCGAGTAAAAAACCGTTAGTAACCAAAAAATAATAGATCACGATCATACGAAGAGAGTTTACAAATACCATAATAAAACTGCTGGTATCATGAACATTAGTTACATTACTCTTTGAAAGTAAGCTCTAAAATAAAATATCATGATAACATGGACAGAAATTACGAAAATCGTGACTAAGATCCTGAAATCAGGAACATGAATCACTCTACTCATGACTAAAATATCACGATAACGTGAATGGAAATTACGAACATCGCGACTAAGATCTTGAAATCATGAACTTTAATCCCGCTAACGTCATGAGAATTCACAAGAATTGCGAATAAGCTCTTGAAATCATGAACAACGTTTGACTGTCGACTGTGTATTCCCAAATCATGAACAAGAATCACAACAAAAACTAAACATGTCCAGGGAACAACAATAGTAACCCAACCAAGCATTCTAATGTAACGCATTGTATATATTCGGGACGAACTGGTTATTAGAAAACACAAATAGTTTCATGAATACGAGATTTATTATTCATAATTTCAGGAACTTGGTCACGGTTTTCGTAAATCGTTCAGTTCACGAAATCGTGACCTTTTGTTCATGAATTTATGAATGGATTTTTTCCGTGTAGGAAACGAAAAAACCTACGCACTAAATTTTCGGCTACTTTGCTGCGCTTATTACCTCCAAACCAATAGCCAGCACCGGGAACGCTGAACTGCCAAAAAAAAACTACGGATTGTAAGTGTACCTTTGCATTATCAAAAATAAACATCCGCGCGTCATTCGTTCACCACCAATACGACGATGCGATGGCGCGGGGGTTATTATTAATCGCCAGCCTCACGAGTGCACAACCTGGCGCGCAGTTAGCAAACAAACGACCATCGTCCGCTGAACGTTCTGCATCATAATTTCCTCCCGGTAGTGCTTAATTATGTTTAAAAATAACTTCCTCATCCTGTTTAGAGCCAAAGTGTGCCAACCAGCCAGCTGTTGGCTGGTCTCGGAATAATGATCACGATTATAGTGGAAAACAATGGAAAAAGTGCAAACTTATTATTTACCCTCGCCCACGTGACTGAAGGTTGGAGCTGACCTGATCGCAGAGTGGTCCAGCTGCTGTCTTGGTTCGAGTGTATGTATGTGTATAGAAATTGGAATGCATGCTCTTGAAATATGCCACGAACTTCCGGCAGCTGCTGACAGGAAGTGTTTTGACTAATTGACAGGATGTTGGTAGGAAATTGTATTCAATTAAGCTTCCACCCCGTGACTGCTTTCAGAGCTTCATCAGGTCCGAAGAGTGCCATTCTCGAAAAATTAAGTCAAATTAGACTCTAATTCAATTGCCATCGACGAAACTCCAAATCAACTCTCACACACACACACCCTCTACGAAATGGCAGCAAACGCGCTCAACTTTCACCCTAATTGATCGCGTCCAGAAGAGCAGATAAAAAATATGAGTCAATAAATCCTTGTTACAGAGGAGAGAGAAAAAAAGCACACCGCGTAGATGATTGGCGCGAATTGATGGCCATTCGATCGAACACACACACACAGAAGAGTACCGGGGGGCGGCGGGCGTCTGGTCAAATGGTTTTCAATTCAATTAATGCTCTTTTCCGGCATCATTGGCAGCACACAAAAAAACCAGAATTGCTGGCAGTTTGGTGATGGGAGCGATGCTTTCTCAAATTAAGTGCGATTTACTTAACGAAATTTACTGCTTTTCATCCCACCATCCTGCTCACCACGGATTCGGGAAACTGGGTTGGGTCAGAGCACTGAGTGGAAGCACGAATGCGGATAGAATTTTTGTTCCAGATGGTGTGTACTCTGCTGGGCTGAGACACAACACCATATTCGCGATGGGGGTGGGGAGGTGTACGGTTTCTTGCTGTGTTAGATTATAATGGAAGCATTTTAAAAGAATTACAAGAGTATTTAATTATCCCTAATTTAGTGCCGCGCTGTCTCCACGCGACTGTTGATTCGAGCGGTGCGTTTGTGTTGGTTTCCGTGCGATTTGGGAGTTTTGCTGAAGGAAAATATATAATTTCGAATTCTAGTAGGCCATGGGTTAAGTGTTCAAGTATTATAATTAGGTATAAGAGCTGTGATAGCGTATATTAACGTAAGTTTTGTTTGCCCTTTCAAACATATTTAAAATAAAATAAAATCAAAACGAAAATGCACAGTTTCACCTAATATAATCTCCAAAACTGAATAATAAAGTTATATCGAAAAAAATGCATTTAAGAAAAAAAAACTTAAATATTGTTTATATCTCCATATACTGCATACATAGAGCTTCGATATTGTCGTGTCCGGACGTACGAACAGCCAACCTTCCTCGTTCAAAGTCTATCACACAACTGCCGAACCTTTTCCGATTCTTTTCATTCGACCCCTTTCTCCAGTGCATTCTCTCCGCTCCAACAATTTTAATGATCTTTCCCTCCGTCTCAGTTCCTACAGATATCTTCAACACAGTAGTTTCAAATATCATTCTCAACAACTTTAGTGAAGACACCCAACCTTCAACACCTAGCTGTTTATATTTTATTAACGTAATCTGTTGATAGGTATTTCGAACTTATGTGTTGCGTTCTTTTTTGTGACAAAAACTTAAGACAACATGCTCCGATATGTACTTATAAAGCACTGTTAGCCTTAACAGGGGCTGAACTCATCGAAATGCGGCTCCTCAGAGAATAGGTTTATAATTTTCAAAAAGTAGTGAAAGCTATTAAAAAGTAATCTTAAGGTGGGGCCATCAAACCAAAATAAGGCATTATTTTTTTTTATTTCAATTATAGAGGTTTTAACCTTAAGGTCATTCGCCTCTTCGGGTTAGAAAAATCTCTTAAGAAAAATTTCTAACCCTATGTGCGGGGTCGGGACTCGAACCCAGGTGCGCTGCGTACAAGGCAATCGATTTACCAACTACGCTACGCCCACCCCCGCATTATTGTTGTCTATTAAAATAACAGGATTGCGATTAAATCCTAGGATCATTATTTGAAATTCTAAATTGAATGAGTTTGGATTTTGAGGTTTGATCAAACGACGAGCAAAGTACACTCGCGATTTTAGTACACCCAGGTTTTTTTTACGCGGGGGATACGTACCGCGTAAAAAAAACCGCGTAAAAAAACCGCGTTGATTGGAAAATCCGCGTAAAAAATCGCTTTAATTCGAAAATCCGCATAAAAAAAACCGCGTTAATTGGAAAATCCGCGTAAAAAACCGCGTTAATTTGAAAATCCGCGCAAAAAAACTCTCAGCAAAAGACTTAGAATATTTTTGGAAGTTTTTTTTTTGCGCGGATTTCACAATTAACACGGTTTTTGCAAAAAATATTCAAGTCCTTTTGAATGCAACAGACTTAGAAGATTTTCGGAAAGATGGAAGAGACGGGTCTGGAAGATTCCTTATGGCCCTCACCCCAACAATATGGATATTTTCGGAATGGTCTTGAAGAGTAGGTGCCAGAAATTGATTTTTGACGCCATTTTGAAATCAAAGATGGCGACTTCCGGTTTTGCTAAATTCGCTATAACTTAATCAATATGGGTATTTTCGGAATGGTTTTGACGAGTAGCAGACAAACGTCGATGTTTGCCGTCATTTTAAAATTCTAGATGGCGACTTCTGGTTTACCGAAATTCCCACATGAAAAATTTGGCAATCATCTAAATCACCTTCAAATATAAGATCTAATCATAAACCAGCAAAATGCAAAATATTTTTATGTGTTCATCCAGGAATGCAAGAGAGGGAGAAGAAAGAGACGTATGTGGTGTGAGTTGGGGGTTTGAATTTATTCAAATTAAACATATTGCTTAAATTTAAGTAAATTCAACTGTTTAATTAGAACTATTTGCACTACAACTTCAACTTCCAAAAATACCAATATTGATTGGGTTAGAGCGAATTTCGCGAAATCGGAAATCGCCATCTTCGATTTAAAAATAGCGTCAAAAATCAATTTTTGGAACCTACTCGTTAAGATCATTCCAAAAACACTCATATTGATTGGGTTATAGCGAATTTCACTGAACCGGAAGTCGCCATCTTGGATTTCAAAATAACGCCAAAAATCAATTTCTGGCACCTATTCTTCAAGTCCATTCCGAAAATATCCATATTGATTGAGTTTTAGCGAATTTCGCTAAACCGGAAGTCGCTATCTTTGATTTCAAAATGGCGTCAAAAATCAATTTCTGGAACCTACTCTTCAAGACCATTCCGAAAATACCCATATTGTTGGGGTGCGGGCCTTAAGGAATCTTCCAGACCCGTCTCTTCCATCTTTCCGAAAATCTTCTAAGTTTTTTGCATTCAACAGGACTTAGAATATTTTTTGCCAAAACCGTGTTAATGGCGAAATCCGCGCAAAATAAAAACAGCCAAAATTCTTCTAAGTTCTTTGCATTTAAAAGGACTTAGAAATTTTTTTCAGAAAAAAGTAAGTCTTTTGCATTCAAAAGGACTTAGAATATTTTTGCAAAAACCGCGTTAATTGGAAAATTCGCGTAAAAAAAACGCGTTAATTGGAAAATCCGCGTAAAAAAACCGCGTTAATTGGAAAATCCGCGTAAAAAACCTCGTAAAAAAACCGCGCAAAAAAAACCGCGTAAAAAAACCTGGGTAATTGATAGTTTTTTTTCTTTAGAAGCCTAAGTAAATAAATGCTGAGGACAAAAAGGCATTTTATTTTCTTTTAATGTAGGGTTCCCTTTTAAAAAGTTCGGGAAACAAAAGTGACAGTTTTCGAACGTTAATGAATTACACAAAAATGGTCCCCAACTTTGAAGTAAGACACGAAGCATGTATGACTTCCATAAATAACGTAGCAACCGATTTTCAGAAAACTAGCCCAAAACGAGGCTGAAAACAGAAATGTACAAGTATTTCTCAGACAGAGCCATCAATTTGAAGCAAAAACTGCAAAATTTCAGCCGTAAAACTTGGCCTGAATATTTGCGAAATCATTCGAAGCTAGACGTTTGAAGGCGACGGACGGAGCTTTTATGCAAGGCTCATCAACTTATATACTGCGGAGCTGTCAGCAGGCTAGTAGATTGTGCGATTCCGTTGTGGATCATTTTAATGGAATCAGCAGCCATGAATGGAGTCACGACACTCCGCTTATGTTCCACATTTTACCCACCTGTATTTTTTGGGCATTAGTTAATGAAGCTTAACCGCCCCCTACAATTAAACATGATTGGATGGTCTTGGACAGGCTCGTTTGTTGTTTGTTGTGAGACAATTTAGGCACGTTCTTTGTGGGCGAATTTTGCGCAGTGCAGCGATTTCTGCCTCGCAACGATGCGGTGTCTCCTCCTGTGGTTGTGGTTGCGGCTTTCGTTATCAACGGCTTGCGGAAAACCTTTGCTTGATATGCACCAATGCAAAATGCTTGTTGTATTAGGTAAAGAATTTTTTACAGACAATTTCTTTTATGCGTAAGTACGTTCATAGTCATCAAATGGGGCGGTGCTAATAATGCAATTCAATGCTCAATCACCAGTCGAATAGTAGACAACGAATAAGAACACAGCAGCGAATGGCTACATTCAAAAAATCAATTTAATTTCGCCCATTTATGGAAATCGTATATTCTGCAAAATGAGTTACACAATTGTTGTGCATATTTTTGATCAGATAGCGCAAAAAATCTATTTACTTTATTCAATGCAACGGTAACTATTCACGTTCAAAATAGGGTTGCCACTCCTCCGGGTTTAAACCGGAAACTCCGGTTTTGAGAGACGATCTCCGGGCCTCCGGATTTTACATCGATTTCTCCGGGTCTAGTGAGGCGATGAACAATTTTAACTAAATTTGTTTGTTTCAAACGAGTTCGTCTGTTGCTAATGTTGGCTGCGCTAGCAGCGGTCGTTAACTTTTGACCAGAGAAAAAAACCTTCGTGCCTTTGTTTGAAACTCCCTAGCGACTTTAATGCTGAATAACCGAATTTGAGCCTAGCAAAATTCCAGAAGACATCGCAATATGCTTCTCAGATGTTGCCGCTTTCCTGCCTGCTTCACTCTACTTATTCTGTTAGCTGTTGCAGAGGGTAATATTTGTTCGGCTTATTCTCCACAGCGAGAGTGGCCACTGCTTTTGTTTCTTATTGTCGTTAGCCGGAAAATTTAAATTTTACTCCTATATACACCGACTAAACGGTTCACAAACGTGAAAATTTTACAGACCAATGAGAAAAGCTCGGACTAGTAGTACGCATTATGCTTTGACAAAAAAATAAACGGTGAATGTGAGTCAATTTCAGTAATTGATACCTCGACGAGTTACAGAAAGAATGAATGAGTTTATACTTGTCTCATTTAAGCGGGTAGATCTGGTTTCAATATATATTCGTGCTGCTTGAGAAGCCTATCCCAGGTCATTAAAAATCTCCGGGTGAAAGCCTGACCGGAGGTGACAACCCTAATTCAAAAACTCGTCGGAAACCATACCGGCCGAAAATTTTTAAATAGGACCTCTATATTGAAACATTGGAAATATTCTGCTTCAAAGCAAATGATCGCTCATCTTATACCGCAAAAAAAAACTCAGGCGAAACGGAACTCGACAGCAGAGATGAGAGCAACTGTAGCGAAGGGCGTCTGTTTTCCATGCTAAGAGCGACTCGCAACAGCATCAGTCCCGGAGCGAGCGGATGAAGGATGACCCGTCAGCAATATCCAAGTGCGTAGTCACATTACGACGCTAGATATCGCCGCGTCGCCCCGTTAAAGACGAAAATAGATTGGGTAATGATTAACGGAACTGATGGGCCAGTTAGCTCCAGTTTCCGTGAGACATTCAGCTCTCAGCCTTATCTCGATCTATAGTCCGCGGCGGTAAACACACCCTACTCCGACTAAAAGATCCCTAGGGGGCGAAATTTCTCTCGGTACCGGTGCCTGTTTCGTGAGCCAATTCTCTCTACTGTAAATTTCCCGGCGGTAGATTTGTCTCTATGCCGATGTTCGTTTCCGTGAGTCATTTAGCTCTCCGCTTTGTCCCGATCTACTTGATCTAGTCCCTGGCGGTGGACCTAGCCTACTTACTGGGCCAGTCTGTTCAGTGATTTTGGATGGAGCGTAGCTACCGGTTCACTGGTGCCCCAACGACCCGCTACTCGATGCGGTCTACTCAAGCTAGTGCCCGACGGCGAATCTAGCCTACTCACGAGCTACCCGGTAAGCTGTTGAGGTCGGTCCGCTGTTGAGGATTCCGGTAGATCCTGGCGTCCGGTTCGATGACGCCCCGATCACCCGAACCATGTTCACCAAATCTACCATGTTTTGATAGACAAACGACGGTGTCATTGATGTCTGCAGTTTGCAAGGATCAAAAGTTGACTTTGAGCATATCTAACATCACCGTTCCAGTTGCCGAGTTATATGCAAAAAAGTTAGTCGATCGAATCGAGATAACCTGGGAGCAGCATGGCAGTAGAACCATGAGGCGGTCAACACAACATATGAATCAGTAGAATGGCAGGATCAACGTGAAGGCTAGGAGCTGAATGCTTACAACGGCTACACATCATAACAGGAACGAAGTGGGTTCGGTAGAGGAATAACGTGGGAAAGTTTCATAAGACGAACAAGGCCAGGAAGAAGAAACCACGGGGATGGAAATCTGTTACAGTAGTGACCGCCAGGTGAAATGAGTCATATACCAAGTAGGACAAAGTAAAAAAGTAAAAAAAATGGTCGGATGGTCGAATATACCCCATATACAGGTAGGATCGTAAGCTCGAGTATAATAACTATCAAAGCATAACGCTAAGATACTTTCCATATTCTGTTAGCAGACTGCGCCTGGTAACTGCAGCTTATTTCTCTGAATAGCGGATTTCAAGCAGGACGACTAAATAAAACAGTTCTTTGTGGATTTCAAGGCAGCGTGCGATTCAGTGAAACGAAAAAAAAATAAGAAATACAGCGAAACGTAAATTTAAGTACTTTAAAATTAAGGGGGGCGTATCGTGTCGTGGACAAATAAAATCGTCTTCTTTTTGATCCGCATGATTGTTACCATTGAGCCTCTAGAATAGCCTCCTGCAATCTCGGTGGTAACGCAGAACTTCTTTTGTTTTAAGCAGCCATGCATTCCTGGCACGTATTTGCTATAACATACGCAGATTTCAATCTATCGGCAACAATTTTCGAATTAAGTCATATTATTTGTGTTTCGGATTCTCCTCGTCAGTAGCTAACAGCTGCCGCTAGCTAGACACTAGATCCAAATAAATTCCGCGTTAACAATTTTCGAAAAACTGCCAGCGATAAGCGATCCCCCATATAATGCTACGTCATTTATGGATGATTCCAAACAGCATTTTTCAAATTAGCGAACACGAAAGCTCAAAAACTAATCAACAAATTGACTTGATTTTTTTATGAAAATGCGCGATAAAGGGCGAACACGAAATTATTGCGACACCGAAAATGTCATGACAATTTTCTTATAATGTTTAAAATCAAACCAAAATTTTACGGCAGTTTTATACATATATTTACTTCAAAAATCAAAAGAAAAGTTAATCGATGGAGCCTTGAGTGTAAAATTGAACGCATTTTCGCTTGATGCCCTCCATCAAAGTCTTTACAGTGTCATCCGGTACCAGTTTCTCAGTTTTTTTTTCCATTTTCTTAACATGTCCTTCTCGTCTTTGACTGTCTTCTTGCTCTTCCGAAGTTCCCGCTTCATCACTGCCCAGTACTGCTCCACCGGACGCAGCTCCGGACAGTTTGGCGGATTCATGTCCTTTGGAACAAAATGGACAGAATTGGCCTCATACCACTCCGGGACACTTTTAGAATAGTGGCATGATGCCAAATCTGGCCAAAATAGCGGAGCTTCGTCGTGCTGCTGCAAGAACGGCAAAAGGCACTTCTCGAGGCACTCAGATTTGTAGATCTCGCCATTTACTGTGCCCTTTGTCACGAAAGGCTCACTCCTCAGTCCGCAAGAGCAGATGGCCTGCCAAATGAGATATTTGGAGGCGAACTTCGACATTTTCTTCTTCTTAAATTTGTCGTCCACATAGAACTTGCTCTTGCCGGTGAAAAACTCCAACCCCGGAATTTGCTTAAAATCGGCTTTTGTATACGTTTC
Source organism: Topomyia yanbarensis (assembly GCF_030247195.1). Lineage (NCBI taxonomy): Eukaryota > Metazoa > Arthropoda > Insecta > Diptera > Culicidae > Topomyia > Topomyia yanbarensis. The sequence continues at coordinate 202,774,330 of NC_080670.1, read as the reverse complement.
GTTGTCCATCACCCAGCAGCCATATTTTGTCAGCATCTTCTCGTAGAGCTTCCGTGCCCGAGTTTTAGCCGTCGATTGTTGCCGCTCATCGCGGTTTGGGAAGTTCTGTACCTTGTATGTATGTAGTCCAGCTCTCTTCTTTGCATTCTGGACGTAGCTCTGCGACATGCCGATCTTTTTAGCCAAATCACGGCTTGAGACGTTGGGATTTGCTTTAATCATCCGCTTTACCTTTCCTCGGTGTTTTTGTTCTCCGGTCCCGGTTTTCTTCCAGCTCATTTGCCGTGGTCCAACGTCAACCGCTCCTGGAACCGCTTCAACACTCTGGAGACGGTTGAATGGTGAATGTTCAACATTTTTCCCAACTGCCTGTGCGACAGGTCAGGAAATTCCAGGTGTTTGGAAAGAATTTGTTCTCTCGACTCGCGTTGGTTCACCTCCATTTTCGTTGAATCGAAAACCACGACTTCGAGTGTGACAGCATGTAAACAATACACATCAATGAGAAAGTGTGCAAAATTTGGTTGATTTTTACCCAATGGTAAAAAAAATAATGCCCTGTTGAATGTGTCGCAATAATTTCGTGTTCGCCCTTTAGTTGTCTTTTTCTTTGGCAATCATGCGCAGAGTTTCCCGTGGTGCGTAGATTTTTTGCATTACTATCAGGTAGAAGACTAGCTATTATAAATACACAGCGTTTTTTGGGCACAGGTAAAGCCAGGGCGCCGGGTTACGAAGAACGGGTGCTTTAGCCGCATTTTAAGCAGTCGAACACCGTTGTTAATGTCTGGAAAGAAGTCCCTTTATTTATGATCGACATGAACTGATTAATAGTAATATCGATTGTAGAGAGAGACAGATGATGTAGTCTTACCTCGATTAACACATTAACATTAACACACTAAACATAATGACGCATGTTGTACATGGTTAAAATAAATAGAAAGAAACTCCGTTTGCTTGAGACACATCTTGTCTTTCAGTAAGCGCTTCAATTCTCGTATTGGACCACCCAAATTTTGAACTACAAAAATCCACTACGGCAGTGCAAACACGCCGCAAAGAAATCTCCTCACTATCACCGAAGGTCATCTCGATCGATACAATCCTCACTTTGTCGGAACGAGAAGAGCGTTACTTGACTTCTATAGCACAGAAACGGGAATAACGGTATTTGCATTTCTATGGTACAATGGACATGTACATATCGCGAATGGTTAACGGTATATTTTGTCGGTTTGATATTCGTAACTGATGTCTTCGCTAGATGAAAGCAATATATTAATAAAACTAAATTGAAAAAAAAATATTAAAAATGTAAATATTGCTTTATATCCCGATATACTGCTTACATAGATTTTTCATATCTTTCAAATATCATTCGCAATAACTTTACTGAAGACATCCAGCCTCCAAATAATTCTTTTTCCAGCACTATATCTGATTTAATACTCTACCAGATTTCTAAAGCAAATATGTGCCACCATACCGAACGAAATAACCAGACTATTGTGCAATTCGATTGCCAATACGCTCAGCAATTTTGCATCTAATTTGTTAAAATGCGCGACTACTATAAATTACGAAAAAATGACCTTTCGCCCTTCAACAAGCTGTCAAAAATTAATGTTTCGTCGTATGTGGACTTAAGTCCGGGCTCGTCACACTGTGCACTGTTTGGTCATCCACCTCTATCCCTCACCATTCCTTACCTTCCCTACGATGCCAGCTGAGAGACGAGCACATTTACTGAAGATCGGCTAATCAACTTCAGTGATATCTTTGGTCGTATCTGCTGACGGAGCAGATGGTAGCCGAAGTTGCTCTGTTCACCATGTTAGGAGCGGCTCAAAACAACGTCTGTCCCGCAGTGGATGGTTTAAGAAGAAATAAGGTGACCCTGACAAGGAGCTGAATGTTGCAGCGGCTAAACGGCACACAGTGGGGTAGGATGTTACTTACAGCGATCAAAACATCTAGCGCACCGTGTATGTATTCTGTCTTTAGCAAAGTATCTTGGATAAAAATGAGCTAATGCTTTGATAATTTTGATTTTGATCTAGATAAGTATGAACTGATCTAGATCAGTTCTATGTTTTGACACAAGCATCGCATCATAAAACTTTTTTCGGTGAAATTGTTTGTTTTGACATTTGTTACATGAACACCATAGACACGTATACTTCATAACCTATGTAGATGGCGCTACATCACATTACACGAGAAATTTTTTTTTGTTATGATTTTTTGTGTAAAATTCTCTGGATTTTTTTTCATTTCTAAATCTTGAAGTATGTACAGTAATATATTAGGTTGCAAATAGTGATAAATGTTATCGTGACAGTTCATGGGTGTTTTCACCATACATATCAGAAAAAAATATGTTCCACAAAATTTATAATAACTCACGAAACGGCAGATGGCGGCAATTTCAACGACAAACAATCAGTTTTCGAATTCCGCAAACCTTACTCAATGTGCAGCGGCAGCTGAAATTTTATGTGTGGTAGGTTGAAATTTTAATCTTTATAAGCGTTAAGAGTTTATATTTTTCTTATTTTTATGTCTGTACAAGAAAATCCCCGCTTGGCCCACTTTTTTCTCTTCGTAGTTATAAAGGTAATGCTCTCGACTAGTCACAAACAAAACTTCAGCTACCGGCATTTACTGAGTCGTGAATTATTAAAATTTATGAAGAACCTATTTTTTTCAACATCTATGATGAAAACACCCGTAAAAGATCATGATAACATTTATCAGGTTTGCAACCAATTTTATTATTGCATAGTTTTGATTATTCGGCAATTTTCGGCGGTTTTCTCGAGTATTTTTTAAATGTCATGTAGCGCCATCTACATAGGTTATGGAGTACAAGTATATTTGGAGAAGGTGTTAAAAATATCAAGAGAAACAACTTTGCTGAAGAAAGTTTTTTGATATAACGCTCCTGACAAAGAAACTGATCTAGATAAAAACCAAATTTATACAAATACTATTTAAATTTGCCCAAGATGCTTTGCCGAAGTCAGCAATCTTCCAGGATACATACCTAGAGCGCTAGAGGTTTTTTCGTCCAAAGTAGCAACCTGCCCCACTGTGCGACATAAGAGCGATCTGAGAGCAACCTAGACGGAAAGGAACCTGGGAAGATAGTGGGAAACTTTATCAGGAATCATGTTCGAAAAATTTTCAAGTAATTGTAAGCTGTAAAGTCGACATCTGAAAGTCGGGAGTGATCAGTTGTACGAAGCAAGCCACTGCGTGATCAGTATAATCACACAGTCCTTTCAATGGGGTGACTACAAACTAGCTCTGGCAGGGTAAGGCACATATTAGCTGGCATAGAACGAGGAACCTGAACAGTGTTTGCTTCGAGTTACAAAATTATGCCGTACGGTACTAGTTGAAATATCTTGGAACACTAGTGACGTGTGATAACGATGAGATAAAATAGCGTTTTACGGTTGCGAAAAGAACTTTCTAAGATTTGTAGTCAACCAAAGCCCGGTATCCTACAGACGTGCACTGTAGATTTGACCAGACACCAAGCACCGACTCTAGCTACGATAAGTCCAATTAGTCAAATTTCTCTCGGGTTATCGTTCTCATCCTTGCTATCCTCGCTGTTAATTCAGTATAGGTTTTCACAATTTGATGATCTTCATTGTTTGTTCTACCTACGGGTCATACCCGTACATCCGTATTTTTTAAAAGTGCAGTGTTCCCGGTGCTGGCTATTTGTTTGGAGGTAATAAGCGCAGCATAGTGGTCGGAAATTAACCGCGCAGGTTTTATTGTTTTGACATGCGTTCCTGTCTACGCGCAATTGCTACGGTTGTTTGTTATTCAGTCGATGCTAGTGGAGAAACTGTGTTGGATTTGCTGTTGAGTTGCCTTTTTTTCTTAATGGCTTCTGTACAGGGTGGTTCGTAGTATGCCGTCTTGTTACAGAACTGGCACATAGGTGACTGTCTTGCATATGTATACAGTGTGGTTTGAAATTAGATTATATAACCGATTTGGTATTGTAGGATCAGGTAAAATTGAGCAGGTTTGGCCACCCACATTCTCACAACATGAACGCCGCTGGAAATAACCTGCGAAACAATAACTTATCGTATTGCAGATCTTCGTATTTCGACATGTAATAATCTTATCGAAAGTACGCGGTAATAGCTCGTGTAGCCTCGATTTAGTTATTGGCCATATAAAGAGGGGCCATAATGCTAACATTGTCATGCTCAGAGACCTGTTACACATTGTTATGCAGAGTTAAGCTTTCCAACTGTTAAACACTATCAGGACAGCTTTTCGTAGGTGATGGAATTGAATGAAGGTAGTTCGGTATCTTACAGACGTGCACTGTAGATTTGACCAGACATGATCACTAGACCGGCAAAAAAGTGACAGCCAGCGCTAGTTTCAAATAAAAAACTCAATAGATTCCACATGTCTCTCATTTTCTCCAGATAATTTGAAAAAAAAAAATTATTCTTCAAAAAATGTCCAATATCTTCGAAAATACTTGAGATGAGAGAAATTACGCGGTAATAAAATTTGTGTATTTTGACTATTGGGAAAAAATTTATAGAAGATATAAAATCTGTAGGAATGATAATAAAAAAAATATTAAAACATTTCTTGAGGGTCATCCAAATACAACGAGTTATAACTTCTAAAGAAGGGTAGAACGAGGTCAAATAGGTATGAGGGTACAATTGGTATATGGCCGTATCTTTGCTATGCTATTGCAGAGATTGCTCGTGTTACGTGAATTAGATACACGGCGGAGAAGAGCGTTGATGACTGCCATTTCGGCTGTTACCGTGGATCAGCTGTATTAGCTACGGCGTCGTTTATGTTTTGCGTACAGTTCTGCGAAAACGCATTGTCATTCAACCTCATTTCAGTACATTTATTCAATGTAAAAAGATGTCAAGTGAGTTTTTTCTTAGGTAAAAATTAATGCTGAAGACGAGTATTGTGTTGGTTTTTCGATATCTTTGTTTCTGAAAAAAGTACGGACATTAACATGAAACATACGCTTGGGGGCACGATAGGTCGGCCGGTTGGGGGCATTATAAGTCACTACTATGATGTAAATTTGAATTATTTCGACAGGAAAATTGTGCGTTATTTCGTATCAAAAACGCCAAAACCAAGTGAAGAGGACACAAAGAACGCAATGGCATCTGTTCAAGATGACACCAGTATTCAATCAGCCTCTAAACAATTTAAGGTTCCATTCGAAATATTACGGGCTCGTGTGAAAGGAAAGTGTACGTCATCAATAAAAACGCTTCTGATATTTTGCGTGAGTTAACAATAGAATAATTTAAGGTGTTGTTGAAGTAGATAATCGAAAAAACTTCATCTAAAAAGAGAAAGAAAAGGAATTCTAAAAAAAATGCTTCCAAAGCGCAAACGTGATTGTCGTACAGCTAAGCAAACACGTGAGCTGGAATGCACAACTTCAATTCTACACTCTGGCGACGACCAGAATACCGAAGAAGTCATTTAGAAGTACAAAACCAGACGCAGCTGATGAAAAACCATGTTTCTAGATTCTGGACTTTGAACTCTGGATTCTGCTCTCTTCACGCTGGGTTCTGAACTCTGGACTCTCGCCTCGAAATTCTGTGTTATGGACGCTGGATTCTGGCCTCTGGAGTCTGAACTCTTGACTCTGTATTTTGGGTTAAGTACTTTGGGCTCTGGATTCTGGTCTTAGGGCTCTGGACTCTGGCCACAGTAGTTTGGGTTGAGGACTCTGAACCCAGGATTCTCGACTCTGTACTCTGCATTAACTCTGGATTGTGAGGTCTCGTTTCGAGATTCTGTGCTATGGACTCTGGACTGTAGACTGTGGTCTCTGAGCTATGGGCTCTGGGTTTTGCTTGTGGAAATTGGACTTCAAACTCTGGACTATGCACTCTGCACTCGGGACTCTGGATTCTGGACTCCGGGCTCTCTCCTCGGGACTCTGGGTTCTGGTCGCTGGGCTATGGAATCTAAGCTCAGGATTATCGAATCTGAACTCTGGATTCTGGACTCTGAACACTGGAATCTAAACTCTGGTCTCACTATTTTGGGGTAGGGGCTCTGGGCTCTGGATTATGTGCTGAGGACTCTGGGCTCAGTATTTTGGGATAAGAACCCTAGATTCTGGTTTCTGGCCTCTAGGTTTATTACTCTGGACTCTGCACTCGGAACTCTAGATTCTGGACTCTGAGCTATGTCTTCGAAACTCTGGATTCTGTTTGCTGCGCTATGGACTCTGGACTCTGCGTTCTCAACACTGAACTCCGGATGCTGGACTCTAGAATCGCCTCAGTTTTTTAGATCAAGGACTTGCGACTCTGGATTCTGGTCTCTTTCCTCGGGACTCTGGAGTCTGGGTTCTCTCCTCAGGATTCTGGTCTCTGGGATATGGACCCTGAATAAAAATACACTAAAAAAATCAGGACAAGGAAAAGTTTTTTTCAAATAACTTTTTTTCTTGAAAGCGGGCACTTGAATTTTTGACGGTAGGTAGGGAACATAATTAACTATCTTGGAACAAAATTCCATCCACATCAAAGATGTTTTTTTTGTAAATCGACCTTAAATTTTTAAAATAGATTTTTTCAGTGTAGAAGTGAAGAATTTTTTCAATATTTTTATTCAAAAATTTGACTAATTTTGTAAAACTCACTCGTACAACATTTTTTGTACGATTTGTCATTTTTAGAAATTGGTGAAAAAAGTTTGACCCTTTTCAAAAGACAGTCTAGATTATTTTTGGAAAAACGAAGTATGCAAAGTGGCTTTTTGTGACAAAGTTCTCATGTACAGAAAGTTTCATTAAAATCTGAGTGGGTGCTGCCAACATTTGTTCGAGTTGGCGCGAAATTCGTCGTAATCAATAGATTTTGGCACAAAAACACTGTGTAGGGGCGTAACAGATAAGTTTTTAATATTAGCAATGGTAAAAATGTAATCAACAAGTCAAAATTTAAAATAAATGTCAATTTCCACTAAAATCCAATCAAATTTTTAAATTTTTCCTCTTCTCAAAGCGCTCGTCCCACTGTCCATCGGTCGCCTATTGTATACGTCACTGACTGGCAGTACGCCTCTACGAGCGTGTTATAATTAGACCGAATTGCCGAATGTTTCCTTTGTCTGGAGTAATTTGGCACAATTGATCTAGATGGCGGCGATGAATCGGACTGATTATGAATGAAGGAGCCAGTAATTCCCTGCCATAGGGGACCACCACGTGTTCTCACCCTATTCCATTCAACATTGTACGCAAGCTCAAGTTACATCAACCGGTTATCAAATCACTCAGTAGGCCTTGACTGGTCTCTATATTATCAATTCAATAGTAGAATACCGATTACAACTTGTACGGCGTGCCATATGGGGACACACCCGCATCATGCCACCGTACGTTTGTCGAAAACAAAGCCAGTCAAACCGGACAGCTGAGATAAGGTGCGCCTACTACGCTCTCGGTTTCAATACAGTGAGCGACGGAGAGTGAAAACGTGTATCTCGGAGAGAGCACGATTGTTTGATACTTTTACAATTTGCCTCCGCGCGCACTTAATTAATCTGATCGTTGCGGGACCAGTAGCTAGCTGCTGCACGAGATTAGTGCGCGGAGGAGTTCAAGTGTCGGTAAATATTTAGACATCGAACTGCAGCAAAATGATGTAAGTACACATAAACTTTTACTAAGACTATATAAAATCAAATCAAATTATCGTTCACAGATTCCCAAACAACAAGGGAAAAAACATGCTGCTACTGGCAGCTGGCACGCTTCTTGGGCTAGCCATACTGTCGGTCGCCGTCATTTTCGTCCTGCACGAGCACGAATGGGATCCCGAACAGGCCGGGGCGGTTGCTTCCAACGGGTACGAGTGCGCCTCAGTCGGTGGACAGATTCTTCGCGAGAAGGGTTCCGCTGTGGATGCGGCCATCGCCATGATGATCTGCGAGGAAGTTGCGTGTCCCGAGAGTGCCGGGATAGGGGGAGGTTTCCTGGCGACGGTTTATCAGCGTGACACGGAATCGGTGGTCGTACTGGATGCGAGGGAGATTGCGGCCCACGGTGTTTGGCAAGATATGTTCGTTGGGAATGGGAATGCAACGGCTCATGGAGGTTTGGCGATTGCTACGCCTGGTTCGTTGAAGGGTTACTGGGTGCTGCATCAGCGGTATGGGACACTTCCTTGGAGGCGGTTGATAGATCCGACGATTGCGTTGTGCTACAGGGGGCATATCGTGAATCCGTACATGGCTGATGCGTTGCAGGACGCGAGAGAAGATATTCTTAATACGCCTTCTCTGAGGGAGATTTTTCTGGATCCGGATACGGGGGATGTGTGGAAGGAGGGGGATCGCGTGAGGAGACCGGATTTTGCTAGTTCGTTGGAAATTATAGCTGAGGAAGGTGCCGACGCTTTGTACTCAAAGGAAGGGACACTTCTGCCGATGCTGATGCAGGATTTGAAGGCGTTCGGGAGTCTGATCACAGAAGAGGATTTTTACAGTTACGAGTGAGTAGTCTTTTTGGTTTCAATCGAAAATGATTTCTCAATTATTTCAATATTCCTAGACCTCGTTGGCTGGCTCCGGTGTCGACGGAACTTCGTGGAAACACGGTCTACAGCGCCGCTCTGCCAGGAGGTGGCACGATCCTTGTCCATATGCTTAATGTTCTCAGCGGTTACGACCATCTAGATTTAGATGATCCTAAAACGTGGCATAGATTAGTGGAGTCCTTCAAGCATGCATACGGAATACGAACCAGACTTGGAGATCCATCTTTTGTCGCAGGAATTGAGGAACTTATTCGGAATCTGACCAGCAAGGATTACGCTGACTACATTCGATCCAAGATCGATGATGATTGCACTTTCACGGATTACGAGTTCTACGGGGCAGATTTCACAACACCGGAAGACCACGGGACGGCTCACGTTTCGGTGCTGGCACCGAACGGGGACGCCGTATCCGTTACCAGTACCATCAACGATTAGTAAGTTCCGATTTATAAACCCAAGTTCTTCAATTTATTCTAACTCATTGTGCACAGCTTCGGCGCCCATCTGATGTCATCCCAAACGGGGATCATTCTCAACGGTGAAATGGACGATTTCTCCACGCCGGGTGTAATCAACATCTTTGGCGTTCCGGCATCGCCGGCCAACTACATCGCTCCGGGGAAACGTCCCCTTTCGTCGATGTCTCCAACGATTGTCGTCGATCGGAACGGGGATGTTCGGTTAATCGCCGGCGGGGCCGGAGGAACTCGAATCACAACCGCCACCCTTCAGCTGGTTTTAAGGCAGGTGGTGTTCGGACAGGATCTAAATACGATGATGGAGGGACCGAGGGTGCACCATCAGCTTGCTCCGATGGAGGTGGAGTTTGAAGGAACTGTGCCCGGGTCCGTTGTTGCCGGTCTTGTTTCCAGGGGGCATTCGATGAAGGAGGTACGTCGGGTTGCTACGACGACTGCGGTAGCGCGAAATAGCGATGGTCATGTAGCGGCTTCCTTTGATCCGAGGAGGCCGGGTAGTGTGGAGATTGTTGAAGTTTAGGGATGGTGCTTTAAGTGATTAGAATAATAATTAGATTTAATTAGAAAATTTTTCATTTGACAGCGATTCTCTTTGAGATTTGTTTTCAAATCGTGCGTGAGTCACGCACATGGATAAAAAAAGTGATAAACGAAATATGTCTGTTGAAATACACAAGCTAAATTACCCAACCACATGGAAGCTAAAGATAAGATGAATCTAGTGACGGTGATAATACGGAGATATCCCCTATAAATCTTCTAAAAATGTAACAAGATTAAACATAAATTCAACTTGAGGAAAATACCATAACAGTTTGTAAATACGACGTTGAATTTCGTAGATTGCATCAGTAAACATTGAAAACCGTGACGGTGACAAATGATTGCATATAAGTCTGGAATATTAGCAACACTGCTTTAAGATTAATCTGGTTTCTTTCGTTACTCCTTTCAGGAAAAGAAAAGTTTTTGCAAGCAGCTCAGTTATGGAATTTGTGTTTCGACTTCGTTTCATCAGAATCCGACACTAATTTAGTGTCAGGACTAAGCTAGCGCCAGATTAACACTAGCTCCAAAAGTCCCCTGTCACTAAGTTAGTGTCGAATTCTGATGAGACGAAGTCGAAACGCAAATTTTATAACTAGTTATAGGTTTTATGCCCTTAATGCGCAAAGATGGATTTAAACAATTTTCTCCTAAGAGGAGAACAAATAATTTTTACCTAAACCTCCAGAACTATTTTGTATAATTTAAATTAACTAATTTGTTAATGCATTTTGCTTTTTTCCTGGACTGAGTTGATCAAACATAAAAATCGGAAAAAAAAATTAAAGGGTTGTGTACAGGACACGACCACGGTGACATTAAAAATGTAGCTTTTTTCAAGAGCGTGCAAATGAATTTTATCTATCACACATATCGACTCACGTTCTTGTTCACTCGCCTGTTTTCATATGTTATAATTTGCTATATACCCTCCCCATCAAAAAATAATTTATTTATTTTAACGGTAATCTATTAATTAATCAAGTATCTCACTAGGTGATTGGCATTATTTGGCTGATCCATCTAGTAAAAATAGGCTGGTCTGTCCAGAAAATATATTCAAAAGAAAAGTTCCATATTGAGAGCTGTGATGAGGAAGCCCACGCCCGCCAACGTTACAATACAGATTCTCCATGAAATATGAAATTTCATTTTCCATTTAAATTTTCAATAATGTACTAATAAACTTAAGTAAACAATCTTAAGTTTAAGTAACGTTACAATCTTAAGTTTAAGTAATATACAGATTCTCCATGAAATATGAAATTTCATTTTCCATTTAAATTTTCAATAATGTACTAATAAACTTAAGTAAACAATCTTAAGTTTAAGTATTTCTTGATCGATTAGTGGTGGAAAAAATGAAATTATTTGATAAATTACATTGTTATGCAACGTTCGCACTACCAGTTAAAACGGGTTTTTATGCTATCTTGGTGACATTTTTCTTGTTGCTAATTATTAAAACGTGTTATAACTCTGTAGTGTAAACATTGTATTATTAAACCAATTCTGCAGAGTTTTATGTTATATAGGTGTTTTATGTGGCAATAGGACTGACATAATTATATCTTCAGTACAGCGGTTTGTTTCATAATTTAAAACAGATTTATTTTAAAATTTAAATTAGTATACCCAACCGTTCTATTTGTTGTATACTTTAAAACGCAATTAGAACTGTGTTTTAAATACATAGGGTAGGACAGATATTCTGACTGGATAAACTGGGAAAACAATTTTAAGTCCAGTAACGCTTAAGACATGGCTTGAATTTGAATCGAAAAAGAACACCCGCTGCTGGGACGGTAAGTTCTGTTTTAAAATTTTCCGTTGTGTGCAGTACGAAACAAAAGTGTTTGAAATTAGAAAACAAAAAGTTCTGCTGGGAATGTGATTGTTTCCGATGCAATTACACTCAGATTTTTCACGCAGAGGATACAGGCCGTGTAATGAAAACCGCGTAAATTTCAAAATCCGCGTAAAAAACCTGAGTGTACTCTCCTATATAAAATACTACGCTGCTGAACAGTGCAATAACTACAGAAGCACGTTGTCAGATGTCTTACTGATAAAAAACATATAACCGAAATATGAAACATGAAAACCAATAGGCTCTTTACCCTACGCAGCTACAAAGCGCTGTAAACATGGATTAACAAGTTACAACGCACACGCATGCATAAAAATAAATATATTTTTTTCAAACGCAACACTCTTAAGCAGCACACACCGTATTGAATTAAATCTAAACCACCCCGCACACCCACTTTGCAAATCATTTTGTGACACCGTGCTGGTACCCGAAAAATCCGCACACGGCCACCGCTGCCGAAAATGCATAGCGTCTACCGCTTATTGTAGTGCCCAGGTGTGTGCAAATGCCAACGTTACCGAAAATCGATAGCGCTTATTGCATCGCCCGGAGACGATGTTGCTCGTATGAGATAAGAGCAACAACTGATTTAAACGGACATGCGTTGCTTCTATTTATGACTTTTCGTGTTTCATTGAGCAACTAAGCTGCCCTCTCTTGACGGCTGTGTCTGAGAAATCTGCCTCACGAATGGTAATTTTTCCGTTTTTCGTGAACTTTTTAATTTTACCAATTTCCAAAAGTCTACTTTTATTGGGGAGATATTAAATTATTACTAATATTTAAGTTAGGTGTTTCTGAATCGGTTGGTGTATGAATGATTAAAATCCATCTAGTAATATCGGAGTTATAAGCGTGCAAACCTTACATAGTTTCGTTACATGGGAGATAGTTTAGATTTTAGAATGACACCTAGCCCCAGATAGTGGAGTAAGACATTTTTAATGTCAAAAATCCTACCGCCACCACAATACATTAACAGCCACTAACATGCCCTCCCGCTTACCTGACTCTTCATCGGATCCGTGTTGAGCTGGCACATGTAACCGCCCCGGTCGTCCTCGGTGACGGATTTAATGTGCAGATTCCAGGTGTTCTGGTCGGCGTGGGACACCGAAACGCGCGGATTGTGGGTGATGACATTCTCGTGGATCGCCTGGATTGCCTTGGTGTCCGCTTTGACCCAGCCGACCTGGCCCGTTCGTTTGTGGTTTTTTTTTTGTCGGGGTTGTAAAACCGGGACCGGGGTGATAAAGAGAATGTGGTTCGTTTGTGGAGATGGAATTTAACAGCACAGATTACAGTCTCCGGTCAATTTGGTCGAAAGGTTTATTTGGGGAGGGGGGATGGATTCATTCTCCGGTGGAAGTTGATGTTTATTTTGCCAGTGAGGGTTTGTTATTTAGTAGTTGAGATAATGCCCCAGAGGACAGACAAACGGCAGCGATGGTAGCGATTTCAGGTTTAGAGGCAGCATGTTGAAGAGAAGGAGAAAATAAACACTGTTAGTTAAATGTGGTTAGTTTAGTGGCATAGGAATGAGGATTGCAGATGTGTGTTAATTTGTCTTCCATAAATCTCCACTTATGATACTCTGTTGGATTAAAGTAATACAAATGTTAGAATCAATAATATGATATGGATCTTGATTCGGCACTGTAACGAAAATAGAAAAATAAACAACTCAATAAAAGACGGGTAGGTTGTGTCAAACACATTTCCAAAGTGACATAGAATCAATTAATGGCATGAAAATGGAAAAAATATGAATCGGAATTCATTACGAATAACTTCTAGGAAAAAATGAAGACCTTGAGTTACTTGTGCAATAATTAATTTGATATAAATGTATTTTCTTTCCCCCTTTTTTTCATTTTCAACAGGATGTGGAACAAATATACTAATTAGTTGTATTATGGATAAAAAATCATTTCGCCGAGTTTTGAAATGTTTGCGGTTTTTGGTATTGACCTAGATTTGATCGGGGATCATGTTCAATCCAAATCCGAACCGAAGCATTACCTCCAGAGTAACGCAAGGTGGTATCTTAGGACCACTTATCTTTACGCTTTTCGTTAAGGGCATCTGTCTATTTTTAAAATGCTAAAAGTCGATGAACGTCGACGATTGAAAAATCTACAAGCTAATCTCTTACTCATATGACTGTTATATTCTTCAAGAAGACATCAACACAATAATCTGGTTGTGTCGTCTCGTAAGAAAACAAAACTGCCTGGAAGGATACGGCCGACTTTTATCGGGCTTTTTCGAGAAAATAGTCGAAATAAAGTAGTTAGCAATATTTTCGGTGCTATACAAAGCTTTTGATGAGCAATATAATTAACCTAACCTAATTAATTCTAATTGGCATTAGAAGATTAACGAATATAACTCCCGATGTACGTAACTGGATATTTTAATCATTTATTCGAAAACAAATACAATTATCTTTAGATCATGTATTTTGAACTAGCATGAATAAAACAAAAAATAGATTTGTTTTTTTGAATATCCCAGAAGCAACATTCGGATGGTTTCCCATTATGTATTGTATGCTGAAATTATAAGTTTCGGGCCTAAGTCACGCCTATATATATTTTGCTGTTAAAAATTAATCTGTAAAAGAACGAACGCCGATTTAGTACCCCACATCGATCCGAATAGGGCACGCTGGGTTCTGATCTGAGTTTGTAATCAGCGTTATTCGATTATTTGTGATTAGCATTCGAAGCCAGGTAAGAAGGAATATGTTTCGTCAGCTGGGTTCACACACCATGAACTGCTGAATTGAAAATGCATAGCAAAAAAAAATTCTTCAACTAGAGTGAATTTTTTTTTAAATTTTGATTATAGTTGTTTTAACCTTATTGTCATTCGCCTCTTTTCGGGTTAGAAAAATCTATTTTGGAAAAATCTCTAACCCTATGTGCGGGGTTGGGAATCGAACCCAGATGAACTGCGTACCAGGCAATTGATTTACCAACTACACTATACCCGTCCCCAACTAATGAATTTTAATTCTCCTTACTTCGATATGATTCTTGGCTCAAACGTTATTGTATTTGATGTTGCGTTGCTTGAAATACTTCACAATGGCGCTTCTAGCCACGGTTAATGTTAGCAGTACCACATTACGCACACGTTGTAGCTACTTCCGTTCGGACAATCGCCGTTATCACCTTTAGGAACTTTTCCACCAAGCGCACATTTGGTCTATGACGAATTTTTTTAAAGTCGGTCGCTATGGTAATTCTCGTAGTAGAGGTACATTTCATTTCTGTGGTTTTCTGATTTAACTGCCTAGCCGAAGAAACGATATTGTACTGTTTGTGCAGTGGATAAGCAACAAAGCAGTACAAATTGATTGCTTCGATTATTGATAGCTTCAACATGGTAATTTTTTGCTTCTGCTCCGGGCGAGATCAGAAGGTTGACTGAAGCATATAAAAGCTGACCAACAAAAGTATATTTTTTACATTTTATGTCGCTCTGGTATTTTTTTAGTTTTTTGGAATAATAACATTGCAGTACCGATATTTTATCGGTACTGAAGATGTGGCTGAACTAATCCAGCCCGCGCGTGAGTGTACCAAGGAACATTACCGCGAAGGTGCTGGCCCGTGGTTCGGGAACAGTTAGTTAGGTGTTGGGTCGCCGGAAAAGGGAGGCCAATCGTCCAGGAGCCACTCGCTTCCCCGGCTAAGCATAAAGGATTCGGAAGACGCCTTTTTGCCAATGCTGTGAAGGATCCACCGAACTGGCCTAGCTCTCATTCACAGCTAAAAGTTAAGCGAAGCAAAACAGGGCAGCCAAAGGTGCCGCCTGAGAAGTACATTGACCTAAGCCGCCCTGTCAGTAAGGGTCTGGCCGAGCAGGTAAATATAAGAAGCCAAGTAGTGGGTGTACCTCTACTTACAGCGTACAAGTTCGCGTACATTTATGCTCCAGTTTGTGTACAAGGTTGTGTTCAAGTTGGTGTTCAACTTACTCTCCAGTTTACTCGGTTCATGACTGTTTGTCGCCAACCTCGAAGGGCACGAAGACTCCTCAGGTCCGCTTAAACCTGGTTGATCCAACTTGTTTGCTTGGCTCCACTTCTCCTTGTACCTGTCAGATTAGTATCGATAGCCATTTTTACCGGGTTGTCGTCCGGAATTTCTACGATATGCCCAGCACACTACAGCCGCCCAATTTTCGCTGCACGAACGAGTTCTCCAAGCAACTGCTGCGATTCGTTGTTCATACGCTGTCTCCACATTTCGGCTTCCATCTGCACCCTACCGTAGATCGTTCGCGACAACTTCTGCTGTGAAACACTAAGAGCGCGATAGCGTCGCCATCTGTTTTTATAGTCGGTGGTAGGTATAATGTTTCTTTCGTCAAACCTCTTGCACTCATGTATTTTGTCTTTGATGCATTTACGACCAGTCCAATTTGCTTCGCTTCAACCTTCAGTCGGATGTATGTCTCCGCCATCGTCTCAAGATTACGTACCACAATATCAATGTCGCCAGCGAAGCCAAAAAGCTGTACAGACTCCCGGAACATCGTACCACTCGTGTCGATCCTCACCTTTCAAAGTAATGCTGAACAGAAGACAAGAAAACCCAAGAATCTTGTCGTAGCCATTTCCGAGCTTCAAAAGAACTCGAGAGTTTCTCTGATACTCCGACAAAGTTGTACCAATCCAGCAATCGCATATTGGCATACTACTCCCTCCACCCAATGCTCCAGTGAAATCTTCTACTTCCACATCTTCGAAATCAGCTAGTAGAGCACCCTAGCCCAAACCTCTCCTCCGTGTTTGAGTAGCTCACCTAATAGTTGCCAGCGGTTTCATTATTCCTCAACCATCCGATCACTTCCAAAATCTCAGGTATATCCGCCGCTGGGAATCTGTCGTCGGTTGCGCACGTCCCATGGCTGATTATTGCACTAATCTCTTCGTCTACATCTGCGCCATTTAAATGTTCGTCATAGTACTGCTTGCACCTCTCGAGCGCCTCAAACTTAGGTGTGTTTTGCATCGGTAGACCAAGTTTTATTTATTGCGCGCTTTTCTGTATCGTTCCTCGTTCGTTCTCATACGGTGATGCAGCATCCTGGTCCTTGCAACATTCTTCTCTCCAACTAACTGTTGGCACTCGTAATCAAACTAGTCAATTCCTTGATTCGAAGCTCTCGCATCTAGTACGTCCTTGAGAGTTGCCGCGCCTAGCAACACGATCGTCTATTAGCTATTTTTACCATTTTTTTTTTGTTAACCATTTTTGTTAACGACCTATTGAGTCAATTTGTCAACAGTTTTTTCGGCATTTAATTAGCAAGGGACTGGAAGGTGAAGTATATTTTTCAATATTTAGAGCCATAGTACTCAAGGGAGAGCAAGGTGTTGAAAGGAGAAAGTTTAGAAAAGCGTGGAAGGATCATATATGCAAGCTTAGAGCTCACCGGCGACTTACCCCTTTGTCTGCTACCGTAGGGGTCAGGGTCTTTTGGCATTAGAAATGCGAATCACCTGAGTCTACGGCATGTCCGAACAAGCGTAAAGTAACTTGTTACTTCATGCTGTCGGAACCGACCTGTTCGGACTTGTTCGGACATGCCGTAGACTCAGGTGATTCGCATTTCTAATGCCAAAAGACCCTGACCCCAACGGTAGCAGACAAAGGGTTAAGTCGCCGGTGAGCTCTAAGCTTGCATATATGATCCTTCCACGCTTTTCTAAACTTTCTCCTTTCAACACCTTGCTCTCCCTTGAGTACTATGACGTCTATTAGCTACTCGATGTTGACCCTTGTCGTCCGTGCTCGACGAGCGTTGTACACCGTCAACAATTTTAAGCGCATGCATACCGCTGCTAGATAGTGGCCCAAACCGATGTTCGAACTGCGTTAGGTTCTAGCTTTGTTGATTAGGTGATCTCCGGGTGGCCTTGAAGTTACCTCCGCGGTAGAACGTTCTTCAGACTACCACTCTTCAGTAGGCACGTTCCAACAGCACGTAAAATGCATCTTTCTCGTCCTAGGATCTCGCTTCCTGACGGCAATGCACGTTGATGATGCAGTAGTTGAAGAAACGACCTACGATTCCCACTACACCCATCCTTCCGCTGATCGTCTGCCACTTGATCACACGATGTCGCATCTTGCCCAGCACTATAAAGCCGGTTCCCTGCTCGTTTGTTGAAAGAATGTAACCACGTGATAGCGACTTTACAACTACGACTTTGAAGTTGCGAGTTTGCAGTTCTTCGCGCCGAATTCGGTCGAACCCGGAGAAGCAAAGCAACTTCCAGTTCTATGTTCCAAGCTTCCAATCGTAGTCCTTTTTCCGTCGCGTGGGTCTTTGCCGATTGTTCCGATCCGTACGTACTTCCAAATTGTTCGTAAAATAGCATTTTCTAGGCGGTTTGTTGGGCTTCTACCCATTTCCCTATCTCGTCGGTGTAACAGCGCCGTGTCGAGTTACTTTGTTGTTCGTCACCCCACGTAACTATCACCTGTGACAGGTATTTAGTTCTGTCTGTGGTAGTGTTGAAGCACTACTGCAGATGGCGGTAGTACCCAGTAGACGCCGGCCTACAGATTAAATGTCAGAAATGGACGCACGGGGAGGCATGAGATAGGAGCTTGTGAACACTGGGAAATATTCACCATTAGACGATCTAGTTGGCGTCCGAGTATACATTCAAATTTTCGTTTACGATTTCATACAAGTTTGCATGCAAGTTAATGCACAAATTTACCTGTAAGTTTTCGTATAAGTTCATGATCAAATTTCCACTCAAAGGACCGATATTCATTTGAAAAACCTGTTTTAATTCACCTATTGGTGCAATTGTGCCTTTCTCATTTATCGAAACTATGATTCATTAGCTGACACTTAAAGATATTTACAATCTCGCAAGATGTAGCATAAAGGAGCGTCACAATTCACTTGAATTTACATTCAAAAACAAGTAAAAATATGTGTCGCTCACAATTTTCAAGTTTCTTCTGCCCCGTACGCTCATTTCCCACAAAGTGGTGAGCGTCTCGAAAATATCTGTGTTTCTACCCAAACAAAAATCATTCTATAAAATTGGAGCCTCAAGCTTTCCAAAATTTTTATTTTTTTCGCTTATATTTGTTACTTTAATCATGGTTTTACGATTATTATGATTTTTGTTTGGAGGATGTCAACAAAATTAAACGCTCCTTTCTAAAAAAACCAAAACATTAGATTCAGCTGTCAAAAATTATGTACGACAGTCAGAAAGTCTCAGATTTTCTGAGATATCGAGATATCGAATTACCCCACGGTCTCAATAGCCCCGGGTCCCCCTACACATTCAGTGTCTTCTCCGCAATATTTCATTTTAACGTTAACAAAATTTGGAAGGTCTTCTAGATTTTTCAAATAAAAATAGTTTCTCCTAAACAATTAAAGACACGTGTATCGAAACCTCCTGTAAATTACAGAGCAATTATTTTTGAGTAACTTTGTTGACAACTTCAAAACTCTATAGTAACTGTGGGGTTCGATATTGTATTGCACAAGTATGAGGTTGGTTGAACACTAACGAATTATTTGGGAACTTTTCGTTCAGAGAGCGAAAAAAACCAATTGCATTTACGCTCCCGACGATTCGTTTCGAGTGTCGTGAAACCAGTGCAAACAACAAGAATTGATAATCAAAGAATCGCCGACATGAAAACCTTTGTAGCACAGCCTTGCATCCGGCTTCGACAGGGCTTCCAACAAGCTGTAACTTTTTGCGTTGGTCAGCCTGCTACCCCATTCCACGGCCTAAGTGTTAAAGTCTCCTCTTATAAGTAGTATCCGATTATACTGCTCTGGTGTGCACCTATCCACCACCTCTTGGACAGGGAAACCGATCATCACATTGATTGCCGCCATCCCTGCACTATTTACCACCCAATTACTGTTATCGGTTTGGCCTTACCAAACCGTAACGCGAGTGGCGTCGTGAAATCTGATGTTACTTCAAATGTATAAGATCCCAGACTGACTTGGTTCGTCCCTCGAGCCTAGTTTACACACCATTTATAACTAGACGCACTGTTCACCAGTCACCCATGGTATTGAAAGTACTACAATTATTTCTGACAGATTCTAAAAAATCATGAGAATAGCTTATTTTTTTCATGAATAATCCTATTATAACAATTCTAGAAGGAACGAAAACGAAAATCAAACCGAGCGATTTTCAATGGTGCGATACTCAGCCCTGAGATGCCACATTGAAAAGTGTTTTAAACAAAAAAATCTTTTTATCAGCTGTGATGCCTAAAACAGAAGTAAAATCTGCGAATGTCTGAACGAAATTTCCAAAAAAATCTGTGGAAATCTGTGAAATTTTCATAAAAATTCCAAAAATCTGTCATCTGTGAAAAATAATCTGTGGCATTACAGAAAAATCTGTGAATGGGGCAACCCTGATTCAGACATGTGATTTTAAACCAACGACTTTTGGTCGAACGATTTTGAATCGAGTGATATTGAATCGTGTGATTTTTATTCTTTCGATTTTTTTCGTACGATATTTTAATCGTAGAGTTTTTACTCATGGTCGTGACTTTTTTAAGCGTTCGATTTTGAATGGTGTGATTTCCAATCATGCGACTTTTAGTTGAGCGATGGGGTTTTGCGCTCGAATGTACAAACAAGTTTACGTATAAGCTAGCGTACAAATAAATTTTAACCCATTATTGCCCAACCTACTATATATAGTAGGTGCTAAGAATAACTCCTATTACTTAAGGAATAACGCAGAACAGGCATTATCAATGAGTTAATATTGTTCATATACTCTTACAGAATACGTTTAGAGAAGTTAGAGTGGTTAAACCGGTGTTTATGTTTTGTTTTCATTCAATTTTCCCTTAAGGGGTTACACATTTTTGTCATGATGAAAAAAATCGAATTTTTGTAAATTAGATATTCTCAAACTACATACGCTGAGGAAAATTTTCTCAAAATTTCATTAAGATTGGAATACTAAAACTTGAGTTACAGCGATTCATAGATCGCTACCCATTGACCACTCGTAGGCGGTGCGTAGTGTTTGATACGCTAGACCGTTGACTCGCTGCACCGACAATAAAACTCGATTATCTCGGAATTGTATTTTGTTGAAAAGTTCATTCGCGGCGACCACGATATCTCAGGAATTAATTAATCGATCAATCTGAAATTTTCACTGGTTGTTCCTTATTATATCAGCTATTCTTAGTAGGAAATTAATTTCACTGGAATGACCGCATCATTTTTTTCCAATCGGAAAACTCAATTTGTGCTGCGTGTGAAAAATAAGTTGGGCAATAATGGGTTAAAATTTACGTACTAGTTTACATGTGCAGGTTTTGTGTGTAGGTTCGTGTACAAATTTTCATTCACATTTGCGTACAAGTTTACATGCCAACTTGTGTTCCAGGTCATGTACCAGTTTGCTTAGAAATTTATTTACAAGTTTGCGTTCAAGTTCAAACACAAGTGTACGTACAAGTTTGCATACAGCTGCACGTACAAGTTTGCGAACACGTTTCCATGCAAGTTTTCCTTCAAGTTGCGTACAAGTTTACATAAAAGTTTACGATTTAGTTTACGCACAACTTTTCGTTCCAGTTTATATACAAGTTTATATACATACAACTTTACGTACAAGCTTGCGTTATAGTTTAAACCGAAGTTAACATGCAAGTTGGCGTACATCTTAACGTACAAGTTGCATTTAAGTTCGCGTATAAGTTTACGTTGCGGTTTTCGTACAACTTTACGTAGAATGTTGCGTATAGGTTTGCATACAAGTGTAACAAAACGAGACCGGAAACGAAAATGAAAGCGACTCAGGGATGGGCCGAATGAGTTTTGAAAAATTCGTATTTCTCATTGGCAGTCTAATGGACACACTGGGTTTGGGCCAAAGTTTCCATGTTGTTACAAAAAAATGTCGCTGGGTAATATCATCTAGCATTTCAATTTAAACGATAATTAAGACTAAGGATGCTCTTCCTATTGTTTTACATTATCTGAAACTGATTACTATTCGACTGAATACATCTCATTGATTTTACCTTCTTTCACTCATGAGCTGTTTACTGAGTTGTTTTTGCCTCTTATATAGAAAGGTTATGCAAGCACTCTGAACATTGGCAAACTAATCCCGGCCCGGAGGGGCCGAGTGTCATGTACCTTTCGACTCAGTTCGTCGAGATCGGAAAATGACTGTGTATGTATATGTATGCGGAAAAAATGCCACTTCTGTTTCTCAAAGATGGCTAGAGCAACTTGCACAAACTTAATCTCAAATGACAGGTACAACAGGCTTCCATCGGCTGCTATTGAACTTTTTATTTATTGGACCTCCGGTTCCGGAGTTACGGGTTGAAGAGTGCGGCCAAACAGAAAATTCCCACATAAACCGATACCACCATGATATCAAAATGATGCAAAACTTTTTAAAATGGGATCAATAATGACTAACCAATGTCGCTTTGACCACATTGGGCGCCTACGACGATTCTTGATTATAAAAAAAATGTTCAATGGGGCGAATAAAGGAAAATTTAACAATCGAATGATGCCAACCCAAGTAGCAATTGAAGCTTTATAGCATGCTACAAGTTCAATCTAAGTTTTATGAGTGGCTATAAAACTACCATAAAACCTCAATTGTTACTAGCTGGCTGGCCGGCCATTGTATATAGGTGAAAGGTGTACTAAGAATGTAATAGACATTTCCACAATTATATTGAACATAACCAACCATGGTTTAAAGAAAAGAAAGGCGCAATTGCACCACTAGGCGGATTAAAACATGTTTTACGGTATATATTGGAGTGGCAGTTTTTTGCGTTATTGAAATTTTGTCCATTGCCGGTCAGAAAATGAATCAAGGCATCAAAAAAATTTTTAGCAAATTTGGACCATAACCATAACACGTGCTCCAAAGTGATTGAAGTTTTATATGGGGATTACATGAATTTGTCATACGTTTTACATGAAAGCTCATAACTTTTTTCTGAGATCGAAAAATGTTGAAACTTGGTAGAACTCGGTACCCAGACCCGGTACTCAGACTAGACGGAAATGGTCACCCACTAAAACGATGCTTAAAGCCAATAGCAGTGGGTCGTGATTCTAATCGTGATATTGAATGTGGATGATCGCGAAGGGCTCAAGCGTTTGTATGTTAACGTGTTTGATTGCATGGGCGTTTACATAACTTTGTGTGTACAAATTCAATAGTATAACCGTGTAGTCCTTTGCGTTCGTAAATATTCATGATGGCGGGGTTTCTGATGTTTATTTTTGAGTGCACGATTCATATGCTAGAAGAGAGTAAGTTCTGCCATCTCACCAGAGTGCCCGGAGATAACGTTGTGAAACTTGTTGTCTAGTTTATATGGGCGTCATTTATTTTTTTATTTTTGAGAATAGTCCAACTGAAGGCATGAACCTAGGCTGCTAAGACAAATAGCAGGGGCTTCCGGACATGACCGATTCATGAATGCGTACGTTTATGCATTCGTAGGAGCTAAAACGTTCACCTATTCATGTGGGAATTTTTTGTTTGTGAAATTCAAGTTTGTGACCAGGGGTTGTATTATCGCGCCGGGCTCGAACGTTTGTATGTTAACGGGTTGATCGCGAGTATGTGCTTGTTTGTGTTGCGTGTACAAATGTGTTAGTAAAATCGTGTAACCGATTACATAATTTTGAATTTCGGCAATTCTTTCCTTTATTACGTCAAATCGGTAACTTGAAAACTTGCAGCCTTTTGTTTACCGGTAAGGTTTCCTGATGAACTGAGGTTGAAAAACCGAGTGCTTCCAAAACTCTTTAACCCAGGAATCGATATCAGAAGCCCAACGCCAGAGAGCTTCTTTACACGATTCAGCTAATATTATTCACATCAGAGCACGACCTAAATACATCAATGCACTCACGTACGTATATAACCTCAAAATTTGGAGTCGGGACGAGAAGGACACAAGGGTGGCGGCATCATTCTTCCTACCGCTGTTGCTGTCATTCTTGTTAGAGAACAGTGTCAGCAATGTCGTCGGAGCTCGTCCTGTCCGAGGGAATCTAGCAAATCCCAATTAGTGTTTATTCGACGGTTGACGTCCTTCGGGACTATAAGAGACTACGCGAAAAATTCTTATATATTTTGTCAAATGAAGGATATATTTTTTTAATCGAACATTTGTATCGGATCGATAAACTAACCCTGATTGAGCTGTATGCTAAAATCAAACTGCGACTTCTGTCGAAACAGAAGGTCAAGTTCTGGGACAATATGTAACCCCCGATAGCGATCCTATTATTCGCAATTGATTTTTCAAATTTAACCTCAAAAGGCTGACGTTCGAAATACTTTCAACAAGACGTGTAACCGAGCTAGGTATGTCATGACTAGGATAGACCACACATCAGACCTTCCGGTACGAGGTTTTAACACTGATCCGCAAGCAGATGATGAACGGATACACAATATAATCCCGATCATCCCCCCCCCCCCCGAAACTTACCCGATAACCACCCAAATGGCGTACGTGGCAGGTGAATGTCGCATCCCGTCCGATGGCCACCGAAATGTTGATAATTGGTTCGGCGAAATCCGGCTGGAAGGATGACACGTCTGAAAAATTGATTAAAAAGAAGAAAGAAGAAGGATACTTGTTAGTTGTCGGTTGCTTGTTTGAGGTGCACTCAGCTGGGGATTTGAAAATTTTTCGATGATAACATGATTCAGCAAGTGATTGACAACATTCCTACAACGAATTTGTCAACAAAGTTGCCCCTGACAGATTGCTAACCTATGCAAATAATTATCCAAGCAAGCCGCACACACACACACACATTCGCCGAGGCACGTCACATTCTATTACAAAAGTTCGACTTTGCCTAAAGTGCAATCTCTCTCTCCCTCTTCACGAAGAAACCAGCGCAAGATAAAGAATATTTCGGCGAAAGAAAAACTTTACCATTTTGCATCCCTTCCCCCCATTCCCTGTGCCAAAACCGGCATCGGCGGAAGCAGCTTAACATAACACGCGTTAGTTGCTGCCAGCCTGTAAAGGATGCAATAAATCATGTGCAACGTCTGCCGGTCGCACTTCGCCAACCCTGCTTAGCTGCACTTTTATGTGTAATAATGGAAGAGCCAGTAGCAGTAGCAGCAGTAAACGTGCCCTTGCTAGCTGCTGTTGCCCCTCGTTGTGAAAAGTGCAGACAGCCAACACGCTTGTTGGCACTTTTACACGGCATCTCATCGGCAGTAGGTTAGGGGTTAGGTTCGGTGTAGTTCTAGCTTCTCGCTGCAAAAAGGGAAGCTGATTCTTCCTCTATCAGTTTTGTCGAAACCACCGCGCCCTCTCCCCACCGCCGTTCCGAATGGTTTCTTTTGTAGTTGAATATCCCCGGCAAACCTACCTACCTACCTACATAGTTACATCAAGGAAGTCATCATTCACACACGGTGCCAAAGAGGCCATACTTGGAAGAGGATGAATTACGGACGACTTTTCAGTAGTAATCCGGGGAATGGTTCAATTGTTCGGTTCATTTTTTTTTTCATTCACGCAAATCAGAAGCAGAAAAACCTTACATTAAATGCAAGAGTAATTTAGCACAATTTATGTTGGCCTCTTTTGTAGTTTTTACGACAGATCGCAGTGTGCTGGGCATGTAGTGCGACTGCCGGAAGAGAAAGGCCTTGGATTTTCGAAACAACAATTCAACGAAGACATCCGTGGAATACTGATCACTCATCCTCATTATTTTCCAATTAGGTTATAATGTTCTTTTGGGTAATTCGTTCAATTGTTTTCTGGTGTTATCAATGTCTTTTTCGGGTTTTGTCACTCGATTGTAACGACTTGACTGGTTTAATCACAATGACCGAGCGACTTCTAGTTCTAACATTAATCATTCCGATAGCTCCCGTCAAGCATTTACCTACATTATTATATTATTTTAATTGTAAATTTATCGTCGTCAATTTCAATGAACCGATGCCATTATTTGTCATGATTTTTTTTTATTTGTAGGATCTCTTCAAAGTATGAAGAACTTTTCTGAAGTTTGAAGTCTTCACTAAATTTCGTTTAACTTCCTTGAAGCTTTTGGGAGTTTCCTAAAGCTAATACTACATCCCGCATGTTTAGTAAATTCTTCTTAAATTCATTTGAATCTCATGACATGCTTAAGACTTTCTGAAGTTACCTGAAGGATATAAGATTTCCTGTAGTCTATATGGCATATTGTGGCGATATTCACCAGGCTTCCTATCCTAGGGCTTATTGAATTCTTCTGAAGATCTAGAACCTGACTTCACAACTGAGTTTCATAGAATTTCCCCTCCCTTCCTCTTCATACAACCCCGTAGAAAATAGTTTAAGCTCCTAGCTAAACCCCAAAAATTTCGTAGATTACTCCCAGAGTGCTGATTTTCTTTCTCGAAGCTCGGAGTTTTCTTGCGGGATATCACGCTTGACTAGGGGTTTGCTCATGAGCACAAATTGTTCTCAAGGTCGTCTCAGTTTAGTCTTATCACTAAGTTAGTGTCGGATTCTGATGAGACGAAAATTCTATAACTAAGTCACTTTTTAAAGTTATCTGAAGTTAAAATTTTTAAGACGCGCGGTTAGTTTGGTTCATTTTTCCCCGCTCGAGCTACAAAAGTAGAGTACTATTGCATTAATTGCAAAAGTAATTTTTTGTAATTCATAATGGCTTCTTTCGTAGTTTCATGCTGATATCGGTGGACTGATAAAGCAGGACAGTTTACGGTAGGCTAGGCATTTAGTGCGACTGCCGGAAGAGAGAGGCCCCTTAAAGATTTGTTCAAAGTTGAATCTGACGTCGACTTCGGAACAAGCCCCTCATTCGCAGGCTGTAGACTTTGAAAACACCTTTCACTTCTTGAATAGAAAAGCATTCAATTTGACATTTCAATAAGTCAACGAAGACATCCGCGAAATACCGATCACTCATCCCCATCACTTTAGATTTACCAGAAGTCAGTTATACTTTTCACTTGGATTGCTTAAAATATTTTCATTCGCCTACTGCATCCTCCACAATAATCGAACCCTTTTTACCGTGTCTTAAGTTTCTAATCCCAAAACATGCGGGAATTTGAGGGTATTCCTTGGACTTAGTGAAAGTGGTAGAACTTTCATGAATTTCGAAGCACTTGAAAGGAGTTTATTGATCTACTCTAATGTTCGCAAAAATTCTTCTGAAGCTCCTAGAGCTCCACCGAGATTCATAAGTTTTCTGGATTTTGAAGTAGTTTCCTCGAAGTTCCCTAAAATTCGTCGAGATTACTGGAAGTCAGTAGGACTTCCCATTATTCCATAAAAAATTCTCGAAGCTGCTAGCACTTTCTAGAAATTATTTGAGTTCCTCTCAAGGTCGTAAGTCTTCCTCGAACTTCCTGAAGTTTGTAATATATGCCGTAAAAGTTTCCTTATATGCGTTAGGCTTCTTTGTAATGCCTTCATGAAACCCGGAGCACTTTACTAAAGTTTGCAGAATTATTCACCTCTGTTGTTATAAGTCCTTAAGTCCGTAGCATTCCTCCGAACTTTGTAGTGAGTACCTTGGAGGTCCCTAAAATTCGTAGAAGCTACCTGAAGACAATAGGACTTTCCAGAGCTCCATAGAAAACTCTTGAGGCTGCTTAGACTTCCTAGAAATTATTTCGAATCCTATCAAGGTCATTCGGTAACTCGGAACCCTTTACTGAAGTACCCTGAGGATCATGAATCTTTCTGAAGTTTGAAGGGTATTCTGTTCCAAAAACTTGTAGTCATTTCCTAGCTTTCGTTGGATTTCGTTGGCGTAGAGCGTGACGTTCGGTGTACTTTACTGGAGTGTGCCGGATTACTTTGCAACTCACAGATCTCTTCCGTAGCTATAGGTATGACTTTCGTAGAACTAGACTGAGGATCGTGAAATTCTACTTAGCAGTTTTTCTTAGCAAATTTCCTACGATTCGTGGAAGTCAATAAGACCTCATAGGATGCAGTTAAAATTTAAGCGGCTAGGACTTCCCAGAATTTATTTGTATTTCTTTCAAGGTCGCAAGTTTTTCTCGAAATTTAGAGCCCTTTTTTGAAGTTTTCTGAAAATTGCAAGACTTCTTGAATCTTGTAGAAATTCCCTGCCATTCTTTAGACATCCTTAAAGTTTGTAAAATTTTAATGAATGTTAGTGAAAATTGTTGAATTACCCTAAAGGTCTGCAGTTCTAGGTCCTGGAGTTCATACAACTCCCCGGAACTTTGTAGTAATTCCTTTGGAGTTCCCTAAAATTCATAGACGTTACCTGAAGGTAACAGGATTCCACGGAAAATTCTTTAAACTTGTAAGACTTCCCAGTTTTTTTTATTTCTCTTAAGGTCGTTCGGTAATTTGGAACACTTTAATGAAATTCGCTGAAGATCATGGGTTTTCTTGAAGCATGTAGGACTTGTCCCAAAGTTCGTAGAAGATTTTCGATTGTCGGTAGTCTTTCTGGAAGTTTGTAGAGCTTTCGGGGAGTTCAGAGTGCTGTACTTGAGTTCGTAGAATTACGTTGAAGCCAGTGGAACTCATCTGTTGCTCTGCGTACTGACGTTCGTGGAACGCTTCTTGATAATAGTGAGTAGTGATAGAAAGGTCCCCTAAAATTCGTAGAAATTACCTGAAGTCAATCAGTAAAAAATCATTGAAGCAGCCAGGACTTCCCAGGAATTGTATTTCTGCCTTTTGTATTTCTCTCAAAGTCGCAAGACTTTCTCGTGGTTCAGAGCCATTTTGGAAGTTTTCTGAAAAGTGTAGAACTTTCTAAAATTTTTAAGGTTTGCAAAGCTTGTATGCATTTTCTGACAAGCGTTGGACTTTATTGAAATTTGTAGTTATATTTAAATTTTAATCACTTCACAGTTGTTTGTAGAGTTATCATGAAGCTCGTCACAGTTCCTGAAGCTCGTGTAACTACACTGAGGCTCGTAGAACTCTTCTTCATCTCTTATAAGTAATTATCTTGAAGTCTCCTAAAATTCATAGAAATTACCTATCGTCAACAATACTTCACAGGATTCCGTAAAAATCATAAAGGTGCAGGACTTCCCAGATATTACGATTTCTTTCAAGCATTTCTTGCAGTCTGGAACAGTGGAGTTCCATGAAGTTTGAAAAGGCGTGCTGTTCCGAAAGCTTGTACTAATTTCCCGATTTTCGTTAGACTTCCTTGACGTATGTAGAGCTCTCGTGGCGTTGGGAGCACTTCACTGAAATTAATTTAACTACTATGCGTATCGAATTCTCCAGAAGTTGGAGGTTCTAGAGTTCGTAAAGGTTAAGTTTCATGGAATTTCTCTGAAATTAGCAGTATTCTCTTTGAGGCTTCCTACAATTGAAATAAGTTGCTTGAAATGTATAGAGCATTACAGGTCCCCGTAGAGAATTCTATATGCTGCTAGAACTTCTCCGGAATTATTTGCATTTCTCATAAGGTTTTGAGTCTTTCTTGAAGTTGGGAGTGCATCTATGAAGTTAACTGAAGATTGTAGAACTTCTCGTAGATTGTGAAGAATGCAATTCTCATAGGCTACAGGAATTTACAGACATTCGTTATACTTCCTTGATGATTGTAGAACTTCCAGGAAGTTCAAAGTGATTCATCGGAGTTCGTAGACCTAACCTGAACTTCAACTCGTTCAACTATTCTGAAGGTCTAGGCCCTGAAGCTCGGCGACCGACACTGAGTTGCATAAAATTTCACTGAATTTTGTAATAACACCTATGAAGCTTCTAAAACATTGTGAAAATGACCTGACGTCAACGGAGGATTCCGTAAACAAATCTCAAAACTGTTAGAGCTTCCCAGAAATGGCTTGAGTTTCTTTTAATGCCATAAGGCTTTCTTGAAGCATGGAATACTTGTAGATCTTCCTGATCCTCACAAATCGAAAATTTATCCAAAATTTGTTTAACTTCCTTGATGTTTGCAGAGCTTTCGTGGAGTTTGGATCAATACACACGAGTTTGTTCAACTACCATGAGTGTGGAAAACTCTCCAGGAGATAGCGGTCCTAGAGTTTGTAGAATTTGAGTTTCATAGCATTCCCCTGTAATTGCCACTAATTGCCTTGAGGCTTCCTAAAATTCGAGGAAGTTACCTGAAATGAAAAGAGCGTCACCGTATTCCGTAAGGAATCCTCAAAGCTACTAGAACTTGCCAGATATTATTTGGCCTTCCTAGAAGGTCGTAAGGCTTTCTTGAAGTTTGGAGCACTGAAGTACTCTGAAGATTGCAGGGTATCCGAAAGATTACAAAGCGTGTTGTTTCTGGATATTGCTAGGGCTTCATTGACGCCCGAAAAGCTTTACGGGAGGTTGCAGATCTATTCTGGTATTCTTAGGTTCTTGGTCCTGAAGTTTTTAGAACTACACTGGGTTACATAGAATTGCTCTAAATTTTCTAGTGATACCCTTGAAGTTCCCTAAATTCTTAGAAATAACCCTTAAGTTTTCAAAACCCCTAACTTGGTGAAATATGCCTAAAATTTGCGTTGATCGCCAGTTCATATTTAGAAAATAAGGTAGTAGAACTTCCCTGAGTTATTCGGAGGTCCGTGAAATGCCACGCTTTCCTTTGCAAAGGACGAAATATTCGATATCTTGGGTTCAGCTGGTGGTGTCGCCCCTCTGGTTTGGTGTAGGTCCCTGCCCACCTACACTAAACCAGAGAGGCGACACCACCATCGGAGCCCAAGATATCGAATATTTCAGAGACCGATTGAAAATAAAAATGTTCAAGCTTTATCCAGCATTGACTTCACTATTTTCACACCACAATTGTCCGTGACGAAGTAGTTTTAAGTACATATTTTAAACCATTATCCTCATCGTGAGCCATACTTCGGGTACATTCCACAGTACCCTGCTGTTGTTACGAAAAATCTGCTATTTCGAGTTTAGGGTGTTTCCTTTCATTGTGTCCCCCGAGTTGTTTTCCGAACAGAACCGACAGTTCAGTTTCCATTTGGGTTCAATATGACCTGGATTCCAATTGTTAGCTTTGGATTTATATCCACTCCGGATCAGAAGAGTGTATTATTATATATGACCAAATATCGCATGAGTGCCAATCGATAAAATTTCCACTGTAAGTTCTTTTTAAGTTCTATTTATACTATTTTCGTAAGAGCAGAAATGTAAACAATCACTGAAATTTCTCAATATTTCTACTTCCTATTCGAATTCGAATGGTCCGAAAAATGCAACTCCAGCCTACGGTGATTTCTTTCAAATTTTATTTCAATTTTTTCACGAGTTCGATGTGCTATTCTGGTGAAACGTTTGTTTTTATGTTTGTCCTCCACGTTTCTCTTTTCAATAAGCATGTTCCATGCTGGTCAAAAAATAGTCCGCCTTCTTCTATAGTTTCGATGATTAAAGCGTCGGTACATGATTAAACTGTAGCAGCTATTACGAAATCTCCTGCTGTAACATTTGAATTTGTCCATGGAATTGTTCGTCGTTTTTTTTACTGACGAAACGATGCCGCTTCTTGTTCGATTGATGGCTTCTACATCAGGAACAGTTTTGTGATCACATTTTGGAAAACTCTTATCGACGTGTTTTTAGAGTTTTTCTCTGTCTGCCTATTGATTAAATTTGATGACGATGTTGGATGTGTTCTCTCGATATTTGATTTTTGATGATGATTGTTTCCATTGTTCTATTGATCCATTGCTATACAAAATTTTTACAGCCGGTCTGGAATATACGCCAACACTTGCTTAAATATCCGAGTCCCTAACTTGATCGTCCTTTGCAATTATTCGTCCTCGCATCCATTATACTAACGGGTCACCGTTTTCTGCTATTGTGACGATGTTATCCACTGCTAGCGATTCAACTTAATCTGAAAAAAAATGCGAAATTATTAAATTTGCGTAGACATGGTAAATACCGTATTTCCAATATATGTTTAAATATCTCTGCTTTTTTCTGAGGGACTTTCCATGTACTTGAACTTAACTCATGAGATGTCGTTGTATACGGGGTACATATTCTCCGACTCGCAAGTAAGTAAAGTCCTATTTTATCTTGTAGCTGTATTGCACACAAAACTCTCCATTCAAACACATTAAAACGCAATCGATAGTCTGCTCTCTTCAGAACCCATACATCTTAGCCGTACAGAGCAACAGGGAGTATCAGCGGTTTGTATAGAGCAAGTTTTGCGCGTGATCTGTAGGCTACTGGACGCTGGTTACGCAAACTATAGAAAGTCCTACCAAAATATTCACTAATAGGAAATCTAAATTTCTCTGTGAGAAATAAACCACGGAAACCAGAAACTGCCAACAAACATCCTCCAGTTTTTTTGTTGACAGCAGCCGTCGTGTGTTCATCAGCAAAATCCATAATGTACCTACTTCGAGGCGCACATAATTTTTTATGCTGCTTTTCGTCATAAATTTCTGTCGCACGCGGGTGGTGCCACACTGCGGTTGTTGCCTGCCGCCGCGTTCGGAATCCGAATCCTATGTCGAAATGTGTTTCTCCTGTCTGTCTGCGCTCCAGTCGAACGGCGGTTACCAACTACGAGCTGGTTGATTGTCGCGTTATTATACAGAATATTTACTCTGGGGGATATCGTTCATGATAACGATGTAGTGCGTAGGTGTAAACATTAGTCTGGGTGCGACTGTCATTTTTTCCAACTGAATAGGATGATTTAAAGAAGAAAACACTGCCATGTTTTGTTCGGATTGGACGGTGAATCTTCATTTCGCAAGCATAAATCCATCCGAATTAGTAACGAAAAAAGTTTCCACCTTTCTTTTCTTACATCATGAATTGTGGTTATCATAGTATTGACAGCATTTTCTTCCCCAGTGTGACACTCTCGAGCTACTATCGGTTCTAGGTCTCTACGAAAGGGACTCGTTTGATAGTGTACTGAACTTACGATGAACATTCGGACGGACATTTGTTATTCATCCCTCTTTGTCGCACTCACATTTCGCGTCTGCCAAGACTAACCGCGCCACAGTCTGCGTTGCGGAGAATGGTCTATAAAATACCACTTTCTGGCGGTTAATGAAAAGAACAACATGTCGCACTTCATCATTTATGGACCCTCTTCGGTTGGTTGGTTGGTTGGTTAGGATCGTTTCGTGTGGGTGCTGGTACTTTTTTCTTCTATCTCGTTCGGTCGTTAATAGGAAAATCTTTCCAACTCGAACCAAGCAGGCGATTCTCGTTCATAAGCCCATGTTATTGCCGTCGCAATGTGATTACCATGCCAACAAATCTTCGAGCTGTAATAAATTCCCTCTTCTACTTCTCGTACCGTTCGTTTGTAAATGAAATAATAATACATATTCTTCTATTGTTCCCGCCGCCATAAAAGATCCAAATTCGCTCCACCGCCAAACGCTAATTTCCGCTAACAAGCATCCTGTCTGTTTGCAGCATAAATTATGTTTCCCATCCCCCTCTACCTTGTCCGAATATCGCGCTGGTTGGAGGAACGCGTCGTCGCAGGAGGTAAATAGATGTGTAACACGCAGCCAGCGTCCCTTTTTGTTGTTCACTCCGAAGTGGAATTGCTTTGGTTAGTAGAATCCTGCCGGTTTTCCGGGGAGCACTTTACCGGATGTTTTTATAAACCTGGTGGCACCTGATGCTCGGTCTATTTTGGGGGAATGGATGACTGCGTGTTTGAGGAGTTTGGTTCGAACCCTTTCTTTTAAAGGGTTTATTTGGCTGCTAAAAGGGTGACTTCGTCTCGTCGTTATTTTAGTGGAGAAACTTTAAATGTCGAGAAATTATCTAAAAATAAAAAGAAAATAATATTAAGATTCAATAAAAAAAATGAAAAAAAATTGATTAACGCTTGTCCAAACACAACACCCCAAGCCAAACTTTCCCTCTCAAACAACCAGTCCAGTCCGGCCAAACACAATGCAATGGCTGAACACGTTTCCGGCGAAGACAAAAAAAAACATGCAATCTCTCACACTGTATAGGTTTCCACCTCAAAGTGGAAATAAAAAAAAATCTTTCTCCACCGGAAGGCAGCAGTAAAGTGAAATAGCAAACAAATAATTAAACACTCGGTTTCAGGAAGGTACATACCGGGGGTACGTGACGGTCGAGTGTGTCCAGCAACACTTTTGTTCGCGCTGGCTTTTGTAGTGTTTTGCAATTTTTCTCCCAGCGAAGAAATGTCAGAAAGTCGCTTGAATGAGTCCGCTCCGCTGTACCGCAGTTTTGGGTAAAAAGTTCAAAACCATTGATTTTTCTACAGCGTGCAAAAAACCCAGTAGGCGCTGACAGAGTTCTTTACCGAAACAGTTAACATCACTTTTTTGACAGCGGTACTGTTTACTGCGGATTGGACATTTTTGTCGATGATTCAGCACAGCACTAACAAATTTTCCTAGTCCATGTCAACAGTACTAATATTCAACAATTCGTGAAAATCAGAATCGCACTGCTAGTGGACCACAATCGACTTCTTTAGTTTTTTTCCCTTCTACTCCAAACGGAAATACGTCTACCAACAACCCAAATCAAACAAAGGACCAACAACGAGTAAGTGCCAACTTGTACCCATTCAGAGAAGATTTTTTGCCCCATTCAAACTGCAGGCATAAAACACCGACGAAAGTAGGTATCGGCACAAACACACATACACACACAAACAAACAAAAGTTTGCCTGTCCGCAGATTGCAGCTACAAAACGGAACAAAGTGGTGGCAAGCATCGTGAATAGAGAAATGGCGAAACGGAACGGTTCGAGTTGGTTGGTCGGTCGGTTGGACTGTGGCCGCCGGAATCAGTACGCGTCGTCGTTGTTGTAAGTCGTAAATTCGGAACGAAAGGAATTTGGCTGGGATTTAGGAAATCTGTTGAGAAGATGGCAAACATCATGTACGAAGTTGTTAACTTGCTGATGGGAGGAATATTTAGACGCACGCTGGGGAAAAAAACGTGTTTGTCTTTTAAAATGTTTTATGTTTGAAACGCGGTTAGTTTAGAATGGACGAAATCGTGCCTAACGGGAATGGAGGGAAGTGACAGTATGTTAAACGATATCACGTTTGGAATGTGTAGAGCCTTTACCGCACTTTACATTGCTGATGATTTGTTTATTTGAACAAGTTATTACGAACTGGATAATTTATAGAATTTTTATTTTGACTTCGTCTCATCAGAATTCGACAGTAACTTAGAGCCGGAGTGTTTCTTTTTAGTGAGAAATATAGCATCATGCATATTGCATTGGCTTGCTAATCCGAACCAAGATTAGATTTCACTGGTTCTCTTCAGCTTTATCAGAACTCCTTTTCTCGCGGGACCTCGCGCTTTACTTAGGAACACAAAATGTGTCTCCGTTTTTGGAGCTGGCGTCAATCCGGTGGTAACTTAGGGCGGCTCTAAGTTAGTGTCGGTTTCTGATGAAACCATGAATTCGTTAACTGTTTGCACCAATTAGTTGGAAAAATGTGATCCAATGTTACATTAATTTCTAAGTATATATGACTAGTATAAATAACGCAAAAACCAATTTGCAGAAAACTTTTCGGAAGCTACGTGGGAAACCGAAATGTCTCAGTCTATTTCAGGAAGAATCGTCAGTATGAAGTACCTAAGAGACCTAATCGAATATTGGGAAGTTGTACAAAGCTTGTATGAATTGTTGAGCATCATTCGATCCTTGCTAGTCGAATGAGAAGCATGTTGCTGTACGGTCAGACGGTGGTGTAGGAAGGCAATTAGAATCTTCGTCACCCATATGTTACACCTGTTGTTTACCATAATCAACCTTATTTTTCAACTACAGTAAAATCAAACGGGTGTCATATTCGATCGAACCACATTCGTTCGCAAAGTCGATTCGTCAGAATGCAAAACTAGCCTGAACATTTGCGGGATGCGTTATATGATCATGCTCAAATCCTAATATTTAGTGCTTCGCGGGTAAATTGATAAGGCAACTGTTTTCTGAGTAGATTGCCGACCAGTTTGTTGTTCATAACCTTAGTAAAAACAGTAATTAAAACTTTGCTCATCGATGCTTCTTTCGTTTCGAATGTCGCGTACTTCAAGTTGTGGGTTGAAGGATAGGATCACTGCATCGGGGCCATTTCGTAGTCAGCTGCTTCAACGTGCTCTTATTGTAGAGAGAAAAGTTATCAAAAGATTTTAAAGCGGATCAAAAATGTTGAGAGATGAAAATGTGTCACTGAATTTATTAATTCCAGCATAGAGATCATTCCCGAAATTAAACAAAAGAACACTTGGAGTTTTGGTGTTTTAGAAAGTGCTCGAAATTCCTTGCCGGAAAAATGTGTCTCCTCTTCATAGAACTCTTGTGGGTCATCAGAGCCGCCGATGACAAGATGGAACGTTCCTTAAAAGACCATTTTAGCTTATCTCCGCGCAGTTTGTACACAGTACATATCGAGAGATCATGGAGATTTTCCCCACAGTAAGGACACTTTTCAGCATTCTCACTGCAAAAAATATTCTTACAATTCTCGCCGCTCTTTCCACAGCGGGCCTTATTGCTGCAATGGATGGCTGTTTAGCCTAACTGTTTACAATTAAGGCTGTTCATGACGCGCGCTACAAACAGACGGATGGAGCAAACGAATTTCGTGCAAGAGATTAGAGTTTGGCCTAGTGGATCCAGCGAAGGTCATCCGATAAGATTCTGATTAGTTCTAAGCCCCACAATTAATGTAATCCAGTAGCTTCACCAGCTGAAGTAAAGGGCCCTTAAAACAGCCAACCCCGTACTCCAGCAGATCCTCGCGCGTCAAACTATAATCGGAGACTACGCCATCGATTTCAACTTCCCTTGCTGGATCGCAACGAGCTCGCAGCAAGCAAAATCGTTGCTTAGCGCTTGTCAGCAGTTGCTTTCGAGCGGACCTTGGATATTTCAGTCACAGCCGAGAAGCGTTCCGTTAGGACCTTAGAAATTTTTCATGGATTCTAATTTTGAGCCGGAAGAAGACCGCAAACGGTCGGGGGTTCTGGGTATCTTTTGAATGGAGATTCACCAGCAAACCTAACCGGTATCATGGGTTGACTATCCCGATTCGGCCTTTAATTGGGCCAGTCAAAGAGGTAATCGTCATCGCACGGAATAAGCATCCGCGCTTATTTGAAAAAAATAACTACTACATAGTTCACAAGTGTATGGAGGATAGAAGAAATAATACGAAAAATTGGTACTTATCAATTTACCTGGAAGTCAGAATTATGGATGCAGAATCCTGGAGTGAAGATCCTGGGATTTCAAAACTAAGACCCTGAAACCAAATTCCTGGAGGCAGAAACCTGAAGCCAGGATCCTGGAGGTAGGATTCTGAAACCAATACCCTGAAGCCAGGATCCCGGATAGTGGAGGCAGTATCTTGGAGCCATGATTCTGGCGCTAAGATACCTGAGTAAATATCCTAGGGCCAAAATCCATGAGCCAGTGTCTTGGTTCCAAGAGCCAGACTCGCGAAGGCAAGATCGTGAAATCAATATGCTGGAGACATGAACCTTGAACCAGGAGCCTGGAAGCAGAGTGCTGGAACCAAGGTCCTGGAACTGCTATCCAGGTACCAAGACTATAGAACCGGGATCCAGGAGCCAGGAAGTGTATTGAGCGGCAAGTTACTGGAACTGTTCTTGGAATCTTGTGCTCTCTTCTGTAAATCATTGGGCTCCGTTTTGGACTTCTCTTTAAACATTTTTTGAATTCTCTTGGATCCTGTTTAGAATCTTATTCCAAGCAGCATTTGACATTCCAGGAATATTATTGGACCACTCTTCTGCTTTTGTTAAAATATTATTGCACTCTAGCTTCTCGCTCCTTGGGCTTTTCTTGAAACTCTCTTTGGTTATTTTGGATCCATCTCAGAATTTTGTTGAACATTTTTCAACACTCTTTGTACTCTTCTCGAACTTATATTGATACTGCTTGGAGTCTTTTTGGAATCCTATTGAACTTTAATGATTTTATCCTTTGGACTCCTCTTGAACTTGTCGTAGACCCTTCTTGGACTCTTCTTAGAATATAATTGCAATTGATGAACTTCATTAAAACTCACCCACCGCACTTCTTAGCCTTTTAATGAACTCTTCTTAATCTCCTCTTGGTGTCATGTTGATCTTTTCTTGGGCTCTTCCCAGATATTTAAATTCATCTTGGATTCTTCTTAGACTCTTCTTGTTGCACTCCTAATGACTGGACCATTCCTGGATCGTTCATGAAATTGTTTCCGCTATTTTGGAACTATCATTTGAATCTCTAAAAAATCTTATTGGACGCTCCAATGACGCTTATGTGACTCTCTTTGAATTCTTCTTGGACTTCTCGTGGGCTTCTGTTGGATCTTACAGTGTCTCCTCCTGGAATCTTATTGCTCTCCTGATGAACTCTTCTTCCGCACCTCCTAGACTCTTGTTGGCTCTCTTTGAATTTTTTTTAAATTATTTTTATACTCGACTTGAGCTTTTTTCGGGTTCCTATCCTATTATCTTATTTAGTTGGAGTGT
Organism: Topomyia yanbarensis; assembly: GCF_030247195.1. Taxonomy (NCBI): domain Eukaryota; kingdom Metazoa; phylum Arthropoda; class Insecta; order Diptera; family Culicidae; genus Topomyia; species Topomyia yanbarensis. Next base: position 202,736,252 of record NC_080670.1, on the reverse strand, counting down.
TCTTGGAAACATTTCTTGTTCCATTCTTGACATCATTATGAACTTCTATTGAACTTTCATTGGAATCTTTCTGAGTTCTTTTCCTGCTCTTCTTAAACTCTTCTTGGAATCTTCTAACACTCTTATTTGATACTTCTTGAAATCTTCATTTTTATGTTCGTTTAAGACTCTTTGTAGGTTCTTCTCAGAATTTTATTAGTATTTTTTGAACTCTTCTTAGACCCATCTTGGGCTCTTTTTATAATCTAATTGTAATCTTATTGAATACTTATTGGACTATCTTTGGACTGTTCTAAAACTCCTATTTCGCTTTCTTGGACTCTGGTTTAGTGATTTTTCCTGATCTCTCCTTGATCTCTTCTGGATTCTCTTTAATCTTTTTCGAACCTTTTTCTTGGAGGGCTCACTTTGAACACGCCTTTTGTTGTGCTTGAACCGTTAACTCTAATGTTTTTTTAAGGATTATCTTATGTATTCGTTTCTCCAGTTTTTTTCCATCTCTGTGGGTATATCCTATTGGTCAAAATTGTTGCCAACCATGTTCCTGTTGTTACGGCATTTAATTAGCAAGGGACTGGAAGGTGAAGTATATTTTTCAATGTTAAGAGCCATAGTACTCAAGGGAGAGCAAGGAGTTGATGGGAGAAAGTTTTTAGAAAAGCGTGGAAGGGTGTGCAAGCTTAGAGTTTACCGGCGACTTAACCCTTTGTTTGCTACCGTAGGAGTCAAGATCCTGGCATTAGAAATGCGAATCACCTGAGTCTACGGCATGTCCGTACAAGCGTAAAGTAACTTGTTACTTCATGCTGTCAGAACCGTCAAAAAGTTACGTCACGGTAAACTTCCACACTAAGCATTTGCGACGTTGAAACTCATTGAATGAGCTAGTTTTTTGTTCCCTCACCAATTGCCTGTGTCTTCCTCACCAATTGCCCGTGTTCCTCTCATACGAAAAAATTGGTATAAAAATTCATGAAAAAATCGGGACAAAGCATCTGAAATCACGACTAATAAACCTTGCACGCATTCATGAATTATTTATGTTTTCGCAAAACTACTCCACGCATAAAAATACTTAGAGCTTGCCATTTCTCTTCGCGTTCTCGTAACATTTTATTTTATTCTTGAGCTTATTACCGAATTTTCCTTTTTTTAGAGAAGTCAAATTGAAGTTTGTTTTTCGGAGGGCTTCCTGTCAGAATCACTCACTAAAATTGCAGATGAGACGATAAATGTAACAAACACTAAAACACTGCTTAATGCCAATTGCAGCGGGTCGTGATTCTGATTGCGATATTGAGTGCACGGTTCAGATGTGGGGATATTGGAATTTCATACTCGCGTGGAAACGAGCGTTTATATGTTCACGTATGAGACCGCATTTATAAATTCGAAAGGGTGAACCGTTCATTCAAGCACCGGGGCGTTTTCATGTTTGCGCGATCGTGGGCGTAGGTGATAGTAAATGACCGCGAAGGGCTTGAGCGTTTGTACGTTATAAAGTTTAATCACATGGAAATTTTGCTTGTTTAAATGAGATGGTATAACCGAGTGCCCAAGTTGGTTCCTGAATGTTTGCGCGGACCGTGATTGTTAATTTTAGTATCACTCATATCACTTGAATCCCCTGAAACTCTTTGTCTAGTGTATATAAGTTCCGTTTTTAGAGTGGAAGCTCCTGGACCAGTACGAGAGCGGGCGTTCAAATTTGGCAATTGATACTGCGTTTATTACTTCGTAAGTGCGAGATCGTGTGCGTAGGTATGGCGCGAATGATCGCCGTTTGCGTCTGGGTTTGTATCATCGCGAAATGCTGGAGGGTTTGTATGTTGTTGTGGGCCTTCTTTTTATCGCGTGGGCGTTTGTATGTCGGATATGCCGAGAAAGAATCGCAGTTTTCGTCATTTCTTTTTGCGTTACCGTTGTATTTTATTGCTGGGTTTACTATCGAATTTGACCTGTGGTAAAATGTAAGGCATGATTATGGTTTTCGCAATTTTTCTTTGTATTCCAGTGATATGTTGTTCTTGGGCTTAATAATGACTTTTACACTGAGTGACGTTACAAAAGAACTGGGTCATGAAATTGCAATCGATCGGCAGTATTGTGTGGTTATGTGAACTATTTCACTTACTGTGGGATCTGTAATGCATTTTAGCACTTAGCGCCAATTTTTCGTTTCTTTTCGGGCATCACAATGAAAGTTGTCAAATGAATAACGATGTTCTATACACAATTGCGCACTCCACGAGCGTCACGGGAGGAGGGAGAATATTAGTCGGTTTCAAAATTCGAGATCGAGCGCGATTCAAGATTTTAAGAGGCGCTGGGCGCCCGGCCATTATAAGACTCATTCGGTTCCTAAAAATATGTCCTAGGAATATCGTAGTGGCAAATAGCGAAAAAAATATCTAGAACCATACCTAATTTAGATATATTTTTTCAGAAGAAAAACCAACAAAAGGAAAATCACACAAAACATTCGAAAAAAGAACATTAAAAGCAATAAACAATCAGAGGCTGCAACTTAAAAATCGATTGATTTCGCGACGAGAATATGAAATATTTTGAGCGGCCCGAAATAAGCAATAACTTTTTTTTCGAGAGTAGTCCTACTGGAGCTGTAGAGCTAGGTTCTCGGAAGGGCTCCCCGTCAGAATCACATACTACAATTTGCAGACGAGACAAGCAATGTCGCCCATTAAAACACTGCATTAGGGCAATTGTAGCGGGCCATGATTCTGAATGTGATATTCATTGTACGGTACAGGTATGTGCAGGCGTAGGGACTCGCGATCGCGTGTATCATCGCGAAGAGCTCGAGCATTTGTACGTTAACGTGTTCGATCGCGTGTGCGTTTATATGGCCCGAAATAAGCAATAACTGCACTAAAATCCTTTCTTATGACGGACATACACACCATCAATTACACGTTTTTAATTATTTTTCTACATACTAGAAACTGAAGCGGACAGTTTATCACAAATATATAAGAATGATAAGTTTAGTGCAAAAAATTATAAATTCCAAAAAATGCAGGAAATGTAGCTTTATGCCGCATCCTAAAGGGACATAGGAGCAGAAAAGAAAATAAAGTTCAATTTGTAATTGTAATTCGTGAAGAAAGTTTGAGAAGATGGTGCGGTTTTTAAGCGTATTTCAGGATTGCTTCAAAATTTTATCTTCAAACGAGTTTTTTCCCTTACAACAATACTTCATGTAGGTCAATGCATGTCAGATGAAAAGATCAAATAAATGTATGAAATAATATCACATTCCTCCAGGTGATCGGTTCGGCCCAACCGTAAAAAATTTACGTGTACCGTGAATTCGTCAAGATTTGACTACTAATTTCGCCGCCAGCGCATGTGTAATTACAAAAGTCAATGCGAATCAACTTTTCGTCCTCCTATCGGATCGTAAACAAATCAACACGATTGTAAGTGATCCACGCTTCCACCTTATAAGGCGAGTGTACATTCCCGTTAACGTCGTTAAGATAGACGGCGCACGGTGGTCTCAATTCCAAGAGAAAAAAATAGTCACTGTTCACTGACTTTTATACTTAAATGACTTCTATTCTTTATTCATGAATTTGAGAACAATTTTTCTACATGTATACACTATTGAAATAGGAATTTTACTGCAATTTAGCGCCTGAAACAACATATACAGAATTTATGGTTTTATTCAACAAACCAACTCTGGTATAAAGGACAACTGCATTACATTGTATCCATTCTGGCATTGTTCGTAGTTTCAAGCGTCTGGACAGCCCCCCTGTCTCACCTATAGAAAACGATCTAAAACGTTCATTTAATTAACAGGTAAAACGAATGCCAACACATTGATTAATTTATTCATTGATGCTAGAGATGTATCAACGAATGCCATATCGTATGTAAACAATTCCTCGAAATTGCACCCTTAGCAAACCTAACCCAACCCGCCGCATTTCCTGCCTAGCACTGAACAAGAATTGACACATTCTGTCAACCACCAATCTTCACCAAGTTGAGCTGAAATCTTGTTCGAAACCTACACAACACACCAGCAAAATTCCTCTGCCCAACCATATGCAACTGACCCATCAACGCTCGATTGCCCTTCCGGTCAGCAACAATGACAACTTGTTTCAATAGCTCAATCTACAGCAGGCCACATTCAAAGACAATGTTGGCATGTTCCTTCCCACTCGCTACCTCCCAGTCCATCAACCGGTTTTGATCCCTATAGCCTACACGCACCCGTTGTCACTCTTGAACCGATCGATGATTGAATCTCGCTTCTCGCTGGAGAACGTACGGTAGTAGTAGGCGTTGCGGAGCAGTAGGCATTGAACCGTTTAAAGACAAGTTCGAAATCAACCACAAATACGACACAGGACACAGGGCGACGATTGGCTTCCTAATAGTAGTTGCAGTAGTTGGTTGGTGAAAAACCGGTGACGTTGGAGAAAACGGAAGGATTTCACATCCCTTCGACTATGAGACGACGAAACAATGTCCTCTTCCAGTCAGTCAGTCAGTGTGGGTAACCAGTTCCCCCATCGAATCGGTTGGTGGGGGTAATTCTGTGGCAATAGAATGTGGTATATCCGGGAATTTTGAGGATCCCGACGGTGTGGGGGTACGCAACAGACAACAGTCTAATGAACACACAATGACAACAGAAATTGAACGTTTCACTGCGTCTTAATTGAATTATACTTGGCATGGTAGGCTCACAATTGGGCTTTCGCTTGGGGTGGTGTGGCAACAGTTGGATGCATTATTGTGTTGTACCTACGACGACGACAGAACCGGCTTCTTCCCCCCACCCGGGCAGATGCTATCGTTGTGCACTTTTGCAGTTCGAAGGAGTTTGGTTTTCCGGATCGGAACGGTTGCAGTTTGTTGCATGCTCAGATGGAATTTTCAATGCGTTCGATAAATATGAACAATGAGAATATTCTTGGTTGTTTGCTTGAAATGAAAACATGTTGAGCGAATGTTGTTTTCCCAATCAAAGACTGCAACGTTGATGACACGATTGTGGTAGGTTTCCGTGATGAAAGCCGCCTCATCGAAGAAGCAGTCCAATCACTCTATTCCAATAAATTTTTAGACAGACGGACGTCTTTTCGCTTTTAAATTCAACTCAAATCAACATATGAAAAATGAAACAAAAAAGTACTAAAATGTCAATGACGTGAACGACTTGTCGAGAGAAAAAAAAAAACAATCAACAGCTCCCGACTCCTGAGTTTGGGAAACGGTAATAGATTGTTTGTACGTCAGATTCTGTTTGTAGTTACCATGGAGTCAGCGTCTAGCCGCCATCGTTTGTAACAAAATATGACGAAGCAAGCGGATGGAAGGAAGTCAGTCGGAAACAAAGTCATACTGTCGTACAATATTGTAGATGGTAGATATTGGGAATATTGGTCCGACTGACTGACTGACTGTTCTCTTATATTTATCCTTTTAGTTGTTTTTTCTTCTTTTTTATGACGTAGGAAGCGGGAAAACTCATATTTACAGCGAGGATTTTCGCTTCCGTCTTCACGTTTATTTTAGCTTTACACTTGGCGGCGGGATTTCACCGTCTGTTTGCAATGACGTTGATTGATTGGGTTAAAAGATATGAACAACGGCGGTTAGGGTGTTTGATTTGTTGTTGTGGAACTAGAGCTAGTGACCTTTGTAATAGTGATTTTAAATAAACTGTTTTAACTCGCATAAATGTCTAAACTTCTTCTTAAACCCTCCATTCCCACATTCCGAGATTAAGCTGGATGCAACATGCTTTTCATGTATCATTTTCACACCACACAAATCACCGCTTCTCACCATCGCACGGAACACAATAACAGGTTTAATCTTGTAGCTTTACACCTACACCTTCCGCTTTTCCATCGTTGACTGATGCTCAAAGCGGAGGAAGCCATCGCAGCAAATCAACCGGTGAAAGGCAATCGTCAAAGAACACCGACCGGGGTGACGGAAGCTTCATAAGAAAATCAGCACTGTTGAGCATACGGCTCCGTTCCGGGATCACAACATACACACACACAGAAACTTACGAAAACCAGTCTCCTCCCAAAGGAGCAGCCGACGGCGGTTTCTTCCAGATAGTGGGGATTTTGTTGGGAGTTCTTTCAGATCCAACCACCATCATCCGTGCTTCAGGCCTTTGAAGAATATGGTAGAGAAGACGGAGGTACATGAAGTGAGATGATGTTATGCCACATCCCCACATGACAAGTGACTTCGTGTTGGGACCGGGTGTATTTAGGGTACACTCCTCCGTGAAAGGTAAGAGTTACAGTAAAACGTACCCCTGCTCAGGATCGGGGAAAATAATTCGATGAGAATTGATATCACAATCCCGTAGTGGAATTCTTACCTAACTAGGGAGTGTCATTTACTACTTTCTACCACGACGAAATACGGAAGAGACTGATGCTGACATTTAGAAGCGAAACATAGTCCCTTGATACTATGATGCTCATCCAAAGAACTGAATATTTTAAAAAATACAAAAGAAATCTATCGAATCTACTGTCGACTATCGAGACTCGCTCTCTGGAGCAAGGGTTTCTCGAAATAGCCAACCCTGTGCTTCAATTGAGCTACAAATTATCAACTCGATTCGGTGACCACACCGTCGATCTCAACTTCGTGGACGGGCATGTAGACGTGGTCGTTTTTCATGACATACTTGTTACCAGTAATGTCATTTGCTTACTTTTGGACAGAATATCAAAATTCAGAGCTTATCTCGGCGAACTTTCGAAAGATCTGTCAACGCTGAATATTTTTGCGTCGGTTTATTCGAAATCTTTACAATATTTAGCGGACTATTCATGATTCGAAAGATGTCTAGATATGGTCCGACTGAATTCAAAGGGTATGATTTCAAACAGAAAGCCGAATTCTCCGATAAAGAATTTTGTTTGAACATTCATTTTACCATCTGTTTGGGCGCGAAGAAAAAACTTCAAGAATACTAATGAAGAGACAGAAATTACAGGAGATGTAAGATATTGAAAAACGAGTCAGGGGTCAGTGAAACAAATGTGTAGTCACCTACCTTTACTCGATAGCGAATGGCTTAAAAAAACCTTTAACAGCAACAGATCATGAAAGAATCTTTGTTCAAATTGTTTGTGAAAAAGGAGGGTGGGTAATGTCTGGTACATAACCGTAATGTCGTGACAGTATTTGGACTGGTAATTCAAATGTAATGATATGTACCGTAATCAACAATCTGTCACCCAAATCACAGCTCCTAAAAAATTTTCTCCTCAGTGTACTACTCTTGATATACAGTCCCTTCAATAGACGCTCCGTCCGTTGCCTTCAAACACCTACCGTCAACTGATTTGACACGAACACGAATCCTTTTCAGAATCGAGCTTTTCGATATTTCAAACAAGTCTCCAACCATCGGAAATAAATATAACGGTTGGAACAAACATTCAAATAATTTTTTCGATGTTTTTTTATGATATAGGCGGGTTGAATGCCCTGATAAATGTTCTGCTCAGTAAACCGGTCTGCACGTACAGTCTGTCCTCAGGTGAAACGCTCCGTCTGTTACCTTTAAATACCGCAATGGTGATCATACAGCAAATCTGCAGCGAACCTATGATTTAAATAGCACAAATCTTTAGACCCTCAACTTCATATTCCACGCGACATATTAGGTGGTATTTTAAAAATAAATCATTAAAAAATATTCGATGGTGTTGTGATCTGAAATTATTCCAAATGTTGAGTGTAGGAAGAAGATAGAAGATGCACTTTTGAGTCGATTTCAAATGATCGATTCTCTTTTCACTCAGATTTCTGATCATCTCTCTCTATTCCAAAACAAATAAAAAAAAGCACGAGAGACTTTCACATACTGAAGACATGAACTCGAAACGTTAATATTAACTGATTGACTTATAGATTCAATCAGTCGCAACATTTTAGTCGCTCTCCGCGATTACCTATTGACGTCATTAATACGAACAACAATTGGTAACCATAGAAAGCGACTAAAATGCTGCTGCCGGTTGGATAAGAGCAAAAATCGGAAGCAAACATTGCTTATATGATTGATTGACAACTATGTGATTTAGCAGTGATTGGCATCCGATTAAACCGAAAGAACAAAATCATAACCGTCAGTCTTATTGCTACTGTGCACGTGTCTTCAGACCAGCAAAGTTAATAACTCACGAGTGTATTAGTTCTGTGGGTAATTGAACTCGTATATCAGTAGATTTTTTTTTTATTTTTTGCACGAAATTTACTTTTGTGCGTTTAAATGGTTAACCGGCTGATCTCGTGCGAACGACTAGCCATTGCGCGTGGAGACCTGTTAACGTGGCGGGAAATTTTTTCCCTCGCCAACTGCAGCTTGGGGGCTTGTTAATTTCTTACGCTTTCGTGTCATCATCGTGTTCTTTATACCTCCTTACCCGTACGAGTCACTAGGGTGAGCTTCCTCACTGATGGTGTTGGCTGTTGATTTTGAGGCACTAAACGCAGTTTTTGCAGTTGCCAATAGTAGCTGAATATTTGCTACTAATTTGGCAATCGTATGTGGTTAAGGTAATTGTATTGGTGCCGTCTGGCATTAGTTTGTCCTTGATATGTGTGAAGACTTCTGTGTAATTGTACTACCGTATTGTGTTTTTTAATGCAGTTCCAACAAGTGTCCTTCGTAATTGATTCAATTTTTCCCGAAATGTTACTGGATTTTTGATGACTACTGTTCCAAATCTTGTAACCGAGCCTCAATTTTTCCATCATCCATATATATGGAGATTTTGATTACACCGTTGTCGCACACAATCGACCATTTGAAGTTGTTAGACAAAGTAAATCTTTCCGCATAGGCCAATTTGTTGAACGTTTTCAGTACTCAATGCCTGATATGACGGAACTCACGGCTTTCGTAAGCCTAAGCTCCACTTTCAGCTTCAGCAAATGTTCCACAACGCGAATGTTCGGTCTTATGCAAAAAGACCCGATAATAATAGCCACCATACTTGGCTGGAGCAGCACTTCTTGCTTCTACGACTAACTTATATCGACAAATCACCACGGCTAAAATTGAAATACCTGTTTCTGTTTTTTTTCTTCTAACTTGTTTCAAGTAAATTTAATCCATCCGCTTTAAAATGAGAATTATCAAATTGTAACTCTCTATTCTTCACTTTATTTTTAAGAAAATGCTTCCATAGTTTTAAAGAAATTCTAGCGCAAATACCTCAGCAGCTCAAAGCTAACGCACGTTCAGTGTCAAATAAACTATCTGAACTGTTGTGTAATTAGGTGAAATATCGCGGTACGTATTGAGATGATTGAGCTAGTATTGATGAAGAAATTTGTCTCATCGCTATTTTCACGATAAGAAATCGGAAAAAAGTGAGGGCTTTATTTTCAAAAATTATAAGCATGCTGCACCTAATATACTGCATCTACTTTACTCTTTACTCTTTACTCTTTACTCTTTACTCTTTACTCTTTACTCTTTACTCTTTACTCTTTACTCTTTACTCTTTACTCTTTACTCTTTACTCTTTACTCTTTACTCTTTACTCTTTACTCTTTACTCTTTACTCTTTACTCTTTACTCTTTACTCTTTACTCTTTACTCTTTACTCTTTACTCTTTACTCTTTACTCTTTACTCTTTACTCTTTACTCTTTACTCTTTACTCTTTACTCTTTACTCTTTACTCTTTACTCTTTACTCTTTACTCTTTACTCTTTACTCTTTACTCTTTACTCTTTACTCTTTACTCTTTACTCTTTACTCTTTACTCTTTACTCTTTACTCTTTACTCTTTACTCTTTACTCTTTACTCTTTACTCTTTACTCTTTACTCTTTACTCTTTACTCTTTACTCTTTACTCTTTACTCTTTACTCTTTACTCTTTACTCTTTACTCTTTACTCTTTACTCTTTACTCTTTACTCTTTACTCTTTACTCTTTACTCTTTACTCTTTACTCTTTACTCTTTACTCTTTACTCTTTACTCTTTACTCTTTACTCTTTACTCTTTACTCTTTACTCTTTACTCTTTACTCTTTACTCTTTACTCTTTACTCTTTACTCTTTACTCTTTACTCTTTACTCTTTACTCTTTACTCTTTACTCTTTACTCTTTACTCTTTACTCTTTACTCTTTACTCTTTACTCTTTACTCTTTACTCTTTACTCTTTACTCTTTACTCTTTACTCTTTACTCTTTACTCTTTACTCTTTACTCTTCACTTTTCACTTTCACAACTTTTCACTTTCACCACTTTTCACTTTCACCACTTTTCACTTTCACCACTTTTCACTTTCACCACTTTTCACTTTCACCACTTTTCACTTTCACCACTTTTCACTTTCACCACTTTTCAATTTCACCACTTTTCACTTTCACCACTTTTCACTTTCACCACTTTTCACTTTCACCACTTTTCACTTTCACCACTTTTCACTTTCACCACTTTTCACTTTCACCACTTTTCACTTTCACCACTTTTCACTTTCACCACTTTTCACTTTCACCACTTTTCACTTTCACCACTTTTCACTTTCACCACTTTTCACTTTCACCACTTTTCACTTTCACCACTTTTCACTTTCACCACTTTTCACTTTCACCACTTTTCAATTTCACCACTTTTCAATTTCACCACTTTTCAATTTCACCACTTTTCAATTTCACCACTTTTCACTTTCACCACTTTTCACTTTCACCACTTTTCACTTTCACCACTTTTCACTTTCACCACTTTTCACTTTCACCACTTTTCACTTTCACCACTTTTCACTTTCACCACTTTTCACTTTCACCACTTTTCACTTTCACCACTTTTCACTTTCACCACTTTTCACTTTCACCACTTTTCACTTTCACCACTTTTCACTTTCACCACTTTTCACTTTCACCACTTTTCACTTTCACCACTTTTCACTTTCACCACTTTTCACTTTCACCACTTTTCACTTTCACCACTTTTCACTTTCACCACTTTTCACTTTCACCACTTTTCACTTTCACCACTTTTCACTTTCACCACTTTTCACTTTCACCACTTTTCACTTTCACCACACGCCGCCGCGCCGCGCCGACGATTGCATGTAAAAATAGTAAGCGCATCGGCGTGACGCCGGCGCGCCGCCGACCTTTACTTGAAATCGGCGGCGCGGCGCACACCTCTAATTACCAACCCTTTCTTATAAAAAAAAACTTCTTATAGTTGTAGCCTCGATCACACAAAATCAAAACAACATGTCTCGCCCGACTTCTAGCGTCATGCATAGTAAAAAATCGTTTGTGCACATTTACATGGCTTATTGAATCCTTTCATGCCCAACTTTTTTCTCGTGCACATAAGGTTTGAAAAATAGAAGCTGCTCAATTTTTATCTTCAAATGCTTAATACAATCCTCCTAGAATATTTACAATAGGCAAATTGCGTGGAAAATGTAGCCAAAGACAGTCTAAATTGATAAGTTTTATCAGTTTTTAATAATATTGCAATATAACGAAGATATATGAAAAAAATCATTTTCCGTCGTCAAGGTAAACTGTCCCTGGCAGCACTGCTTCATCGGAATTCAATCAGACTAAATGCAATAACTTCGCTTCTAAGGCTGATCCTTGTAACTGTTATTACTCCAATGAAAGGCAATAGTCACATTTATCAGCCTTACTTGTTTTTGTGAGCAAATTTTGCCTTAATCAAAGGTTGTAGCTGTTTAAAAACGTTGTTGTCCCCAAACAACATGGGAATGAATGGGTTAACACTCCAATAGTTCCAGTTGGAAAAACTGCAGCACGACTACATATTATTGAATGTGAGTGGGCTTTCTGCGTATGATCTGATAACTCCAGGCAAACAACTTAGTCTCGAGGCGCAGTAGGTGTTAGCTCTATTGGTTTTCCAATGACCCATACCAGGATTATAGAAATGTAACGGTACATTCTAAGACCCTTTTTGCATTTCTTTTTTTGCTCTGTTTGTGCCTCAAGTAAAACTCAATTTTAAGGTGCCAATTTTGAGCGAATCTAATTGCCAAATACCAAAGGATTACATAACATAGCATTAACTTGATTTTTATGACTTCACCAATTACTTGATATTGTTCGCGACTTTTCAAGGTGGAGTTTATGTTTATAGTTTCATTTAATGTTCACTGCAATTACGACATTACGAATAATATTATTGTCATAAGCATGCCCTGAGGTGTTCTTGGTGTGGATATGTTGTGAAAGCTGATAAATGTCCAATTAAAGGGAGTACGGGATCAAATTACATAACTACAAAAAAGTTCGTCAAACTTTCAGGAAATAAAATGAAACATATCACTTTTTTCCATGTTGGTTTAATTCAACTTCACAGCCATATCCAAATGTACGTACCTTCTTAACACTGCTTATAAGGTCTTGTACAACATTTGGGCCAAATTGCTTTTGTGTGGTGAATATCCATCTTTTTTCTCATTTCTGTTTTCGTGTTCCCTCCTTAGGATGCTTCTGATGGCTCAGTATTTCACAATTGGCCGCTGCTATGGTCCGTTTGAGGAATTGAGATGCTTCGGCACGAATTTGACCTTCTTAATCTTGCGCCACTCCACAAAATCTTTCGAATAATATGGCACGAAGCTAAATCCGACCAGAAAAACGTAGGGCCTTCGTGAGACCTTAGAATTGAAAGTAGACGCTTTTGGAGGTCTTTTCTAAAGTACATTAGTTCACCCACCCATCGACCATTCCGGTTACGAGGGGTGCTCCGCTTTCCACATGAGCAAATTGCTTGCCAAATCATGTTTTTTTTGACGAACTTAGACATGTTCCGCTTTCTACCTTAGCAAGGGCTGTCAAACTTATGACGGAGAGTGAAAAAGGAGCCCAGGAAGCTGTCGGAAACCTTATTTTAGCAAAGTCTCATCATGGATGACGACATAATGTGGTTTTGTCAAATGCTGAGCTTTTGTGCACGTGATCTTTATGCATCTCACATTCAAAAGTGCAAGCCGTTAGCTCAAATTAGCTAAAGTTGTCAAGACTACTAAATTGATTCATGCTTAATTCATGTAGGTAATAACAAAGATTCAAATAGAAATGCCAAATTGCGCTTCTAGATATCAAAGCTAATATATCTCATGGTAGCCTCAGTAAATAGAACGAGTAAAGCGACGACAGCGTAATCTATTCCGGCTTATATTCATGAGGGTCATAATCGAGTCACAACCTTCTCTAGCGCAACTATCCATCACCATTCGCGAGTACCGACTCTCTATCTCTCTGTCTCTCATTCCCAGCGAAGAGGATATCATCATCACCATCATCATCATACTCGTAATCGACGGAAGTAGATGATGCAGGAAATCTGCTAATTGCCAACCGAGAGTGTTTAAAATAATCAGCTTTAAATCAGGTAGCTTAGCAGTACGTGTCCCGCATAAGCGCATTATAATACGATTCATAAATATGTAGTTATAGCTGGCCAGTGCAAATGCCGTGAGTGAATGAATGAATGAAAGCCATTTTAGCCGCTGGCATTTCATCGTCGTCGTACCCTGGTCCTGGCTAGCAGCCAGTTGTCGTCCTCATCATCGGTGTAGCTTTTGATACATGTATATGAAGCAGAGGATAGTCAACCACAAGAGCCAGTCAGTAAATATGATACCAGCGAGCAACGCCTCCGTTTAATGCTATCAGATTTGATGCAATTCGCATAAATGGATAATATACATAAAAAAATGATTTGTGAGTGCCATTTTTGCGATTAATGCAAAATCAGCCAGCGGTGAACTATTACATATTATCGTTTCTTATTCAAATGAACATACGGTCGAATGCCAGAAGCAACCAGGATGGCACATCAGAAACAGTAAAACTGTCCTCTCGTGGAGAGTAGGCGGACTGTTGTGGGTATGGGTCGGACGTAGTTTGTGTGTGAGAATGAGAAACCAGATAGAAAACGACGGACGATTGACGTGATGGCTAAATCCTTTAAGCTTGTACACAGCGCTTTTAGTCGCTCCGTTGAAAGCGATAGCTGGTTGAACTAACTGGGAACTGGGATGGAGGCATACAAACTGTTGAATGCTACTGCTACGTAAACCGGAAGAGTGTCTAGCTTTGAGATACCGATGCTATTGTGTCGTCACATGGTTTTATTTACTGTCCAGCGGAGAGCTGAAGCAATACTATCTGCGTTTTAGGAGATTACTATAACGCGTGTGATGTTTAGGTTGAACGAACAGTGACAAGCGCCGAAATTGAGTTTGAAATCGACTCTCAAACAACCACGCTTCCCCATAATTTTGTTGCACCCAAGATCCAGGGCGTCGTAGGAAATATTCAGCGATAAACGAAATTTCCTATATTTTTAAGTTTGCTTTTTTACGTAGAATATCACTAGAATTCGATTTGTAATGGTTAAAATAATTTAAAAACAAAATTGTTATAATTAAAGAAATAACTGTGATGTGAAAAGTACAACGGATCAGTTACACGTGCCGGCAATTTCTTGTTACCTTCAGTAGGCCACTTCACCAATCAGCACAAAATGGTCAGCCATCCAAACTATCCAGCGTGCATGCATTTCTTATTCCTCTTCCCACCCTTGAACCCCCACAAATCACCTTCATCCAAAAACGGAATAAATGTGCTCCGGATCAGCTAGGTTGCAATTTCTCTTCTTGATTTCTTTCGCTCGGACAGAGACGTGTTGTGTTGCTGGCGCTAGCATTTCACTTGCTTCAAGTGCGAAAAGCATTTTTTTTGCGATTTCCCCCCCCCCCCCCCAAACCATTCGATTGTGCAGACACTTTTCACAAACCAGCTTCCAACCGCCCGAATAAATTCAGGGTTGTGAGGAGGGTTGAGGAAGCAGATCGTTTTCACTTCGGACGCACTCAATCAACCGAAACGGAGATTGATGGACTGTACCCTATATGGCTGCTGGGTTACGGTTTACCGGTTTCATCGATACTTACTCGTTACGGACGTACAATTGTTACTACCGACTGGTAGGAAAGTGGAAATCTCACAACACATTGCATTGGTAGCGACGTTACGTTGATTACTGGTAATTAGTTTGCCGGCGAACAGGATCGCCAAGTCATGTCATGGCTTGCCAAGATTGAGAACTGGAATAAAAAAAGCCACTGACTTGGCAGATTCGTAAATGTGTCACACAAACTGCTGTTCGTATGTTTTGTGAGTTTTGTTTTTCGGAAGCAGGAGTCTTGTCATCAATGCAAAGTATTCCGGTGCTTATCCGGCTTTGTTTGTTGCCGGGTTTTTGTGCATATGTTCCTGATCCGTGCGAAACTGAACCGGCGAGGTTATGTTTTGTGAGAAGCAAACACAAACTTTTAATGAGAATTCTTCGTTCAAAGTTTGAGTTTCAGTGAATGTTTGGTTGGTGCCTTGAAGCAGTTGGTACATTCCGCCGCATCAGAAATACGATTTCACGAAAGTATTCTTGTGTCAAAGCTTTGCATCCGAAATCCGCGGGTATCAGGTAGCATAATTATATTTGAAATCGATTTTCAAACAGAGCATGTAACTGTTCAAATATAGATACCACGTGTCTCCGACTTTTGCCATGAAATCCGACACCTTGATAACTCAAAAGTCGCGTTCTCGGTCAGGATTTTGCCTCTACTAGATTTGGGGTGAAATCGAAACCCTCCTATTATTGTGCGCACCCCATCCATTTACCCCCTAGGCACGAATAATAAAAGAAAGGAGATCAGTATCCGTTTCGGTGTCGGGATGTGGCAGGCTTACCTCGTACCTGTTATTTCCGGTAGCCTTCTCGCTTGATGCAGTAAAACTGGTGAAAATTACGAGCGCAATAAAAGTACGTCTCGTAAATAAAAACAAAGCTTATAGAACCGAACTAGGGACAGCGGACCTTCGAAGCAGTTGGACGTTTGTTTCGATTCCGTAGACCACGTGAAAAATTACGATTGATGATTGGAAAAATCATAAAAAAATGTTCAAAACTAGTAAAAATAAATAAAATAGGAAAACAGCAGACAAAAACCAATTGTAAATAACTAAAGTAGTGTCAGTAAGAGTTGTCCTACACTACAATTACAAACGAGACGGGATATATATATCCACTAAAACACTGCTGATATTCATCGTACGGTTCAGATATGTGCGTATCATCGCAAAGGCCGCAAGCGTTTGTATGTTAACGTGTTATGATACTTAATTTTCAGTGTGCGGTTCACATTCTAGAAGAACTAGAGTAACTTCCTCCATAACACCAGAGTTCCCGGTCATGTCGCCATGAAACGTGTTTTGAGCGTAATGAATATGAGTGACATTTTTTTGATTGGTCTAACTGAATGCATGATCCTATATTCCTAGGAACGACAGTAAAGACGTCAGGACGTGACCGATCCATGATATCGCGGACATGGGCATTTGTGAGTTCAAGTTCACGCCAAATGTAAGTCACTGGATTCTCGGGAAGGGCTCCCCGTCAGAATCACTCACTACAAATGCAGACGATATTGATATTGTGATATTGAGTGGTCACAGGGTTCAGATGTGCGGTCGAATGGACTTTACGATCGCGTGGTAACGAGCGTTTATTTGTTCGCGCTTGAGACGGCTTCGGTCAGAATATAAGTGTAGTAGCGTTCACTAAATCATCGGTGCGTTGTTGTGATGGCGAAATCTTGAAAGTAGTTGTGCGTGGATTATCGCGATTGCATGTTCGTCTTTGTGAATCATCGCGAGCGGCTCGAGCGTTTTTATGTTAATGTGTTCGATCGCGTGGTTGTTTGTATGTGGCGTGTGCTAGAGCGTATGTAATTTCGCGTGCATAAATTTGATTTGGTAATGATAGTACGGACTGTGAATTTGGTACTTATTTTTCAGTGTGTAGTTCAGATGCTGGAACAGAGTGAGTTTTTCCGTGTTACTAAAGTTACTGGCCATTTTGCCATGGGACGTCGTAGTCTACTGAATATGAGCATTATTTTTTTGATTCGTCTAACTGAATGCATGGACCTATATTGCTAGGAACGAGAGTAGAGTCTTCAGAACAAGACCGATCAGTGGTCGCGCGAACACGGGCCTTTGTGAGTTCACGTTTGGGACCATAATGTAAATTTATAAACGCTTGATGGTTCATTTTATCACCGGAGCGTTATCATCTTTGGGAATGATGAACGATCGTAAAGGGCGGCCGAGGATCATCTGGTATATTGTCATCTTCAGGAGTCCTGGCATGGAACACCCCAAGTTTAAAAGAGTCCCAAGCCCAGGATATCACCAAAGAGAGAGAGAGAGAGTGTAGTCCCAAACCCATTACATGTAGATTAGATCGACCATGGTATAAGTGGGTAATATAGGTCGCTAAATTCAGTACTAAATTTGATCACAATCTAGCCTAGTCTAGTCTACGCATAGACAGCCAAAGCATGCAGGGATCCTGTAAAATTGCAGAAGTTCGCCTGCAATTTTTCTTGTCAATATTAATGTTTGTGGTACATATGATATGTGACACACGGCCTTATTCTGCGCGGCGTGTGACGTGAGACGACTAATCTCACCTCACTCTACGTGACTTTTCTCATCCAATTCTGAAGAGTCACTTCGGGTGACGTGAGGCGCCCATTTAACCGCAATGGAGAATCTCACCTCACCCGAGTCGACTCTCAGAATCGAGCGAAAAAAGTCACGTAAAGTTAGGTGAGTTTAGTCACCTCACGTCACACGCCGCGCAGAATAGGGCCGACAATCATTAATGCGACCAGGTCAACTGTGCAGCGCACAAAGTCAAGATGATTCAAAATTATGCGGCAATCAAATTATTCATTTAATGAAGAATTTAATCAAACCTTGAATAAGGAAGAAACGTGGACAACCGTACCGACCGTTTCTATTTGATGGGGATTTGATAATTCGTTGGAAGCGACTTGGCTAAGAGGGTTAATGTCACTCCTTTGGTCCTAGGTTCCTGGGATGGGATGAGACAGAAGTGTTTAGTCCTGTCCTGGCTAATGAGCCTAGGTTATAGCGCCTTTACTCGCTCAATCACAAAATTTGATCACAATGTAGCTTAACTAAAAAGAAAGTAGTCGTAGCCAAAGTTTCTGTGTGATATAATAACTGTAATATAGAACGTACTGCCGTTATTAGCATAATCGTCCCATGTATATAGGGAATCTCATAGAACATGGGAGAGATATGCATATAATTGCAGCGTACCCTTAGTGGAAAAACCCCCGAACCACGTCAAAGTACAGACAAAAAGTTTTCATACAAAAATGGTAAAGCGTACAGCAATGATGTCTTCTGGGATGCGTTACAATGATCCAAGACCTTCGTTTTGGTTATGTAAAGGGTGCCCCACATCAAATTGCGCCACGAAAAAACGCTGTAGAAAATAACCCTTTGGATATTTTTTCTTGAAAATTTGAGTAGAAGCAGTTTAAAGTGTATTGTTTACACTGCATTTTTATCGCTGTCAGTTTTTCGAAAATTGGAAAAAATTAAGTCACCCAAAAAGCAACGTTGCGAACACTGATTTTGCGCAAGCACCTGGGAAATGCGCAACTCTCTCATCAGGACATCGGAAAACAACTCGAAATCATGCAGTCGACGGTGAGTCGTGTGATTAAACGTTTCTACCAAACTCTGAGCATCGAACGGAAGGAGAAATGCGGTCAGAATGGATGTTCTATTAGTGATCAGGATCACAAACGTGTAGTGAAAGCGCTTAAGCGGAATCCCAATGCTTCGGTCATGGATGTGTCCAAAAAATCTGTCCAAGTCTTACGTTCAGAGAACCAAGGGCCGAAAGGCACGTACAAAGAGCAGAAGGCTCCAAATCGTGACGAACGGCGAAATACTGTGGGGGAGTCTCGAGCCCGAAAACGGTACACCCAGAAGCTGACCAAGCCTCATTGTCTCAAAGATGATCAGACCTACGTCTGGAAACTTTCAAAGTTTTCCTATAAATACATGATTTGGCAAGCGATCTACTCATGCGGCTAACGGAGTGCGCGTACGTGATTATAAACGACGATATCTACCTTAACCCTCCGGAACTCGCCTATGGTCCACTGAACGAACAGCCTCTGGTGTCCTAGGACGATTTCGCTAGATTTTCAGAGCAGCGCGCACTCAGTACACTAGCGCGACTGCCGGAAGGTTAAGGAGTGTCTGCAGAAGCGTCTGCTTCCTCTGTTGAAGCAACACGAAGGTCCTACGATCTTCTGGACGGATCTAACTACGTGCCACTATTCAAATGTTGACCTGGAGTGGTACGTAGGCAATGGGGTTACTTTCGTACCGAAGGACATGAACTCCTCCAACGCACCGGAACTAGGGCCCATCGAAAAATACAGAGCAATTATGAAGCAGGCACTACGCAAGCATCCCAAGGAAGACAAATCTGAGACACCCTTAAAGTAGCTCACTCAAATATGACGAGGTTATAACATGTTAAGATACGTGTAAAGAACAATCTTTGATGATATGTGGGCATGTAGGGCCCATAAAATCAGAGTGTAAGTGATCTTTCTATGGAAACATAGCATTGGAGACACCTCTAAATCATGTCCAAATTAAGCCATTTTTGGCGAAAGTTCTTAAATTCACACCTAGAACAAAAATTTGAGCTGACCGATATATAATTCAAAACTTTTTCAAAATGTGGAGAGGTCTAGTGTGCATATTCCCGTATGCTTTTGAATATTCGCGCAATCCATGATTTTGAGTGTATGGTTAAAACCTAGAAAACAGTGAGTTAGTTTAAATCACTGGAGTATCCGGTCATGGCGTCCTGAGACTTCCAGTATTGACACTTTTAGTATTTTAGTTTTTCAGTCTTTTAGTCTTTTAGTCTTTTAGCCTTTTAGTCTTTTAGTCTTTTAGTCTTTTAGTCTTTTAGTCTTTTAGTCTTTTAGTCTTTTAGTCTTTTAGTCTTTTAGTCTTTTAGTCTTTTAGTCTTTTAGTCTTTTAGTCTTTTAGTCTTTTAGTCTTTTAGTCTTTTAGTCTTTTAGTCTTTTAGTCTTTTAGTCTTTTAGTCTTTTAGTCTTTTAGTCTTTTAGTCTTTTAGTCTTTTAGTCTTTTAGTCTTTTAGTCTTTTAGTCTTTTAGTCTTTTAGTCTTTTAGTCTTTTAGTCTTTTAGTCTTTTAGTCTTTTAGTCTTTTAGTCTTTTAGTCTTTTAGTCTTTTAGTCTTTTAGTCTTTTAGTCTTTTAGTCTTTTAGTCTTTTAGTCTTTTAGTCTTTTAGTCTTTTAGTCTTTTAGTCTTTTAGTCTTTTAGTCTTTTAGTCTTTTAGTCTTTTAGTCTTTTAGTCTTTTAGTCTTTTAGTCTTTTAGTCTTTTAGTCTTTTAGTCTTTTAGTCTTTTAGTCTTTTAGTCTTTTAGTCTTTTAGTCTTTTAGTCTTTTAGTCTTTTAGTCTTTTAGTCTTTTAGTCTTTTAGTCTTTTAGTCTTTTAGTCTTTTAGTCTTTTAGTCTTTTAGTCTTTTAGTCTTTTAGTCTTTTAGTCTTTTAGTCTTTTAGTCTTTTAGTCTTTTAGTCTTTTAGTCTTTTAGTCTTTTAGTCTTTTAGTCTTTTAGTCTTTTAGTCTTTTAGTCTTTTAGTCTTTTAGTCTTTTAGTCTTTTAGTCTTTTAGTCTTTTAGTCTTTTAGTCTTTTAGTCTTTTAATCTTTTAGTCTTTTAGTCTTTTACTGCAGTGTGAAACAATAATATTACAAATAATTTCATCGAACATTTTAAATAATCAAACACTTTTTTCGTGTGTGACGGAGAGTTTTCTAACTTCATGTTTTAAAGTTTAAAAAATCCGATTTTTGACTTTCGTTTGGGTCCTGTTTGGGAATAAGAAAAATAGAACGAAACCAACGCGTGGAGCACCACATCCAACGATTGATGACAAGGAAAAGGAAACCTACATCCTCGCGAAAACGTTCAACTCCCAACAGTTCTTTTATTTGCTACATTTTTCTCCTTTTCCGCCAACCATGAACGCATCCGGAGAAAACAACCGGCAACAGCTGCGACAAACATTAAGGTTCGATTGCCTACCCACCGAATGGTTCGAGCGTAGCAAAAATATCCGGCCAAACCCGTCGTAATCGTAATCAACAAAAAAATGGAAACAAGTGATGGTAGCAAAGTTTCCCCGGTTTCTTACAGCTACATCCAGTTGTTGGAGGAGATGGAGGCTATCATGAACTCATCATCATCGGTTTTCCCCCACTCTAGTTACTAGTAACTCGCCAAGATCCAGAAAGGACCTTGTTAGCGAATTTCTGCGAGCGACGACGACGACGACGATGACGGCGAAAGGATTCAAGCAGCCAGTCGTTGCCATATAAAATTAGGTTTTCAGCAGTTGGGAGCAACCGAAGAGTGAATCACCCGCAGAGCCCGTAATGGTAATCAGAAATCAACGAACTGCTATTTTTCATGGCAATATAAAAGAGATAATCCTTTAAAATTTCCGTCCTTCTGTTCGCGAAGTATAGTTGGTTCTTTTTTTTTTTTTTTGGTTGGTTCGTTCTCATTCATTTCGTTTCGTTCCCAGCTATTACTGATGTGCCTCTGTGGGAAATGGCTTCGATGGCAGCAGCAGCAACAGCAGCGATGCGATATGGCGTATCCGCTTTATGGCATTAAAATTTTAATCTTGATATGTTGGCGCGGATTTCCCCGCCCTCTTTGCCAGCTATCAGAAAGTGCTATAATGGCAGTTTGAAAATAGTTTGGGAAATTAAAACCATTTGTTCCGATGCGGTCAGACGGCGTGGGCTTCCTTATTTTGGTTGGGTGAGTGCGATGCTCCGTGTTGGAGCGAAATTCTGATTTAGGACACTTGAAACGAATGATTGCGGCTTTAATAGCCGAGATCAGCTATCCACCATCGAATTTAGCATCAACTTGACGATATTTTTGCGTTGATAACCATCCGATCGCAACAAATATATCACAAAGAGGAAGAAATAGCTGCCACGATATGTTCTTTACAGTGTTTAGAAACCACCTGATGCTGGTATGCATTGCTGGAGGCTTGCATATTTATAGGTTCGAGTGATTTTAGTGAAGAAATCATTTTTTGAAATTTTTGGGATTCAATGTTACATGTTCATTCCAGTAGTCAGTAATAAGATGATATCTCAGTTATGAAGGTTTTTTTTATCTTTGATTGCTGAATTTACTTTCATTCTAATTTCTATTTTTTAGAGTCCTTGTAACTCGTGAAAATTAGGTATGTGATTGTAATTTTTTAATGTGATCATGAACCTTGTATTTATTAATCCAAAAGTGTATTGATAAAAGATTCATACAAAAATATTCCAACCGTCGTCATAAAATTTAAAAAAAGAACTTAAAATCGTGCACCATTCAGTTACACCGTCTTCCCCCAATCGGGAAAAAAACTGGATCATAGCAGGCGAAGGAAAAGTTTGCGATATCTCGAAAATCCCCGCGCAAAACGAGCAAGTAGGCAAGCAGGCTGGCAGGCAGACAGCCGTGCTGGGATAGTCATATTGCACTAATTGTTGTAAAAGCGTTTCCACTTCTCCACGTCCACACCGACCGGGGGACCGTCCGCTATCCGATCCCACCGCACGGGATTGGCGTGGCGCGCCCTCGGGCGAAGAAGCAACAGCCGTCGTTAGTGCGCCGAGAAGAAGAAGAAAAAAAACGAAGAGCAGAACGTGTAACGGAACAAATTAAAAAATACTAAAAACGCAACATTTTCCCTTAAATTGAAACGGTTTTTGTCCCGTTCGTAGCCGACTGGCTGGCTGGCTGGTTGGTTGGCAGTGCGATGTGCTCTAGGCTCGATTCGGATGGTGCCGAAAAAACGATGAACTAAATTAGTCTCCTCTAGCGCGGCGCTGTCGTGGGAAAAACCGGGTAGCAGCAGCAGCTCAGTTTTCATTAAGCAGTAGAATTATAATAATACTCGCAACACCGGAGAGGATTTGCGGCGACGAAGCTCGCCAGGGAACGGACGGGTTGCTGGATGGTTTTGGGATCTTCCAGTGCACCTGGTGTACGTGTACGGTCGGAACT
Organism: Topomyia yanbarensis; assembly: GCF_030247195.1. Classification (NCBI taxonomy): domain Eukaryota; kingdom Metazoa; phylum Arthropoda; class Insecta; order Diptera; family Culicidae; genus Topomyia; species Topomyia yanbarensis. The sequence continues at coordinate 202,713,196 of NC_080670.1, read as the reverse complement.
GCAAAATCAGGTGGATTTGGACGTCGTAATAAGCATGCAGTAACGGGGTACAAGAATTGGGAAGGATTGTAATATTAATTTATTTTTTGTTTTCTAAATAAGTCCTGTTGATTTGCTGATATAGAATACATTTGATCTTCTAATATAGGGCCTCCATTACAGAAACTCGATAATAGAGTTTTGTTGAAAAGAGCAAATGGTACAGATTTTTGGCAAGCCAAAAATGTAAAATGAGGTCGGTAAGATATCTTTTTTTTTTTTTTTTCGAGAGTTGTCCTACTGGAGCTGTAGAGCTAGGTTCTCGGAAGGGCTCCCCGTCAGAATCACATACTACAATTTGCAGACAAGACAGGCAATGTCGCCCAATAAAACACTGCAATAGGCCAATTGTAGCGGGCCGTGATTCTGAATGTGATATTCTTTGTACGGTTCAGGCATGTGCGGGCGTAGGGACTCGGAATCGCGTGTATCATCGCGAAGGGCTCGAATATTTGTACGTTAATGTGCTCGATCGCGTGTGCGTTTGTATGTCGCGTGTGCTAACGTGTAACTTCGCGTGCATAAATTCTATTTCATAACCGTGTGCCTTTCGCATATTCGCGTGTGTTCTAGAATGATCGCGCGCGGACCGTGAATCTGATACTTAATTTTTTGTGTACGGTTCAGATTCCAGAAGGAAGTGGGTTCTTCCATATCATTAGAGATCCCAATCATGTCGTCGTAGAACGCGTGGTCTAGTGGATATGAGCTTTATTTTTTTTGATTGGTCCAACTGAATGTATGGACCTAAATTGCTAGAATAAAGGTTAAAGATTTCCGGACGTGACCGATTCATGATCGCGCATTTGCGGGTTGGCGTTTGAGATCGCGTTTGTAACTTCGTAAGTACTAAAACGTTCACACAATTGCCGCAGTGTTATCAAGTTTACGCGATCGCGGGCATAGGTGTGCGTAGATGATCGCGAAGGGCTTAAGCGTTCGTATGTTGACGTGTTTGTCCCGTGTGCTCGCGTGTATGTGACTTCGCGTGTATAAATTCGATTTTGAAGCCCTGCGGCGATTTATATATTCGCGGACCGTCATTCTGATCTTTAGTTTTTGGTGTACGGATCACATTCTGACAGGGAGAGAGTTACCCCATATCACTAGAGTTTCCGGTCATGTCGCCATGGAACGTTTTGTCTAGTGGATATGGTAGTTATTTTTCAATTTTATTATTTTTTTAATAATTAACAAGGACCTAGATTGTTTGTACCGAGGATAGATACTACCGGACGATCCCGATTCATGATGGCACGAGCGCGGGAGTTTGTAGGTTAACACTTGAGATCGTGTTGGTAAGTTTATGAGTGCTGAGATTTTCACCTTATCACCGGGGTGTAATCAAGTTTGCGAGTTCGTAGGTTGCTTGGAAAATCGCGAGGGGCTCTAACGTTTGTGCGCTGACGTGATTTTGTAACGTATGTTCTTGAATGGTTGCGCGAACCGTGAGTCTGATATTAAATTTTCAGTGCGCGGTTTGAATTCTGGCAGAGAGTGGGATCGTTTATATCGATAGGGTTCCCGGTCATGTCGCCATGAGACGTGTTGTCTAATAGGTATGGGCGTATTTTCTTAATTGGTCCAGCTGAAGGCATGGACCTAGGCTTCTAGGATCAAGGATACTTTCGGACGTGACCGATTCGTAATCGCGTGCACGATGGCATTTTTGTAGGTTCCCGCTGAGACCGCGTTTGAGAATGTGTGAGTGTTAAGACGTTCACTATCACCATCGTTGTTGATTCAGTTGAAGGCGGGTGTATAATGGAAGTATAGGACTCGAAAAGAAGAAATAAAAGACAATATATGAGAGACGTAATAGATCAGATAGGTACAAGATACAACTGAAGTTATGATCATCACATGAGACATACATTAGTACTTCAAACACTACTAATACTTGAATAGCCAATCACCACACATAGCACATCCTTTCTCAATTATCTATTTGTTACTGGTTGATTGTTGGTTATGAGCTGGTAAATAGAGGAAAGGTATAGAACAGAAAAAAGGCTCATATTAGCCCTCCCGGCCTCCTCGACACACCACTAACGAGGCGTATTGTAATCAACATCTTGAAGCGGGCTTCTTATATAAATCAAATCCTCAGTAGTCATAATGTTTGGTGGATTATTAACATGAGAACTAATTAACCTCTAGTAGTAGAACTTGGTGCAAATAAAAACTAAAAAGAGCGAAGGTCCTTATATTTAGATAACTCTATAGAATATATTGTGGCTTGATGATGTTTACAATACCGTCAATCCCATCAACCTGCGAGAGGGGGAAAATCCGCGTCCTTTTGAATACAAAAGACTTAGAAGATTTTCGGAAAGATGGAAGAGACGGGTCTGGAAGATTCCTTATGGCCCGCACCCCAACAATATGGGTATTTTTGGAATGGTCTTGAAGAGTAGGTGCCATTTTGAAACTGCGTTAATTGGGAAATCCGCGTAAAAAAAACCGCGTTAATTGGAAAATCCGCGTTAAAAAAACCGCGCTAATTGGAAAAACCGCGTAAAAAACGTCGTAAAAAACCGCGCATAAAAATCCGCGTAAAAAAACCTGGGTGTAGGTAACTTTTAACAAAAATTCACATGGGACTCTTATGCTTTAATGGGCAGTACATACCCGCATAAAATTATAATGGAAATTTAAATGTCAACCGAACTTGGCCTGCTCTCGGTCACTGCCAGGCCGTACTCCGGGATTGTTGCATACATAGTGATATAGTTTGACTCTTACAATCTACGACAATCCATCCGATCGAGCACATCCCGACGAAGGATGCTGCAGGGAAGATGGGAGTGCACACGTTTTTCTAAACGATTACAAACACAATAAATTGTATCGATGGTATGGTGATTTTGCTTTGACTACCAGCGCTAGCAGGCGGGAGGAGGAATTCAATGATGCGGCAAGTTGATTATTCGCCGCCTACTTACACAAAACTCGTTCCCGTGCGATGAGACGCTTATTTGCATTGCACACAACAGCGCATAGTTGACGTGAAGACATACGACTATCAGTAGGGCTTATGTTAGAATGCGCCAAAAACTGACAGACAAAAACACAATCCGGGATAGTTTCGGAACAGATTGTAACATTAGCAGATACAGATGAAAGTGGGAAAACATTGTCTCTTGCTCTACGCTCAAAGCTCCAAGCGCAGGAAGTTTGGCACCATGTTCGTAAATTTAATCGTAAAACTCGAAGGGTGCTCTGCGGCTACATTCCTACATACTTTGCAGTATTTGGATGTTCAACAAGATTATTTACCCGAAACTCAATGTGTCTTAATTTGTGCGACATCCAACTAGTCCCCACTAGGTTCCGCATTTCATTGCATTACTATAGTTATAGTACGTACATCTGGTAATGGTTTTGAAGCAACGGGATGCGGGAATGTGAGGCAGACAATAAACGTATTGCACCGTATTGATGCGACTGTCTCGTTGAAGGAAAATTTATTACTTTCCGGGGTCATGCATCGAAAGCTTGCGCCAATAAAATGTTGGGCTCTGGCAATGTTCGTGGAAATAAATTCGATTTATAAATTTTAGAAGACTGATGGAGAAAATTGTACCTAGAACTGGCGTGGTGGATTCGAAGTCTATCCTAAAATGACATATGAAACAAAACAACACAAGATCAACGACATTCCGCAAACAATACGACAAGTACTTTTTTTAATGAGACCCTTTCAGTTAGCCTTTTGATGCTCAGCCAAGCACAACTCGTCTAAATAAACAACAGAACAGCCAACGACACAGGTAATATAAACCGGACACCACCGGTTACCACTGTGTCTGTGTGTGAAAGAATCCTCCGCAACCCCCATCTGTACTGTTTGGTAAGAATAACACCGGCGGAAAATTGCTATGATTGATAATGTCCAGCTGAAGGATGGAGAATGGACTTGTTTCACCAGCCGGCCACCGGATTTTTCTTCCTAGATGACCAACCGAAAATTGCTGCCTGAAAGAGCGACAGAGAAATGACAAGAGTATTAATTTTCCACATTTACCAAACCCCCGGAATCTTGCCGAGCAGAAGAACTAAAGTCCGGAAAAAAGGGACAGTTGGTGAGTGTACAATGCATGCAAGTTTGTCTATCCTCTTTGACAGAAAATTATAAGCCACATCGGACGCCACAAGATGAAAGTTTATCTCTTTTATGTACTTTATTTCTTCTGGTTGGTAATTACGGTGTAATTCTAAACGAAAAAGAGCAACGATGGGTTCCGGAGTGAGGTGATGTGTGCATATTGTGGAGTTACTCTATCATTTGACGGAGACCAGCTGAAAGAAAGTGATAGGTTCCTCAGACATTCATAGCTCGAATATCTATTTGATAAAACACACGTTTCTATAACCTGTTTCTGGATTTCAATGCAGAGTACGATTCAGTTAAGCGAATCTAACTGTGGTAGATAATGGTTGAACAGGACTGAAACTGATCAAACTGATTCGTGTCCGCCTGGATGTGGACAAAATCAAACATCAAAAGAGTCGAAATGACATTCGATTCATTTGTGACGTTAGAGAGAGAGATTGAAGCAGAGCGATGCACTCTCTAATCTATTGTTCACAACATAGCGTCGCATATGCTTGGTGGTTTCGCGGACGACATCGACATCGTTGAAGTTAATCGCAGAGCAGCGGAAGAGGCATTAGTGCCCTTTAAAAGGCAGGCTACGAGAATCGAACTTTTCTATTCTATTCGATTTCTATTCTAACCCTTACACAGCCAGTATTGAAAAGCATCCTGGAAAACACTGCAGTTATTCTGTAGTGTTTTTCTTGTCAATATTAATATTTGAAGCATATTTTCATATGTCGCAAATATTAAAACGGCCAGGCCTACTGTGCAGAGTTGGGTTTGAAGATGTTTCAAAAATAGACGGCAATAAAATTATTCATTTAGTGAATAATTTAATTAACGAATTGTTTTGAATCTTAAAGGAGGAAGAAACGAGGACAACCGTACCGACCGTTTCAGTTTGAAGGGGATATGTGGAATAAATCGTTGGGAGTGACTTTGCTAAGAAGGTTAATGTCACTCCTTTGGTCCTTTGGGATGGGACAGAGGCATTTACACCTTGCCCTGGCTTATAAGCCTAGGTTATAGCGCCTTTACTCGCTCTGCAGGCTACGAGAACCGAACTGATTATAAACTCTGACAAAATAAAGTACATGGCAACTGTTGATGGCATGTGAAAAATATGTAAGCGGCATAGCTAAAAAGCGTACTGCGGCTTCGAATAGAACTGTTTACTAATATTTTGCGTAGTCAGCTAATGTTCGGTATCCTACGAAAGCACCCAAATCTTTTTCTATACGAATTGCTGACACTCCCTGGTGGTCTGAACGGCTAAGTGCCATGATCGTTGTACTGAACAGACCATTGACAGTTCGATATGTTTGAGTGAAAAAAAATCTGCACTTAATAGTCGACAGTACAATCGAGAATGTAAAATGGCACAGCACAGTGGTCGGAAATGCCAAAAACGTGAACTTAATTCACTAGAGGCCAAACCATCGAATATATTCACAGGGTGTCTTTGGTGAAATTGTTCGTATGAATATTCCCTACAATCAGATAAAAATTAAAATGAGGCAACTTAATTAACTTTTTATATTGACGATGTAGAAAATTGGTGTCTTCGACAGTTTTGGAAATGTTCATAATAAAGAATTTTGTTAAACAACTTGAACTTGTAAGACTTAAGGTTATTTTAGTTACATTAAGTTAGTCAAATTTAGTTTTTTTTTAATATAACTTTTTTCACTGTGACTTTTCGTGCAAACGATGTTCAAATGTTGAGGTTTCAAAACCATATAATATTGTTGAAGACCGTATGTAAAAATACTCAATCGAGTTGTTAAAGAATTTTAAATTTTTTTAAACCATTTTTAACTGCGTATAATAGAGAAAAGCGCAAATCAAAATGAACGAGCAGGCAGTATTCTCTCTTCTTACTTACTGGATCTTTTAGAAAGTTTTTGCCGTTGTTTTCACCTGCTTGACCAGGACTTTCTTCTGCTTCCACTGCACTTTCCGCTGGAGATCGCGCGCGAGTTAAACGGGTTTGTAGGGAACTTTGGATATCGCGAAAAAGAAAACTCGAAAACTTTTTTTTTGCGACCGACACCAACGATTGCGTTTTACGATCTGTTTATTGTATGCTTTGATTATATTACTCGTCTATGTGTGTTATGCTATAGCTGTTTGACAGCTGTAATGTGGTTGCAGAATCCATTTCCGCTTTATGCTCGCATAGTGGGTTTAGAGTGCGAATTTTACGGCAAGTATTTTACATAGCGTTTCTTATTCTAGGATTAGTTCATTTGTTCTTAGGGCTAGGTCATATTTACAGGTATGTATGTACATTGCATAAAATTTCATTTTCATTTCAGGTTCAATGTTGTGGATTAAAGGTGAGTATTGAACATTCCGGCCGCCAATGAAATTTTAAGGAAGTCAATGGGCATTAGCGGCGGAAGTTCGAGCTTCTTGCGATGACTGACGTTCAACGGGATATGGAGATCTGGATTCGTCTTGCCGGTACAGGCCTCCTTACAGCTTCCAGGATGATTGTTTGAGGTGCGTCGGGTCCGACTGCAGGATACTGTCCGGGAGTGGTGTGCTGTAAAGGAGGAACATCTGCACGCGAACTGTTGGTTTGACAAATTAGGATGGGGTACTTAACTTGAGTCAAGTCCCAGCCGGGGGTTCTAGGAACCCACACGGCGAGGCTTGGTTCTTTACAGGTGAACCATGAACCGCTCGATACCCTCGAGCTTGGGCCAAGATCTCGTCTGGCGACTCATTTCCCCGAGTAGGGGCCGGGATCTCGTCCGGCGGCTCTGTTCCCTGAGCAAGGGCCGGGATCTCGTCCGGCGGCTCTGTTCCCTGAGCAAGGGCCTTCATTTGGCGTTGTTGACGCAGGGCTGCTAGTTGGTGCGGGGACTCTGTGCTACGCTGGGTGGCGCAACTTCAACCGGAAGTAAGCAGAGCTTCGGGATGGCGCGTTGAACGATGCCGAAGGTCGACTTCACGGTGGCGACACGAACAAGGCCGTCAGGGCCGGGATGAACGCTGAGCACGCGTCCCAGGGGCCATTTCAACGGCGGTGCTCTCTCATCTTTGAGAGCGACGATGGAACCAACGGCTAGATTGTCCATGGCTTCTGTCCAGCGGTAGCGATTTTGCAGTGCTGAGTCAGCTGTTGTACTCGTTCCCATCGAGACAACCTGGATTTAGGAACTTCACGGCAATCTGGATCAGGTACCGCATTCAACGGACGACCAATCAGGAAATGTCCTGGAGTCAGAGCAAGCTCATCGGATGGATTGTCCGGCAACGGCGTGATTGGGCGAGAGTTTAGCATTGACTCGACCTGAATCAATGCGGTTTGCAGCTCGGATTCGGTTAGGTGGGCATTTCCGAGGATTTTGCGCAGGCTTCCCAGATTCCACCGAATGTGGGAGAGCGAGGTGGGATGAAGTGGAACTGTATTCCGTTGTCTGCGCATTCGTTTGCTACGGCATCTTGGTGAAATTGAGTTCGGAAAAGCTTCCGCAGTTCTTCCAGTTCTCGCTGTGCTCCAACAAAGTTCGTGGCGTTATCGCAGTAGATATGCGCAGGCTTTCCTCTACGGCTGTCGAATCTTCGCCCCGCAAAAGCGGGGCGAACGTGGTAAAACACTATGGAAAGTGCTCAGACGCGTCCGCAAACGCTTCGCTTTCCACTTCAGCTTGTCATCGGCCTTATGGTGTTCTCTCGTGGCGATCATGTCGGTGAGACGATGTTTGGGGAGGACGATCGGGTGTCTTCCGTCGACAGGTTTTGCTGCATTGTGAAGCCGGCCGCCGACACGAATAATGCCGTCTACGAGTGTCGGGTGCAGATACCGTAGCATAGATTTGCGGTGAACTTTTCCGACGGTTTCCAGTTGGCTTATCTCCTTGACAAAGTGCTGCTGTTGTATGCGACGGACAAGGTTGAGGAGAGTGCGATCAATGTCAAGAGCCGTCAACGGACCGACAAGAATTGGTTGGTGATTCTTCCGGTGAAGGCAGTTAGCGGCGAAACACCGAAGAAGTGTGCCGATCCGAAGTAGCTGACGAAGATTGGAATAGCGATCGACGATATCTGACGGTTCTACGCTCACGACCGGAAGGGCAATAGTCTGTCGGACCTCCGGTTGGTCTGAGTTTGAGGTCGCTACGACGACGTACTTCGCTGGCCAAGGAGCGAATATTGGTTTTAGCCACTGCGGTCCGTTCCACCACAGTGCACTAGCGAGGAGTTCATCGAGGTCCATTCCTCGAGAAACGAGATCGGCGGGATTGTCTTCGGATGGCACATGATTCCAAACAGCGTGGAATGTCAGCTCTTGGATTTCAGCCACTCGGTTGGCTACGAACGTTTTCCATGTCGATGGAGTTGCGGATATCCAGTTCAAGACGATGGAAGAATGGGTCCACAGATATGTGGTAGCGGTGATGTCGATGCTGTCCTGAACTTGTTTCAGAAGTCTGGACAGGAGTTGCTGCGTATAGCTCGAGGCGTGGAATGGTTTGAGTCCCCATCGGAGCGACCTTGGACTTAGAAATCACCAGGCGAACTGTACAAGGGCTCTCGGCAGGTATTGACCGGAGATAGATGCATGCGCCATATGCAGACTCTGAAGCGTCGCTGAACCCGCGAATCAAGCGGTCGTAACCCGGACGTAACACATGGCGAGAAACTCGAAGGTGGGCAAGTTCTGAAAGCTTCTGGTGAAATTCCTGCCATTCGTGAGAGAATCCGTTAGCCACGGGTGTGTCCCAGTCGAGATGGAGTTTCCAAAGACTCTGCAGCATGATTTTTGCCTTTGCAATGGTCGGTCCAATCAAACCTAAGGGGTCGAAAAGACTGCTGATCTGAGAGAGGATCGTTCGTTTGTTCAGAACCGTGCATTCCTTCCAATTCGGCGTCTTGAACGAAAGAAAATCGGTCGATGGCTCCCAACGAACGCCAAGTGCAGTCACGGAAGACTCGTGGTCCAAATCGAGTAGAATTTCCGTCTCTCGGAGCTCCAACGGAATGGTATCAAGAATAGCTTGACAATTCGAAGACCATTGTCGGAGAGGAAGTCCTGCGCAAGCGAGCATTGCAATGAGCTGGTTGCAGGTAACGGCGAGAGATTCAGCATCGTCAGAATCGGATAGTGAATTGTCGACGTAGAAGTCGTGGCGGACAGCGGGTTCCGCCAGCGGAAAATGTTGCCCTTCATCATCGGCGAGCTTCTGAAGCACCCTATTTGCCAAAAATGGAGCACTGCTTGTGCCGTAGGTGACGGTGCGGAGCTGGTAGCTCTTCAGTGGAGCCTCGGGATCGTTGCGCCAGAGAATTCGCTGTAACGGTTGGTCGATGGCATGGACCAAAATCTGCCGGTACATTTTTTCAATGTCCGTAGATATCACGAACTGATGGATTCGAAAACGGAGGACAATCGTCCTGGATGTCCTGGATTGTGGGACCAGGAAGCAGGACATCGTTCAGCGAGATACCGGACTTCGAGCGGCATGATACGTCGAATACGGTACGAAGCTTTGTAGTGGTGCTGTCGAGTGTTTCATCACAGCGTGGTGTGGAAGGTAGTATTGCAGTAAGCCATGTCTCATTTTAATTTTTAGCAGGTTGTGGGGAATGTTCTTACAAACAATTCGTCCAAAGACATCCTGTGAATATATTCGATGGGCCGGCTTTTAGTGAATTAAGCTCATGTTTTTGGGGTTTCCGACCACTGTGCACAGGCGCATAAATTATCTGGAGCTGTACCAAATGTACAAACATGGCGACTTTGGCAGGCTGATAAAGTACTGCAGACTACAGTAGACTGGTCATGTAGCTCGAATGCCGTGAAAGATATGTTTAGAAAAAAAAAACCTGGAAGAGACTCCTTACTCACTGTGTGCAACCGAGAAAGTTGTGCCTGCGAAGGGTGTATGATCAGCTCCTACAATTTTTCTAAGAAATAATTCAAATTCTCCCTGAGGTGAAAAATTTGGGTGAACCCTTTTTATTACGGGACATCATGCTTCGCCAAGAGTTTGGCCAGGAACACAACTAGTGTCTCCGTTTTTGGAGCTAGCGTCAATCCGGTGCTAGCTTAGTCCTGGCACTAAGTTGGTGTCGGATTCTGACGAGTCGAAGTTCAAAACGCAAATTCCATAACTAATTTAATTGTAACAATTCTCTCCTTAGTTGAGAAAAAATAGTTTTAACCCAAACTTTTCTCCACTGTGGAAAAATATAGCATGATACTTCTTCAATTCCTCCTCTGTAGGGACTTCCTTGGGCCTTTACGAGGAAGCTTAGAGGAAGAATGAATTATAATTTCCTATTATTTTAACTACTAACGAGATCGAATGTATAACACAGCTTACTACGAGAATTTCATTCAATTATAATTTTGTCATTGCATTCTGATCGGAATGTGCCTTCAATGTGGTCTTCAGGGTCGCACTCTACATTGAACAAGAAATCATAGAGATCAGACGTGGCCGGTTGTGCAACTCTTTTTAGTATTTTTGCTTGGAGCATTCCTCAAGAGAACGCTTCAGTTTTTCCCCGCGCAATTTGTACGCGGGGATTTCAAGAGGTTATGCGGGGTCTCCCCACATTAAGGACACTTTTCAGCATCTCTGCTACAACAATCATCTGCATGATTCACGTGCCTTGTTGCTGCAATGAGTAGCTGTATGTCCTAATTTTTCGTGACTCGCGGTACAAAGAGACGAACTGGTATACAAATCCGATCCAATAGGAAAAAATTTGGCAAAGCCGATCCGGCCAAAGTAATAGGAAACGAGGCCGATTAAGGATACCTTCTTTTCTAATCTTCCGCGATTCACTGACGGAATCACGTGGTCTTTAAAAATCTGATCCCCACACTTCAGCAGATCCATTTGGGTGAGTACTCCATCGATTTCAACTGCATTTGCAGCTACGTAGATGCGAGAAATGCTTGCAGCAAATAATCTTGTCTATCTGCTTAAGGTCACTCACAGTTACTCTCAGTTTATCTAATCGAAGGTTAGTTCCATCGTTTACGGGCAAGTATCGCGTTTGTCAAATCTCACGATATCGCAACGATACTGAAAGCCTTAGTTTTGGTTCGGAAGTAAACCAGAAAGGTACCGTAATCGTTATCTGAAAGCTGAAACTGCAGCTATGGAGGCCATCGAATGAGACGTCATCAAGTGTTTCCACGTTGCTGTTCTGCTTCGGAAAACAAAACTAACCCACATTCTTCAGCCAATCAGAAAACATCGCGAAGTATTCTTAAAAATATTTTGTCTTAGAATTTGCAATAAACTGAACGAAAACTAAACTGACATGATTAAATTGTATGTCATTCATATGCCAGGATTTTATTACGAAAATATCCATTGCCGTTGTTTGTAAACTCTTGTTAAGGTTCAAGTTACCTCAAGGCTTGGTAGTATGCGTAAGAAAAATTGTGTTCAGCTTTGCCACCAGATTATCCATTTAAACCATTTCAAAACTCTAAAAGAAGAATATCAGTCGATTTATTATATCATCACGATTCAATTCATGCAAAATACCTGCTGGAAAAACCATCGGCTTAGCTGGATGGTGCTTTTGAAAAAGTGGCTGTGATTTTTTATCACACTACCACACCGAGCTGGGGTACGCAACACAACTGCGCAATGAAAAAACCACAGCCACTTTTTCAAAAGCACCATTTAGCTAAGCCGATGGTTTTTCCAGCAGGTATTTTGCATGAATTGAATCGTGATGATCTAATAAATCGACTGATATTCTTCTTTTAGAGTTTTAAAAAGGTTTAAATGGATAATCCGGTGGCAAAGCTGAACACAAATTTTCCTACGCACACTACCAAGCGTTCAATTCTAACACATGCTTAAAAAAGGTAACTTGAACCTTAAGAAATCTTTGTGAACAAAAGGGAAAGATATGTGGTCTCCGATCTTAGAAGCATAGTCATAATGCTTCACTGCATTTCAAGCCAGCAATTTTGCTTATGACGTTCCCATTGTAACACATCCCGGACCGGCATCGACAACGAGTGGAATGGCAGAACGGTCGCGTCAGTACGTCGGTCGATAGCAAAAAAACCCAAGATATCGCAAGGGGTGTGAAGCCACACTCTGGAACCGAGTGAGAGCCGATAACATCGCAACTTCTTCTGGCCGCCGCCTCAGCTTTTGGCACATTGTCAAAATAGCGTACTGCTTTTGGGTACATCTTTCTGCCGTAGGCTCATTTATCATCGGTCCAGGCGGTGGTCGGTCCTCGCGTTTGGTCCGACATCGGACAGAGAGAGAGAGAGAGAGAGAGAGAGAGAGAGAGAGAGGGACTGCTGCTGCACTAATATCTCTTCCGGTGCGGACGGGCAACGACGATAAAACCGTTCACTGTTGGCCGGACATGGTCCAGTTTCTGATTTTTGCTGTCTATATGGTCGGTATCTGTGCCACACAGATACATTCCTAGCTCCGGCGAGAAAGAAAATGGTTCCGTTGGACCGAAAAATGCAGATAAAGAATTATTGATTTTTATTCATAGCCCATTAAGGGGCCGGGGACTGGGTAGATCGTTGCACGGAGATAAACTAGTATCGACAACTGTTTCGAAATTGAATCGGCTTTTTTGGTCTTCCTAACTGCATTGCGTTCTATCTTGGAAATAAATTTGAAACGGTTAATGGAATTTCCTAACTAATGTTTCACCTCGACCTTCAAAAGCCTATTCGGTGACCCAGTACAAAGGTTGAATAAACTCAATTATACTCCAGCGTCGAATGCCAGATTTCGCCAGTTGATACTCCGCCAAATGCAATTGTTCGCTCGTTAGGGGTCCCGTTCGTCCCGAGAAGCAAAATCAGTGCCTTAACCCCTTGGCTAGCAATCAAATCACCGTGTCTAGCCGGACCCGTCAAACCACGTGCGGACGATGGTCTATCTATAGCTCGCACCGCCTACTGTTACCATGATCAGTGTGCATTGACTACCGTCCCGGTCGAGATGTCAATCGTGTTGTTGTTGTTGTTGTCGTCAGTACGGTGCGGTGGTGTATTTTTAGATCAGTTAGACGGTTGTCTTGGACAACGTTGTAGAAAATTCCACCTGGAATCGATACGGAATCCATCGCCGGCCCAAGGTAAATCGTTTATTGAAACCGAAAGTGCGTGACCACCCACCCCCGAACGAACTCGCAGTTCATTTCGCCAGACTATCAACAGAACCACAAACTCCACCGCATCAACATGGACCTCGCTCGGTTTACGGGACCAACTGTGGTACGTATGAAATTATGCACCGCCACCAGCCGCACGTGCATGGCGGTGAATCAGCACAATTCGGAAAGAGAAAACGAAAACCGGAAGGTCCGGCGCGATATGGTGCCACTTCCATACACACACACTCACACACACAATCGCAAACAAACCGCTTTTCCATGGACAACCGGTGATAAATTGATTTCATTTTAATTGAGAGAAATTACCGAGGACAAGTGCGGCGGCCACAACGACGCAGACGACATTCCGGGGATAGAGGCCACAGCAATTTAGCTTTCCGCCGCCCGGCCGGCATTGCACTGCCCTTTTCCAGCCAGCTCATCAGCGGCATGGGGCCATTCCAACTGCCGACTCAGTGTAACGAACAGTGCAAGCAAATGTTTGCGATTGCAGCCAAATAGTTGAAAGGTCGAACCGTGTCCTATTCCCAGAATCGTCCCACCACCAACCGCGTCAGACCGCGTGACCGTTTGCCGTTTGGAAAGGAGCTGGGCAGCTGGTGGATTTTAAATCAATGGGGGGAAGGGATGCCATTTGATGCTGTTAGACTGTTTCAGGTCATTAAAACCAATGCGCCAACTAGAACTCATCTCGGAAAAAGAATCAAATCTGACAACACTGCTGCACACAGCTTTCCTTCAGTTCGAATTTATGAATTGAACAATTTTGTTTCGGTTTGTTCTCGACCGACCATCCAAACGTAGTCGGAACCCGCCTCCATGTATTCTGGTCCAGTAGGAAAAACATGAACATATGCTAAATTACGCATCTATATCCGTGCGTTGGCTGATTCACCCAACAATATTCCGAGAGCCGGTGTCGTCGGGAGAGCGGATCAAGCGAGGAAACCGTATGGGGTTTGATTTATTGACCAAACGAGGGATACGATTCGAGCGTTGGCGAAGGATGCTAAATTATTTCGAAGCGGTTCATTAAATTATCCTGTTGTTTGTTATTTGAAGCTATTTATGTATCTACGCCTATGATGATGCTGATGCAGATGCAGCGGAAATTAGCGATGGAGTTTTAATTGCTCGCACTGAGGTGATCAACGGGTCAATTTCCATTCACTCGCGGGGGTGTGAATAAGCTGTAAATGCTTTGAATCTATTACCGCTTTATCGGAAAATGTTACTTGTTTCACACTGTTAAGTAATTTGTGTTGCTGTGTTACGCTATTGCTATCAGTAAAGCGAACAATCAATTCTAACTACCGCTTTGTTGCTTATCCACTTCACAAACCATGTAGTTTGGTTACCTTCGGGTGCGCAATGAAATTAGAGAGCTACAGAAAATGAGTTTCCTTGCTATTGAAAAAGACATTTTCAAATGATTTTAAGCAAACTCGTATTAAACCTACAGTCTACGAACTAAATCTTGAGAAAGAAATCTGCTTACAGCTACATCATGTCCGTAATTGTGCAGCGCGTCCGTAATTGTGTAGCGCGAATGCCGGAAGAGAGCCCAGCCGAAATTACGATCAACAGAGGACCTGGAACAGGTCGTCGGCTTCACGGTAAACCGCTCTCGCTGATTGTGTGCAACCGAGGACCAGGATTATTTATACATATTTCCGAGAACTTTTTGTTTTTTTTTCTCACTTTTTTCCATCGGCCTCTGTCCGCACTGAGTGCCAATCACCGACGCCCATCAACATATGGACCGGGTCCAACGGCTTTACTTCCCTTCCGAAGGAAGACCTGACCCAGATTTTTCACCTCAGAAAAAAACCCAACGACCTCGGTTGGGATTGAACTTAGACCCACTGGGGTGTGTGGCAGTCACGCTTAGCACTCAACTACCGGTAGCGAGACTTTTTGTTGAAATGTTCGCCTGAATGTGACGTAACAGTCCCTGTTTTGATCCATGTGCTAAAAATAGAGAAATTGCAAAAAAAAAACACAGCCAACACTACATTTCTTTGCGAAACTTAGTCTGCTGTTTCGACAGACTTCACAATCGATTCTTGGTGTGCAGGTCAATTGCAGTTTCCCTGTGAACCGCATTTAAATGAAAATAATGGTTGAATTTTTTTCGAGTTGTCCTACGGGAGCTGTATAGAGTAAACGAGTAAAAGAATAAAAGAGTAAAAGAGTAAAAGAGTAAAAGAGTAAAATAATAACATAGTACCATGGAACGCTATGCTCGATCTTGGAACTCAATTATCTTCGTAATTTAACGTTATTTATTCATCATTGATATTGGATCGCAATGTCTAGGTCATTAGAACACGAAGACCCTTGCTTTTGGAACTCAAGGCTTTTGATCTAGGCTCTTTGGTTTGGAAACTCAAGGGTTCTTCATAATGGAACTCAAGTGATCATGTAGCACAAAGATTCTTGATGTTTTCGCACCCGAACCCCAAAAAATTTAATTTTGCGAAACACGACCCGAGCCTAAAGTGTTTAATATGGATTACAAACTAAAACTCCCACATGTTTGGAATTATTAGTATTTCCTGTAAAACCCATCCGAAATTCGAGACGGAATTCTGGCCGATTTCCGCCCGGAATGCCGACTCAAATGAAGCAATCGATTCCGGAATCGGAATCAGTCGTGGCATTTGAGCCGAAATTCAGACAGCCAAAATTTCGATTGGTTTATATGGGCCCACATATAAAAATAATAGTCACCAAAAACCAAAAGTAAATATCTTGTATCAGCCTCCCACAAATCAAATTACTAGCGTCCGGTACTTACTTTGTATCATATACTATTCTTTCACGCCGCAGTTGATATTTCCACCCATAAAACAAATAACAAACACTCCTGCAGTTTTAAGCTGCCTCTTTTCGACAGTTTTCACGACGCCACCCGCGTTATGGTTTGCTACGGATAAACTGGTGTCGAATGAGATTAATAAAGGTTATCTGGCGTGTTCTTGATTGTTACATTATTTAATCCAATTCCAGCGTGTGTTGCCATATGGCATCACCAGACATGACCTGCGCAATTCTATAGTAATATAGTACTTGCATGAACATATTCGAACTGGTTCGAGTACTTCATGGACAGACCATAGATTAACCCTCCGGAAGTTGCGCAAATGGCTCAGTGAACGAATGGTGCTCTAAGACGATTTCGCTGTGTTTTTATAGCGGCGTGCACTCAGTGCACTAGCGCGAGTGACAGAAGGTTAAGGAAAGTTCCTACAAAATGTGAGCGAAAGGCTGAATCCGAACTTAAAAAAAAATCGCTACAATGCGGGAAAACATTTCCAAACCAATTAAGGCAAACTTGGGCGAGTAGAAACAGGATGGAACTGATGTCATGTCAAACGACCATTTTTACAAGTTTCGACTGATGTCACTTGCTCTACTGCTGTCATGGGTAAAACCTTACTTAGTATATGTCCTGTCGTAGCCACCAATTCTTTTGTTGCGTGATGCACGCATTA
Source organism: Topomyia yanbarensis (assembly GCF_030247195.1). Lineage (NCBI taxonomy): Eukaryota > Metazoa > Arthropoda > Insecta > Diptera > Culicidae > Topomyia > Topomyia yanbarensis. The sequence goes on along the minus strand of NC_080670.1, from coordinate 202,696,420 downwards.
CGTGGATTCTGGGTCACAAACAGATGTTATATATACAAATCCGCATACGAAACTGCTGAAAAATCTCGAGAAGCTCGGTATCTCCTCGAACTGCACATGCTGGTTCGAATGGTATCAGAAAAATTAAAGACCTTTCGTAATGATTGGACCTGAATATTCGAACTCGTTCGCCAATATTTCAAGCGTGCCACAAGGAAGTAATCTAGGTACCTTGCTATTTGCACGGTTTATCAATGTTATTTATATGAAACATTTATGCGACATAAAGAGTTCGACGTCAAAGAACTTTTCTTTGCAACGAAGCTAGCGACGTTCTTTACAGACACCATGATCCTATGCCAGTGATTCTCAACCTGGAGTCCGCGAAGAAACATATATTTTCCGAGTGCAGATTGAAATTTTAAGTCTTGTTTCCTAACAAACTGAAAATAACATATTGATAGCATACAAAATCGATGTTTGTCCGTGGGGGTCCGCAGCAACCCAGGGCGATTTCTAAAACGCAATTTGCTATCAAGTATGACACCAAGATCTTTAATACAGGTTGTTCGCCTCAAACTGATTCCTTGCAGCGAATAGTTAAATGAAATAGGGTTTTCGTTTACGAGCGACATTAATTTGCGAAAATATCAAGCTGCTGTTTCAGAAACCGGACATTTCTTTGGCTACAAATGTTGAAGTATAACTTCATTAACGTAATTGATGTACATCAGGAATAAGTGAGGCCCAAAGTGGCGTCCTTGGGGTACGCCTGAGGGAGTGATGATTGATTCAAAGATAGTGTCACCTATTTTCACTGACATTTCGCGACCTACCAGGTAAGAATGTAACCTTTTTCCGTGAAAACCAAGACGCTTAAATTTCGCTATTGCAATGTCGTGGTTAAATTTATCAAATGCAGCAGACAGACCGGTATAGATAGCGTCCGTTTGATGCTCTTTCTCCATCTCCTGGATGATAAAGGTAGTATAACTTACTCGATTGGTATTTCGTCGCTGTTGTGCTATCTTATGACAAGCGCCATTTAGCACATTTCGAGAAAAACGATTTTTAAAGTTTGAGATTGAATATCTTGAAACTTATAAATGGTAAAAACAATTCACAGAAGATAATTAATGCTTCAATCTATTCTGTATTAAACTCTCAAATATCATGAAGTTCCGTTGACTATGTTGCGAGTTTTCACTATAAATGTAAACAAAAGTCGCACTCACACGTGTCGTAGGTGTGTATTGATGGCAAAATTTGTATGGCGTGTCATAATTGTGCATGGAAAATTTTCCATAGAAAAAACCATCAATTATTAACTTTTATTAATATCTTCGGCTTTATTCGGCCTAGAAACAATCGATGAGATGCATTTTGAAGGAAATTGAGCAAGCAATCTAGAAAAAATAGTAATTTTTAATTACAGTGTTGCCAAATATGAAATATTGCCAATTTAAAAGTAAAACTGCATATTTCTCGCAATACATGTATTTTTATTTCAAAAATCATTATGCCATTGTGTTCCTCACACATTTTTACATATAAAAACATCTAAAACTTCTACATTACTTAAGCGAATCCCAAGATACAGTGATTTAAATCAAAAAACTGACAATTTCTCATCACTTTTTTCGCTATAACTCAGTAACCAAGCAAAATTTCAAAATTCTGAAAACGCCATTTTGTAGAGAATTTTCAGAGTAGTAATGTTACATATCTAATTCAGTTTACCCCAAAATGGCGTTTGTCATAAGATAGCACAACAGCGACGATTTGTTGAGTGCTTAGTGAGGTGTAGCGAGAAATAAAATCCACAATTAGCAACTCAAATACTTTGTAGTAACTCAATCAATGATCGAACCAGTTATTATCTCTAATCTCAGAATTTTGCTAAGTTCTCACACATCCTAAAGAGATAAATATTTTAATGTTTAAAAACCCGAGAATGCAGCTGACACTTTTCAGCTACTCTCCCACAAGGCTTTCCGAAAAAAAACATAATCTGTACAGTTCGACAGGTGACGGTTTCATCCTCGTGCGTAAATAGTGCTGCTTGAGCATTACCTGTTCGTGGACCAATGGACACGAACGAAGGAATGGCCCGTACTATCCAACCTATCAAGCATCACAAAATTCACTTCTCCATATTGTGAGACAGTAGTACTGACACGTGGGGGACTGATTGTCATAAGTACACTGCGTGGTCTGAGAACGGGTTGAGCCAGATGGTAGGGTTCCGAATCATTCTTAACTCGAAGCCACAAGTTTTCAAACAAAGAATTGAAATTACTCCTGGTTTCATTTGTAACCATGCAGATTACAAATCAAATTGAAAAAAAAATGCCTAACGATTGATTCTACAACAGGCCACAACATTTATGATTTATTTTTTGCCCTTTGGAGTATCTGGAATGACCGCAATCAGCAAATGGATAAGAACACAATCTTTTCACTTGAAATAGCAACCTACTATTCCCGGTTGATAAAGCCCTAGGCAACGTCTGAGAACGCAATCATCTTTCCATTCCTATAGAATTACGAGCAACGATTCGTAGATCGGCGAAAAATCTAAAGAAGCAAAACCGAAAGCTGAATTATTTCCGGGATCTATGGGCTGTAAGAGAGCAATTCAGTTTACTTTCTGCATCCAGCCATGGACACGCTCCATTTTTGCATTACCAATAAACCTTGAGTAGGGTAAAAAAAATCCATTTTCCCAGTTAGTTACGAAAAAATCAGTGAAATACTATCTCTTTCAGATACAGGCAAACCACTTCCCGCGCAATCCAAACCCGAATAGAAACTGTGAGTAACGATCGTCTACAGTGGCAAACATCCGCGACAGGGAAAACCCTAGGCTAATTTCGGTATGGCACTAAGGAGGAGAGTGAAGAAAATTAAAACTGTTCGAAATTGCCACAAGAACGGGAAACTGTTCAACAGTTCCATTCCGATGGTGCGCGCCGCGTAGCAATCCAACTTATTTATTTATTTAGGGTGGGTGTAGATTTTTTCAAGACAACCGGTAGCGTTGATCCAGCCGTACGGCTGGCTTCTTTTCCGGTACCAATTTGTTTGCAATTTTGACCGCCCTAGAATCTGTATAGTTTTCAGTTTTTCGACGAGCGCAATCCATCTTCAATTTCGGATCCAATTATTTTCGTTGTGCTATTTTCTTCTCCACTTGTTGTGCGCCGTGGTCGTCGGCTGATACGACGATGGGTCAAATAGTGGCCAGGAGAAATCTAGCATGAAGACAATCCGGTTGGAATCCGATGCTGGTGCTGCTACTACCGTTGGTGCACGTTGAAGTGTATTAATATTCATAACTATGGTTTCGGGTTGTGGCAGGATGTTTGAAAGAGAGAAGGACAGGGGATGAGTAAGGAATCTTGAACAATGTTGTTCAACTTTTCTTCGGGTTGTTCGAAAAAGAGTGAATTTTGGGCCGGTAGACTGAAGAATGCCTTAAGTGGTGATGATAATCAACGAAGTGTGAGTTGATAGTCTTGCAATGCTTGAGATTTTATTCATATCATTGAAACATACTATGCGGGAAAATGCGCATTGTTCTGAATGAGTGGAAAGTTTTTAAACAATTAACAATTTCGATCAGAAAGAGTTCCAACAGTCCAATGGGATCCATTCCATCTTGTACAGATTAGTATAAGTTTAAACTTCATATCGATTTTACCCTAGTAGATTGATACGAGGACTACGTTAAGCTAAACAATGCCAAGCACCAATCCTCACAAAACTATCCGTTACAGCACTTCGACCGAATTTAATTTCTTTTAAAATCCATAAATATTCCACCAGTTAGACGATATATCCAATCTAACACCAAAATTGGCCCAAGTTGGACACTAAATCCAAAAAGTTCACACAACATGTGTACATACCCAAAGCAACTGGCTGGTACCAAATGATGTCTCGGTTAGCCAAGCATAGAAGCTCCGGATCGCTGACGAGTGCAGGGAAATGTACTGTCTTTGGGAATGAGAATCAAACGCCTGCTATTATGCAGGTACCTATTGTGATGCTAGTTTGGATGTATCGTCTAACTGGCAGCAAGTTAGTGTCAGTTACTGAGGAATGGAACACGAAACATTCAAATCCAACTTTTCTAAGTTAGGTGTTGTGTCCTTATGCGAAAACTGGTTTATTCATTATTTTCCTTTGGGAAAAATGTTGCATATCTGTGTATTCTTATTAGGGTATCGCAAATTTTTTTTTTTTTTTAATTCTCGAAGGCCCCCCTCTCATATTGTGACAAATGTTAAAGTAAGCTCAGATGCCAAATTTCACATCATTTGGACAATTTTAGACCCCCGCCCACTTCGCTTGAAATTCTTTGAAATTGGTGCTATGGGAAAATATGGAGGAAAAATACATTAAATGCTATAACATTTGAAGTAGCAATCAGAAAATTACAATTTATACTTCTTTTGAAAGGAAATAATCTTAGCATTTGAATCGAGATATTTTTTTTCTAGAAAAATACGGGAAAGTGGGGAACTGGGTCATTTTGGTCCCAAAATCCCATACTTTTAATGATTTTTCTGCTCCGTGTTGAAAATCATACATATTTTGTAGTTTTTCTAATGCGAAAATATCTCAAAAATCGATCGGAGCCTTTTTGACCTTTGTCCGAATACGAGAAGTTGGGGTTAAATGGACTTTTGTCATTCATATTAAACTTCATCATTTGCTCGTGCATATATCTCTATTATTCTTCACTCAATTTTCATAAACTATACCTTGTTGAATGTGAAATATCCTTAGGATTATAACAAAAATAGATTCGTTACCGGTAAAATTCAGGAACATCAAATCATCTGACATATAGTGTCGATTTCACATTTTTATCATAAAATCGCACATATTAACTCCATTTAACAACAAAATTCTTATTTAATTTACTACTTTTAGTGTAAAATATGCTTAGGGACCACATGAGAAAAAATTCATTCCTGGTAAAATAGGGGAAGTTAAGGTATTAGGACGAACAATGAAAAAATAGATTTGTAGAGTAAATATCAAAAAGTTGTATGTTTCTGAATTTTACCTCTAATGTTTTTATTTTTGTTTTATTCCTCAGAATTTTACACGTTCAACAAGCTACATTTTATGAAAATTGATTGAAGAATAATAGAGATATATGCATGAGAAAATGATAAAATTTAATATGAATGACAAAAAGCCCTATAACCCCAACTTCTCGTATTCGGACTAAGGTCAAAAGGGTTCCGTTGGATTTCTGAGATTTTTTCACATCAGAAAAACTACAAAATATGTATGATTTGCATCACGGAGCAGAAAAATCATTAAAAATATGGGATTTTGGGACCAAAATGACCCAGTACCCCACTTTCCCGTATTTTTCTAGAAGCCAAATTAATTCCATTCAAATAATAAGATTATTTCCTTTCAAAAGAGGTATAAATTGTAATTTTCTGATTGCTACTTCAAAAGTTATAGCACTTAATGTATTTTTCCTCCATATTTTCCCAGAGTACCAATTTCAAAAAATTTCAAGCGAAGTGGGCGGGGGTCTAAAATTGTCCAAATGATGTGAAATTTGGCGTCTGAGCTTACTTTGACATATGTCACAATATGAGAGGGGGGGCCTTTGAGAATTCAAAAAAATGTTTTTTTTGCGATGCCCTAATTCTTATATTTAAATTACAGTTTTCATCCCCTATGCCCATAACTTTAACAAATTTCTTACTACTAAATTTCCGTTTACTAATCTATTTATTCCTTTTACTACTTTTGTTGCTTTTTCGTACACTTAGTATTTTTTACTATTTTTAAACTATTTCCTCATGCTTTTTCATATTACTGAGTCTACTGAGGGATTCCATGAGAAACCAGCCGACCACAAAATATGACCATCGTCGATTCGAACGAAACTTTGAAGTTGTGTTCGGTTTATGAATCTCCATTTGTTTTCTCTAACAATTGCAATATTTTGATACAAGAGCAATTTTTCAAAAGGGCGTGAGCATTTCTACGTGCATTAATTTCAATTTTTTTGTTCGATTACTGTATTTTATACAGCAAAACTTTCTGAGAACGAGTTTCAGGGAATGAATATTTATGTACGAAAAAAATATGCACCGAAAAAAATGTTGTGTCATTTTTTACAAAAACAAAAATTTGTGTTAAAAATTCAAATCAGAAAAAAACCAATTTTTTATATTTTAGGAACAGAAACCTAAAGAGAGAAGATATATTTTGAATGTAATTACATGATGGAGAACCTCTCGGTAAAAAAGTTTTTCTAACAATAACTTGGTACATGTTTTTAAATCTCATACTAATTGACATACAAAACTGTTATTTTATTACAGAATATAATTCTTAGTCTTACTTTAAATCAACATGTATTTAACAAAAATTTTCCAAAATGCGATAGTTTTCAAGATATTTCAAATTTTGTTTTGACAACACAATTCTTTTGTTTTCTTACGACCGTTTCAGAAGTTATTCGCGTTTCTCCATCACCAATAATAAGTTTTACAAAAGGCTCATAACATTTCCTGTAACTTTCTCTTTGACATTAAGGTGATATTGGAAACCATTTGAAAGCTATACGAAAAAATATGATCGAACTATTTAGTTTAATCATAATCATGGTTGAATAGTATTTTGATTGTTTTCGTATAGCTTTTAAATGGTTTACAATATCACCTTGATGTCAAAGAGAAAGTTACAGGAAATGTTATGGGCCTTTTGAAAAAGTTATTATTGTTGATGGAGAAACGCGAATAACTTCTGAAACGGTCGTAAGAAAACAAAAGAATTGTGTTATTAAAACGAAATTTGAAATATCTCGAAAACTACTACATTTCAGAAAATTTTTGTTATAAGCATTTTGATTTAAAATATCTTTTAGAATCATATTCAAAAAGAAAATCGTATATTTGACTGCAAATAGTATGAATTATAAAAATGTGTCAAAAGTTGTTATTAGGAAAACTTTTTTTTATTGAAAGCTTCTCCATGATCTAAATACACTGAAAAGGTTTCTTTTACGTCCTTAAAACGATAAACAGTAGATATTTGACATTTTATGATAGGCTAACGCGAATAACTTTAAAAAAGAGCATAATCACACGAATTAACTGTTTTTGTTGCACCAAAATTCCAAATATCTCGAAAACTATCGCATTTTGGAAGATTTTTGTTAAATACATTTTGATTTAAAATAAGACTTAGAATTATATTCTGCATTAAAATTAGAGTGTTGTATGTCAATTAGTATGAAATTTAAAAAAACGTGTATAAAGTAATTGTTAGAAAAAAAATTTACCGATAAGTTCTCCATGATACAATCACATTCAAAATGTTTCTTTTCTCTTGAGGTTTTTATTGACAAAATATAAAAAATAGAAATAATGGGTTTTTTTACAATTCAAATTAATTTTTTTTTGATTTTGTGAAAAATAACACATTTTTTCAGTGTATATTTTTTTCGTATATAAATGTTCATTGTCTGAAACTCGTTCTCAGAAAGTTTTGCTGTATAAAATACAGTAATCGAACAAACAAATTTTAAAATTATTGCGCGTAGAAATGTTTACGCCCTTTTGAAGAATTGGTATTGTGTCAAAACAATCTTACTGATTGTGGAAAATTTTTAGTCTTCCATGTCGATGAAATGTGTAAAGTTTCATAGGAATCTAAGATGGTCGGTCAAGATTTTGTTTATTTTCGGACGGATCTTCGTGGAATTCCTCTACTATTTTGCTACTGTTTTCCTGTCGTTGCACGTGTTTTTCCTCGGAAAACCATTTTCCGGAAAGATTACCTATACCCCTGCACACAAAACTTATTTTGAGAAGATCTGGTATGCCAAAAAATGGAAGCACCTAACCTAGATGAGGGTGGATTTGTTGTTTCGGAATTCATCTCGTCAACAACTGACACCGAAATTTGCCCCAGTTAGACACTAAAACCAAACAGTCACACAAGTTATATGAACGCCTAAAGCAGCTAAGCAGTCGATCCTGAGTGATATCTGCAAGCACAAAAGTTTTGGTTTGCTGACGATAAAATGAAAAATAAAAGCGAATAAATTTTGTTTTTTTGTGATTCCCACAGTTTCCCTAATACGAAGCAATCATTATCTTTGCCGTATGTGAGTTTGCTATCGTTTCAAATTTACACTTCTGTTGCAGTGAACTTTTCAAAAATGTTTAAATTTCTCCATGTATTTCAATTTAGGGATTGTATATTGGACCATTCGCAAACAGATTGCAAAGACTAAAAGGTATCTCTTTAGGATGTGTGAGAAAAATACCACAGTGTAATTGACCGTCATTTAACAGGTTAGCTTCATTCGGTGAACTACTTGATTAGTTTGTGAACCAAATTGGTTTCTTTATTGCGTTCAACAATTAGAAAAAATATTTTAATGTTTAAACCCCAAGCATGCAGCTGATACTTTTCAGCTACTCTCGCACAAGGCTTTCCGAAAAAACAGTCTGTACAGTTCCGACAGATGGCGGTTTCATCCTCGTGCGTAAATAGTGCTGCTTGAGCATGTGCGTGGACCAATGGACACGAACGAAGGAATGGCGTGTACTATCCAGCCTATCCGGCTTCACAAAATCCATTTCTTCATATTTTACTCAGAAGTACTGACACGTGGGGGACTGATTGTCATAAGTATACAGCGTGGTCTGAGAACGAGGCTGAGCCAGATGGCAGGGTTCCGAATCATTCTTACAACTCGAAACCCGAATTTATCCATTTATCATTATTAACGAAGAGAAACTCTTCATTTCATGAAAATTTTTCGAAAATCGCTGTTCTCGCTGAACCTCAACTGTATTATCTTCTACATGCACGGGGATCTTGACTCAGCAGTTTCAGGACAAATCTACTGGGTCGTTTCTTGTTAAGAGCCCTTTAAGCCTAATGTCTTTAGACCAAAGAACAATCAATTAGATTATCCCCTGAAGATGATGCCATTCTGCATCGAAACGTCGAAGTACTCAAAACTTAAGTTGTTTCGACAACACAAGACTACTTAGCCAAAATAGTTTCAACTTAACCAGATATTTTTACTCTTAGTTTTGCCATTGCGTGAGTTGTTATTTTTCTACCATTTATTAAGCTTTTAATGGCGCAACATTTTTGAAATTTGAGCTTAGTTTTCCTCTAATTCCCTTTACTATTATTTATTTTATTTTTACAGTTTTCGACAATTAATTTTCCCACTATTATTTCTACTGTTTTACTACACATGAACTACTTACATGGTATGACCAATTTTGTTCTATATAGTTTAACATTGCAAATAAGCAGTAGCTCATTTTCTGTAGCACGCAATTTTAAACGGTCTTTGCTTTGATAGCATTGTAAGCGAACACGTATTCGCAGTTTGGTGCCAATTTCTTTGAACTATAAGCAAACTAATTTCTTTGCTTGTTCAGTGTTTATTTGGCCATCTAAGGAACTAGTCCATATCGTATTTAATGTGCGTGGGGAATACGCATAGTCTTGTCTGAGTGCATTCGGACGTGGCCGGCGTCGGTATTGATCGGCATATGCAGGGATCAATATAGATTGCACAATGTGCTTCATGATATTAGTTCCAAGCATGCTGTTGCAGTGAACATTTTGCAATCTTAATTAGTTGTGGTCAATCACAGAGTGGCAACTTATGCAATTATATCTACTGTTTCACTGCAATTCTCTCTACAGTTTTTGCTTTTATTTTGGGTACTTTCTAATTATTTCTGCAAACAATTTTGCGCAGGTTATTTCTATTGTTTCGTAAGGCCGGCATACTTGTATAATTTTTAACTTTATTCGGTTTTGTTGGGAGCCTCAAGTCCTGAATTCCACCTGAACTCAGTACCATGTTTTTTTATTAATTAACTAGTGCACAGCACTTATCATAAACCAGGTGTGGATTACTGATTTTATTGATTGTTTTCAGAATATAGTTTTCGGGCCGAGTGTACGATGTTTTTTTTAAAGTTCTTCATATTTGTCCGTTAATTATTTCACAACATTAGGAATCTTATACATGGATTCAGTTTTGCTTTATGAACAATCTGTTTTCCATTGGTTATTACCCAAAACCCATGAAACAGGATTGTGACATTAGAATAAAGAAGAAGATTACATTAGAGTCCAAATGAATTCGATGTTGAATATGCGGGAAATATGCGCATTGTTCTGAATGAGCGGACCGTTTTGCAGCCAACAGGGAAAACGGAAATTAATAGAAAAATTCTGCAACTCAATATTAAATTTAGGAAACCGTTTCTGGAATCGTTCACTGAGTCGATTGATAAAAAAAACCTGTGCTAACTTATTCGATAATCACCCAGTGCACTAAGTGTACCACATTCTGCGATTCAAACGAAATTATCTTAAAGCTTCAGATGGTTACCTAAATGCGACTGCCTGAGGATAATAAAGTAATAATAATAGTTCTGAGACTATTCAAACATAACCGGCTACAGTACTCGGACCAAATTTAATTTCATATCAAATCCAACTTATATTCCACCAACATCAATCACATCCCCCCAAAAGCGAAACCCCGGCAAACAAATTCGCCAAGCCAGTTAATCCTGATCTAATTACCGAACAATCCGATAGCAACCTTAGTCAAACGTTTAACCCTTCTCTCTCTCTACGTCTCGTCTCGTTCATATAAAATAATACCGCTATGCTTCCGTAATAACGAAACGAACCAGCAATTCCGCTCACTTCCCATGGAACTCAGGCTGCTGGAGGAGGGTTGATTGCAGGAAGTAGGTACAACTGATAAAACGTTTCATTTTCCATAAATTCAGTTGAAAATGAGTTTTAATTGAAACATTTGGGGCACCATTTCGTATCGCTTTGCCCTTACCCGGCCCGGCCGGGACCAGCCCAGTGTAGCGTCGTACGAACCTTAAACTGGGGAGTGGGGTGGATTGAACGCGGTCAGAAGATAAGAGCTCCGAACAGTGAATGGTTTATGTTAATGACAATTTTTCCGGAGAGGTTTTGATTTAGGATTTCCAGTTGCCATAAAGCATCAGTTGAATCGTTTCGGCACGTGCTAAAAGGGTTAATAGCTATAGCTGGGTCGGCTTGCTTCAATATTTGGACTGTGGTTGAAAAATGCGGGTTCAAACGAAGGGTCACAAAACATAAACTAATGCCGATTTCGGTTTTAGATCAGAGTCGCCCTAGGTTCGCTCTAATATTTACAAAATCCATACAAAAGTGACAGCTCAGAGCGAACCTAGAGCGACTCCGCTCTAAAAACGAAATCAGCATAAGTTGGAAAAATATTGTTTCGAATCATGTCGTACTGGGAAAGAGCAACAATCAGAAAAGTCAAGTTAGTTTTTACTTGCAAAATTGCTACTATAACCGCAGCTGCCCTAGGTAACAAATCCTTATCACTCATCGCCGCATCGAAGCGGAAAATTGCTTCGTAAGTGGCTGAAAAGAAAAAGAAAAACTTCAACCACCGCAAAGAAACAGATAGTCACTCGAAGCAATAAAAAAAATGTTGGTATCAATCAAAACTTTACCGATTTCGTACTTCGATTGAATCGTTACTGCTTCCTGCTCATCGAGATTCCCAATCGCCTTCGAACCACTGACTCATTGTCACCATCCCGTTAGCGGGATTACTTTTTAAGGACTTTTTCTTGTGCGCGCTTGTTCCACCTCTGACCCCTGACCCGTTGGTCGCCGACCAGCCGGTCGGTTGAGTGGGTGACAAAAAGTTAAACTCGCATCGTGTTAGCTGCTTCTGCTGGGTCCAATTGAAATTGATCCCCGCACCCGGCCGACCGCTTTGACTCGTTCATTGGAAGGTTCGTCTGTCTATGGGATCTAGCCCGGCCAGTCTTGTCTGTCGGATCGGGTGCCGCGAGGGGATGGGGGACTGTCATGAATATTGATGGTTTCTCAGCTGTGGTTGAATCGCATTTTGTTTTCAATTCAACTGCTTTCAGTCTAGTTGTCTTCGAGATTGGTGATAATGAATTGATTGAGGGAGATTTTTATAGGTTTTACTGGATTGGCTGAATTATGAAAACGTTATAAAATATTTTATTGGATATTTCAAAGAATTACTCGGATATGAATGGCGACAGGGCTGGTTGAACAATAATTTAAGCAAAAGTTTGATATCACATTTCAGGGTTAGACTAATTGTACTACAGCTTCAGATAGTAATTTCTAGCATAAGCTTATGGCGATTCCGATGCTGCTTTCTAATTAGGCTTGACTCGTTTTCGGATAGTTTCTTAAATGCAAATTTTGGTGGTAAATTTATTGACTCGCCCCCCTCAAACTTACCGGCAAGCAGGTACCGGTACCGGTTGTGTTTACTCGCGATAATGTTCCCGGATCAGATGGCTGCAGCCGACTATTTCATAACGGTAATCCTATCATATTCTAAGAAGCTTTAATTAAATTTTCATTTTGGCTGTGCAGCGATTCTTTTTCTCGTTTTCCTTTTGTTATTTCACACGGTGCGATTGTCCACCGAAACCGATTTTAGAAGCAAATCAGAATCTATTTTTCGATGAAAATTTCGTTGCACAGACTATAAATGTGAAAAGATACTTGCTTGTGGGTTGTATCCGAACACATGGCAAAGGACACATCGCTTGAACTTAGCCAATATTTTCAACAGTCTTTAAATATTTTTAAGGATCAAGGTTCCCACAAGGGAAAAAATCCGCTGTTAAATTCACGCGAAAAAATTTCGTGAACTGAATGACTTACGAAAATCATAACTAAGTTCATGAAGCTATGTTTCCAAAAAGCCAGTTCGCGCCAAAAATAGACATGGCGTTACGTTCCAATGTTTGGTTGGGTTACTATGATTGTTCACTGGACATGTAAAGTTTTGCTATGATTCGTGTTGGTTTGTATAAACTATATCTACTAAATGAACCGACAGTTAAACAATGTTCATGATTTCAGGAGCTTCGTCACGATTTTCGTAATTTCTCATTACGTTATCATGATATTTTGTTGATTAGTTTACTGTCGGATTTTTTTTTTGGCTGAGCGCGATTTATGTTCATGACTGCATGATCTTAGTCACGAGTTTCGTTATTTAGATTCACCAAATCGTGATATTTTATTCACTTTTGAACTCACTTTCAAATTCAACACGTGGAGTAATGTGACACATGTTCATGATATCAGTAATTTTATCATGATATTCGTAATTTCTATTCGCTTCAAGGTGATATGCTATTTTTAATTACTATCGTTTTTTGTCTTTCTCATATAAAGAAAGGCTATGCAATCACTGTAAAAATCGACTTTTTAACCAAGGCCCGGGGGGCGAGTGTCATACACCATTCGATTCAGTTCGTCGAGATCGGCAAATGTCTGTGTGTGTGTATGTATGTGTGTGTGTGTGTGTGTGTATGTGTGTGTGTCATTTAAACTCACACAATTTTCTCAGAGATGGCTGAACCGATTTTCGCAAACTTAGTTTCATCTGAAAGGTATAACGTTCCCATAAGCTGCTATTGAATTTTTAGTTGATCCGACTTCCGGTTCCGGAGTTACGGGTTGAAAAGTGCGGTCACACAGCAAATTCCCATATAAACTGGTACCACCATGATGTTCAAATGATGTAAAACATATCAAAATTGATGTAACATTACTCTAGTTTGCGGGTCTGGATCACTAATGATCAATCAAAGCAGCTTTGACCACATTGGCCACCTATGACGGTTCATGACACCCCCGGGGAACCCGCCAAGTTCCTAAACTAATATCACACCCATTCCACAACGAATTCACTACCGATTTTTACAAACTTGATTTCAAATGAAAGATACAGTAATGCCATTGACTGCTGCTGAATTTCATTCGGTTCTGACTCTTGCTTCCGGAGTTACAGGGGTGTTAGTAAGGATACACTGGAATTTTCCATATAAATCGGTACAATCGTAATACCTCAGAGGCTAAAAACTATTGAAATGGTCACCAAATTACTTCTAATCGCAGATCTAGATCACTGATTGCCAATCAAACATTCTTTGAATATATTGTCCACTATCGACGATTCCGGAAGTCCGGAATTTCGGGCATATTCCACAATTAAAGTCACATCGGTTCATCGGTGATGACTGAACCGATTTTCTCAAACCAAGTCTCAAATGGAAGGCAAAATATGCAGTTGAGTATTGCGTCGCCGCCCCCCCCCCCCCTCCGCCTTGCCCTTGCACCTCCCTCCTTCATCACTCCCCTCCTCTTGGACTACCCTCACGCCCGCATTTCCTTCATCCACCCCGTATACCAAAATAAGATGAAGGATTTCTGATGCATCCTCCACTCCCACTCTACTAACCCCCCATTCCCTACATGTTCAAACCCATTCCACCAACCTTTCCAAATTATAATCACATGAAGATAACATTGAACTCATTATGCTACATAGTATGGATTGAACTCATGCTTATTAAGCTAATTAAATATTATTCTTTTGCCTTTCTTATATAGAAAGGTTATGCAATTGCTCCAAAAACTGACTTTCTAACCGAGGCCCGGAGGGCCGAGTCTCATATAACATTCGACTCAATTCGCCGAGATCGCAAAATATCTGTGTGTATGTATGTGTGTATGTATGTATGTATGTATGCATGTATGTATGTATGTGTGTATGTGCGGATTTGTTAACAAAATGTCCACATCGGTTTCTCTGAGATGGCTGAACCGATTTTTACAAACTAAGATTCAAATGAAAGGTATAATATTCCCTAGGTTGCTATTGAATTTCATTTTCAACCGACATCTTGATCCGGATTACGAGTTGAAGAGTATGGTTACAAAACAAAATTTGTTGATTTGTCCACATCGGTTTCTCGGAATTTTCTGAACCGATTTTGACAAACTTGATTTTAAATGAAAGGTCCATCAGCTGCTGTTGAATTTTGTGTGGATCCGAGTTCTGGTTCCTGAATTACAGGGTGATACGTACGATCACGCAGCAAATCCCGATTCTAACGAATTCTGCGATGAATGTAAGAAGATGATTTTTTTCCAAAATGTGCACAACTGTTGAATTTGTAGATCTAGGTCCCCAACAGTCATTCAAAGGCTCTTTGGTCACACTGGCCACCATCGACGGATCCTGAAGTATCCAAATTCAGAATAACGGTTATATTGGTTTCTCTAAAATGGCTAGACCGATTTGATCAACTTAGTCTCAAATGAAAGGTGTCGCGTCCCCGGAAACTGATATTAAATTCCATCTCCATCCGACTTCCGGCTCCGGAGTTACGGGTTGTGGAGTGCGATCACATAGAAAACTCCGATTCAAACCGATACCGCAATGAATGCAAAAAGGTGCTCTTATATATGTACTTGCCAAGTGTAATAAGAATGAAAGAGATTTCCATAATGTTATATTGTACGAACCAGCTATTATATCATAGTTTGGAGAAATGAGAAAGGCACAATTGCAGCTCTAGGTGGATTAAAACAGGTTTTTCAACTCGGAATAACGTGACAATATGAACTGGATCATAAAAGTGTGACTGATTCGCGGTATGTTGTACTGTGAACTACATCACAAAAATGATTTGTGGCTCCACAATGCATTTTGGTTGCCTAGCACAACTTTCGTTTTCTGTCCGGACATCACACCATCATCACCTTATCAAGGGAATAACTACGTTCGAGGTCCTAATCTTATAACTGCTGCTCGCACCTATTATAAGCCGCAGATAGCTGGATATAACTTTATATTATTTAATGCAAAAAAAATCTAAACTTTGTAAAAAAGTTCACGTGAAAATTTTATGACCATGTGCAGAGAGTTGCATAAAATTGAAAATGATTAGGGATACTTCTAAATATTATAAGTACTCAAGATAGATCGTGAATCATGTGCTAGGAATCACGGAGCAATTTACGAATATATGAATAATATTTATGATCTTGTGAACTATTTTTCGAGCACGGATACTGATTCGTGAATAATATATTAGGAATCGTGAACTAGTTCACAATGATTGAAAGTATTCATGAATAATATTCCAAATACTACGTTCTATTATGACGAAAGCAAAACAGTGAAACAATGAATATTTTGATTTTGTTAAAAGCCAACAAAAAATTGAACTACAAACTCAATTTTTGTTCTCCAGTTTTGGAGTAAAGTAGTCCACAAAAAAATATGTTTCACATTTCTTATAAAAGAAATGTATAGAATTCGCTCAAACTTTCAAGATTTTTTCCGAGGCCCGGAGGGCCGAGTCTTACATACCAATCGACTCAGCTCGACGATTTGGGACAATGTCTGTGTGTGTCTGTGTGTGTGTATGTAACGGACAAATTCTCATTCGTGTTTCTCAGCAATGGCTGAACCGATCTTATCCAAACCAATTTTAAATGAAAGAACTAAAAAACAGTATGAACGCTATTAATTTGTTTTTGATTCTGATGTTTAGTTACCAAGATATGAATGTTTGAATGCGTAAAAATGGCGTTTTTTGCAGTTTTTTGAACTTATCTGCCGAAATTGCCAATATAGATTAACAATTTATATGTTTTTAGACAGCTTTAACGAATACCTTTCGAACAAGCTATAGATTGTTGAAATCGGACTATTATCAAAAGAGATATTTAACATTAAATGCGGACGAAAGATTTTTATCATTTCCCATTGCCAGAAATATGACCAAAAACATGTAATCTATTATTAACGCCGAAACGGCTTATTTTAGGTCAAAAGTATCTTCGGAGAATTTAATGGAGGTAATATGCCCTTTCTTTTGGTATTGTGCTTTTGCTGATTAATCCCCCTATGAGTGAGATATTTTCACAAATTTTCTTGGGAGTGATTATATCGAAATGATGCCTTCAGCAAATTTGTAGCTCTTACTTTTGCGAATAACTTTACTGAAGACTTCAAATATCTATTTAGAATACTTTAAAAGTTATGGCTTGTTGTTTGTGGATTACTCTTTGTCGCCTATTTATTGTTCAATATAGTAATAGTCCATTGAAATATGCCAAACATTATTTCGATAAATCTAATTTTGTATTTCATTTTTCTATCTACAACCGCTAGAAATAATCACCGAACACTTCCAAGTTGTCTGGAAGGAACTTGATAACTTATCAGTGCAAAAATGTTCATTTGTGCGAACCTTCTGACTGTTCTTTCTAACTTATGACCATCGGATCGATCTGAAACATATCGGAAAATGAAAAGCGAAATAAATAACTCCAAGCAACGGCGTAGCCAAGAGAAGGTTTTGGGGGTTAACACCATACACCCAAAAAAAAAATATTGGATTGAAGTTGAAAATTTATTGATGCAGACTGATTTAATTCAATATTACAATAACAATTATCTGATCCGTACATTGATATCCTGTTGTTGTAAACATCATGAGGACCTTTGATAAATTTTTGGAATGGGGTCCTGATATGTAACTGATCTATTGATCTTGATTTCACAGTTGTCTAATAGCATCAATATATAATTCCTGCCTGAAAACATTCCAATAGAAAATTCCAGAGTTCTGTAATCAATCATAATCCTCAGATTTATTTTCAAATTGATCTCGTTTTTGTAGAGATGTACTGTAATAAGGGTCTTTATATAATAGGAAGCAAAGTTAAAATTGATTTATTGTCTGAGAAACATAGAACTGCTCACCAAAAAATGCATAACTTTTAACATTTGCTAAAAATGTTTTTGCCTTTCTCATTCACTCTAAAATTCGTCAATCTAATCCCGACCCGGAGGGCCGAGTGTCATATGCCAATCGACTGAGTTCGTCGAGATCGGAAAATGTCTGTGTGTGTATGTATGTGTGTATGTGGAAAAAAATGTGACCTCTGTTTCTCAGAGATGGTTGGACCGATTTGCACAAAGTCTTAAATGAAAGGTACAACCTTCCCATCGGCTGCTATTGAATTTTTTATCGATTGGACTTCCGGTTCCGGAGTTACGAGTTGAAGAGTGCAATCACACAGCAAATTCCCATATAAACTGAAATGAAAAATTTTCAAAATCAAATTTGTATTTTTGATGCCAAATGACTTTAAAATACATTGAGATTTGATGTAAACTCGAAAAAATAATGTTTGACAAAAATTGATTTTTTTGGACCTTGGTACATTTTTGCCTTTCTCATATAGAAAGGTTATGCGATCACTCTAAAAATCGTCAATACTTGGAGATGAGACCGTTGGAAAATACTCATACAAACTAGTCGCCAAACCCTCCACGAATTATTTCCAGTTTGTAATTGGGGATTGCAATATGTGATGATATCTACCTAGCGAAACGTTCAAATATTTGTTTATGATCAGAAAACGACGGTTCGATACGAGCTAATTTGCCAACTTAGGCGTAATGCTGTCGGAGCAGAAGGTTACATCTAACATCTCTTACCTGCCACATCGGGTGAATTCCTAGATGGAGTAGGTTCAGATTTGTATTGCTTAAGTATTCCATCAATTCAATGCTTGTCAAAATTATATCTCAACTGTTCCAAATTAGGTGATGGACGTTTGCATCATCACTATGCGCAAGCATCCTAAACAATAAACGAATTTTCTGGCTATCGAGTTAATAACATGTCATACTGACTAAAAAAATTTTCATTTAACAAAAACGTATACATTAGCAATAGGACTAACTGACGTTATTTTGATCGCTCTTTCAAGTTACATATTATTTAATCAATAGAAAGTATATCTATAAATTTTTTTATTCTTAAGTTATGTCAAGCAGCAGCATTTTAGTCGCCTTCTTTGATTACCAATTGTGTAAATGACGCGACGAAATAACGGAAAGACATCAATAGACATGCATGGAGAGCGACTAAAATGTTAAGACTAGTTGCATCTATAAGTTTACCAGTTGGGATTAACGTAATGTTCATTTCTTCTGTATGTGGCGATAAATAGATAGGATTAAAAAAATTAGAATTAATAAATGCGAAACAGAAACAAAAAAATATCAATAATAGTAAACTAATAAAAGCAGAACAACACAAATGTACACCGGACACGAACAAATTGAGAAAAACGTATCAATATACTCCAGCGAAATGTATGACTGTGTCGCCTACTAGAGCTTCAATTTCGGGGATAAACTTGTTTTTGGTAGTATAATCTTTATTTACACAGCATAATGTTCAGCTGAGAAAGCTTCTAAAGCAGCCATAATTGATCGATTGCGAAAAATTTTCCAACGGTGTGAAAAAAACTGTTTTATTCGTTTTCAGAGATGACGGTTTCTCGATCCTTTCTTAGTTGAACCATAAGCTATAAAAAACAATATCAGCCCAGATATTTGCAGTAGCTTTCAGGACGAATGTTAAATCAGACTGCGTCACAAGTTATTCCACGTTAAATTTATTTTGCATGCACTTATAAAATAATACAAAAAACTCATAGTCTGGCAAGAAATGTACAGCTGTAGACGAAAACAGTTTCCTAGACCAATAATAAGGTATTGGCCTCGGACGTATCTGATTAGTTGGAGCTTTTTTACAACAACTGAACAACTGAAAAAAAGGAAATTTTAAACGCGAAATGTCGTTCAAAAATTGTCTAGAAGCAGGGCTTGAAGCTGTATCTTTTAGTTCGAGTTCTGCCTATTGACAATTTTTTTGCAGCATCTGTTCGTCACCGTTTCAAGAGTTTTTTTTAAATCTTTCAAAAGAATAGGGAATGTAAAATTAAATAGTTTTTTCTGATAAATTATATAGTGGTGTAGTCAAAAATTTGTTTAGGGAAACAACCCTTGGCAATTTATTTTTCTTGAATACACTGCATGCTCATGAAAGGTGGCAAAGAACGAGCAACTGCATGTTTACCACGCAGAACCTTTTGTGTATGCTAGGAGAAAAGCTCCTCGATGTTTCATTTATAACGGAGCTCACTTTTCTGAATTGTGAATATGCAATCGTACCTATGGTAATAAGCAACGATAGAGCATTGTTTAATCCTATCTAGATAATCGTCCAGATAAACGAAGAACTTGATTCGAATTAGTTCCTGTTTAGTGTGATATTTCAAATTATTTTGCCGAGTAAAAATTTTGCGAAATCTAAATGTTTAAAAAAAATCAGTGTCCCAAACCAATGATGTCTCTCTTTTTTAGTGAATGGACCATACAACAGTCCTTTTAACACATTAATCGTAGCAAACGCCAATACTTGGTAAACTTATGTCGCCGGCAATTACTTGAGTCTGTTTCCATCCATCGAAGGCTTCCGTCACGAAAAGTTCGCAAAACAAACGGGACAAATATATCGTTATTTTCGTTCTGGTAGTAGAGACTACATGGAAGATTTTTTTCCCAGGTCAACGGTGTAAGAGTAGTGAGAATGCGATTAAAACACCCCGTTCCTTCCTTCGTTACGCTGGAACCTGGATTTGTCTATTCTCAAACCACGCTGCGTACTTATGACGAACAGTTTCCCACTTGTACTGGAAACATAATGAAATAAATGCATGCGACGAATTCGATGGTAACACATTGAAAATGTTATTTTTGATTCATTTTCTATAAATATCTAAATCGCCCATGACTCCTTTAAGTTTAGGCATCAAAGCGTGTTAAATACACGAATTGAAAAAAAAATATTTCGAGCACATAATTTACATTTTCTGGACAAAAGTTTTATATGAATATGATTCAATTTTTCTTCTTTTTCGTCCCAAATTTTGATCCAACTGATACTCGAAGCAGAAATAACAATAACGGTTCTTTGTTCTCTGCTATGACATCTCTTCATAAGGGAGAAAATTGATTGAAACCATTTTGTAGAGTAGGGCAAAATAGACACTTATATTAGAACTAACGTTAGGACGACGTCTCATCAGTGCAGTCCAACCGACTCGGTCGCAACCATAGAGTTAATCCAAAAAATAACACTACTTTTGTTCAATGCTCAGCTGCAAATAACCTGGGACCACGCTACATGATGTCCCGTTAGTACAAAAGTTCTGATTTCTGGCCAGGTCATGGTGATATCGAGCCATGGTTAGTTAGCCCCTGGATGGTCTTTGTTGGCGCTTGTGACGGATGGAATACCTATTCTTCGTTGTGAATCTGACTGTTTGTACCATGCGACCTTGTTAATACGGGTTGCGTAGAAGAGTTCTGAATTTTCGGACCATCTTTATTTCCAATGTAAAATTCAACAAAATAATATTTTTAAAGAGCTTGTTATATTATACGTCTCAGATCACACAGGTCTTGAACTTGTTGAAGTTTTACGGCATTTTCGTTTGTGACAGTGCACTACACCGGTCTACCACTACCTACACTACCACACTACACTCATTCAAACTTAGGTGTAATCAGACTATCTCTTTTTTGCACTAAACCGAGGTAGAATATCAAGCGTCCCTCTCCTACCTCCACTCGGCTACGCTGATTAGCACCGAAAACTTTTCATTTGTACTGTGCACTAAAATCATCTTATTGATCAAAATTTTTTTGACCACAGTTCGAAGAAATGCATTGATTTAGGAACCTTTTTGAAGCGACCGAAATCTATTGTTTGGCAAGCGATTTGCTGCTGCGGTATTAGGAAAGTTTTCTAGGTGAAATTCTCATCTCTAAGTACACGATTCTGGCAAATTACGGTTCTTTGATCATTTTTTTGACGGAAATTATCTTTCTGGGTAAGGTGAAAACTACCTGACCGCTATGCTATATTTCACCCTAAGGATAAAAATTGGGTAAACACGAAAATTTCTCACAAGGACGAAAATTTTTGATAAAACAAGTCTTTGCACTTGAAGGGCACAAATCATTACTTTTTACATGGGTGCGTTTCGACTTCGTCTCATCAGAAACCGACACTAACTTTTTGTCGTAATAGATTAGCGCCGACTTGACGCAAATCCCTAAAACTAAAACACACTTTGTGTTTCAATCGAACGGCTGGTCAAACGTGATGTCTCGTCCGAGCAGAAGTTCTGTTTATGCCGATAAGACACAGTGAAGCCGAAACGCATCCATGTAAAAAGTAAGGATTTGTGCCCCTCAAGTGCAAAGACTTGTTTTACCAAAAATTTTCGTCCTTGTGAGAAATTTTGGTGTTTACCCACTTTTTATCCTCACTTTTGGAGACATCACGTTTGACCAGCCGTTAGATTGAAACACAAAGTGTGTTTTAGGTTTAGGGATTTGCGTCAAGTCGGCGCTAATCTATTACGACAAAAAATTAGTGTCGGTTTCTGATGAGACGAAGTCGAAACGCACTTATGTACCTGACCACGATAAGCGTTCATTTATAACAAAACTCATGATCTGGCAGGAGATTTGCGTAGGTGGACGAAATAAAATTTTCCGAAAAATCGATGCTGTCGAAGCTCATCTAGAATCAATCTCTGAATATCAGAAGGAATCTCTCGGTCCGAGTTCAGATGAAATTTGCCTGATTTTATGCAAATTCTCCAACGAAATTTAACTTACCGGGAACATCTGCTTGTGTCACGGACGGATGTTTTTTGACTTTTTTAGTTTTTGACTACGGCCACAGATATCCTGCCCGATCATAAGTTTATCTATACTCTCTCGTCAATGGCAAGAAACATCGAAATGAAAGGACGAGAAACAGAATGCCATAAAACAATCATCTGATCACGGTACCAGAAAACTTTGAAGTTTAAGTTTATTAACGATAATGGCTTTTATCAGAAACTCAAGATTAGGCAAGCAATTTTAAGCTACAGATAAAAATAGTTTTCCTGGACTTAAGATTCTCCAGCATGTTCGAGTTACAACTCCAACCTATTTGAGCCATTTTTGGTACAGTCACGTTTGGAAGCTATTTTCACCTGCAGCTTCAAATTCCTGGCCAAATCTCAAGTAAAATTGAACTGTTATAACTATTATTCTTTACAAATCTCCACGGTCATAATTGGACATTAGCCGAACAATGAAGTTTTAAACTGATTTTAGACTGATTAAAACATTGTTACTAGTAACCACTTCAGAATGGTTCAGAACTATTTCAAGTAAAGCATATTTCTGGCAACGCTGACCCCGTTTAAAATTCTAATTTTAAAGCAGTCATAAACTGTCAAACATAAAACACTTACCTTCCACCAGATTCAGCAAGGAGGCCAGCACCAGCACCGCCGACGATGTCAAACTAATTCTGAGTGACGGGCTCATTTTGGGGTTTTAAACTTTTTCTCCACTCAAAACTCTCACTGTCACTACCGCGCGTCTGCTCTGACCCGGAAGGAAACTGGATTCCCGTGTGTATCAACACTTTCCAGGCACGTCCAACTAGCAAACTAGGCTTCTCAACTTAACTTGAACTGATCTAATTTCGCTCCACGCTTGAGCTGCCCGAGTCACTCCATCGCAGTTTCTTCACAGAAATTCACACCGCTTTTTTCCCCATCTATGCTAGCCTCAATTATGAGATTACTGCACTAAATCACTTGGCTTTACCTCCCGCGGGATCACCGATTGTCTAATCGAAATTTATCGCCGCTGCCACACTGTACGCCGCCAGGATCCTGAAACGAGAGATGAAGGAAAGGAAAGGAATCAGAGACAGAGAGTGTGAAGCTTTTTGGGAGGGGGCTGGGGAGAGACCGGAAAACATCTTGAGAATTGCGACCGTGATTTTCAAAGTGGTCGGTTGGTGGTTGGGCGCACTCCCCTACGGGGAGCCATCCAATTAAATTATGTGGTGATGGTGGTGCCCCGCTGGAAATTCGGCGAACAATTCTTGAGTGATATGTTTTATGGCTCTTGGTGGTACCGACTACTACTTCCCGTTCGCTCGCTTTGATTTATGTCGGCACACACTCAATCTCTTTCGGTGCGTGTGTGCGTGCGTGTGTCAGTGTGCCTTTGGTTCGACTCACGCTGGGAATGGATTTCTGCTGCTGGTCGTGTCTTACGGATCTGAGATGGATGAATGGATGGATGAGCGTGGTGAATTTTATTGGATTTAATTTGTGCCACTCGAACCTTGGCATTCACTGGAAGCGGGAGGGAGTTTCCATGGTTTGTAAGACTGGATTAGGAAAATGTACTGTAATGTGTAAAATGTCTGGTTTAGATCCCCTGCTGAGTCGAGAATATATCTTCGAAGAACGATGTCATGAGTGTAAGGATGTGAGTGGATATCATTGAAATTGAAAATGTAGTACTTTTTCCTCAGCTGGATAAGACTGATTGTAGATTTTCATTACAGCGATATTTTAATTTGAGATAATTGCACAAAAACTTATTATCTGGCAGGCAATTTACAGCTGCAGACGACAAAAAATTTACCGGTTAACAATATCATCTTGTCGCAGAATGTAAATTAAAGTCTTTATGCAATGCGCAACGGAAAACAAAAAAGAAAGAACCCAAAAGCTTTAAGCGACCATATCTCAGTAACGAAAGATTTGATTTGAATTATTTTAATTTGCAATGCAATACGTGAAGCAATACTGCAGCTTCACCATAACAGCCAGTAGCCTAACAAACGTACCCATTCTGAAATGACTGAAAGGTCTTATTGCACGACTCCCTGCCGTTCCAACAATAAAAAACACCACAACACGTCTCGACGAACAATTTTCTTCGCATTTCAACGATGAAATCACTTTCTCTTGCCCAACTCCAGTGTGTTAGCTCATTTATTTTTCCGTCCCAGCATGAACTACCCCTCCGTCGTTGCTGTCGCCGTCCTCGTCGTAGAAGAGTGTTGTATGTGATCAGGGTGAAAATGATCTAATTAAAGAAAATAAACACGTTCCTCGTTTCACGAATGGGTTCAGCTTGCCATTTGCCACTGTGACTGAGAAGAGTACGAGAGTAACAAACATCTCTGCACTCGGCGAAAAAAAAATCTAGTCACAAAGTGTGAACTAGTTCTTTTGGTTGGATTGGTTGGTTTTAAAAATCTGCTACAGCTCTACAAGTCGAGTGAAAAACCAAACTGCAATTTCCCCCCCTCACAAACAAACACACACCAAGGTCAACCACCAACAACAGATGGGTGCCCGTGGGGACAAACGAGATAAAATATCAATTTTCCGAATGAGAAAAGTTGTTGCGGTGACACATCCGCAAACAAGTGCGGGAGAAAAATCACTACTCGACTGGGAACTGACGACGAAACGCGACGACAACGACAACGGCGGTTGGCATTTGGTATCCTACAAGATGATAGCTGCTGCTGCTGCAGTCTTGACGCGTTTCCACTAGGTTTTATTGTGTTTATATTTTCTATGGCGAAATGCCATAACAGCATTTTTTTCCCCTGACTGCGGCATTTCATTTCAGCCCAAGTCTGAACCAATTGCTACTGGTGGGGTCTAAAAATATTAAGTTACGTGATATGGCGACGAACGAAGATTTGCATAAATATTTTCGCTTTATTCTGTGGGGCGCGAAGACGCGTAAGGCATTTTCATAAAATCTTCAATCGAAATTTGCCTTAACTGGTAGATTGTGGTAGCTTCAATTTCGACGATGTCAAAATTATAAAAGTTCTTTGGTTGGACATTTTGAACACTGCTTATTTCAATTAGTTATGGAATCAGTCTCATCAGAATCCAACACTAACTTAGTGACAGAACTAAGCTAGCGCCGGATTGACGCTTATTTGAAAGGCAAGAGTGGTTTAAGAATTCACTGCGAACAAAAACGGTTCAAGTTCCAGTCAGAGCAGAAATGGGATAAAAAAAACCTTAGTGTAAAAATGGGTTAAAAAATACAACTTCTGCTCTGAAAGGGAAAATATTCCATTTTTATCCTAAGATGAGTTTCAGTAATCCATTATCCAAGCGATTATCCAAGAACACACGCGAATATGCGAAAGGCACACGGTTATAAAATAGAATTTATACATGTGAAGTTACATACACGTTAGCACACGCGACATACAAACGCACACGCGATTGAACACGTTAACGTACAAATGCTCGAGCTCTTCGCGATGATACACGCGATCGCGAGTCCCTACCTGAGCCGTATAATGAATATCACATTCTGAATCACGGCCCGCTACAATTAGCCTAATGCAGTGTTTTAGTGGGCGCCATTCGCCTGTCTCGTCTGCAAATTGTAGTATGTGATTCTGACGGGGAGCCCTTCCGAGAACCTAGCCCTACAGCTCCAGTAGGACAACTCTCGAAAAAAAAATAAAAATGGTTTCAGAAATTATTTATCACAAATCAATGAAAACCATCAAGAATATGAATATTATTTAAAGGGGGTGGTCAGCACACATCCAAAATTGACCATTACCG
Organism: Topomyia yanbarensis; assembly: GCF_030247195.1. NCBI lineage: Eukaryota > Metazoa > Arthropoda > Insecta > Diptera > Culicidae > Topomyia > Topomyia yanbarensis. Next base: position 202,670,179 of record NC_080670.1, on the reverse strand, counting down.
CCATTTTGAAATCCAACATGGCGACTTTAGGATCCACAAAATGGTGAGAATTATCAATATCAGTCATTGAAAGGAGGTGGTCAGTAAACATCGAAAATTCATGATTAGCGCCATTTTGAAATTCAAGATTGCTACTTCAGGTTACTACAAAATAGTGAGAATATGAATATCATTTGATAGAGAGCGGTCAGTATGTAACGATTCCTAGTATACAGTATGTTACATGGCTAGTGTTACGATCTTAATAACACTATGGGTCATTTCTGGTTGGAGTTCGTACATGGGACGACATGATATGATATGAATAGATAACAGATAATATATAGTACTTATTAAATTTCAAACACGGGGTTTCAAAGATGAACCTACAAACGCTCGTGTTCGCACGATCATGAAAACTAATAAAAAAAAGTATCTAATCTCGGCCCTAGCAACATAGAACCAGTTAGACTAAAAAAAATCGCTCATATCCACTAGACAACACGTTCTATGGCTCCACGACCGGAGACTAGTGATATGGGCGAACACACTCTCTTCTAGCATCTGAAATCAATGCTGAAAATTCAGTATCATATTCGCGGTCCGCGCGATCATTCAAGACCACACGCGAAACTGCAAACGGGCACATCAGTTAATAAAAAACCAAATCTATACAAGCGAAGTTACACGCTAGAACACGCAAGATAAAAAAAGCACTCATGATTGAATATGTTAACTTACAATCGCTCGAGCCCCTCGCCATGATACACATAGAGTGAACATGTAATCACAATTATCTACACTCAACTACACCCATGATTTCAAAACCAGAACAATGCCTCGATGATTTAGTGAACGCTATTGCACTTATAATCTGATCAACATGGTCTCAGCCATAGTTGGAACCTGTGTACATTTTTCGCGACCTGTCAAACCACCCGTACATTCACGCTCTGCTGAAAATGTGCCATATCTCAAACTGGTTAGCTTCCAAGCTTCGTGTCGGTTGGTCTCGTGACATGTCATGGAATCGGTTTTGAGACTGGTCATGAGAATAATCTAGCTGTCGCACGCAAGGCGATACCAGTCAGAAAAGTTTACGAATCTGTACAAAGATGAACATTTTATCTTGGTTTGCTAGTTTGACCTGTATCTTATGCTTGATCGTTTAAGTATCGTACAATGACAGATAAGTGGAATGGTAGACGATATGTATAAATTCAATTGTTTTTTGATAATAAATGTTGTTTGTTATCGAGAGTTACAAGAATCAATCAATAGTTTTAAACATTTTAAACGCACATTGGGAAGCAAATGCATCATTGATGTACAAGAAAAAAAGAAAAGGTCTAAGATTGCTTCCCCGAGGGACTCCCGACATGTTGATAGGTTTCCCAATTTCACAGATAACGATCGGTCAACTATGGCTTGAGCTACTCAGTGAAGTTCCATATCCATATTGATAGTATAGAACTTGTGCTCAAAATTCTGCTTAATACAGCGTCCGTGTTCCTCGTGGTGGTGAACGGTGACACTCGCCATGTGCTGCCTGGAAATGTTGATGGGTTGTAATTAATGTGCCATGAATTGGAGCCCAAACCGAAATGATCAACGCGTGATTTTGGATTGTGTGACAAGTGGAAGGGGAGTATACTGGGCTTGCTTTGGTGCGTCTACTGTCCAATGTGTCCAATTCAATTGCATACCCAAGCTACGAATGTGATAAATGATTATTATCGTTTGGTCTTTGGTAAGCTGTCCTCGACGCTTTCCTGACGACTTCGTTTAACGATCCGAATTATGTGAAGTAAATTGTAGCGATAAGTTAATTTCTGAACTGTTGTGTTAGGCAGTTTTTACACTTGATTGTAATTAACGTAACACTCAAGCACAACAATGCGTATGTTCGACGCACCCTGTATTTAGGGCACTTACGTTATTTTTAGGGCCGGCGTTACACATTTAGACTGCCTCATGATGGCCGAGTATGTCACAATTGGCAGTAATACCGGTGTGTTCGAAGGATTGTGATCCTTTGGTACGAAATCAACCTCCTCAGCCTTGCACTACTTCACCTGGCGAGTAATAGCACGAGATTAAATTCGGCCAGAAATACGTAGTCATCGTGAGATCTCCGAAGTGGAAGTCATTACGGAGTCATTTTTTTCAAGCCTATTTGACCGTTTCGGTTATCACAAACATGGTGCTGTTTTTCCACACGAGCAAATTGCCTGCCAAATCATGCATTTTTTTTTAGCAAACTTAGACATATTCTGCTATCCAGCTTCCTCAGGAATGTCGAACATATGACGAGCTGTAAAGAAAAGGAAACTGTCGGAAATTTGCTTTCACATAAGTCTCGTTATCCATAACAAGGCAATGCGGTTTCATCAACAGTTGAGTGTAGAACTTCCGCGTTCGATTCGTCCTTTCAGTATTTTGTCGTTTATAGCGATTTTGCGCCTCTTGAATATTGTACATGTGTTGTCCTACACGTTTTTGGAATCTTGCGCAAAAGATTTGGTTGAAGGCATCTTGTGCGCCACAGTACTCTCTATTCTATTGGGATTCCTCTTGAAAGCTTAGACGACACGCTTGAGATCCTTCTCACTGTACGGAGATCCATTTAGACCACTTTTCCGTTCGAATCGACGGTCAACCGTAGGTCAAACTGGCTTCTTGTCCAATCCAGCTCACTCGCTTTGAATGCCGCCCTCTTTCATTCCTCTTTCCGTTTCCTTCATTTCTGTTTCTGTTCTGTAGGCCCGTTCGAAAATGACCTTTTATTGCTAGGATTTCCGTCACGCTTAAACGGATGTTGAAATAAAATCGATTCATTTGCTTGAAATTGTATCTATAGTCCTCATTCGGCCCCTTTGCTATTCTTTTCCGAGTCAAAGAAACAACAACGCTATTTGACTCTGACGGAAATATCAAAGATTCGCCCTAATAAACCTTTCGAGGTAACTAGTCTAAAACAAACGAACAAATGTCATTACTAGCGATGACCGTTTTTCGAAGGTAGATCGCGTGTATGTAAGTATCTACAAAAGAACTTGAGATCGACGGCGCGGCCATCTAGACGAGTTTGGTTTGTGCGAATCTGCTGAAGCACGGGGTTGGCTGTTTTAAGGATTGTCCAACTAAAAGCGGTCCAGTTAAAAAGTGCGAATAACGACTGTACCAGAAGGAACTTGGCCCTACACTCACTACTCTATTACAGATATACGTTACTGAATATTGTTTAATGCATCTGTATGGCAAACAATCCTATGAAAATGAGATTGCCAGGTATGCTTGCATCTTTTTCAAGATCCGTGTTCACGTGATGCTAGGAATTCTAAATGAAGAAAATGTAAAACGATAGAAGAGGAGGTTGGAGTGTGATGTGTTGTCGACACATCTTTCTGCCAAATATTTTAAATCTAATATTTAATACCTCAGAGACCTCAGTGTCGTTTGTTAAGTTTTCTTGACTGTTTAGGATGAAGACCTTCAATTTTTTTACCCGAACGAATCCCTCGAATGAGCTACTAGAATAGTAAAAGTATTTTAAAGGTTTCCACAAAAAAAAAATCTTACTATATATGACTGGTTGGTCGAGCAAAAATACAATTAGCTATCTCTCAGGTACAAGGCTTGCTCTTCTTCTGTGAACAAGCCTTACACTGAAGATTAAAAGAGTCGTCAACGCGTAACAACAATATGACACTCCTTCCACACAACATCCATAAAAACATGAAAATGAACCATGCCAGCCGAAAGCCACAGTTCCAGATACCAACTAGAACTTCCACCCCGGGAATTTATTTCCCGGGATCTCAAAATTTTTGCGGAATTCATCAGTCCTGGGAATCATTCCCGGGATACGGAAATTTCGGTAAAAAAAATTCCATTTTTTCAAATGACATGGAAGTACAAGCTAGATTGTCGAATTTCTCAACAAAGTCAACTGATTTTTGTTTCAAAAACAGAGCACGAAAAATACAGTTTTCGATCCAATACAAATTTTGAAAAAAACACTCATCAGTGCATTGATTTTAGAGACCGCAAACGCTATAAAAATAAGAAAAGTTTTGGTCCAACAGCAATAGTCCTGTCAATTTCCACTATTTTGACATAATTTTGTTTTTCAAATAACTGTAAACAAATCCAATTCGATACTTATACAGTGATTTGTATGAGGTTTCATTAATACACATTAAAAATCACTAAGAACTACTGAATCTTACTAACCCCTCATTTTTTTTTTAATTTAGTAACAAAGCGCAATTGTAGTTACTTATATGAGAAACAATAGTCAGGGATAAGATTTCGCTTGAACTGAATAAAAATTTACAGTTGCTGTTAAATTGGTGCAAGCATTTGAGATATCGCAGTCTTTGCGCTAAATTCGTTGACTAGGAAGGTTGAGGTCAACATCTTCTGTGCACATGTGGGTATACAATTCAGCTTTCATCGATCAGTAGAATTTGTAGCAATTTGTCTGCATCTATGTATACATATATTTATTACATCCATAGAAATAAAAAGTTTTAGCTCTGGAGATGGAAGGTTATAGCTCTACCGTACACGTCTTAATCGTAATAGTCAGGCCCGTGCGCAAAGGGAGGGCTTTGGAGGTTCAAACTCCTCTCATGATCGTCTTGAATCACTTTTGAAAATCTCTTAACTTCCTGATCAGGAAAAATATTATATTAGTTTTGACACATACAACACCGTTTGAGCTCGGTCAGTCTAGAAACAATTCTTAGAAGAAACCCTGCCAAGGTGGCTGTACAAGAATGTAAGTCAAGTTTGTCGGCTTCGCCGGATCGGTTCATGTCTCTACGAGTTTCGATATTAACAACAGTTGTGAGTCGATCGAGCTAGCAACAGTAGCTAATGAGGAAAAATAACAAACGAACAACACGAACTCGAATTTTCACCGTAAGTGATCTCTGCACCAGAGTGACTGAGAACTAAATAGCATAGGTATCGGGAGAAATTCCGCCGTCCGGAAACTCTCAGCACCAGCTATCAGATAAATAGGAACGGGTATCGCCAAGAAAGATAAGAGACTCTGCGGAGTTGGTTGTAAAGAGATGTAAGTCGTTATGTTCGGTATCTTTGGATCGGTTCGCGTCTCGGTAGGTAATGATGTTTGCAGCTGACCTGAGCAGATCGGTTAAACAACGAGGGTTGGACAGCAAGCAAGAAACAGCATTAATGGAAAAAACTCGAACGATTGACACAAAATAAGAAGAGCAAGAGCAGAATCCCTCCTGATGTAATACCTAATAGTGGCCCTGGAAAAATAAGGATTGGGAAGAACAAGAGGTTTAGGTTTAGTCGGTAGGCTTACTACTAACCACCAAAACAAGAATCCGGCACTTTCCGATAACAGGCATTGTCCCAATTTGTTGAGCCAAGTTTTCTGGGCCCTGGAAAAAAATCTTCAACTTTTGAAAGTTTCTGTACCCTTCTTATATAAGGAACGAAGAAAAATCAATCCCCTTCCTTGAGAATTTTCTGCGCACGGGCCTGGTAATAGTGTTTCCCTAATCCAGGTTAAAAATTATATAAAAATCGATCAAAAGATGTTAACGTTGCATAAACTTAATGACGAGTTCTCGCATGATTGAATAATTTGTAGTCCCTTAAATCGATATCTGACAATTCTTTTTTCACAATTATACATGCAATCAATCGGTTTTACAAACTTTTCAATCAATTTGATTTCAAAACGTTTTGGCGTTTTCCCGGGATTTTTCAGGAAATCACTAATTTATTTCTTGAATCCCGGAAAATTGAAGCTCACAGCATCAAGCATTGAGAATACGCTAATTTGAATGTACGTGTTCCTGCCCTAACTTGTAGAATGTCCCATTTAATCAAATATCACCCATTTGTGGTTAACATGAAGTATCGACCATCGTCCCACTCAAACCAAACAATGCGTATACTTCTGCAGATAGCAGTTCCCAGCTGATCTCATCAAAACCAAGCGACTTAGCTTATTAATACGACAACAACAGCCGTGATTCGCTGGTTGGACCACAGCCTCTGTCCAACTAACGAATTTGAACCGACTGACAGACATCATAAATTGTAGCGAAAATGCATCTGTTCACATCTGGCTTATGAGTGCTGAGACGTTCACCTTATCACCGGGTGTTACGAGATGTTTACGAGATCGTGGGCGCAGGCTGCTTGGACAATCGCGAGGGGCTCAAACGTTTGTATGTTTAGCGTGTTTTTCGCGTGTGCTAGCCTGTATGTGACTACGCGTGTATACACTCGATTCTGTGACCGTGTTACCATTCACATATTTGCGTGTGGTCTTGAACGATCGCCCGAAACGTGAATCTGATACTTAATATCGGTGTGCGGTTCAGATGCTAGAAGGGAGTGAGTTCTCTCGTATCAACTGTAGTTCCCAGTCATGTAGCCATAGCACATCCCTTCTCAATTATCTATTTGTTGTTGGTTGTGAGCTGGTAAAGAGAGGAAAAGTATTGAACTGAAAAAAGGCTCACATCAGCCCTCCCGGCCTCCTCGATACACCACTACCGAGGCGTATTGTAATCAACATCTTGAAGCGGGCTTTTATATAAAAGAAATCCTGCGTAGTCATCATGATTGGTGGATTATTAACATGAGAACTAATTAATCTCTGGCAGTAGAACTTGGTGCAAATAGAAACTAAAACGAGCGAAGGTCCTTAAATTTAGATAACTATATTGAAGCTATTGTGGTTTAATGATGCTTACAATACCGTCAATCCCATCAACCTGCGAGGTAGATTATCTCGCTTTTTCGACTTAAACAGTTCTGACATAACGCCGACCAGTTGTTGATCGTTGCACTAAATAGTAGCACTAATGACGTTGGATTTGAATGTTTCGTGTTCTACTCGTCAGTAACTGACACCAACTTGCTGTCAGTTAGACGATATATCCAAATTAACACCAAATTGGCGCCAGTTAGACGTTTATTTCAAACAGCTCACACAACATGTTTGGATTTAATGTCCAACTGACGCCAATTTGGTGTTAATTTGGATATATCGTCTAACTGACAGCAAGTTGGTATCAGTTACTGACGAGTAGAACGCGAAACTTCTTTAAGTTAGGTTTTGTGCCTTAAGCGCAATTAGGTACATTCAATGTACTCTCCTTTAGGAAAAAAGGTTGCATACTATGCAACTAATACCGTTTTGGTCTGGCTCCGAAACTGAGTCAGGTTCTAACTCCAACGGCTGTCAGTCCATTTATTTTGACAGTAGTTAGGGTTACAACCTGACTCAATTTCGCGTAAAGCTAAGACGACAAAAGTTATCCTAAATCCGATCTGTTTATAAAGTCTCAAACATCTCGAAACCGGTTGCAATAACCGAAAAAACCTGTTTTAATCCACCTAGCGATGCAATTGTGCCTTTCTCATTAATCCAAACTACACGGAAAAAAATGGTTCCCAAAATCGTGAATAAAGTGCCATGAATCCTAGAACAATCGAGTTTTTACGTTATGTAAACTGTAACTGTAATGTAACTGTAAATTTATGAACATTATTCATAAAACAAAAGGTCATGATGATTTCCATAGATATAGGAGCCTTAGTTCACAAAATTAAAATATTCTGGATATGTTCTCGTAAACGATTTCGCGAAATTCAAAATTGTATTCTTGAATCCATTTAATTATCGTAAACTAATTCATGATCTCTAATATATTAGGTACGATTCAATATCCGTGCTCGTGAATTAGTTCACAAAATCATCAAATATTTTTCATGTATTCGTGAACTGGTTCGTGATTCCTAATATATGTCACGATCCAATATCCAATATAATTCATGTATTCGTGAACTGGTACATGATATCTAGTATAAGTCACAACTCACCTTCATTTTTGTGAAATAGTTCACGAAATCATTAAATATTATTCATGTATTCGTGAAGTGGTTCAGTATGCCTAGTGGTATTTAGAAGATATCGCTAATCATTTACAATTTCATGCAACATAATGAAATTTTCCTGTGAACTGTTTCACATAATTTGGAGAATTATTCGTGGCATCATTTTTATTCCATGCACTGTTTTATGACACGAGCATTAGATATAAAAAAACTATTAGGACCTCCAACATCGTTATTCGTTTGATAAGGTTAATGGTGATGTCTGGATAGAAAACGAAAACTGCGCTGAGAATCCCAAATATTGTGCATGATATAATTTACAGAACAAGATATTGCGAATCAGTCATATTTTTATGATCCAGTTCATATTGTCACGTTTGTAAGTTGTAATTTAGTAATTTTATTGAGCACGACGTTATTCCGAATAAAAGAATCGATAGTAACCAACAATTAATAGATCACAATTAAACGAAGAGAATTTACGATGGTTATACACTCAAGTTTTTTTTACGCGGTTTTTTTTGCGCGGTATTTTTTACGCGGTTTTTTTACGCGGATTTTGAAATTTACGCGGTTTTCATTTACGCGGATTTTAAAATTTACGCGGTTTTCATTTACGCGGATTTTGAAATTTACGCGGTATCCATCAATGAGGTTCCCTTTATCGCGGATTCTTAAATTTAAGTGGTCTTCATTTACGCGGATTTTGAAATTTACGCGGTTTTCATTTACGCGGATTTTGAAATTTACGCGGTTTTCATTTACGCGGTTTTCATTTACGCGGCTCGTATCCCCCGCGTAAAAAAAAACCTGAGTGTATACGTTAATATAATATATGGTAATACGATGGTAAAACTGCTGATATCATGAACATTGGTTATATTACTCTTCGTGCCAATTTGGAAGAAAGTTTTAAATTAAAACATTACGATAACTTGAAGAGAAATTATGAAAATAATGACAAATATCCTGAAATTATGAACATGAATTACTCTATATATGACTAAAATATTACGATAACATGAACAGCAGTTACAAAAATCGTGACTTAGACCCTGAAATCATGAACATGAATCACTCCACTCATATCTAAAATATCACAATAACGTGAATAGAAATTACAAAAATCGCGACTAAGATCCTGAAATCATGAATTTTAATCCTTACAGAAAAATGCGATAGTAAACTCATGAATAAGATAGCACAAAAATCACATGAATCGCGAATAAGCTCTTGAAATCATGAACATCATTTGACTGTCGGCTGTATATTCCCAAACCATGAACTAGAATCACAACAAAAACTAAACATGTCCAGGGAACAATAACAGTACCCTAACCAAACATTCTAATGTAACACCGTGTATATATTCGGGGCGAACTAGTTTTTTGAAAACACAAATAGTTTCATGAATTCGAGATTTATTATTCATAATTTCAGGAACGTGGTCATGGTTTTCGTAAAAGGTTCAGTACACGAAATCGTAACCTTTTGTTCATGAATTTATGACTGGTTTTTTTCGTGTACGTTTCCATGGCTGGTTATGTTCAATATAATGGTGGAAATGTCCATTACATATTTAGTACGTATTGCACATACACACAATGGATCGACAACCACGAACTTGAGAAGCTATGTGTCGTAGCTGAAAAAATTGAACCCAGCAGCGGTTTCAGGACCCCACCAAAAAGTTTCAGCTTGTTTACAAATTTTAACTTAGTTTCAAATTTAAAGTAGTACTCAAACTCAAAATCATTTCAAACCAAATTTTTCACTAGTTTTACAGGCCTACTAGGGAAGTTTATTTAGGAGGAACAAGGAAATTTTCCTTGGGGGGGGGGGTTAATTGATGAGAAAAGATGGGTTTAAGGAAGGATGGTGTGTGATGCGGGGATAGACCGGGATTAGGTTGACGATGTTCAGATTGATTGCATAACCTTTCTATATGAGAAAGGCAAAAAGTAAGATGAACTTATAAATATGGGACATCACTTTTTTCACTTAAACTACCATAACAAACGAATAAAATGCACCAGGACTTCTAAATTTCGAGAAACATCGTTGATTAAGCTTCAAAACAAACACTAAAAAATTGGTGCAGTTTGTTTGAATAGAAAAAAATCTTAGAAATTAGGGTGAACGTATAAATGTAGTACATACTGTATTTTCCCATGAAACCAATGTCAAAAACTTCAAGCAAAGTGGGCGGAGGTCTAAAATTGTCCAAATGATATGAAATTTGGCATGTGAGTTTACTTTCCTATTTGTCACAATAAGAAGTCTTTGAGATTTCAAAAATGAGTGTTTTTTTGCAATGCTCTAATGCTGGTGCGAGGGTGGCCAAGGGGGGGGGGGTATGAAAGGTGGAAGTGCTAGGGTAAGTGAGGGACGATACTACGCCAAACTGTATATTATATCTTTCATTTGAGACTTGTTTTGAGAAAATCTGTTCGCTCATCTCCGAGTAACCGATGCGCAATTGTTGGTCACACACAGAAATACACACATACGAATACGCATGTTTTCCGAACTCAACGAAGTGAGTCGAATGGTATAAGAGCGTCGGCCCACAATTTCAAGCAATTTGTAACTCATTTTAATTATGTTTGCATCATTCATACATATATTGATTACCGCATGTGGCCGCTTACTTCAACTCGTAACACAGGAACCAGAACTCCTATTCAAAGGAAATTTAATAGCATCCAATAGAAATATTCCAGCTTTCATTTGAAACTGATTTTGTGAAAATCGAGTCAGACACTTCTGAGAAGCAGATGTGAATTCAACTCAGGAACATAACCACTTTCCCGAAGCTTCTGGTTCCGCCGAATTTGTCAAATGTGGTCAACGTGGGTTTGATTGGGTATCAGTTAGCTGAAACTATAAACTCAAATATTTTCGAACACATTTTATGAAGTTTTGCATCTTTCAGATACTATGCTGATCCCGATTTATATGGGAATTTCATGCGTGACCCCACTCTTCAACCTGTAACTCCGGAACCGGAAGTCGGATTTAAATGAAATTATAGCAGCCTATGGGAACATTGTACCTTTCATTTGAAGTTTGAAAAAATCGGTTCAGCCATCTCTGAGTAACCGATGTGCATATTTTTGGTCACATACATGTGTCACCTACGCACACACACGCACAAACATTTGCCCAACTCGACGAACTGAGTCGAATGATATAAGAGACTCAGCCCTCCGGGCCTCGGTTAAAAAGTCGATTTTCAGAGCGATTGCATAGCCTTTCTATAGGAGAAAGGCAAAAACCAGTTAGAAGAATCTTAAATCTTGGTCCCAAATTTTTGTATTTTTCCGGACAAATGATCAATCACTAATCGTCATCCTCTTTCGAAAATTAAAGATTGCACGGACATACTCCTTATCGATAATGTTGAGCAAATTACGATGACCTTTTTCCATTGAAGAAATATGTGCAGCACCATTTTCAATGAAACCCATCTCATCGAAGATGATGAAAACGGTTTCATCCAATATGAAAAGAAGGGTCACCGTTCAGGGGCGGCAAACCACGACTGTTCGGTTTCGGCGGTTTCCTTTTACTCGCCATCCCACACCACATCACTGATTCAATATTTAGTCACACGAGAAGCACGAAAGTGTCAGCGCGCTTTTCCGAGTTTTTCTTTTATTTCTCTTTTCGATTTTTTTTCTCTGAGCCTGAAAGTGGCATAACGTGGGAGTTCTTATACATGTCCATATAGATAGCTAGTAGCACCACCGCCGACAGAGAAGTATTTGCCTACTAAGAGCACTAGACGAGTGCCATATGTGGTTGTGTAGGTGGGAGACGGAAGGAGAAAGCTACTCAACCCGTGGCAGGATCCGGTCGATGATATGACGGTTGTGGGAGTGAGCAAACCGGAATGGGAGAACTTGAAAAAGTGTACCGACGACGACGACGAGGACGAAAAGGGCGAAAGGAAGAAAAAGCTATATAGAATAGACTCCCCCGAACAGACTGAACGTGTAGCGTGCGCCTCTCGGAGAGCAAAGGCAGTGGAAGCAAAGAATTCGTAAGAGCCGCCGCCGCCGTAGTAGAGCGCACGGGAATCAAACTGCTGCCGGTTGCTGTTGCTGGCTGTTGGTTGGCCGCTGGTTGGGGGCGGCGAAAAGAAGGTGGAGTATTGCTCCCGCTTTTTGGCGGGGATTCCCACCCAAATCGGGGGGAGGGTAGGACGCAGGCAAACAAGTGACTTCAATTCGTTTCGGAGGCTAACTTTTTTTCTGTGTTGGGCGGATAGAATTTTAGACTGGCAGATTGATGTGATAATTTCGAATGTAAACAACAGTTAAAATATTTGGCATGCAAACTAGGAAAAATCTAATATCTTCAGTCCGCTTCCGTAGTGGACCATCTTAAACTGCATCAGGACTGGTAATGACAATTTTAATTTTAATTAATAACGACTTCCATCGTAACTCACGACTAGATCCAACGGGAGTAGAATGGGCCAGGCTGGTTCTGTTGTCGGGCAACTAGCCGAAAATCCCATTTGGCTGCGGTCCAATAAAGTCCTAGCTTCCCTCGGAAATGAGGATAGTCTTACCTCACCTCCACCTCCCGGACGGACGGACCGACATATTATTGGGAAACGGGAATGGTCCTCTCTCTCCGGCAGCAGGACATCGGAATTAATCCGCATATGCAGCGGGCAACCGGGTGTTGATGCCAAAAAAAGCTTCATTCCGGTCGAGGTTCGCGTGAGGGTCGACAACGACAACGACGATGGTGGTATGAATATTTTCATCAAGTGACATTACCCTTCCTCAAGTGTTTATGGCGTCCCTTAGAAGTGGAACCGGCGACAGGAGGAAAAAAACAACCAACTGCTGGAAGGCAATGAATACGGAATTTTCTGTTCTTTTTTTTCGTGTGTTGTTGAATGCTAATGGGGCCATGATTTTAGGGCTGCTGCTGCTGCTGCTTCTCTCGTTGAACAGTGATGAGTCGAATGGAGATATGAGATTTTTAATGACTTTGCTACGAACTGCAGCGTGATTGTTTTTTATTTGTGTTGTTTGCCTGAACTGGCATTTGTCCACTACTGATTGTTCACGAATGGATGTCGGAGCATGTAACTGAGTTTTTTTTTAATTTCGTGGCATGCTGAGTTTTCTGATCATTTATAGACTACACGCTTAAATTCCATTACCTACTACTAGGTAATTAAAATTTGCCCTTTTTATTTCTCCTGAGTTAGAGACCAGTAAATTTTACAACAATTTTTAAAATGGGATTTACTGTTACGGTTGAGATTACTGGAGATTCAGTCTAGACATAGCAAATATGGCAAATGTCCTCTGAAAAAATCCTACACTATAACAGTTGTGTATATGTCGCAAAGTTTCAATTACATATTAAAGTCGTCTTGAACCGGAGTTATGATAGAATTATCTTAATTAAGTTGAAATTTTACCCTGACTCGAAGGCTGTTTCCACTCAGAATATTACACGAGACTTAACTCTTCATCCATATGATGACGCAATTCGTCGACGGATTTAAATTCGTTAATGCCATTTTTGTCGCCAGAGTTCGGGGAAGGAACAGGATAAAGTCAGAGATTGTTTTCACTGAATTCATCATGAGAGTACACTGACTGACTGGTTGTTACTGGAAACCCCCGGCTTATCTACTGATTGGTATGGAACCCTAGCTGACTGTCAGTGTGGAACAAGTGTTGAATATTAAATTGTGGAGGTTCTTTTTCGAATGTATATACAAGGGATTTGAACCGATTACTACAACAGGAAACAAAAGTTTTACTGCGTGAATTTCTAAATTCGTCATGCGTCATTTTTAGTCAGAAAAACATGTTCTTGTGCTGACTGTTTTTAGTGTATACAAAATGACTGTGGACGAAGGTAGCCAGCCTGAGTCACTGAAGGAAACTTCAGAAGATCTAATGAGAATTTGAATTATTTACACCCACGGAAATCACGCAAGTGTTTCTGCTTACGGGTTCGACCAACCCTTTTTGACCTTCCTGTAATAAACAGCCAGTACGCGATCAATTATTTCTGGGATACGATAATCAAATTATCATTACTTTTTTAGTTTAGTACTGTAAGTATTAGTTAGTAATCCCAACGCCATTTTTTCTTGATCATGTTGATTTTATTCAGTGTCGTTTGCACCAGAGAACATTGTTTTTTTTAAATCGTGCGATTTATTTACACCTAAATCGTTAAATTTGGATCAAAGACGTCTTCGGAGGAATTAGAGGACATTACAATCCCTTTCATATTGTATTGAGATTTTTAATCTTCCTAAAAGCGAGATATAGTGGAGACCCGATTTTATCAGCCCCCGATTTTATCAGCTTCATATGAAAATTGATAGTTGGTAGTATGCTGGGCTCTGGCGGACGAACCAAGTAGAATTCGAGTAAATCCTTTCATTTTTTTTATTTTCGACGGTTGTCCTACTGGCGCTGTAGAGCTATGTTCTCGGAAGGGTTCCCCGTCAGAATCACATACTACAATTTGCAGACGAGACAGGTGAATCGCGCCCACTAAAACACTGCTTTAGGCCAATTGTAGCGGGCCGTGATTCTGAATGTGATATTCATTGTACGGTTCAGGTATGTGCGGGCGTAGGGACTCGCGATCGCGTGTATCATCGCTAAGGGCGCGAGCATTTGTACGTTATCGTGTTCGATCGCGTGTGTGTTTGTATGGCGCGTGTGCTGACGTGTATGTAACTTCGCGTGTATAAATTCTATTTCATAACCGTGTGCCTTTCGCATATTCGCGTGTGTTCTAGAATGATCGCGCGCGGACCGTGAATATGATACTTAGTTTTCTGTGTACGGTTCAGTTTCCAGATGAAAGTGGGTTCATCCATATCATTAGAGTTCCCAGTCATGTCGCCGTAGAACGTGTGGTCTAGTGGATATGAGCTCTATTTTTTCGATTGGTCCAACTGAATGTATGGACTTAAATTGCTAGAATGAAGGCTACAGATTTCCGGACGTGACCGATTCATGATCGCGCGTTTGCGGGTTCGCGTTTGAGACCACGTGTGTAACTTCGTAAGTACTAAAACGTTCACATAATTACCGGAGTGTTAACAAGTTTGCGCAATCGCGGGCATAGGTGTGCGTAGATGATCGCGAAGGGCTTAAGCGTTCGTATGTTGACGTGTATGTGACTTCACGTGTATAAATTCGATTTTGAAACCCTGCGGCCAGTCATATATTCGCGGACCGTCATTCTGATATTTAGTTTTCGGTGTACGGATCACATTCTGACAGGGAGTGAGCTACCCCATATCACTAGAGTTCCCGGTCATGTCGCCATGGAACGTTTTGTCTAGTGGATATGGGAGTTATTTTCTTCTTACTTTTTCAATTTTATTTTTTATTAATTAACATGGACCTAGACTGTTGGTACCGAGGATAGAGACTTCCGGACGATCCTGACTCATGATGGCGCGAGCGCGGGAGTTTGTAGGTTGACGCTTGAGATCGCGTTGGTAAGTTTATGAGTGCTGAGACGTTCACCTTATCACCGGGGTGTAATCATGTTTGCGAGTTCGTGGGCGTAGGTTGCTTGGGAATTCGCGAGGGGCTCTAACGTTTGTACGCTGACATGATTTTGTAATTTATTTGTGTGTTCTTGAATGGTCGCGCGAACCGTGAGTCTGATATAAAATTTTCGGTGTACGGTTCGGATTCTAACAGAGATTGGGTTCCCTTATGTCGCTAGGGTTCCCAGCCATGTAGCCATGTTGTCTAATAGGTGTGAGCATATTTTTTTAATTGGTCCAGCTGAAGGCATGGAACTTTCCCCAAATGTTTTACTCCAGAAAGGCACTTACGACAACTGATCTTGGGTATGTTCATCAACGATCCCTGTTAAATAAAAAAATTCTGAGAGAAAAAATCTGGTGATGATCTGATAATATCCGGATTTTTGACAAACTTAAAACTGAATCAAGAGCCATCTCCAATTAGAAAGAATAAATCAATCTCGATACGTGATTTGGTGAGCAACGAGCCTCAGAATGATCCAGCGACCTATAAAAAGCAGAGAGACTTTTCCAGGTCCACAATATAGCACTGCTGTCGTAGGGAATGACGCAAGCAAAAAATTTAGACGTGGCAAGCAATATGTGCCTGCGTTTAGAAACCTACCATTTTACACTACCGGAGCTATAAATGCGAAAATCTATCGATCTGAGTGTCTGCAGAATTTCAATTTCAACAAGCATTTACTGATATAAACAGGTTTTTTACGTCAAAATCATCTATTGATTACGCCTAAATCGTTAAATTTGGGTCAATGACATCTTCGGAAGAATTTGTGGACATTACAAGCCCTTTCACATGGTGTTAAGTATTTTAATGATTAAACTCCCTAAAAGTGAGATATGCTTTCCCCCATTTCGAGGTAGGATGGCCCCAGTTTCGAGTACTGCACACATAAAACCTCTAATAAACTGAATAAATTATAGAAAATTTATAAAGCAAATTAAATTAAAAAAATATTAAAGCGCAAAAAAACAATTTCAAAAAATTAGTTGATGATCAATAAAAATCAAATTAATAAAATAAATTAACCAAATTAGCGCAGCTCATTCAATTGAAAATTAAACAATATTAAAAAAAGCGTTATAAAATTAAAAAATAAATTGTGTTGAGTCAAATTAACAAATTGGATAAAATGAATAAAAGTAATAACTGGACAGAATTAATAACATGAATAAAGTGAAGAAACTAAATAAAATGCACGAAGTGGACAACTCAATAAAATGAACTGAATGAATACAATGAATAATGAAAATAAAATGAATAAAAACCAATAAAATCAATTAAATTAATAAAAAGAATAGAATGAACACAATGACAAAAATCAATAAAATGTATCAATTTAATAGAATGATTAACATGAATAAAATGAATAAAAGGAATTAAATAAATAGAATCTATAAAACCACAAAAACAAATAAAAAATGCCAAAAAATTTGTTAAAAAGCTTACTTGGGCAATGATGTGACGAAGAACTGTGCAACATTTCAGAACGATTGATCCTGGTGATTTAAAGATGTGGTGTAAACGCATTTTTTCGAGGTGCCTCCTGAAGTTTTTTTAATATTTCACAATAAAAATTCAGAAAAATAATGTTGAATAATTGTTTGAAAATGGACTGAAGAGACATGATGACGTGACATGGGTATGTTATTTTTTTCACCAAGGATACCTACCCTAGTAACAATTGAGGTTTTATGGGAGTTTTATAGCCGCTCATAAAACTTAAATTGCACTTCTAGCGTGCTACAAAACTTAAATTGTTACTTGGGTAATCCTCCCCCCTCGTTCATACACTAAAGGACATCACGACTTTTTCCAAAATCCGACGTTTTACCTGAAAGAATTTATTTAATTCATCCGATCTTCTCCGGTTCGATGCTTGACAACGAATTTTCTGATTTAAAAAAATCGATAAAATGCGATATAATGTCCATTGCTATTTTGGACTGTATCGTAGGCTAATTATAAAACTTTTGTCGCAATATTGTGCTAGCTTGCAAAAGCATCGAAATTTACGTTTGTTGAAGGCAAATTTACGTCAACAAATTTTACTTTGCATTCTAACCAGGAAAGATGATGATTTTCGGAAGTATGCGGAAGCAGGACGTGTAGTTTTACTTTGTTAAATCATTGCACGTTATGGAATGTCGTATATGATGGAACTGCATAAAACTTCCGTCAGCTTAAACTTTACTTTTACCTTCTACAAATGAACGGAAGGACAGGTACACAATATTTGAAACCCACTGTACTAAGCCGAAATGTTTTGCTGCAGAGCCCCACGCATCGCGGCAAAGCAACAACTTACAGATAAACGACGGCACCGGTGCTTCAGTGACCGCCAATCACCCCAGTAGGTTGTTGAAATTTTCTGAGGTGAAAAATCTGTGTTCACGTCTTCCTTTGGAAGGGAAATAAAGCCGTTAATTCCGGTATATGTGTTGATGGGCTGATATCTAGGGTTCTCTCTGGACGGTGATACGCACATAGTGCGGACAGTGGTCGACGGAAAATAAAGGGGGTAGTGAACAGGTTTCTGGAGGTCCGAGAAGAGGGATCTTAATATATTAATAGCGAAGAACAGTTTTATATAGTCGCCTCCGGCTGCGCAGTGAAATGGAACCGCCACAAAAAACGAAATTGCCAGTAAAACGGGAAAATATAATTTCGATTGACTTTAAGGTCGTCCTCTTATATAATTGCGCAAAAAGTACCTAATGTTTATTTTTTTTTTGAACAAGTAAAATGACTTAGACATGTGCGCTATTCTGCCAAATGTTTATTAGGGTTTCATCCACAAAATAAAAAATTTCGAGTGCAAGGTGTCAAAAATGGCGGCTCCAACAAAAGGAGTTTTGAAAACCGACCTCACCTGCAGTCAAGATACAGGTCACAATTCGTCGTCTACAAGCAGCAAACCAAAACAATCTTGAAGATTACATTCCGTAGAGGCGCCCCAACCTAAAAAAAACCTGAAAAAAATCGATATAGAAACAAAATGACGGCCACTTGAAAATAAAGTATCGTTTTTCGCATGATTTTTCGTTAATGATTAAAATATTGTGATTTTGTAGGTTACAGCGCCCGAGAGTGCTGTCTTCTTTTAGGCGGGCGAAACCTGATGTAGATTGGTTGAGTGGTTCAAAAACGAGAATGCCCGCAGATTCGAAAAATCTTGTTCTGTGAAAGCCGCCATTTTGGACGCCATTTTTGACACCTACGCTCGAAAATTTTTATTTTATAGATGACACCTTAATAAATATTTTGCAGAATAGCGCACATGTCTAATTCATTTTACTGCTTCAAAAAAATTATTAAACATTAGGTACTTTTTGCCACAATTATATGAGAGGACCCCCTACAAAACCCTCTTTGACCTACAGTCATGTACTGCTGGATTGTTACTAAAAGCGAAAAGAGATCTTAATCTCAAGGAAGTGATATACATACAGTTACACCACGTGAGAAACTGTGTATAGGTAACATTTAAAACATAAACATTCGCCTACACGAACTAGCGCCGCGTATTAGACCAGAACATATTGTAAAATTCTTCTCAAAATACAGAGAAGTGGAATCCGTTACACACGATACTGCAGGAAAATTTTTCAATGGTGCTCTCAACGGCGTTCGTGTTGTTAAGTTGTGATTGGTAAATAACACTAAGCACCTACTTTACATATGTTTTTCTACCATTTAATTCCACTATGCACCTACCCTGGTCAGAATCCTACGTGCCAGTTCAATAACCAAAGGGTACATTTCGGAAAACAATGCTCCGATGTCATGAAAAAAAACAACCCACTACAACCAGAACAAAAAAACTGTTTTCAACAGATGTCGATGAAACACAATAAATTGCCCAATCAATAACTGATCGAAACTATTTTCCTGTACCAACAACGAAATAACAGCAATTGGTCTAGTGTCTCCAAACCAACAACCAGCACAATAAATGCCAATAAACAGGTATTTGCAAAGCGACCTGTAAGAGAAAGAAACAAATAAGAACTTCCAACTTTAAACATGCGTACCCAGAATAAACACACAAACGTTTTTACGTTTTTGTTAATTATATATATACAGTGAATAAAATACCGGCCGGCTCAGCTAAGCTTACGCTTGATCGCGCCGTGTCAAATAAACGAATTTAGGAATAGACCTTTACAACCGATGATAAACATTAATTTTTTTAAGCCAGTGTAATTTTATCACACTACGGTCTCAAAATCGTATTTGGGAAGACAAAAATGTTTCCAAAGATTTTCGAACAAGGCAGTTAAACAAAATTTACTGAACAGACAAAATTTCTATTTCTATTGGTTCATGTGTTATGACATTTTTTTAATCAAATGAGATTGGGTGATGCCTGGGAAAATTGATTTTGTTTAATTAAAATTGTAAGTGTTAGTATCTCTTAAGTCAAATTTTGTTTATCAGATCACAACATGAAACCCATTTTTAATGAAAGCTACGACTTTGACTACTTTCTTGCATAATAAATTGTTTTAGTGATAAAATTGGGTGGGGAAAAATCACATGAAAATCACATCCAAAGTCGCACACAGTTTCACCATGTACGAAATATGACAAAGATTCTCGTCACGATGATATATTGGATGGTTTATGGTGGGTTTTCCTAACGGGCAACCATTTGTAGCTTCGCCCGCTGCTACTTAAGTCAATCCATTCTCTATCGTTACGGTCGTTGACTTCAATCGAAGTTGGTTGAGCACAAATTGCTGGTTGGGCAGCAGCATGTAGTTTTGCGGAAGATACTGAACACTGTGCGTTAAATGGTAAAGTGGGTTATAGTATTTGTTAGTGCAGTTTATTTTCTATGTTCTAATCTCAACCCATTTTTTTTAAATGATACTTTTGATTAACACTATTTTTTCATTTAGTTTGAAATGAATGTTCAAAAGTAATTTTTCAAGTCAACATAATTAAGAAACAATTAGAGTGTCACGAAAAGAGTGACCACCATCGATCCATTCTTGAATCGATTTCAGGAGTATTGGCTTCAAATTTGTAACATGTCTTCAACAAAGTTGTCTCAAATAACATTCTCAACAACTTTGATGAAGACATCAAGTCTTCAACTATTTTTAAAGAGTTAATCCATAATTGCTGAAGCGTTAGTTCTGCATCTTTACTAATTGTGCAGAAATAACACTCCCAAAAATAATTGGAGACTTGATGTCCTCATCAAACTTGTTGAGAATGTTATTTGAAACAACTTTGTTGAAAACATGTTACCAATTTGGAGCAGATATTGTTGATGAAACTGGAAATCGTCTCAAGGATGGGTTTCTTGTCACTCTAATGTATTCAAATTGTAATAAAAGTAAGTAATCTGTCAAGCGATTTGCAAAATCGGCAAATTGGCGCACGTTTAATTGCCATATTCGCTAATCAATGAAAGTTAAAACTAAAAACTAACAGACATTCTGAATTGCTTGTGTGGTTTCCAACCAGGAAGAATATTTCCGACACGACTTTAGAACACACAGAACAACTCCGAAACCATGACATTGGAATTCTTCCGTACTCTCAAGTCCATCCGCTGAATGACCAGCGCACCCCCGCTATGATTTATGACAATTAAACTGCCGTAGATCGGAATGTGTGGGTGTTAGCGTGAATGTCTGTCGCTTTAACGCAAACAGAAGTTTACCCATTCCTACCAGTTGTAGTTTCACGCTTTTAGAAGGCTGGGGGGGCTTTAGGAAAACTTTTATTTTTATTATGAACCAGACGCGACCAAGGTCTGGGTTTTCAGTCAGTTTGTCTCAAGCATCCCAACCCTAACACAGTTCTCTATTGCAGCAACGGAAGAGAATCGCGCTGAATAGGGGAAAAGTTTCCACTTTTATTGCCGCGTAGATGAGTGATTTTATTTCTTTCGCAGGCTGGCGAAATTCTCGCGGGAAAGGCAAGTGCGTTTCTGCACCAGGCTAGAGACTGTATCAACGAAAGGCAGCACAAAATTTCCCTCAACTCGAATCGATTATGTTTATGGTCCTGCTATTATTGGCCTAATGATGGGGCAAGTGGCGTTGAACGCTTTCGAAAGCGATCGATTTTGATGATGATGCTGCGAAGGCAATTTAATATTTTTTTTCGTGAGTTCCTGAAATGCTTATGGTAGATGTTTAAGTTCCCCATAGACGAACGAACCGAAGCTTGTCAGCATTTCATTAGGAATTCTTCGAAGATTTCAGAAAGGGAAAACTTTCTCGAAACAATAAATCTTTCTCTCCCCGGTCGCATCCGTACACCTCCGCGGCCCGCCTCGGCAAATATAGCAAGCAGCCGAAATGCATCCCAAAAATCCAGACTTGGAACTTCTGCTCCCATTCCGGTTCGGTGGAAATCTCACGTGACGTGCAATGAATTATTTACGAGTCCACACCTCAACCAGCACCATCTCAGACTGTGCGGCTGGTTGTACACTCTCTCTCTCTCTCTCTCTCTCTCTCTCTCTCTCTCTCTCTCTCGGAAGGACTTCAACTCCTCCAGCCACCAATCGGTCAGGTATGCAAAGTGCATCACTCTTCTTCTCGTATAGGTAGGTCGAGAAAAAAGGTACTCTTGCTATCAGCATCGGCAGTAGTGCGTCTCCCCACGACAAGTTTAGTTCGAAGGAATGTGAGTCCCGAGTGGAAGTAGATGTGGAATTTAAGTTACGACTTCGTCTCATCAGTATTGAAGCAAACGGAGTTGGCCGCCTTTTGTTATAGAATTAGTCAATTTGTCAAAAATATGTTTAGAAAGATTGTATTGGATTTTGGAGTTTGTATGACATGCATTAATAACGAAAAATTTGTGCTTTGAAAAGTATTTGGAAAACTACTCGGTAAAAGTAAAAGTTTCCAGCACATCTCGATCCGAGACTTCAATATAGGGCACCATCCGAAAACTAAAATGATGAAAAGTTATTAATATACTTCCGCTACAGATTTGTTTCTAGCATCATTCGTATGGAGCTGTTTGGAGCGAACGGAGAAACTCCTCAAAGGACTGTACAATACTGAAAAAGAACTATTTGTGAGCTGTGCGCGGCTGGTGAATTGCGATTAGAATAATTTGTGTCAATTTCATTATTTTTGCCGATTGTAGAAAGATAGCATACAGAAGGAAAAAATCGATCTTAAAACATTCGCACGAAGTTCGTTCGTAACTGGTTCCCGGTAATTTTGGGCATCGAGCCACAAATCTTGAACAGAAAGCATTGTGATTTTAGTCCAGTGCTGCTTTTCAAGCTTGTCGGATGCACTCTTTTCGGGAGGCTGCCTATCAACACCGAAAGCGACGACAATTAATAAAATGCGGCCGTCTCCGTGGACTGACTATCATATTTTAGTTTATGCAATGATTCCGTTGAATGTCATTAGATTCGAAGTACCATCCCGAAGTATAGTCACGAAACTCCGGTTATGTCACAAACACTACCTATCCATTTTTTTAAATTATGCGATATAATAAAAAATATTGCAGTATCCCCTCAAGTCAAAAATTTAACAAGACAGTTCGGTGAATTTTCACTAACACTAAACACTTCATCGCACATCATTTTACTATTAATTACCTCTCGGGTCACGTTGCTCTTTCCTTGGTGCATTTTGTTACCCCGCACTGCAATTTTCTAGGGTTCGAATCGTAACCGGCAAACAGTCCAGTCCAGCTCAATGGACCTACGGTAAGAAGCCAGACGATGGTTTCCTGTGTGGGTGTGTGCGGTTGAAGTACGTTGAGTTCGGTAAAAAGTAAGCTTGAATTTTCAAGCTAAAAAAAGAACTTTACGTTTCAAGAAGACTACTTCATTTAAATGTAATTTTCGGCACGAGTGCACAGCCACCGGAGGCTCTCGATGGAGGTGAAAAAGATTGTCATTTACTTTCTCAATTAGAAGTGCCACAAAACGTAATTGTATTGCGAGATATTAATTGCATATTTCACGTCAGTCTAATTCGTTGTCGAGTAAAAAAAAAATAACTCCATTAAACCTCTGACAAATCTCAGTAAGCTACTGAACACATATGTCTTCATGTATAAAGACAAAAAACTTGGTTTAAGTGCTTCTGCGTTACTCATGGCATCGTCAAATTTGTGCACAATATAGACTACAAAAATATACAAAGAACAGTTATCCGGATGCTCGAATCCCGTGTGGAATGTTTTCTTGAAATACAAGCAAAGGAGCGTTATTTCAATGCATGTTAGCAAAAATTGTGTAGTTCAATATTATACCACTGTTCTGTACTGCAGTAATGGACATCAAACACAGCAAGGTTCGACCATCCATTTGTGATGATTGTTGAAAAGGTGTACATCACAGAAATAGAACCGACCAGCGTTCAGTTCCATCATATCGGAATATATTGTTGAAGATATGCGAGATCTATGTATGCAGAATTTCGGGATATGGATCAATATTTACGAAATTTAATGTTTAATTTTCTTCAATAGAACTTTTCATCGTAAGTTTTAGAGACCCATGCCTTAGACGCAAATGTTTTTCATCATTTTTCTACTTTTCAAAAATGAATATGTGACCACTAGGGTGGGACAAAAAATAGGTTCCAGCTCCGAGCAACTTTTTAGGTACCATTTGGGTCCTAGAACAACTGTGCAAATTCTTAGCTCGATCGGTGAAACTATATTTTTGCGCCCACTGTTTAAAGTTTACATGGGATTTTGTATGGGAAAGTTAACTTTTACAAAATAATTCATCCAGGAGTCGCCCATTGCTTCCTAAAAATAAATCGTTATGTGGCTTGTATAGGAAATTTAACAAAGAAAAAAAGTCTCAAAAACCACGAAACGATCTGATGCTTATGGAAAAAGTTATTAAGCAAAAACCAATTGATGCTCTGACGATTGAAAAAATATTCATTTTTTCTAGCACCACTGCTGTTGGTTGTCCAATTATACGCAATTTTGTTTTAATCCTCTCTTAACGTATCTAAATCGTTTATCTATACTATTTGGCCACTTCGCAAGGTTTTGAGTTATAAATTGAGGCTTCTTTTGTACATAATAAAAGAAAGTTAAAATTTTTGTATATAATAAAACCGTCAGAAGCAGTGATGCTATGAAAAGTGAAATTTTCATCAATCTTCAGGGCATCAATCGGTTTTTGCTTAATAACTTTTTCCACAAGCATCATATCGTTTTGCAGTCTTCTAGACTTTGTTTCCTTGACAAATTTCTTAAAAAAATCAGACATCTGTTTATTTTTAGGAGATAACGGGAGACTCTTGGAAGAATTAATTTGCAAAAGACTTTTTTCCCATACAAAATCCCATGTAAACTTTAAACCGTGGGCGCAAAAATATAGTTTCACCGATCGAGTTAAAAATTTGTGTTAGAGAATGCATCACGCTGTCTCAATCCATCTAACGCCACTTACGAGACGGATACCTCTCCAGCTATTTTGGTGCTTGATTTCGACATAATCCAACAGCATACGAATTCAGCTTAATTAGAGCTGTGGAAAGGACACATTCAAATATTACCTGCGACAAAGACATATTCAAGCATTACCGTTTCACGGGATCGTACGCTGCCTTGAAATCCACAAACAGATGGTGAGCCCGCAAGTTGTATTCCCGCAATTTACACAGAAACAACTTCTGGATAAATTGTGGGAAATGAAAAGAGAATAGATTTTTTTAAATGCTCAGGTTTTATATGATCACTTTTTTATATGACTTTAAGTGAGTAATTTCATGATTCTTTTTCAAAATGTGAAGTGGAAAAAAATTACTTAAAATGACTATTTATTGGGTGCATTAAGGATCCATAATTGAAGAATTGCGCCCTCCAAAATTAACATTAATGATGCATATCAATGGATTGGTAGAATTTATGAGTGAAATTACAGATTTTTTAAAATATTTTTCAAATAACTTCAAATAATTTCGTAGCTTGTAGCTTCCCGCGGGAGACCAGAAAAAGGTGCATTTTGGAGGGTTTGACGCCAGCTGCTACAAAAATATAGAACTGATTCGAAACTGCGATAACTGAGGACTACTGTGAAAAATTAAATTTAATTTTAAATCTGCCTAGCAAGCAATATCTAATATGCAAACAAAACCGAACAAACCCAATTTGGCACTGTAAGACCCACTCAAGGGAAGGAAATTTTTACTAAATAATCAGAAATAGCTATGGGGCTATGTCTGGGAACTAAAAAATAATATTTTCACAACTTGGGTTTATTAAAAAAAAATGGAAAAAATATATCCCGATTTTGACAATGTCCCCAGTTCTGCACTGTAGTAATATACCAAAACTCCAAAGCAATGCTAATTAGTGGCGAATATAGATATGTTCCGACTAATCAACTGTCTCATACGATTTTAAATTCATTTTTCATACAGCTATACTTTCCCAATCCTTAATCTGACTATGATCACATTGAAAAATCATTACAAGGACTTGCTCAGGGAAGCCTCCTAGAGCAAATTATATTTCTCTTGTTTGTCAATGACCTTTACCATATAGAAATTGTAAGTGTAAATGTGTTAGTGAGCACCAAAATGAGGTGACGAAAAATTCTCAGGATTGGCTTTATTTTTTTTTTACTTTTTCGTGTTTTTATATCTCAAACACCTTATCACAACGGAGCACCATTGTTCAGACCACGTACAAAGGAGTATTTTGTTGTTTTCTTACATTATTTTTATTGAACTCGTTATTTATATTTTATAATATGTAGTCATTGTATCCATTTGATGCATTTTATTTTTATTTTTTCTTTTATTATATAGACATCAAATGCCACTGAGTTGAGAAGGACCATCAGGGTCTCATTCAAACTACAACTTGGACTAGATGTTGTAGGTCGCCAGCATCTAGTCACAGGATAGGAATTCTCTCACTGTTCACACAATTCTGCGGCTTTATTCTGTTGTTATCTGGCACAAACCAGCAGCCAGTGTCTGAAGTAACAGTGGAAATTGGCTGGAACTAAACATAGGGAACAGATTGTCTGCCCCGTAGGATTGCGCATAAATGACTCTGTTTATGGATCCGTTCCCTGTTTTTGCAGTTAGTGCTATATGCAGCCAGTTGAGCATTGCTATAACATCATCATTGCCAATCGATTTTTATTAATGCCAGCAGCAATTTCTGGAAGAATGAAATTTAATATTTCCGCAAAAATCAAATAATAAATAAATCACTTTGAAAATTTTGTGAAATTTCGGTTTTTCCTGACATTGTGGCTGGCATCCATTGCAATTTAATTCTAGTGGTGAAGAAATATTTGAATTCGATTAGTTAACAACTGAGATATCATCGGTAAAAGTAAGCATTCCTAGTAAGTAATTTATGTAAAAGCTCTTGTTTCACCACTAACTAGAAAATAGGTTAAAACCACATTTGGGCGTAGAGGGCACAAACCCTACAACTAAATTAGTTATGGATTTTATGTTTCGACTTCGTCTCATCAGAATCCGACATCAACTTAGTGACATGACTAAGCTAGCGCCGGACTGACGCCAACTCTCGAAACGGAGACACTATTTGTGTCATATATTCTTCGTTTTTGACGTGAATCATGTTTTTTTTGCCTTTTTTTTAAGGTTTTAGAAACATGTCCAATGTAAAAAAAATCACCAAAATGATCAAAGTGACCACCGCCACAGCCCCAATACATACCAATAGTCCCATCTACCCCCAAATACCTTTCATAAGTAAATCGTCATCGCCCCTTCTCAGACAGAACTCACTCGTTATCTATTTTTAGCGTTCAGGCTTGAGATATTATTGTCACCGTTTGCGTCCCGTTAGCTAGCTCAGACATCGCCAGACTTTGGTGGTGGATAGAGCTATGGGGACGCATATTGAAGTCTGCCCTCAACGCCTATCGGCAGATAGTAACGGTAAATTCAGCCGTTGAGGGAATTTACATATATTCCTAGTTTTTTGACGTGAGTAATGTTTTAAATGAAAATTAAATGCAATTTTGTCTATTCACAACAGCTATGGTTGGCGGGTAACGGCACACCTGGACTTTTGACCGTTGGCTTTTACGCCACGGATTCAAAGTTAGTCGAGAAATGCATGTTTTGGAAAATCTGACATTTTTTCAAAAAGATTCCATCTACTTGATGCGGCTCAATGCGATAACTGAACAGTAATATTCAATGCATATTTGTATGATATTAAAACAAAAATAAATATTTTCGATTCTAATTTTCTACCAGGGACTTTTCAATCGAAGATAGCTTTACTTGGTTCCGTTTGGTGGTCCCCAACGTTCTCCTTAGCTGCCTGATAGGGAAGAGATTTCATATCGACCAGTATGCTGACAAAATTTACCCGTAGCGATCTGATTCTTATTAGTGAATGGAGTTGTCTGAGCATGAGTACCATGGCCAAGGGTAATGAACGATGGAATACTGCGGGCTGTCTTCGCATCTACCACTCGAATATAATTGTCGAAAGCAAGATCTACAAACCATGTTTGTCGTTTCTAAAAATAACAACATTTCCGTACTGCTACATCAACATCATACTTAAATCAGGGGTATCCGAAGTTAAGTGAAACCGCACCTCCGTTGTGTGCAGAGATTCAAAATTACACATTTCCCTTGTTCAATGTATGTTTTGAATCTGATACCAAATCTGAAAACGATGAATTTTATTTTGAAAATTTCAACATAATGTGGCGACATTCTTCAAAAAAAAATTAAGGTGGCACCAAATCATGGCGTTTCATTAATTTCTTAGCCATTTGGCATCAAAAACACGAATTAGATTTCTTAAATTTAAACGAGTTCGTTGCCTTTTACGTCAATTCAAATGAGTAGTCAAAATGGGAAGAAAACGCGAAAAAACGAGTGGAACATATTTTTAGGTGAACATTTGTACGATCTGGAAGGAAGAGGTGTTAGATAAGACTCGCTGCTCCGACAGTACAATGCATAAGTTGGCGAATTGACCCGTGTCTAACGAACTATCTAGACCGCCGATATCGGATAATAAATACATCTGCTTTGGTCATTTAAACTACACGTTAAATACCGTAACACATCGTAATCGCAAATTTACGAACTCAGATCTCTACCAACATGAATTTGCGATCAGAATCTTCGGGTAATTTTCAACATTTCCAAAGGGGTCGTGGAAACGGTAAACTCACTAATACCACTTGAGAGTGGAGTGTCATACGTGAGACGCAAAATTAGTAGTCGCATGGCGAACTCAGTTCGAAGAACTCAGCTTTAACATTTTTTGATTGGTTAAAGCACAAGACTGGTCGCATCCAAACATGTCTAACAGCATTGGCGTAGCTTGCAAACTTTTTGATCGGTCGCGAATCCGAAAATGTAAAATATTTAATGAATTTGTCCAAGCACGTTTGTAATATTCTGCAGTCAGAATGCGCTAATTGAATGTTGCAAACTTTGCTATCAGATGGCTACTATTCAGTATGCTGAGTACAGTTCGAGTATTCTTTGTGAATCAGCCGGAAATTGGAAGCAACGTTTATGAATACACTAAACGATTTCTAATTTGCGATGTTCCGTGAGAGAAGAAGTTTTATTTGTTGATGAGAAAATGAAATCGAAACACGTTTTTAGACAGCAAATTTATTTCAATATGTTCTTCGTCCAAGTGTCGTGATTCTGAAGAAGTCTGAATGCAAACTTACTGGACTGGACTTATGTAAACCAATTGCAAATTTACCGTTAAAAATAGACAATAGTTAAAGGAGCCATAAACATCAAAATTTACCACGGTTGGAAGATTCACAGTTTTATGCTACTTGAACGTTTCACGGTAGAATGACACACATCAATCTGATTTTCATATGTAACTAATGTTGTTTGGGTGTGATAACAGTGCCTTGACCTAGAATAACAAAGGATGGAATCGGGCGAGCATTTTAAGCAAATAAACATGGCTTCCCGAACAAACGAGAAGCCCATAATGCCCCCATGGTCATGGTCCAAATTCACCCCCACTGCATGGTGTTTTGATAGTGTCTGGAATGGGTTCAACCCATGAAAACACCATCACTATGGTCCGAAAGATCCCATTCAAACACCATATTCCGGTGTGTTTATGGGTTTTGCAGACCATTTCATGGTGTTTTGATGGTTGTAAAATTTGGCGCGGACCATATTCATGGTATTTTTGTGGGGTTGTATGGTGTTTAAACCCATGAGAATTTGCTCGGGTTTTGCGACTACGCGACTAGTTTTCAGACTCCTTTCTGTTTTTTTGATGAGTTACTAATATTGTTTGGTTGTGTACTGGCACGTAGCTCGGCTGTTTTGCACGGTACTTTAGAGAGTTTCTCGAAAACTACGCTAATATTTTGGGAATATTCCCCAAAATTTGTTAGAACATGACTCGGAATTACGTGAAAAAATTTCGTTAGAAATTTAAATATTTTTCTTTTTTGGGAAAAATACGAATATGAACCGACATTAGCACCACTGTACAGTGTTTTTTTTGCCAAAATCTATTAATTACGCCTAAATCGTTGAATTTGGATCAATAACGTCTTCGGAGGAATTTGTCGACACTATAAGCCCTTTCGTATGGTGCTGTTATTTTAAAGATTAATCTCCCTAAAAGTGAGATATATGTGGCAACATTCTTTGCAAGTGCATATTTTAAAATTATGTTTTCGGCAAAGTTGCAGAGCAAGCCTCTGCCAACAACTTTACTGAAGACACAAAGTCTTTATATTTAATATCTTCGACATTATTGCACCCTTTAAAGCCAATTCATTATTATAACTTTTGAAATAACATTCTTACAAGTTCGAGAAGTTCAGTAAAAATCTTTGAATTATCAAAATGAAAAGCTTTATGTATTACAACAATTACTTATCTCCTGTATTTTCAAAGTAATTGGGCATATTTTGAAAAATAAAGTTTCAAATGATTGGTTGTTAACGGGAAAACGGCTGAGTTTACGTCAGTAGTGTTTTCGCACTACTCAGCAAAAATAGAAAGGTTTATCATTTGCTGCTATGATTTTCGTGATTAATCCTCCTATAAGTGAGATTTTTCAACAATTTTTTTTTGAGAAAAAAAATTATCTAACGTCTTTGGAAAAGTCTCTTTTTTAAATGCTTAAGAAGTTATAGCACGTTATATTTGGAGGAATATTTTTTTAAATATCTTTTTTATCAGCATTCCTACAGGTTTCATATAGTCTACAAAGTTATTTCAATCGTCAAAATACACAATTTTTATTAACGCATAATTTTTCTTATCCCGAGTATTTTCGAAGATATTTGACATTTTTTGAAAAACGAAATTTGTTTCTAATCATTTATAACTCTACTGGAGACAACGAGAAACAAGCAAACTCTATTGAATTCTATTAATTCTGTTAATGCTTTTAAAACTTTTACTAATTTTACCAAAAGTTACCCAATAACTTCTAAGTCGGAAGAGATTGGCCGATGCTCTCTTCTGGAAAGATATGTATCTTGATAAGACAAACAACTTCCTTGAACATGCTGAAGCGTTATCTACGATATATAAGAAGTTATGTCGAGTAAAAGCTTTTAAGGGGTCATTCACAAACAACGGTCAATAACTTCGGGTATACGATAAATAGAGATGTTTGATCTTCGGTAAAGATGTTCGCAAAGACAAATTATTTGATATTTCTGAATATCTTACTTCACTATAAGCCCGTATTTGTTGCAAGTTCAATTTCATATGCTACAAATAGTTTTAGAAATATTCCCTGTTCTAGCAGCTCGTGGATATTGTAAAAATAAATGGAATCATTATAGGTAACTATTTAAAAAAATATTTGCACTGATCTTCGCTAGAACTTATCTGATTTCGTTGTCAGATTCGAGTCACTCTAGATTCATTTTATATGGATTTTCTAAACGCTAGATCGATCCTAAAGCAACTCGAATCCAAAAGCGAAATCAGCATTAGCGTTTGTCCGAAAATTTTAATCTCAGTGTATTTCAATTACTGAATGTGAAGAATTCTTAAATATAAAATCTGCTGCAGTGGAACCATTGTGATTCATCAGTACCTGACAGACCGACTTGGTCGCCACTAAATCCAAAACAATCACATAACTTATGTGCATGATTTAATGACTAGGTAAGACAGATATCCCGAAAGAACAAAAGTTCAGGTTTACCGATAAGACCAAAGCGTAATTGAAAATGTGGCGATGAGAAAATCAATGTCAAAAGAATGAGGAACACAAATAGGGTGCAATTTTTGAAGTTAGTGTCTAGCTAGCAACCAAGTCGGTCTGTCCGCTACTGATGGGCCGAAGTCAAAACAAGAAAGTTCGATTTATTAAAATTAGGAAACAAATGAGATTTTATCCAATTTGCGTCCTAGGAAGAAACAGGTTTTTTGAGGATTTTTTTTCTAGACACAAAGAAATTCTAAGAAGTCGACATTCATCATAACCGTAGTGGATCTGTTTCGCTTTCGATACATGCAAAACGTTAACATTGGCTACAGTTTAAAAAAATCGTCCTGCCAGTGCTTCGGTAAAAAATGAACTCCATCAGCGGAAAACATGCTAGACCCCTACCTGAGCAACTGCAACTACATCGCACCACAGCCAAGCAGAATCATAATTTCTTTGTGATTAAGATTGATGATACAATATCAAATTTCATTTATTACTCAGAACGCGAACGTTCTGCCCGGCGGGGCAGGGAGCAACAACAATATGGAACAAAACCAAAAAAAAATCACAAAGAACGATGAAATAAATTTTTCCTATTGCTCACGTACAACAATTGAAACTCATCCGCGTGTTTCCCGGCTCTAGTCTCTCACCCCCCAATAAACCCACCCGACACACACACGATCGGGATGGCAAACTGTTTTCACGCTTTTCCACTTTCTGATTTACTTCGCTTTTCTCACCGGTTGTTCGGTCGTCGTTTCTCGTCGTTCTCGCAGCCGCTTTCCTTCCTCCACTTAATAATATTGAGCAACAGAAGAAGCACCACACCGGGGCACAGAACAGCTGCTTGTTTGGCAACTTATTATTCTTTTTTTCGTGTTTTGTTTTCGGACCGAATCCCCGGTAACACAGAAACAACTTATTTTCACTTCTTCGTCCAATAATTCATTTTTCTTCCGACTCGACGTCACTTTTTTTCCTGTTGTTTCACAACCGGCACACGGAAATTCCTCACCACTTCTCCATTATAAAGTAATAATCATCAACAG
This sequence comes from Topomyia yanbarensis, assembly GCF_030247195.1. Lineage (NCBI taxonomy): Eukaryota > Metazoa > Arthropoda > Insecta > Diptera > Culicidae > Topomyia > Topomyia yanbarensis. The sequence continues at coordinate 202,637,532 of NC_080670.1, read as the reverse complement.
CACAGGAAAAAAAACAACATCATCATCCCTTATCAACGGATTCAACTAGGATGCGATGTAGCTTGATAAGCACTTCGGATTTCGCACCCTCACTCTTCGCATTTCACTGAGCTGACAGTGAAAAATGCACTTTTACTGCTTGTTATTTCTTGTTGTTTTAGAGGAGCGCACGGTTGCACCATTTGGCTGTCAGTTTTTTTTTCTTTCTTCTGTTCAGTATATTTTACACTAGCTTTTCCTCACAGCTTACTGCGATCGGCCATTGGAAAAAGCTAGACACTATCAACAACACACACGCACTCACACGATCCCAGCAAGATCTAAACGACGTCAAGTAACGAAACTGAAACTGGCTTTCCACAGCAGTTCCTGTGAACTAGAACACAGTAATAGCATCCGAACGCGCGCGGTCTGCCCCAAAATCCCGGTTGGGTATCAACGCTGCCAACTCAACAACTACTGACGGGTTATCCGTCCGACGCTTGCAGGGTAGGCAACCGGCATTGCATCTGCGGTTGGTTTGTTCGAAGCACAACCTCGCTGCTGTACGTAGCCGAGACGAAACAGATGCGAGCGGAAGCTTACGAATGGTAGCCGAACGGCGAAGGGTGTTCGCTTTCGGAGAGCTTCCGAGAGAGACAGCGTGTGGTAGCGAGCTTCGTGTTGTTGATGTCTGGCAGGGTTGCTAGGTTTCGGAGCCGGGTTAGCTGTGATTTGATTTATTGGTAGCTTTTTTGAAGTTTTGAAGCAGTGACAAAATTTGGATGGATTATTTATCTTTATTTGCAAGAATTCATTGAAAAACTGAGCAAATTTTCTACCCGACTTATCTCATTTCAGAAGGAATATAGTTCAAAGATTCAAAGCGTTTTACAAGGAGTGCCACTTAATATCCTCTCAATTTGTAATTTGACACTGTATCCCTTTAACTTTGTTAGTATCGCTGAAAAGTACTGTGGGTTGCAAATCATCGTTTTTGCATATGAAATCATGTACTGCTATGTTGCAATCAGTTTTTGGTAGGACCTTTGTTGGCGAAAGTACTGTGATACCATCATCGTATCCGAATTCCTTAACAGCGAAAGTGCGTAAACGCAAACCACATCTTCCCCAGCCAGTGTCGTGACAAGGCTTACCAAGAAGGAACGACTGGTTTTTGGATGGTCCTATTCCGGCTCCAAGTTAAATCACTTTATGTAATATAAATTGCAAAGGATAAAACGATATTCAGCCGAAACCCAACGGTTCAGATTAGACCAAACAAAATTTGCGTTCGCTTGATTTGAAGCAAGCAAACGCGGTGATTTGCGATCAGCTCTTTATGTTAGAGTATATGTACCTTCACGAGAGGTGGAGATCGACGGTGTGGTCACTGAGGCTAGTTTGATCGTCGAAGACTTGTCTGAAGCACTGACGTGGTCGTTTCAAGGTCTCTTGGCTGGTTTAGATACTTGAATACGAGCAATTGTGTTCGGTATCATTACTAGATGCGATGAACACTTATTCTCAATCAGACTCCTATCGAGTAACCTACGACGGGTCTGCTTTGACTAGTCATGTCTTCAATGACAACGTTCATCTGTCTGTTTGCCTTTTTGGTACGATGGATCAAATATAAAAAGTTGAGTCAACCATTCCAGTGGCTAGTCCTATGCCATTTTCCCAAACGCAGCACTTTTTGAGTTCATTATTTGGACAAAAATGAATGTTCAAATTTTAAGGGAGATTGGTTGCTTCCCGGATTTGCGCATAGCGTTTAAAGTTTACACGGAAATTAGTATGGCAAATGCATGTGCAAATCGCTATTTCACTGAAATTGAAAAAGCAATCCTATAAAAAATTCGCACTTAATGTGATTGGTTGAAAACTGCATTACGGCAGTTTGTTTTTTCCAACGAATATAGTTCGATTGAATAGAACCCCCACGTTTGATTTTGCTGACGTCATTTGAAATATTCGATCCGCGGTAATGCAAAATAAGACTGAGTAACTAGCAAAGATTTTTTAATAAAAAAATTATTATTTTAAGATAGAAGAGTTCAATAAATTCAACAATTTTTTTGTTCTGTCAATACTGCAAATGTCCCACTCTGACCTACGTTTCAATAGTAAATATCTCAAAACATGTCAATAGGGTGGATTTGGTGTCTTCGAAAGAATTATGAATCACATTAACATAGGTAAGCGCCAAGAAACCATTTTAATTAAAAAGTGAGATTGAACCATCCTGGCATCATTTATCTCATGAATGAGTCATCTTTTGTTCGAGTCTCAATCAGTAAGTATTTTCAGTGTCTTTTTCCGATACTCGGTTTAAACAGCAAGTTCAAAAGTTCGCTTTATGCGTAGAAAGGGACTATTGGCGCCGGTTTGTCGATGTTTTATCGAAAAAGACATCGATGAGCTCTCTATGGAACAAGGCTAAAAAAATGCGTTATCGAAATGTAACGAGCGATAGCTAGACATGTCCGACTCAATGGGTTTTTGACTTTGCAGTGCCCGGACTCTGCTACTGGATAGAACATTCACTTACCATTTTGAATGATGAAATTCTCAGTTACCCCGTCATGCGAAATAAATACTCCTGGGACTGACAGACCTTTTTGAGGCAACTGCCTAACCCGGCAGAGAGACGTTTGTTGGATTTGTTCAATAAGATTTTTTCGAAGAAAAATGTTTCATGGGACTGGATAAAAGCAAGAGAGAGAGAGAGAGAGAGAGATTACTACCCGTAAACTAGGATAACTAACCTCCAACCACAATTCGTATCGGCCGATAGCAATGCTTTTCCGCGTATTCGAAAATCATCGTAGCGTGGGTTGAGTCAAACGGCTTACTATCAGATACTAAATTTGACTTTCACAAAGGTATGATAATGATTTTTGTCTAATATTGCTTTCATTAGAAATTTACTGGTATAAGCTCGAAAATACCAAACTCAAACTCTTGTAGTTTTGAAAGTTAAAGTTAATGCACGTGCCGTGTCAAACAAACAATCTGAGTGATTTGAAAATTTCCCCAACTTTCTAATGGAACCATAAGAATTATTATAAAATGTACACTGCCTATCCTAAAGGGACCGCATCATTACTTCGCGGCGAGGATGGTTTTGCTTCTTCACACACCTCGTTATTTTGCTCACGAATTTTCTACAGTTGACATATTTTTAAAAACTAATAATCAACTTATAGATTAACATTGTCTGCAGCCATTTATGAGCCATTTATCACCCGAACATCTCTGATAGTTACCAGCTGTACCCGACTGAGAGTTTCCCGGCGGCGGAATTCCTTTCGATGCCGAGGCCTTGCAGCGATCTACTCGACTAGGTGTTCCTCGGCGACGGAATGTCGTGTTTAGTAGCGGGATCAAGGCCTGCTATTGGTTCGTTGATGCGAGCCATTCCGAATGGAGCGTAACTTCCTATTCGCCGGCGCCTCGTTGATCCACCGCTAGAGCTTCTATGCAACCAACTCGATCTAGTCTCGGGCGATGTATGTACTCCACGGAGCAATCGTTCGAATGGTTCGCCCTACTCACTAATTCGATGATTTCTTATCCCTTGCTCTGCAACTCCACATGATTACTGACGGTCTTTCACGTAGTCTTTGCACATCTCTGACGCGACATTCTCCAAACTTAAAGCCGGCAACTCGCTTTGCACTTCCACGAAACTGGGCCAGTCGAAGGCCACGTACTCCGATGTCTCAATTACAAGCTCACACTCTACACTACCATGTACTTTGTCTTGTCAGAATGCATAGTCTCATTATCGCAGCCTCCCTTTTAAAAGGCACAAATGCCTCTTCCACTGCTCAGCGATCAACGGCAATGATTTCGATGCCGTTCGCAAAGCCAAAGTCCGTGATGATGGTTCTGGCTACTCTACGGCTGTTTTGATGCTTAATTTTTACCTGCCCAGCGTCATACGAATTAACTCAATCAACTTCGGTCGGGAAGCCATTTTATCTGTCACAGTTCGTATCGTTTCACTGAATCGTACGCCGCCTTTAAATCTACAAACAGAAGGTAAGTCCGCAAGTTGTATTCCAGGAATTAATGCAGAATTGGTCGAAGGGTGATTATCCATCGATTGTCGCCCTTCTTAGTGTTATATAAAGCGTATGAGGCCGCCCATTTTATCCAGAGACATTTCTTCTTATTATATGGATTGTCTTTTACAGTCGGTCGATCCCAACTAGTAGAAGATCAACCGGGATGCCGAACTTCCCGACGGACTTACCGAATAGCTTTTCGCACGTCATCTCTTGTAGATCCACGGCTTGTCCAGCATCCCCAAACCTCATTCTGTTTGTGCCTTCTCTATTCGATTGTCCGTTTAATAACAACTCAAAGCGCTGGAAACTATTCCTGTACGATCTGTCAACAGACTCGTACCTTTTGGTATTCATTACGCCACAAAGGTGCTCTTTCTTTTCATTTTGTTAATTGTTTTGTAAATCTTTCACTCGTCGTTTCTGGAAAAGCTTCGTCTGCCTCAGCGTGTGTCCCCTTTCGTTTTGTCCACGTTTCTTACGTAGATGAAGTTTTCTCTCGGCTGCCCTCAGTTTACCATATCATTCCCTGTTCTAACGTGTAGCCGCTGCAAGCATTCGGCTTCTAGCTAGGGTTTTCTCGTTCGTCGTTCGTTGGTTCTCTGCATGCTGGTTTCCACGTGTGATACCTAACCCTTTTGAGGCTGTTATGCTGTAGGCAAGCACTGGTCCGATAACTTAAGTGTAAAACAGGTGCGTCATTTTTGGTTTCAAGACCCATTTTTCCCGAAGAGACTTCGGCAGGCCATTTATAGACATTTGAAGACCTTTTCCGTAGTTCTTTTGTATATTACACACCAGTTTCCGATCGAGATTTTCTACTTTCGTAGAGAATTCTATAGTGGTTCCTTTAAGGATAGGTTGTTTCACCTTGTTTTTCCATTTCCTTGTAAATGAAAATGGGGCAATTTTTTGAGGATTCATACAAAGATTCTTCCTTTTCCAAAATTGCTATGTCACGTTTAAAGCAAATCGTAAATTCATCATTGTACCGAAGATTGGTGACATCTGCGTAACCCGTTACTTCGAATTCCAGTTCATCCAGGAGTTCGTTCATTACTTGGGACCACGTAAGTGGTGACAGCACTCCTCTTTGACGACATCCTCTAGTGGTTCTCATGGTTATGGTATCGCTTTTCAGCCGACAACGCAAGATTTCCGTAATCCACATGACAGTGGATCGCTCTGTCCCCTTTGATTGAACCACACGCCTAATCTATTTAATGCCAGTATAGTCACAGGCTGTCTCGCTATCGATGGAGAGCGATTTGATGCATTCTTTATTTTGCCGAGAAATTTTTTCTCCTGATTAGGAAGTTTTGGTACTTTAGATTCCTTACGTCCCACCCTCACTCTGCGTCTGGCTGTCATGTTGTTCATGGTTACAGACTTTCCCTCATTTCTGTGCTCGGTCCTAATAGAGCCTTCTGGATATAGTGGAGAAAATGGATTCTTTTATAACCATGGAGTCTTTTGCGGCAAGCTGGTTACTCTGTTCAGCGTTCTTCTCCTTCTAGACGGTTAACTTCAGCTTAACTTTCTAACCGTAGCCAAAGCGCATCTCAAGGTCTCTACCAGGAGATAGTATCCACTTTCAGGATGGCTAAAGTTTCGGTGTTCTTTCGGTAGAATAGCCGCTGCAAGCATTCGGCTACTAGCCTGGTTTTACCTGTTCGTCGTTTTTTGGTATTCAGCATGCTGGTTTCCACGTGAGATACCCAACAGTTCTGTGACTGTTGTGCTGACCAACGCATGCCGCTGCTGGCTTATTGCAATCAGGTTATCCCTAGTTGGTCGATTTGTCAAATTTTCGGGCTTATTCCTCGATAAACACCTCCAGCCGACCTTCACTATACGTTCCGTCGCATGGTTCTCTCACGTCTGCAACCAGTTATGCTAGATAGTCTTGTCAATTCTTACACACCATCAGATAATTGTCAGAGTCTACGTTCGGTTCCCGGAAGGTCCCAAGATCAGTGACATCGGAGAAATGTTGATCGTCTATCAAAATCGATTTGCGAAAAAGTTTCACCAGGTGTGCATCCGAATTTTGCTCCATGTAAACTAGGTACTACAGATAGCCACGCCTCTGACTACGACGAGATTTATCGACCCTTGGTCGCAGTTGAGTGGTAACTTTTCTTTTTTTTTTTTTTTTCGAGAGTTGTCCTACTGGAGCTGTAGAGCTAGGTTCTCGGAAGGGCTCCCCGTCAGAATCACATACTACAATTTGCAGACGAGACAGGCAATGTCGCCCAATAAAACACTGCATAAGGCCAATTGTAGCGGGCCGTGATTCTGAATGTGATATTCTTTGTACGGTTCAGGCATGTGCGGGCGTAGGGACTCGGAATCGCGTGTATCATCGCGAAGGGCTCGAACATTTGTACGTTAATGTGCTCGATCGCGTGTGCGTTTGTATGTCGCGTGTGCTAACGTGTAACTTCGTGTGCATAAATTCTATTTCATAACCGTGTGCCTTTCGCATATTCGCGTGTGTTCTAGAATGACCGCGCGCGGACCGTGAAGCTGATACTTAATTTTTTGTGTACGGTTCAGATTCCAGAAGGAAGTGGGTTCTTCCATATCATTAGAGTTCCCAATCATGTCGTCGTAGAACGCGTGGTCTAGTGGATATGAGCTTTATTTTTTTTGATTGGTCCAACTGAATGTATGGACCTAAATTGCTAGAATGAAGGTTAAAGATTTCCGGACGTGACCGATTCATGATCGCGCGCGTTTGCGGGTTCGCGTTTGAGACCGCGTTTGTAACTTCGTAAGTACTAAAACGTTCACACAATTGCCGCAGTGTTATCAAGTTTACGCGATCGCGGGCATAGGTGTGCGTAGATGATCGCGAAGGGTTTAAGCGTTCGTATGTTGACGTGTTTGTCGCGTGTGCTCGCGTGTATGTGACTTCGCGTGTATAAATTCGATTTTGAAACCCTGCGGCGATTCATATATTCGCGGACCGTCATTCTGATCTTTAGTTTTCGGTGTACGGATCACATTCTGACAGGGAGAGAGTTACCCCATATCACTAGAGTTTCCGGTCATGTCGCCATGGAACGTTTTGTCTAGTGGATATGGGAGTTATTTTTCAATTTTATTATTTTTTTAATAATTAACAAGGACCTAGATTGTTTGTACCGAGGATAGATACTTCCGGACGATCCCGATTCATGATGGCGCGAGCGCGGGAGTTTGTAGGTTGACACTTGAGATCGTGTTGGTAAGTTTATGAGTGCTGAGATTTTCACCTTATCACCGGGGTGTAATCATGTTTGCGAGTTCGTAGATTGCTTGGAAAATCGCGAGGGGCTCTACCTTTGTGCGCTGACGTGATTTTGTAACGTGTGTTCTTGAATGGTTGCGCGAACCGTGAGTCTGATATTAAATTTTCAGTGCGTGGTTTGAATTCTGGCAGAGAGTGTGATCGTTTATATCGATAGGGTTCCCGGTCATGTCGCCATGAGACGTGTTGTCTAATAGGTATGGGCGTATTTTCTTAATTGGTCCAGCTGAAGGCATGGACCTAGGCTTCTAGGATCAAGGATAGACTTTCGGACGTGACCGATTCGTAATCGCGTGCACGATGGCATTTTTGTAGGTTCCCGCTGAGACCGCATTTGAGAATGTGTGAGTGTTAAGACGTTCACTATCACCATCGTTGTTGATTCAGCTGAAGGCGGGTGTAGAATGGCAGTATAGGACTCGAAAAGAAGAAATAAAGGACAATATATGAGAGACGTAATAGATTAGATAGGTACAAGATACAGCTGAAGTTATGATCATCACATGAGACATACATTAGTACTTCAAACACTACTAATACTTGAATAGCCAATCACCACACATAGCACATCCTTTCTCAATTATCTATTTGTTACTGGTTGATTGTTGGTTATGAGCTGGTGAATAGAGGAAAGGTATAGAACAGACAAAAGGCTCATATCAGCCCTCCCGGCCTCCTCGACACACCACTATCGAGGCGTATTGTAATCAACATCTTGAAGCGGGCTTCTTATATAAATCAAATCCTCAGTAGTCATAATGTTTGGTGGATTATTAACATGAGAACTAATTAACCTCTAGTAGTAGAACTTGGTGCAAATAAAAACTAAAAAGAGCGAAGGTCCTTATATTTAGATAACTCTATTGAATATATTGTGGCTTGATGATGTTTACAATACCGTCAATCCCATCAACCTGCGAGAGGGCAATATCGAAAAACTCGTTAATGCACAGAAAACGTTTGAAATTGGTTCTATCAATATTTTTCATGAAATTCAACTCGATGGCGGAATAATGTGCGAAATAAGTTCGTTTACAAAAACCTATTTGGCTCTTTTGAAGAATTAATATTGAATTGTTTGAGTCTAGATCTATATGGAATACCGAAAAAATATTCTTGGTTCCGCGTATTCCGATCAACGGTTGAGTAGAATACACAACGTAGAACCTAACCACCAGATGAAACATTATTTTTCTCGTTAATCCGTCGACAAACCGGTGCCAGTAACCGCGGTTTTCAGCATTCATAAAGTTTTTCATTTGCGTTCCAAACGTTGCATATATTCGGAAAAAATCCGACATTCAAAAAGTCCTTATAGGACCTCTTCGCGTACAATTCTGAGTACTCTCTACCCACCACAAAGTTGGAGACCGTCCACTGCTGTTTGCGCCGGATCTCGTTTCGTCTGACCTTTAATCGCAGTGTCGATAATCAAGACAGTTAACACACCTTGTGTGCTTCCACCGGGGGGATTTTCTTGTTTTGATTCGATTGTTGCGGATATAGTGGACGCTTAGCTGTTCCAATCAATAGGCACACAAAATTTCTGTTAGTTAGGACACTCTCAGACCTTCCAGAGGCAGCTTAGGAGAGGAAGTGATTTTCTTTTTTTCGGAAATTTATAGGCACATTAGAAAATGTTCCCTGAATGGGAATTGTCGCTCTTTAGTGGTAGAAATTAGTTGTGGTTTCTACGTTACTACATTGGGTAGCTGTATGGCCCAATGCACCCGGCATGTCACAAAAAGGTGAACAGATAGACGAGCCCCGTTCAAAAGGACAAAGTTTAGAATAGTAGATCCGGCGAAAGGCTCGTTATAATACTGATTTAAAATATGTTCTTATACTCCTCGATATAGGCTGAACGCATCGCTGGCAAACCAGAATTTTCATTGACTGAAGCAAAGGGTTCTGGAAGGAGCCAACTCCATATTTCGCAATTAGGACCCCTGTTGGAGACTACACCATCAATCTCTACTTCCCAGGCGGGTACGTAGACAAGATACTTCTTCGTACACAGCCGAGCGTTGTTTAGTTAGTTTACGCGATATATCGATGATGTTAAATGGGTTATATTCGGTTCGGAAGTAGACCTTCCAGGAGCCTGTTGTATTAGATAATAGGGATGGTCTTTTGTAGGCTCGTAGGCGTTGATCAAACTATAGTTGAAGAACTGTAGTAGATGTGGTACTTAAACTAGATACCCGTTATAGAGTTTACTACAGGGAATACTCGTTCTCCTGGGCCGTACCATCAAACTCTATCTTCACTTTCTGCAGTTTCCGAACAAGTAGGGCCACTCCAATAGAGTTGTGACGTTCCAAGTACCGAGTTTCCAATAAGTTTAAGTTAAACATTTCCGGCGTTCCATCCTGTTTCTAATGCTAGGGGGGTTTGGTTGATTATTAGGCATTTCGGCGCAGTAGGGCTACGACATCTAGCCTCATGACGGGACTACCATCCTGGATCTAGCTGACGAGGCAACTCAGTTCTACCTCAGCCGCCCGTTCCGGGACAGACACTGTTTGGAACCGCTCAGAATATAAAAAAACCATTCAAGTTCAAGAAATTCAAGAGTTAAAATTGGAACAGGGGCGCTTCGATTTGAGTCATTTAAAAAAAACCCACAGTATGAAAAAAGGGAAAAAGTATATTCAGTTCATAGAAAGTAACTTTCTATAACTGTCCGGAATTTAACGATATACGGATTTTTCTGCGAACAAATAACCTCTTTTTAACCGGTTTTTATGCTGGAGGTTTCATCTTGCCGATTTTTCGGGTGAAAATTTCTTATCCCTTTGCCACGCGAATTTTTTCTTCATTGTCAATACTGTTATTTTTAGCTTTTTTAGGTTTTTGGGGTCGCTGATCTTGATTCTGATGTCGAAAATGTAAAATTCAAAATGGCGACCGCGCTAGGCTAAATTTCATGTTTTTTATTTTGGCTTAAAACGCTACCGCTTACAAGAGGGTTTTCGCTGATTCTGATACTGACGTTAGAATTGTCAAATTAAAAATGGCGGATCCAAAATGGCGGCTGTGCTAGGCTAAATTTCATGTTTTTATTTATTTTGGCCTAGAACGTCTTACAAGGGAGTTTTCGAGGTGGCTGATTTTGATTCTGACGTCGAAAATGTAAAATTCAAAGTGGAGGATCCAATATATGTTCATGCAATATAAAGCAATATATGTTCATGCCTGTAGGCTACAATATTTTGGCTGACTATGCAAACCGTAGAAAGTCCTATTCGCAACCACAACATCCAGGATCCAATATGGCGACTGTGCCTGGCTAAATTTCATGTTTTTTTTTATATTGGCTTAAACCGTTTTACAAGGGGGTTTTGGGGGCCGCTGATTTCGATTCTGATATTAGAATTATCAAATTAAAAATGGCGGATCCAATATGGCGGCTGTACTAGGTTAAATTTCATGTTTTATTTATTTTGGCCTAAAATGGCTTACAAGGAGATTTTCGGGGTTGTTGATTCTGATCCTGACGTCGAAAATGTAAAATTCAAAATGGCGGATCCAATATGGCGGCTGTGTCTGGCTAAATTTTATCTTTTTTACTTCATGTTTTTTATATTGGCCTAAACGTCTTACAAGATGGTTTTCGGGGTCGCCGATTCTGATTCTGACGTCGAAAATGTAAAATATAAAATAGTGGATCCAATATGGCGACCGTTCTTAGCTAAATTTGATGTTTTTTTTTATATTGACCTATAACGTCTTATAGGGGTTTTTTGGGGTTGCTGACCACGATGTTGATTGTGATTCTCGTATAGAAATCTGCGAAGCAAAGCTGAGCGTCGTCGAATTTTGTAATTATAATATCAGAATCGAAATCAGCGACCGAACTTTTTTCAAATTCTGTTATCAAAATCGTAATCAGCGACCTCAAAAACCACATAATCTATTTTTATGCTAGTTGACAAGCTATCCCTGTCTCTTATAGCCTTTAATAGACCAACTTAATAATAAATTCCATTTTTGCATATTTTGATTTTTTCGAAAAAGCTGTCCTACAAAAAATTCTGCAAAAAATCTATTATTTAGTTCCATTTTTGATATACTTGCAGAAAAAATTCCAGATCTCTTGGACTTTAGTTCAGACAGAGCCGAATTTATTGTAAGAACGAGATTTTCGATTTTTAATTGTTTATAATTATAACTAATAAGTAATTACCAGATTCACATAATGTTTTGTCCTAGTTGTACTCCTTACATCCCTAAGAGTTGATTAAGAGAAAGAATTCCTTTTCATATGTCAACGCTAACTAGAAATCCAATAAAAACTTAGAAGAAGTAGGTGGAACGTATACGTCTCACTGGGTCGCAAAGGGTTAAAGCGATATTAATGTTGTATCATCTCATCCCCCGAATTAATTATGGAATTTGCATTTCGACTTTGTCTCATCAGAATCCGACACTAACTTAGTGACAGAACTAAGCCAGTGCGGGATTGACGCTAGCTCCAAAAAATGAAAACGGGACATAACGTAGGACTAAGGGTTTACTCAGAAACACAAATAGTGTTTTCGTTTTTTGGAGCTAGCGTCAATCCGGCGCTAGCTTAGTCCAGTTACTAAGTTAGTGTCGGATTCTAATGAGACGAAGTCGAAACGCAAATTCCATAACTAATTTTGTTGTAGGTTTTGTGCTCTTAACGTGCAAAGATAAATTTAAACAATTTTCTCCTTAGTTTTTCCTAAATTTTTCTAAACTAGTTGTGTCCTCAAATCTTGTTCTGTCTTTGCGACTTTTATAATAACATTTCAAAGATACGTGTTTCAAATCAATCTAACAAACGAACCGAGATTCAGAAAATCTGGCAACCCTGCTCGACTGTTTGTATCCACATTTTCCCGCGAACGCTTCATAAAAGCTCTCTTCGTTAATTCCACGCGCTCGAGCACCATCAACTTCGTGTTCATTCACATCTTTCTGGTTCGGCTGAAGACCTCCCCTCTTCCGATGCCAGGACAGGACTCCGTACATTCTCGGCAATTTTCACAGTTCGCTTTCCCGAAGCTCGGCATCATTCGATCCCATAGAAAAACCAGCATCATCAGCGTAATAACCGTCAGTTCCTTCACTTCTACGGTGGCGGGAACGCAAGCTTTCGCGCGTCACAACCGCAACAGCACGTGCTTCCGAAGGGTCGCCTTTTTCGTCACCGAGAGTGTTGATAAGTGTCAAACCACCTTTTGTCCGACTGCCCAAAATGGAATCACTTTCGGGAGCAATCCTGCGGGAGCGGGTGGAAAAGAAAGGTCATGTTTTTAACCTTCATCTCTGCATTTAACAGCCGGGAACATTTGCATTTTTGGTTTGTTTTTATGAATACCGGAGTGCCGAGTACCGGGTCCGGTCCGGTACGCAGCACTCAAGTGTATGATGACAACACGGTGTGTTCTTGTTGGAACAAAGGGGCGGGGGGCACATTCGGTGCGGTGGGTGCGCTGTCATCGACCTGCGTTTTTTGTGTATCTGATGAAGCGTCCTGGTAGCCTTTCGTCCTCCGGGGAAAGGTAAGAAAGAAAGGGTAAACCATTCAATTATTCATGACTAAGTTGGTCGAACGGTTCCCTCCGATTTTCCACGGTTGTGTTCCGCTTCCGTTTTTTTGAGTGACTATGTTGCTCCTAGCGGGAACCGATTGTTCATGATTGGCTTGTCATAGTGTTTCAATTTATTTTCAATCGGTTCATGGTATAAACTTAAATTTATGTAGGTTAGAAGCGAATCAAAACAGCGTCTGAACCGGGGCGGGCGACTAAAGAAGAAATTCGGTGTTTCATACTCAAGTTGGCATATCCACAGGTTCCACAGCCCTGACAAGGCGGCATTCCAAATCACCAGTAACCTAAAAAATGCAAATCACAATCGGGAAAAAAATGTCAAAAATATTTATAAATCATCTAGTTTCAGTATGTAGACAAATCGATGAAACTTCAGTAACAATACTGAAAACTTTTTCGTTACCCGAAGAAATCCTATTTGACTAGAAACGGCACAACACAAAAACAAACTATCGAAGAAATAAACTGAATTTCCCCTAGCTTGCAGTAAACAAACCAAACATAAACCGTTCAACAAAATAGCATCCATTATTTGCCCATCTTCGTTCAAAACCAGTAGCTATAGGAAGGTAGGTACTTCAAATGGCAAAAGAAAAGAAAGGCTTACTGCGCTCTTTTTCCCGCCCGTCGCGAAGCGACGCGACAACAACGGCACACGAGCATTCCGAGCGACATCCGAACGACAGGGCTAAACAAACAGATAAAATAATTTGCTCCTGTCGATCGCTATGGAACGGAGAACTTGTACTCGTTTTCCGTGGGTTACTTCGATGGCTCTGCCTTGCCTGTGGAAATATCGATGAATATCAATGATTTTCGCGCCAGCACAGATGTGACAATCGATAAATTCACGTCGAAGTGAGCTCAACACGGAAAATAGCTTGGCTCGGTTCGGGGCTTAGTTGTTGTCACTATTTGTTCCAGTCCCCCCCCTTCCCCTTCACCCGACATCTTGTTTCTAGTTTGGTGATTACGTTGACACACATTGACGTGGGGTGCATTGTTACAAATTGAAAACTGGAAACTTGAAAGAAAGTAGGGTACTTTGACATTTATCTGAGGAAAAAATACAAAACTGTCATTTATTAAATTCATCTTCATTATTTTTACCACCTTTCAATACGATAAAAACTAAATCCTCCCGACGGTTCAGTTCCATCAACCAGCAAGTTGGAATAATTTTCCACGGATCCAAGATTTCCAGCTGTTTCAGCTCCAGACATCTTTAATCTCATAAATAATAGAGAATCAATTTAATTAGGTTTTCAAGCACGTTCGTCAGTTTAATTGCGGTGTTTGTGGTTTTTCTCAATTTTCCTACGCCCCCTCTCCACGTTGGCTGCCGTGTGTAGTAAGCGTAAGAGCCGTCGAGTACATATAAATGGAGTTCGACCAAAGTCGTACCGTATCTACAGACAACAATGCTATTCTAGAGGTACGTTCTTCTCCACTCGAACTCTATGAGAACAACGTCAGTACATACAACAGAGCGAAGGCTCAAAAGGCTAAGAACTCCCGATGCGATGGGATTCATCAACCCCATTTCTCCCGGGGGTGGTGGATGGGGGTTCCTTTTGCCTCTTGCCAGCGATGGTGGTGCGAGTCGAAACCAAGAAGCAAATCCTTGGAGAAATAAGTAACAACGACGGGCGGCTGCTGGTTACACGACCGGGAACCCGCCGAACAGCTTCAGTGACTCCCACACAATTCACTCAATTAAAGCGTAAATTGTTTGCCCGCTGCTGTGAGTGTGAGAATGTGAGGATAAAATTCTAATGGATTGTCTTCGTTTCGATCGCAGACGGTCGAAGGAGGCTGTGGTAGAAAGTTCTTCAAGCGGCAGCAAATTAACTACGCTGTCAGTTGGTAATATCATTTGTTCTGACGGGTGCAAGTTCACAGCTTGCTGGGTGGTTTGTTTCGGTCAATGAAAGGTGAGAGCGGTGTCTTCCTTTCGAATCGGTTGTTTCCAATATTGATAGCGGGCTCTAACGAAACATGAGCATTTTTTTTTTTTTTTTGCATTTTCGAGGTCTAAAGATAGATTTCAAGTAGCGATTCAAGTTTCATAATTGACTACGGAAAGTAACCGTAGGGTTATGAGTTTATGCCCAGTTCAGGGTATCTTGCCAAGCATGGTAAAGGTCTTCTAATAGGAGAGGGCGAGCTAAGCAGTAGGCGGTCATCGTTTGTGCTCGGTTGTGTATAAAACAGCCTCGTGACATACTTCGAAAGCGGGGGTCTAACGAACGACACGATCTGACACTCCAAACTCACACTCAAATAGACAGTTGATAATATAACCAGGAAATACGTCTATTGTTCGGTATATTCGACGCATAATGAATCATCAACTTCTGATGATTTCAAAAGGGTTGTATCATACTGTGGCAGAAATGGGTTTGCACTCATAATCGACAGTGATTCAAATACCCACCACATAATTTGGGGCAGCTCAGATATCAATTCTAGAGGCACTGAATTGATGGACTGTTCAAGCAGCTCAAACATACTTAATGTAGCAAGTCACCCAACATTTGCACGATCTGGCAGAGAAGAGGTGTTAGATGTAACTCTCTGCTCTGACTGTATTACGCATGAGTTGGCAAACTGCTCATTTGAATGCCTAGATGTAGAAACCTCAATTTGATAATTCAATTTTGGATAAGTAGTAGAAAAATTAGATTTAATTGTGTGGTCTTTGCTAGATTGTAAATTCCCACTTGTTTTGATCAAACCGTGATGCGTGTAGATCCTTTTTGGATTTTCGGGGAATCGAAAATTGAGTCACTTCCTACAACATCAGGTGTGAACATTGATAGTTGCGAGAAACGTGCTCCTTCTAAATCCTAAAACGGGGTGGGCGTAGCGTAGTTGGTAAATCGATTGCCTTGTACGCAGCGCACCTGGGTTCGAGTCCCGACCCCACACATAGGGTTAGAAATTTTTCATAAGAGATTTTTCTAACCCGAAGAGGCGAATGTCCTTAAGCTTAAAACCTCTATAATCGAAATAAAAAAAATCCTAAAAAATGGGAAACAAATTGATCATAATGAAAGAAAAGAAGCACAGGCTCATTGTATACAGTCTGCGAGTCTCAATACCTATCGAGTGCAAGCAAGTTTGGAGAAATGTCACTTTTCGATTGCGCTGAAGGATGATCTGCTGCAAGATCTTCACGGGTGTCTCCTTTCAACCCCTCCTAACTCATTATTTCCCAATTTCAGTGAATTTGGCTAGGTATGGTATTATTTGGCTCTCTCCGGATAACGAACAAAGCTGTACCTGGCTGAAATAGAAATTGGAGGAGATAGGTGACAAGGCAGGGGACTTCCGTTTTATTGTCGAACCATATGGCCTTCACTAGAATAAGGTATTCCTTTACATTTCGTGGAATCCCAAGGAATGTTTGAAGAGTACTGATGTTTTGATGAGGCTAGAGCTCCATAATCCTGCTTCGTGGGCAATTTGAAGTTCTAAGAATCAAGTCGCTTACAGAGAAAATACATCAGTATTTTTGCCGTATCGATGACCGTTCTCTAAAATTTCTAGCAAAAAAGGTTTATAAACTGAACTATGGCTTCCAAATGTCACGATGATAGATAATAAACCTAAATCGGTTTTAAAGCCGAATTTGAATAATAATATCTCTTCGAGGGAGTTGTCGTTCTGTTATCTCATTATCCTCTCGGTGGTGTTCACCGCTCATCGAGAAGTGTGTTTTTTGCCCTGGGAGTGAAGAATACTTCCGTATTGCCTATGTACTATGTGTCATTATTTTCTTTTTCCCTAACCTTTCCACTTCCCAATCCTGCCCATCAGGGAAATGATGAAAAGACAACTCATGGCAAGGATAAACGCAATGCTTAGTAACCGTATTTTTAGCTCGCTACTGAGACACGCGTATTGAGTAAACTCAATGAGCTTTGCTTTCCAACGTTTTATTGTATTCCAAACTGAATTTGTCTGTTCACATTGAGTTCAGAGACAAGAAAGCGCGCATGGCCTTCGGGTAGTGCAGACGAACTTCTGGAAAGACACAATACCACAATTGTACGTCCAATACTATCATACGGATGCCTTGTGTGGTGGCAGAGGGAAGAAATGGTGACGGTCCAGTCGAAGTTTAACCATTTGCAAAGAATAGCGTTCATGGCGGTGATTTTCACGACGACTCCGACTCCTTCCCGTGAGGCCTTTCTAAACATCAAATCATTACATTTTCACCTTAAACCAGAAGCACTACCATGTGCATACACACTGCAGGTTACTGGGCTTTAGAACAGTAACCATGTTGATCTTGCTACCAGTCATACACGATTGTGGTCACAAATGGTTACATGGGGTGAAGATATTCTTGCTCCCAGCGATATTGCACTCACATGTTTTCTTACAGGACATTCCATGTGAAGATTCCCTCTTGAGAGGAAGGGTTTTCTGGCTACATGGAGAGACAACAACAAATGCAAGTTGCCTGTTACACTGAAGGCTTTACGATAGAGGGGGCGTGTGCTGGTGCTGGTATCTACTGTCGAGAAATGAGATTGGAAAAATCTCACTCGCAAGGTAGATACTGTACTGCATTCCAAGCAGAAATCTTCTCGATTATGGGCGGGGGACAATTGGCCCTTCAGCAGAGCTCGTTCGGCAAAGTTTAAACTTCTGCTCCGATAGTCAGGCTGCAATCAAGGCTCTTAGCTGAGACAAATCACGGTCCAAGCTAGTGATCGTGTGCCGAACCCAAATCGAAGAACTATGCAATTGTCAGGGTGGGCATGGTCCTGGGCCCCCTACCAATTTCGACAAGTTGGATAAGAGAAAAAATACGGTCCTGGAAATTCGTCCAAGCACCGCATTTATTGGAGAATTAAACAAACGTGTCCCCAAGCAAAAGCTTTTCTAGAACAACTGGGCCCAGTGATGCCGGTAAAATCTCCTACATTTTCCTAAACTCCACTGTGACATGCCGACTAGGGCTGTAACCGGCCACTGCAAACTGGAATATCAGATGGCAACTATTCAGTGCGCTGAGTTATTTTCATGTGATCTTTGTGAATCCGATTAGGAAACCTCATATCACCTGATATGCAATAGTCCATGCGGTAACGCTATTGCGATTTCGAGTTTTCGGCCGTCCTTACATAGACGACACCATGTTTGAACGACTGAAACTCAGAGACATACTAAAGTTTCTTATCCAATGCGATAGAACTTTAGGCATTCGCGCAGGTGATTTGAACTACCTGCTGTTTGTTTTAGTGCTGTTGTTTTCCACCGCTATGAATTCTACATCCTCCCTCCTCCTTCTACTTTCCTTACCATCAGGGAAATGATGAGAGGACACAGCAAGACACCACTTACCGACTACATACGAGGAACATAACGATGGTGTTTTTTGTGAGTTTTCCGTTTGCTCGGGTATACCATTTGCCATAGTGACAGGAAGGAAGCTAGGTCAGGCCACACAACTGTGTTGTTTGAAAAATACAAGACCCGTTTTTGTAAATATCCCACGACATTAATATTATTTGTCGCGAAAATTCCACTTTTCAGCCCAAATCTGCAAATCGCCTGCCAAACAAAGTATTTTTTCGGAAACTTTGACAAAGTTTTTTGCCTCAACTTATCTTGAATCTTTCCTTTCCCTGTGGACATACAAAACTCTAGACCTGGGGGTTGCTAGGAATCCGCCTTGATGGCCTCATCGTCTGTTATGATGGTATCAAACGCTTGCAAAGCTAGGGTGTTTTTCTTGATCCGCTGTCACCTTATACGTTAAAAAAATGTTTGGATTACATTTCAAAGTTTTGGCTGTTCATCTCGTCAGTCTTTCTCCGAAAATTTTAATAACGTTTGTCATCGTCAATTTGTCCACTTTCAGCGATTTTATATTTATAGGCTTGCTTCGACGCCAATTGACACACTTTCAAAATGAGGAGTGCTCAAGTCTTTTAGTGTAATGATTAAAAATAATGCGTTTAATTTTTGATCGTTCTACACTTTAACAATGACTGGATCCAGACTTTGAAAGTATCATCAAATAAACACAATAAATAAATAAAATAAATAAATAAAAAAAACAACAGCGTACTCTGTAACACAAGCAACGACAATAGCACCTCAAACGAATAAAAGAAACAGCGGTAGTACAAGTTATTGAAACAAAGTAGAAAAACAAGCGGATCCAAGTGACTACCCTGCTTCTGGAAGTGACAAATAGATACTTGAAAAACTCATCACGGATCCAAACACAAAAACAACATTCGTTAACGTTGGATTGGAAATCTTATGTGGCAGCGATGCCGTTCTTTGTCGAAAATTACGACTGATAAATGAAGCGGTCGATTAGGTAGTGATAGATTAGTGGCCGGGGAACGTTTGTGAAGGATGCGGTAGAGCGTTTGCGGAGAAATACTTCTAACACAAAAAACGAATAAAAGTTCAACAAATGATGGAGCTGTAAATGAATCACTCCCAAAGGTAAGAGTTTGTTCCGCTTCGCGCATTGCACGTCGAATGTGAGTTTGCTTAAAGTTGCGTAGAAGAGGATCATTTATTTTCTGGACCCCCTTATTTTAGTTCAAGACAGGAGAGCAACGAAATTTCGTTGTTTATACAGTGTATAAGTAACAAAGTTGTGTAGATATTCGCGAGTCATTTTTATGTTTTATACTTAACAAGCGAGGTGACTTTTCGTGCTATACAAATCGACAGAAACTTGAAACTGATGTCGGAGGAATTCCAATTGAATCGGACGGAATATCATGTAGTCATCCACGAAGGACAGTCGGAGAGTCTACAATCATAAGAGATGTAGTTTGTAGAGGAACAGCAAAAATTTCAAGCAAAAATACGGCGGCTAAATTTTTCGAACGAATGTACTTCGAATCTGACACATGTTTGTTGAATGAATGGAGGAAAAAATCGTTAAGATACGAGGAATACTCCTATACTAATGAAATTTTTTGAGTTTAGGGATTTTGGTTGATCTATTGGTCCTCAATCGTGATCACCACAAGGCTCTTAAATAAAAAGGGTTTAGGGGGAAAAGCCATAACCCCGGCAATTATCAATATATTTTATAAACTTATGCTTGCCTTTTTTCACTGAAAAATGTTCTACTAAAATACTGTAACTTTGAGTTCATGAAATCATTGCTATGACTTCCAACTTTCTTGACATTTTTCTGGCTAATAGATATGTAACCCCTCAAATTGAAATTGTAAATACAGAGAGGACTCGTGGTTCGCTTAAGCTAAACCGTATCAAGTAAATGGGTAAAAAACTTCTGATAATTGATTACAATTGACTATAATCGGTGGACAATCAAATTTGTACTATATCGCCGATATGAAATCGACTTATATTCAGTTTCATCATATACGGAATGTGGCATTGGTAGCATGATATAATCGTATGTTTAAGTTAATGTCATGTGCTTGTTTGCATCAAGACGTCGTCTCAAGTTCACTCGGTCAATGGCTGTTTTTTCGCCATCATCGCAGGGTACGAAAACTCCTCAGGTTCCCTTGAACCTGGTCGATCCACCTTGCTCCCCCCCCCCTTTTTGTACCAGCCGGATTAGTTTCAAGAACCATTTCACCGGGTTGTCGTTCGTCATTTTGACGACATGCCCGTCAAGCACGGCGTGGTTTTAAACCAATTTTTCTCCTTAGGGAGCTAAATAGCACATCACAAACAGTTATCTAATTTGCAACTGCTGGCCAGACAATAGTGCAAACTGTGGAAACTATCCAGCACCTCCCTATCCACAGCCAGCGCCAGCTCTTGCGAGGAGGTAAATGAGAAAGACGTCAAATAATCCACATAAATGAGAAAACGACATAATGCTACGGGATTAGATCTACAATTCCCACAAACATTCAGCCTTGCTCTACATTACGGCGGACTGATTTTTCGTACGCATGTGTGTTTTGATAGAATCTGACCCCCTGTTCAGTGGTGTTATCGTTACTGAGAATGCAAATCATATTCGTTCGAAAATGAGATTTTTCATAAGGCAGGCCAGTTTGTGCTTCATTCATCATTCGCTAGTCGAATGAGAAGCATGTTGATGCGCAGTCAGACGGTTATTTTTGTTTGCCAGCACAAACTGGCAAACAAAAATAACCGTCTGACTGCGCATCAACATGCTTCTCATTCGACTAGCGAATGATGAATGAAGCACAAAAATAAATACGAGCCTTACATAACTTCCCAATATTTGAGGAGGTTCTTTGAGGTGCTCCATGTTGACGGGTCAACCTGAAATAAACAGGAAAAATTCGGTTTCCCGCGTTGCTTTCGCAACATTTTCTGACCATCCGTTTTTTCGTTGATTATAGAAGTCACCGACTGATCGGTGCAAACATTGTTAAATTCCTTTCAGTACACTGAAAATGACTAACGTTCAGAAACTCTACCTTCTGATTTTTCAGAAATCTTTAAATGACATCCCTATGGTGAAAAGTCGTAGTCACGACAAAATAAATCGTTTTAAAGGAAACAGTGTAAAAATGGCCTTAAGTGTGTTTCGAAGAATTTTGAAAATCGAGAAGAATAAGGAAAGAGGCAATATTACCGACGATCGGTTGCTTTGCTAGGCAGGGGAACCAGGGTACGATTAATAAACGCTAACACTCTAGTTTCCTATCTGGAATTAAATAAATGACCCTCCAGCAATTGAACAAAATCCAAAATATGAGACAATGTTGACTGAAATAAGAATTCACCCATCAATGTTTCTAGAAACGTAAAAACATGCAAAAAATGGAGGAGTACCATCCAATAAAAAAGTTGAGAATCACTGAGTTTGATGATCAGATCGAATAAAGAGCAGCTCATGCTGTAAATAAGGAAACATAGGAAAAAAAATCAAATGCGGATTTCGTTAAGTAATATATAGGGTACATCTTATTATCGTGGATAACTTTTCATTTTTACGGGTTTGTAGTGGACATAAAAATTTCAGATCTAGTACAAAAATCCTATAATTACTTAAGTCGAATCTTTCCTGGAAAAGTTGGCAATTAAAACAAAATTTAATTATTTTTTTCCAAATCCTATTTAAAACATATTTTAAACTACAATACATTTAATACAATAAATTTCGTGCACGCGTTCAACCCCAAACATGCTTCGTCTCAATGTGCAGGTGCGCCTCGAACATCGAACACAAGCGAATGATGTGCAAACTCTAGTTCAAACATCCGTGTACGTACACCGGGTGCGTACACGAGAACGACTCACACAAGGCAAAAAGAGTAAACGCTAGTGATGGTGATGAGAGCGAGGAAGAGAAAACTGATGTCACGAACCTATGTGTACGCACACCATGTACGTACATGGGGTTCGGTTGTGCAGGCGAACATGTGCACGTGTTTTGCTACGAAACAGCGTGTTTGAGTTTGTACACGATGTGTGGGTTTAATATGAACACAGAACAAGAGCGAACATTGCGCACGATGTTCATTTGGGAAGACTGCAAACCAATAACGGGTGTTCAATAAAAAATGACAATTTTTTAGTCATGTAGTTAAAAAACAAAAAAAAAATCAGCCAATTCAATATTTTTTATTAAAAACATAATGTTTATTCTTCAAAAAAACTGTACTGTACGACGCGACTTAGTCGCGATGCTCTCACAAGAGCGCTGGACGGCACTGACGTCCATCTTCTGGATACAATTCCGGATCCTGGGGGTCAACCGCTTCGTTTATTTGGCTCGCCAATTATTTTTGAACACTAGGGCACTCTGAGGGAGCCGAAAAAATCCTCAATGGGACGGCACTGGGGCAAGTCGATCGGGTTTCTTTCTTTCGGCACGTACGGTATCTTTTTCCGCTCAAGATACTCCAGCGTCTTCTTGGCGTAATGGGAAGACGCCTTGTCCGACCAGAAGACGTACTTCCCATACGCATGATGCTCCTTTAAGAACGACAATTTTCTCAAGACACTCCTCCTGGTACACTTGTTGATTGATGGCCAGACCGCTCGGCTTGAACCACGGCTTTGAAATCCCTCTATCCGATACGGCGATGTACAGCATAACTTTTTTATTTCAAATCTATGCTTAAATTTACATTTAACTTCCGAGGGTATGGCCGACTTGTCGCTGGAATAGTAGCTGTCATTTCCTGGAATGTGGGTCTTCGAGAGCGAAAAGTAACTTTCGTCGTCCAGCACAAACGACGCGTCCCGGGGTAGTTCTTCATCATCCACCGGTACTTCGATTTCACGATCGCTATCTGCTCGTCCGGGTACTCGGGGGACAGATGATTTGTTAACGCTTTCTTCTTCTTCTTCTTCTTCGTCATTATCTCCGCCGGACTGCCGCTACCAGCCTTCCGCTCCACGCTCAGGCATGCCAGGATCCGGTAAACTGTACTCACGGGCACCTTTTTCGTCTCGAAAGTACCGTAAACTTTTTTCCACGATGACCATGCGTTTCGTAAAACCGTACAACACGCTCGCAGAGTGCTTGCTGTTTTTTTTAACGCCATCTTGAATTGAACTGACAGCACCCGAGCGAAAAGAAACATGCCACCCATTTCTAGGGAGTGCAGAGAGAAATTCTCTTGCATTCTATTACACTCTTTACTACAATTACAGAAAGGTTTGTAGTGTGAAGGTTAATATTTGATGATTGCTCTAACCAACGGCTTCAAATGGGTGAAAATAGGCTTATCACCCTATCGTTTACTTTGACAGAGTTATTTAGTTCCACATTTTGGCACAATCTCCGATGACATCTACATTCCATAAGCTGTGTAGATGGCGCACGTAGGAAAGATAATGCGGTTTTCGACGAGAAAAGTCTCTTACGATCTTAGTTGTGTATCATGCATACCTAGGGGATTCACAATAGTGGATGGAAGTGCAAATATGGAAGGACGAAGTGATCGGTTTTTTCGACCCTTTACTTAACAGTAATGCCTGTTAATGGTTATTTAAGAGACTCCATGCTTTAGCGGGTAATATACCAGCGATATAGACTAAGGGGTTACATATCTTTTTATTTTTGAAAAACCGATTTAATCCACCTATCAGTGAGATGAGATATTTCTTACACATATCACTGTTGTATTATTCTTTAGATTGCCGAACACACGCGAAGTTGGCAAGCAACTAGATGTAAGCACAGTTTCGAATCCTGCATGAATAACACTTCGAATAAACTAAATAAGTTGAATAAATAAAGAGCAGTTCATGCTGTAAATAAGGAAACATTGGATTTTTTTTTTTAATTGCCCGCCACACTCCCCCGCACCAAAGAACTCATACAAGAGCCCCCTGGTAGTGGACGCAACTTGTCTCAGCCCATGAACAATGGCAACAAAAACAAACAAAACAAATAAAACAAACTGAGCTGAGACAGACATTTATTGATGTGCAATTAGTTTAATTTAAATGTAGATTTCGTTGTGTAATATATAGGGTACATCTTATTGTCGTGCATAACTTTTCATTTTTAAGGGTTATTAGTGGACGTACAATTTCTAGTGCAAAAATTCTATTATTACTTAAACCGAATCTTTCCTAAAAAAGTTGGCAATTAAGACAAAATTCAATTCTATTCTATTCTATTCTATTCTAACCCTTACACAGCCAGTATTGAAAAGCATCCTGGAAAACACTGCAGTTATTCTTTAGTGTTTTTCTTGTCAACATTAATATTTGAAGCATATTATAATATGACGCAAATATTAAATCGGCCAGGCCTACAGTGCAGAGTTGGGTTTGAAGATGTTTCAATATTATACGGCAATTGAATTATTCATTTAATGAACAATTCAACCAACGAATAGTTTTGAAACTTGAATGAGGAAGAAACGAGGACAACCGTACCAACCGTTTCAGTTTATAGTGGGTTATGATAAAACGTTGGGAGTGACTTGGCTAAGAAGGTTAATGTCACTCCTTTGGTCCTTTGGGATGGGACAGAGGTATTTACTCCTTGCCCTGGCTATTGAGCCTAGGTTAAAGCGCCTTTACTCGCTCTCCTCCACTTATTCTGATCTCGGTTCTAGATCGGTGTCGCTCTAGATTTGCTCTAATACTTACACAATCTATATAAAATTGACAGTTCAAAGCAAACCTAGAGTAACTCCGATCCTTAGGGGATTATTACGGGAACAAAAAGGAAGTGTGTACTTTTACTAGTTTTAGTATTTAAGTACGGGCCCTGTTCGGACCTAGTAAGGATTTATGACCTATAGAAAACTTGAAAATACGTTCCTACTTAATATATATATACTTACCGGTCTAGTCTGTGGCCGCACCGACGTACCAGCTGCCGAGACCGGTGCTCAATATTAACGTGAACTGTGAGCGCCGCATCCAATCTTGGACCTGCTGACTCATATAAAACTTACCCCTCCAGTCTGTGGCCGCACCTGTGTACCAGCTCTGGACCTACAGAAGACAACACCCATGTCCCGAATGCTTCTGGATGGCTCGAGTGTTTTGAAGGGCATCCAAGTCATTCGGTGTTCTTGATGTACAGATCCTCCCTTGAAGAATATCTGCAGAGCTTCGAAAAGCGGAACCATATTCTGCTTAATCACTGCTTGCAGGCTTTTATCCGCCGTGGAGATACCGGTACAAAGCCTGACAACAAGCACACATAACGACACTATCTTGACGAATACCATCCATAATACGCGAAGAAGTACTTAAATACGATTTTCCCAACAAAAAATATGGGAGCTAAACACTTGACACGATTTTTTTCCAGCCGCTCGGTATCGCAGCTTACTACGATCTTTTTCAAATAACAGAGCACTTCGTTGTAGTCAATAAACTAGAATGAGACAAAATTCAATTATATTTTTCCAAACCATATTTGAAACATACTTAAAATTGCTATACATTTGGCTCAAACTATGCTTCTCGTGCGGATGATCCGGGTCAATTAATGATACAAAATTTTGACACGAACCTCCAGCAAGCTACCGAGTCAAGCACACATTGAAATTGACCTTAGACCATCTCGCCACGAACTACGACAGTGTACCTAAATAAGCAAAAAGCATCATCATTATTATTCCAATAAATCGAGCTCTGGCACGTTGAATCGGGGTCCCGTTTCCTGCTCCCCTCCGGGTTGAAAAGGATGACGAAATTGTGCCCGGAATCCAGAATGAACTCAATATGTTTACATACATTTGTTATGGACTCTCCTCGGAGGGTGGGGATACGTGCAATTTACGATTGTTACGACCGTTCTCTGGCACCCTCACCACTGGGACCGGGAACGGGGAATCAGACGTTACAACCATATTACGAATGTGAACAATCGACGGATCGAGGATTCGACATTTTATGTGCGTCAATAAAAGCCATAAATGTCGTTTGGTCTCTATTTGAGATGCCGATAGATGGTGCTGGGGTTCGACGACGGATGATTGTCGTAACACTATCGTTTTGTGTTCCATATTTCTACATTCTTAACCCGGGAGGGAGAGAGTGTCGGGATAAGGATGCTGGCTGCTACACTTCCGGTCTTCCTTCGCTTGACCCACTAAGGCAGGGGAATCATTCTCGTCAAATCAAAGGTCGACACCAAAGCTCACGGGGGGCGGGGTTCGGTGTTCCCATGAAGAATAAATTCTGCTAACAGATGCACTGGCAGCTGCCAGTTGGACACAACAGTGGCTTGCCTTGGGGGCCACTCGCTTCACTGCATTTAGATGGCCCGTCATATTGCGAATAACACGCATAACAATTCCGGATGGAATTTATCCACATTTTGTTTCCGCCCCCTCCGAGGGGTCAGCAACATCAGCCGTTTGGGGTCATCAAATGGAGGAAACATTTGTTCCGGATTCCGGTCGCGACATATGCCATATATTTCGCGATTGGTTAGTTTCTGTCGGGTTTTGATTTCAGATAGAAGAGGGCTCAAAATCATCCGTTGTCGTAAGACTGTGCAAGGGAGTGCTGGACTAACATTCATATACGAATGTAGATTTATCACCGTTGCCAGCTAACAGTCCCGGTCCCCGACTGACGGTACTGGTTTTTTCCATCCTCATTGCTTCCGAACGTGATTGCGAGCATCGTATCGTCCCAGTTCGGGGATATCGACAGATTTAATCGGCATCAGCGAAATCCCTACGATCAATCCTGTCAGCGATTTGGGAGGATAGATGATTGCGGAGAGAAGAAGCTGCTGCTACATTATGCTACAAGTGGATCAATTGTTGGTTGCTGTTTCGAAACGTCCGCTCGTCCGCCGCCACCGCCCGTGAAAGGACAATTGAACATGTGTGCGGAAATCGAATCATTTGCTGTTCGATTTCGAGCCGACTTGTTAGTGGGTGCTGGCTAAGCATTGTTATGGTTTTCATTGTACGTGGGCTTTCGAATGCACTTTCGATTGTGTTACAGTAGGCCGTGCTACTCCACATTGGAAATGCAGTGTGGGTAACTTTGCCTAGTTGCGGCGAACGAAACAAAGGGCACTGAGTAAATTAGAGGGAATAGTAATTAAATATGTATCCTTGAACTAAAACAGCGAGTTGAAGTGATAAATGTTTACACGTTGTCCAATGCGATTTATCAAGAATATTATTGCATGGTTAATTGCTTGACATGGACTAGTAGGAACTCAAAACTAGTATTTGTTTGTGTTTCTAAATTTCACTAAATTACGTGAAGGGTGTATAGAATCGCAGCAGGCATTTGTTGTCAGGATGAGTTCATTTGTTTACTTCATAGCGTCACCATAACAAGCACATCACGAATCGATCCTGCACGCTCGCAATGAAAATTCCGAACTATCCTCCCGTGAGTTATCTGAACAGTTGAATTATCCTGAATCCACGGTATGTGATATTCTGGAACAATTTGGAGAACCTCTGACTGTCGACGGAAAACCTAGCCTGTAACCAGAATTTTGCTTTGAGAGGAGTTTAAAAATGTATGTAATATGTAACTTAATTTTGTTTTGTTGATAAAATAGTTACTGAAAACTGAATAATATTTCGGATTCAAATATACGCCTGTCAGTTCAACCATCACTCTGCACTCATGTTTACAAAATGCAGGATTCAACAAATCGAACTGTCAGAACCGTGACATCTACGAAAGACCAATCTGCTTCCAGGATTTTTTCAATATCTCTCGTCAGAGAACGCTAGAAAGTTGGCAGACATCTTGCAGCAATGGAGAGTTAGGACGGTGGCAACATTCTATCATCCCGAAGGTATCGACGAAACCTTGGTTCATAGGAATGGATGTGGGTCGGGAATTCATTCGTGTGATGTCTCGGCTCTTGTCCCATCACTACACGCTCATCTCCGATGTATTGGACTCGCAAGTAGCGGTATCTGCGCTTGTGGCAACAGTTATCACGATATCGACCATATTGTTTGGGCATGCGCCGAATACTGTTCTGCCAGAATTCAACTATTGGACTTTCCTTCGGGCCCGAGGAAGATCACCCAGCGTCCCGGTTCGAGATGTACTGGCAAGCCGCAAGCCCCTCTATATGTCCCTCGTACACAGCTTTCTAAGAACCGTCAATGTACAGATTTAACTGTCACTATTATTTTTCTTATCATTCCTAGAATTGCCCTCTTCCGTCTGTACCGTACACCAACGATGGCTTGATGCGACTTCAAGCTGACACGAAACGGCTGAGCCAACAAACACGGGACCTACGGCACAAACGCGCAACGCGGTGTGTTGCCGATCCGCATCTGAGCCGTACTGTGAAATCGTCTGGACTGTCGGTTCGAGGAAGACCGCCCGGTGTCCCAGTACATGATGCTTCCTGATGAAGATCGGCCGACTGAAAGTTAATATCTTTCTCCACCCTATCTCCAGAGTCGTAGCGGGCGATGGGAGCCACCAAGGGCGCCAAGCTTAGGGGGGGGGGACTGAAATCTTGATCTATTTTATAAATAAAAGCGAGGATAAATCATAATATAAGTCATGAGAGGAGTGCTATTTCCAAACACACACTAACTTATTGTTCGAAAATCGAACTGAAAAAGAATGTAAACACCAAAGTAGTGCACAACTGAGACCCCAACAAAGGCACTGGAAGATTACGCTGAAGTCCTCCGGAGCCCGGGAAGAGTTCCGCTAAATTACAAAGTAATGCCAGTGATCAACGAATTTTGCAGTAAGTTGAATCTCTGGTTGAAATAACATGAGACTTTTGGAGTTCCTAGAAGCGTTTTATCTCCAAGACTTTGTGTCAGAGCTTCCTCGAATTTAAACCTTTATAAGAAATTTCACCTGCCTATAGTTTTTGGAGCAGTAAAAGATGGAGTAGTAAGAGTCACGCTTCTCCCAAGTAGCATTTAAAGTTTTATAGCATGCTAAAAAGTGCAATCTAAGTTCTAAGAGGCTCTTTAAAAGAGTTCCTTAAAACCGCAATTGTTACTTGGGCTGAGTCAAGTGAGCATAATGATTTGACACGAATTTTGAGAGGACACACCATTTTCTCCCGTCCAGTGTAGTTACCCTTCAAAATCAAAATGACAAACTCGAATCAGTGAGTGCACGGTCGATTTCAACTTCGTGAGCGGGCATGTAGACGTGGTAGTCCTTCATAAAAGACAGGATATCACAATTCTGAGCTTATCTGGGCAAAATATCTGTTACTGCTGCATAAGTCGTAGCTCTGTTTTACTTGCATGTGCAAAAAGATGGGTGGATAATGTCTGGGACATAACCAGAATGTCGTGATGGCACTTGGACTGATGATTCGAATATATGCACCGTAATGAGCTACTCACAAACAAGGTCACGGTTCCTAAAAATTGTCTAGAATATCTATCCGTCTTTCAATTTCATTGCTTTCGATTCTCTCTGTCTTAAATTTGCCGAAACTAGCCAACAAAACGATACAGTAAAAATTGTCTCCTCAATTTATTGGTCTTCATATACAGCTATAGCACATCGGAAAAAGTCCCTATCAAACGGAAAAAAATGTCCCATAATGTCATGAAATCTGGAGTAATCTCGAAAAATGCCTTTCTGCGACAATAAAAATTTTTTAAAATTACAGAGGACAAAAATCACGAGATGATACAAGATCCGATAGATTTCTAATGCTTTTTGCATCAAAAAGAAATTAAAATTACCTTTTTTTTTAAAAAAAATGGAGATGACACTAGATCTTGACGTTTTTTGACCATCTAAGCCATTTTGCGTCAAATTGTAGCGGGCCGTGATTCTGAATGCGATATTTATTGTACGGTTTAGGTATGTGCGGGCGTAGGGACTTCGCGATCGCGGGTATTATCGCGAATGGCTCGAGCATTTGTACGTTAACGTGTTCGATCGCGTGTGCGTTTTTATGTCGCGTGTACTCGCATATTAACGTGTGTTCTAGAAGGATCGCGCGTGGACCGTCAATCTGATACTTAATTTTTCGCGTGAATAAATTAGATTTTGTAACGCTGTGGCCATTCACATATTCGCGTGCGTTCTTGGATGGCCACACGGACCGTCATTCTGATATTTAGTTTTCGGTGTACGGATCACATTCGGACAGGGAGTGAGTTACCGCATATCACTAGATTTCCCGGTCATGTCGCCATGTTGTCCAGTGGATATGAGAGCTTTCTTTTTAATTGATTCAATTGAAGGCATGGACCTAGACTTCTGGAATCAAGGATAGAGACTTCCGGACGTGACCGATTCATGATCGCGCAAGTGCAGGGGACTGAAGGTTCACGCTTTAGGACCGCGTTTGAATGTTTATAAGTGCTGAGACGTTCATATTATCACCGGGATGATATCATGTCTGCGAGAGCGCGGGTTTAGGTTGCGTGGATGATCGCGAAGGGTTCAAGCATTTGTATGTTTGTTTGTCGCGTGTATGTGACTTCGTGTGTATAAATTAGATTTTTATGTCGCCATGGAACGTATAGTTAGGTGGATATGAGCATAATCCTTTTGATTGGTCCACCTGAAGGCATTGGACTTATGCTACTAGAGCCGAGAATAGGGGTTTCCGGATGAAACCGATTCATGATCGCGCGAGCACGAGCATTTGGAGGTTTACTCTTAAGACCGCGTTTGTGAATTTATAACTGCTAGACCGTTCACTTAATCACCGGGGTGTTATCCTGTTTGCGATATCGTGGGTGCGGTTGTGCCTGGATTATCGCGAAGGATTCGAGCGTTTGTATGTTGACGTTTTTGTCGCGTGTGCTAGTGTGTATGTAACTTCGCATAGATACATTATTTTTATAAGCGTGTGGCCATTCATATGTTCAAGTGTTCTTCAATGATCGCGCGTGGACGTCTTGTCTAGTTTTTATTTCTATTGGTCCAACTGAAGGCATGAATTTGGGCTGCTAGGATCAAGGGCAGAGACGAAGGCCACGTTTGGAATGAGAGATAGTGAGTGTATATGAGAGAATAAGCCATTTGTGTTAGCGTCGATCTAATTTAAAATATAGCGATAAAAGAAGGGTGCCTCCAGACTTTGTATATTATTTGACCATGGTAGTGGATAATAAAGGTCGCCAAGCTAAGTACTAAAACTGATCACAATGTAACTTAACTAAAAAGAAAACAATCGTATTCCAAGTTTCTGTGACATAATATCTGTAATACTGCTTTGGTGGAAAAACCCCCGGACCACATCAAGGTACAGTATCATGCCGAGGGGTAATCCCCTAGTTTTAAGAAATTCAAAAACAAAGAAAAAATTGGCACCTTTAAGCAAACGCAAACGTCTTATCATTGCTCTCGTAGTGATTCAAACCGTAGTGCTAATCCAACATTCTACGAATGTGTTTGTTTTCCTTCCTTTTGTTGGATTGATTTCCCGACCGCTTTGATTAGCCATTTATCTTCGCCATTGGCTTCCTCAAATGATCAACCGAATGAGTATTTTTTAAATTTATTTCTATTAACGTGACTTTAAATTTTCTCCATTCGTCACGTTCACCAGTATAAGAAATTTGGTCATTTTATGGTCCACTTTCGAACGTATCCTCTGTCAAGCAAAATAAACTGAGAGTAATCACTGACAGAATTTTGAGCAGACTAACAAGATTGCTTTTACACAGGAGTATCGAGTAGACGTACCTGCAAGAGCAGTTGAAATCGACGGAGTAATTACCCAAAATGAAGTTGATAGGCGAAGAAATGCTAGAGTGTGGAGTTGGGACTTTTAAAAACCCCATGTTACAACCAGTAAAAATTCTGGATTGCAAGCAATTACGCTCAGCAAAAATCGCAGAGGATAAGAAACAACTTATTCTATGTCGGCCTCATTTCGTGTGACTTTCGTCGGGTAAGCTTTGTCAAACGTTGTCCTCTTGGATCAGGTTTGTCTACCGCCTCTTTGTTCCGCGGGTCTTAAACGGCCTTCATTGTTCTCACGTTTATATTGAAATATATGTGGAGGATCGGGGATAAAAAAAATCAAAATTCAATAAAAACTCCCACTCTCGACCAAACTGCAATGTCAGCCACCGGTTACATCCAAGATAACCGGTTCATTTCCAATCTCGAAGCGTTCAAGGGGCCATACAATGCAGCTACCGTTGAACCGAAGTGCAGTGTTTCCCCGTGTCTCTCTGGTCCAGAGAACAATTTCTTCTCTCAATACTCAGCATTACCTGAGATATCTACTTGCCAGCGCCATAAGAAGAAGCGTTGCAATCAGAAACACAAAGGAAAAATATTTCGAGCCTTTATCGAGCTCGGGTCTCCTAAATCTGTCGTCCCGGGTTCGGGATGTGCCGTATTATGTATGAAAATGCGTGGAATTCGAATCATGTTTTACATTATTCAAATTGTCGTTAGCATAATACAGCAAAGCTGTAGTTTTATCTGTTAGAATTAATATTTTGAAGAATTTCCGAGCGAACACCAAATCTAGCTAATTTCTTATGACTCTTATTTATAGATTCGAGCAATTTTGTTGCTTCGCATAACATTGGATCATGTTCCGATATTTTCAATTATTTCATTGTACCGTAGCTGAATTGATAACAGATTACCGTTATCACTTTCACTTTGCGAATGATCCAGAGCAAATCCAAAAAAATTTCAATTGAATATTTCGTCACCAAATCCCGCATCGCCCATGCGGTTTATCTACCCCAGTTTTCTGCATATGGCTCCGCATAAGATTCGCGCTAACTCCTCGTCGCCCGTTTGTTGGAATAAAACATCAAAGTCTTTCCGCGCGTCACCCATCACCGCCCCAAGAAACAGAACCTTATAAACCGATGATTCGTATTCAGCTCACAGTGTCATCGCGCTTCGCCATCGAAGCTGTAAGACGCAATACGACAATCCTTCCAGAAGTTTGCCAACTGTCTGCAGCTGTCACCATCATCAGCCTGTTCCTGCATGCAGCTCAAGTAGATTCCATTCTTTGGCATTGATGCTAGGAACAGCCGTGGCAGCAGCAGCAGCAGCAGCAGGACGCGGTTTTTCCATCTCGTCGATTTACGCGATTCGGTGCCTCTTCAAACAAACCGCAGCAAACGGCCAATATCTGAGGTCCCTTTCTTGTCGTTAGCCGAGAATCTGTTCGGTGAAGGAATAAATCTCCCATTATTCCGAACTGCGGCCGGGTCGTTTAAATTATTCACACTCGATTAAGTAAATATGATTTGGGATTTGCGATGCTGCTGCTGCTGTTGCCTCGTGGCCTTTTTCCTTTTATCATTCAAGGAGAAAGGTCCTCTGCAAATCATGCAAAGACACATCCTGCAAGAACGGATGGATGCGAATTGAAAATTAATCCACTCGGCACACAGATTCACTTTCGGTGCATGGAGACGGTTGGACGATGAATGGATTTTGTTAGTAGATTTGAAGTAATATCCAACTCCTCCGATTCAGAGTACCATTGCATTTTTCGCAATTCATATTCCAGCTACGACACACCGTCATCCATGACCAACCAGGTCGCGATGCCGAGGCAAATCTGCTGACGGCATCCTCGCGGAAATCGTTTCAATTGAGCACAGCTCATTGAATCGCGACGCTGCAATTAATCACCCTGCTACACCTCCCCCCTCCCCGGTCCATCATTCGACCCAATCAGACAATTCATCAAATCGTGTAAAATCTCGCGATATCATCAGCGGATAATTAGGCCGCATAATCACCGTACTTATTTGCATTGTGGTCGGATCACTGTCAAGCGTCCTTTGCTCCGTAACCTCCGCAATAAACAAACCCACCCACACACACAGACACACACATACATAGAAGGGTGAAACGATTAATCCAAATTAACATACGATTATTGATGAGGAGACTGCCGCCATTCAACGAAAGGGAAGCTATTATGTAGGAGTATTGCGAGGAGGGGAAAAAGTGCTGTTTCATTATGTTGGCATTCATTACAATCAGTCTTCGACAGGGACTGCTCGTTCAGTAGGCTATGAATTGATTTTTGTTCAATATTTCATGTCAGTTTCAAGCTGAAAACAATGTATTGAACAGTATTGGTTCAAACGAAGGTTTTAGAAAATAATATTGAATTTTTTGATAAACCCTATGAAATTCAACCTTTCAAACAGTCAAAATAAGTTATAAGACAAAACAGTTCACTTTCAACTATTAAACATTAAGCAGTGTCATTATAGTCATAAGTTAAAACATTCAACGTAAATAAGCTAGTCAACAGTTAGCATTTTTAATGCTATATTCATGACGGTTTTTTTTATTGCTTACTCTTTAGTATGTATGCGTTGTTAGATGATGTTCATTAGCGAGAAGAAAAAATAGTCTACATTCAAAATGAGAAACAGCTGATGTATTGTGCAACCAAAATAAGAAACAATCCAAACAGCATAGGTAAAGCAGTTAAAAGACAAAATTGTACAAAATCAGAAATAGAAGATAGAAAATTACAAATAAGAACAAGAAATTAAAAAGGAAAGCGACAAATAAAAGCAAACTAGGAACGAGAATAAAAATTCAAAAATTCAAAAATAAAAACGAAACTAAAAGAAAAAATCAAAAACAAAGGTTAGAAAATAAATAATAATATCAAATAAAAAACAAAATAAGCACTAAAAATCCATAAAGAAAGATGAATGAAAAATGGAGTATGAAAAATTAAAAATACGTATTGAGCAACGAGAGCTGAGAAATGAAAAAAGCAAATATAAATAAACAGGAAAAAATGGATATGAAAAATAAACAGAACAATGCAAAACAAAAAATGAAAAAAATAGTAAAATGAGAGAAGAAATTAGTAAAATGTGAAATGAAAAAGAAACTAAAGAATACCAAAAATTTGAAATTCAATAATAGAAAAAATGACGAATTAAAAACATAAATTGAAAAATGGGACAAAGAAAGCGAGAAGTAAAAAAGAAAGTAAATGTAGAATAGCCTTGTACGCTGCTCACCTGGGTTCGATTCCCAATCGCGCACATAGGGTTAGAGATTTCTCTAACCCGACAAAGAGACGAATGACCCTAAGGTTAAAACCGCTATAATCAATAATTAAACAAATAAATGTAGAATAAAAAGAAAAGCAAAAATAGCATCACGACAATCATCCCATTATTCGTCGTCAACCAGCGTCCTCTATCGACGTTCTGAGAGGCCAGAAGACATTATATAATTAAAAAAATATAATGAAAAATGATAAAATTGAAAAATGATAGTAAAAAATTATATAAAAAATGGATAATTCAAATAAACCTAAACCTAAAAAGACAAATACCACGACACGAAAAATCAAATATGTGATTTTGGTTTTCAAGAGTTATCCTACTGAAGCTATAGAACTGGGGTCTGGAAAGGGCTCCCCGACAGAATCACCCGCTACGCCTGCAGACGAGACGGGAAATGTCACCCGCTAAAACACTGCTTAAGGTCTCAATTGCAGCGAGCCGTGATTCTGAATGTGATATTCAGTGTGCGGATCAGATATGTGCGAACGTAGGGAGTTCACGATCGGTTGTAGCATCGCGAAGAGCTGTAGCGTTGGTATGTGAACGTGCTCGATCGCGTGAACTTTAGTATGTCGCGTATGCTAGCGTGTATAAATTCTATTTTATAACCGTGGAGCCATTTGCATATTCGCGTCATGTTCTTGGGTGTTCGCGGGAATCTGATGCTTAATTTTCAGTGTATGGTACAGATGCTAGAATAGAGTAAGTTTCCCCATATCAATAGAATTCCCGGTTATGTCGCCATGGAACGCATTGTCTAGTGAAAATGAGCGTCAATTTTTTTATTGGTACAAATGACGGCATCAGTCTAGGCTGCTACGATCGAGGATAGAGATTTCCGGACGGGACCGATTCATGATCGGGCTAGCGGTGGGTTGATGCTCGAGAGACCGCGTTTGTAAATTTATAAGTGCCAAAACGTTCACTTAGTCATCGGGGCGTTATCCTGTTTGTGAGATCACAGGTGCAGCAGTTTTGCGTGGGTGATCGCAAAGGGCTCGAGGGTTTGCATTTTAACGTATTGTTCGCATTTATGTACCTTTGCGTACATAAATTCGATTTTATAATGCTGTGGTCATTCGCATATTCGCGTGGGTCCACGTATAATCATCCGGACCGTGACTCTGATGCATAATTTTCAGTATATGGTTTAGATGCCAGAAGAGAGTAAGTTTCCCCATATCACTAGAGTTCCCGATCATGTTCACATGGAACGTGTTGTTTAGTGAAATGGGCGTCATTTTTAATTGGTCCAACTAAAGACATGAGTCTAGGCTACCAAGACCGAAGGTAGAATCTTCCGGACGTAACCGATTCATGATCGCGCGAGCGACGGATTAATGCTTGAGACCGCGTTTGTGAATTGATAGGTGCTAAAACGTGCACCTAATTACCAGGGTACTTTAATGTTGACGAGATCTCAGGCGTATGTATGTGTGGACGATTGCAATTGCATATTCGCGTTTGTGTTATCGCAAAGGCCACGAGCGTTTGTACGTTTTGAATGAGAGAGATTGTGAGTGTATATGAGAGAAAATGCAATTGATTGTGAAAACGAGTGTTAGTATGAGCCTAATTTAAGATAATAATAAGTAATAAAAGGAAAAATAACATTTCGAATAAAAAAAGATACAAAGGAATTAAGTAAAGACTTACAAATTGGCCGATACATGAATAGTGGAAAAGCAAACTACTAGAAGACTAATGAAGTAGAAGAAAACCACAAATGTAACATGCAATCAAGCTACTTGAACTCGTCTAAATGTCAGCAAATGATATTGATTTACCATTAACGATAATTGCTTTTTATTAGAATTTAATCATACTATGCTGACCAGGGATGGATGATTCACGTACGTCGGTAAACTAATCGTACCTTAATTTATTTAATCCGATCTTCCCGAATGAATCGAATCAAATGCACGAATTGAACACCGAAAAAAAAAGTGACCAAAGAATCCTAGGAAGGATTACCCACTATTCTATCATATACGCCAGTTCTGCATCCATTCCCTGATCCAGTTGTCAGAAATACTCAGACGAACACATACTCAGTCATATGTCATATGACTAGCACATAACAATTAAAGACTAGTATTAATAATCACAATTATCACTACACTAACACTAATAGGCTTCTACTTTTACATTTCTTTAATTAATTAGCCTGTGCACGATGACGAAGTCGACCGATAAATCGACACAGGATGGGCTTCACTGCGAGCCACGTTCTTGAAAACTTTTCATCAATGAATTAATGGAGTATAAAGAATGAAGTATAATATCACTAACGAACAATAAATATTAAAGAAAGGAAAGGATATAGAAATGCAGACCTAAGAATGAAAATTTAAAAATAAATATTAAATACAAAATTAACAATAAAGTGTAATGAAAAGAAAATAACTCCAAAGTGAAAAAAGATTAAAAGAAGATTTTAGAACTAAAAATACAAGCGGTAAACTATAATAAAAATGAAGAATAATTAAAGTAAAATTTAAAATGAAGAAGGCAAATGAGATAAAACGAAAAATTATGATTATCAAAATTATAAACGAAAAATCTCAAAAAGAAAAGAATTACAACACAAATTATAAACGAAATGTGAACTATGAAACAAAATATAAAGTAAAAGGGGAAAACGAAAAAGATAAATGATATGTGACATAAAAGAATTTAATTGTGAAAAGAAAAAGAAAAAATTGGTGAATACAGAAATGAGAATTTAGAACATTGAATGATACATGGAGCAAGATACATAATGGAGAATAAATAATAAAAAGTTAATTAAAAGAAAATCGGAAAATTAAAAAAAATAAAATAAGAGTAATAAAAAAATAATGAATGGAAAATGAAACGTTCGTTGTTTATTATCGAAACGTAGTATATTACGATGGATAAACGAAATTTAAAACAGAAGAATGAGTAAAACGAATAAAAAAACAATATGAAAGAAAGAAACAAAATAAATTTTAAAAAGTGCATTTATGATATATTTCAGTAAAGATTATTCTAACGATCAATTTGGTTACTGATGATAATTTACTATTGGAGCACTCAATGAAGCTGTTTATATACGTGAATTTGTTAGAATATGTACATTAAGTTAACGAGATTGATACACGCTGGAAACAGCAGAGTCGAGTTGACTCCCTATCGTGAGTGAAATGTGTAAATTGCAAAGTAAAGTGCTCATACTAAGAAATTACGTTGATAGAGGCGACGATGAAATTTGAGCGTACGGAAGTGTCACACATACACAACTACATCACACACGCAATGTTGTACAGATCGAAGTAATACAACGATGCCTTTGGTAATAATTTGACAAAAGACAACATTTTTCTATCTCTATGGTTTCTGAGAGCGTAGTTACTACTTGCTTCGATTTTAGGAGCACATTCTTCAGAAATTAAGTTTGGATACCCATCAAGGACACACCCTCGGGCGGCCTTTACGAGGAAGCTTAGGGGGAAGGAAATGATTTTCCTTTTCCGAAAACTTCTGGACATAGTAAAATATATGCTGTCAATATGGTCGTCAGCGTCGTACTGCACATTGAACAAGCAGATAAGACGTGGGCAGTGGCGCGAACGCAATTTTTTGCAATCCAGAATTTTAACTAACTGAAGCATGGCATCTTTGAAAGTCTTAACGCCATACTTCAGCTGATTTTCACCTCAGTTCCATTTGGATGATTGGATGACTACCCCATCGATTTCAATTTCATGTGCAGGTACGTAGAAACGATACTTCCGGCGTAAAATACTTCCATCAAGCAATCCTTTTTGGTCTGCTCAAGGGGACTCTGCGAGAGGTGGAATATTTATTGAAGCCTCAAATGGAGCTTAGGCTTTCGGAAGTCACATTTATCCAGATCCATCATATCAGACACTTAGTACTGAAAATGTTTAAAAGCCAGTTTTTCAAAAATGGACACCTTTATTGTTCGGGAGGTCGTAATGATATGCCCTGATTTTGATGAAACTTTCCACGATTGCATACGTGGTTTGGCGAAAAATCAGCTTCGTACTTTAACGTGATTTAAGATAAAACAGGCATCGAAAAATGGTCCGAAGAAGGCTTCTATTGGTTATTAGTACGAACCTATTGACACGAAGATTTTATCCCGATTGGAACTCGAATATATGACGATTGAATTAAACAACCCGTGCCTTACCTCAGGAGCAGGCATGGGAAAAATCGTTTCACGAAACGATGCCTTTGGTAATAATTTGACAAAAGACAACATTTTTCTATCTCTATGGTTTCTGAGAGCGTAGTTACTACTTGCTTCGATTTTAGGAGCACATTCTTCAGAAATTAAGTTTGGATACCCATCAAGGACACACCCTCGGGCGGCCTTTACGAGGAAGCTTAGGGGGAAGGAAATGATTTTCCTTTTCCGAAAACTTCTGGACATAGTAAAATATATGCTGTCAATATGGTCGTCAGCGTCGTACTGCACATTGAACAAGCAGATAAGACGTGGGCAGTGGCGCGAACGCAATTTTTTGCAATCCAGAATTTTAACTAACTGAAGCATGGCATCTTTGAAAGTCTTAACGCCATACTTCAGCTGATTTTCACCTCAGTTCCATTTGGATGATTGGATGACTACTCCATCGATTTCAATTTCATGTGCAGGTACGTAGAAACGATACTTCCGGCGTAAAATACTTCCATCAAGCAATCCTTTTTGGTCTGCTCAAGGGGACTCTGCGAGAGGTGGAATATTTATTGAAGCCTCAAATGGAGCTTAGGCTTTCGGAAGTCACATTTATCCAGATCCATCATATCAGACACTTAGTACTGAAAATGTTTAAAAGCCAGTTTTTCAAAAATGGACACCTTTATTGTTCGGGAGGTCGTAATGATATGCCCTGATTTTGATGAAACTTTCCACGATTGCATACGTGGTTTGGCGAAAAATCAGCTTCGTACTTTAACGTGATTTAAGATAAAACAGGCATCGAAAAATGGTCCGAAGAAGGCTTCTATTGGTTATTAGTACGAACCTATTGACACGAAGATTTTATCCCGATTGGAACTCGAATATATGACGATTGAATTAAACAACCCGTGCCTTACCTCAGGAGCAGGCATGGGAAAAATCGTTTCACGAAACGATCAATTTGAAATCATTCACCAACATGCTCTTACTGTGAAACCCAATCTCGGCAACCCTTCTTGTGCAGAGTTACGCGTTCGTGCGAAAGCGAGAAGCAAAACACAGAACTGAAAAAAAAGTGACAGCGCCCGGCTATGATTCATTCTCCATCGCATACGTAGTGTTTTGAAGGAAAGCAGAAAGGATCGCAAATGAATGCATTCTTTCATTCACATAGATTCATTTCAAAACATTCACCGGATCGTTCTAATAAAAAAAACTTGTTCTTGTTTATAGACCTATGAAATTTTCACTTGGTGATCTCTTATTGTTGAGTAAGTAGTTTGCAATGTGCTGGTGGAAAAAAAATAACTTAAAACGATTCCGTGCATATCACAATATCAATTTCAAGTGGATTACTTCTCAACATGGATTATAGTGTACATTTGCACTATAAAGTTGACCTAACCCAACCAGAGAATACAATGTCACATTCATTTGTGAACTAAAAGTTGATTCACTTGTGAATGTTTACAGTACAATCTTCCGATTCAATCCGCGAATGAAGAACACGATCTTCTTCATTCAACATAGTACGTGTCATTCTTTTACTTGGCTCACATCTTCGGAAGTTCATCTCTACCTACGTTCAGTTGTGTTCTTTTGGAGAGTTTTAGTCGGATCGTGAATGAACGCCTGGCTGCTGTCAAAGCAATGAGCGTATTCGCCAAGAATCATGCGAATGAATGATAATTCCCATCCCTGCTCAGGAGCAATCATCATTGTATGTCACAGTAAATTCACCATCCGAAATGCATCCTCAGCGCATTTCCACACACACACCCACACATTGAACAGCAATATGCCACTCACTCACTGCCGGTTCTGAATTCCCGGAAAACGTGTACATAAAGCCAAAATCGCAAAAACCACAAAACCTCCCCCGCGAGAGATCGTTCGAATGTCACATTTCGCTGCTCACAGCAAAAGCCACCAAACCGACGACTATCTCGATATCGATATCTCGATAACCCGCCAAGTGTCGCCTCGGTGGACTTGTTGCATCCGTATCGCAAACAGAGAATCGGTTTATCTGTCATTTCAATCCCCATTGTTGTTTCGTTTCGTTTCGTTTCGCTACGGTTTGGTTTCGTTCGAACATTTTCGGGGGCTACTGATGACGACGCATAAATGCTTCTCACCGACCGACCGAACGGCATTGGGTGGTGGTGGTGGTGTCAGGATGATCCACGGAACTACATCAAATAAAATTGCAACCCGCAATGAAAACAGGCATCCAGTTGCTGCTAGTGCTGCTGCTGACTGTGCTGAATTAAGTGAGTGATGTGTGGGGATTGGGATTTCATATTTGCACTGCACTTTGCTGCTGACTCAAACTAAAGTTGAAATTGTGGTGGATTTTCGGTTTGATTGGTGACAGCCGCGGCAGTTTTTAGTTTATCAAGCGGATACAAAGCGAAAAATGTGTTAATGGGACAGCAAAATGGAATAGGATATATCTTAACATTGCCTATCACCAGCTAAGCTCTCAAACTGAAAATTCATCCCGAACTCTAGTTTAAACTACCATAATTAATAGTTGGTAAGCGTAGTACAACTTTCACACTGAACAAACTCCCCAAAAACGCTTGTTACCCGCCGTTGACGCACAAAGCCTCAAACAAACCCGCTCGATTGTGGTTCCACCGATGTACATGTGTCGATATGTCGTGGAATGTCAGTCGTTCCAACAACTTCCAACCCGTTTTGTGCTTTGTCAGCGTGTTGCAGTCATCGCACATCCTCGCGTTGGTACTACTCCCGTCCGTACCGTTCCCGTTCCTAGGCTAGGAGAAATGTTCGGCAGTGGCATCAGGGAATAAAACCGAGGCGTTAATTGTAAATGGAACACATAAAATTGCACTTCTCACTTCGGATCACACTTTCTCGGTGCCATTATTGGTATCGAGAACAGCGTTGGAATAGGATGGCACTGGTGGCCACTCGACAATGACTCCGTATGAAACGGGGGAGGAATGAGTATCATATCAAACACTCACGGCGCCATCACTACTATCGGGATCGATAGCATATTAGAAGAACTACTGTATCAGCAGCAAACCCTATTACTTCCTCTGCCCACTTTTCCAACCCGGAAATGTTTGATTGGATTCCTGGCTAGTTCCGGAGAGGATGCAGTTGTTCATCACGTGCTTAACTCATGCCACATTCATCTACTCACGCTAGTGCTACACGAGAAAAAATCCGGACGCGATAGTCATTGTCCCTATCACAACTTCATATTGAGTAAAGGATTTTAAAAGTTCTTGAGCAATTTAAAAAAAATCCATGACTTCGATTCTCGCCTGTTTCAATGTTGGGCGTGTATCTCATCATCTCCCGGTCACATTTCACGTGACAAGCGTCAAACGCTTTTATGCTGCAGTTTTCCACTATTTTAACTTTATTTTATATCCGGAACGTGTCAGCAAACATTTACGCCCGGTTTTGCCCTTTGTTCAGAGTCTCTCAAACGACAAGTGCTGTCCATTTCAACGTACATTAGAAATTGCTTGTTGGTTGGCCTTGTCAATTATTGGTTGGTATGGGTTGAAATTGTTGTGGTGAAAGACGGCAGTTTCCGTGGAATAATTTATTTTTTTATCGGAAGCCATTTGAATAATTGAGAACTTCTCGCCGTTATTTTTTTGGCATTAAAGCAAGTCGCCTGCATTGAAAAACTCTTCTTCGTAGCCTGCATCGATTAAGTCAAGCGTATGCATATAGCGAGAAAAACTACCACACTAATCTTTCATTTAATGAGTGAGGTTTATTTTTTGACAGTGCAATATATTTCTGTTATTTAACCTAATATCCTAAAATATAGAATAATTACAGCTGGATGGGAATCATTCCTTAAAAATATAAAAATAAAAAATTCCAGGTTCCTTGGCACCGAAATCCTTGACCATGGAATTCAAGGACCATTCATCCTAGAGCTCATGGACCTCAAATTCTATTACTCAAACTCCATACTTCAGCTGATTTTCACCTCAGTGCCATTTAGATGATTACTACTCCATCGATTTCAATTTCATGTGCAGGTACGTAGAAACGATACTCCTGCGTGAAATACTTACATCAAGCAATCTTGTTCATCTGCTGAAGGGCACTCTGCGAGAGGTGCAATATTTATTGAAGCCACAAATGGAGCTTAGGCTTTCGGAAGTCGCATTTATCCAGATCCATCATATCAGACACTCAGTACTGAAAATGTTCAAAAGCTAGTTTTTCAAAAATGGAACCCTTTTTGTTCGGGAGGTCTTAATGATATGCTCTGATTTTGATGAAACTTTCCACGTTTGCATACGTGGTTTGGTGAAAAATCAGCTTCGTACTTAAACGTGATTTAAGATAAAACAGGCATCGAAAAATGGTCCGAAGACTTCTATTGGTTATTAGTACGAACTCTATTGACACGAAGATTATTTTATTTTATTATCTTTTATCTTTTAATTAAAGGAATTGATCCTGGAATTCAAGAACCCTTGATCCTGAAATTGATGTATCATAATTTCCAGAAGCTCCTGGTTCCAGGAACCTGGTTTCAGGGCTCTGTTTTGAGGATTCGTGCTTCAAAGTCCTGTTTTCAAGATCCTAACTCCAAGATCTTGACTCCAGGGTCTCCTGGAAACAGTTCAGGGTCCTGACTCCAGAGTCCTATTGGCTCCAGAGTTGAAGACAATATCCTGGTTATAGGGTACTGGTTCCAGTGTTTTGTTTTCATTATCCTGGTT
Organism: Topomyia yanbarensis; assembly: GCF_030247195.1. Lineage (NCBI taxonomy): Eukaryota > Metazoa > Arthropoda > Insecta > Diptera > Culicidae > Topomyia > Topomyia yanbarensis. The sequence goes on along the minus strand of NC_080670.1, from coordinate 202,593,284 downwards.
CCAGGGTCATGGCTTCAGAGCCTTGTTTTCAGTCAAGGCACTGGAGCCAGATGACTCTGCGCCAGGTACCTGGAAGCAGGATCCGAGATCCTGAGAGCAGAACCTTGGAGCCAGGATCCGGTAGTAGGACTCCGGAGCCAAGATCCTGGAAATAGGATCCTGGAAACAGGACCCTGGAGTCAAGATCCTGCAGAAGGACTCTGAAGCCTAGACCATGCAGCCAGGATCCTGGAAGCAAGACCATGGAGCCAGGATCCTGGAAGCATGACTCTGGAGCAAGGATCCTGGAAGCAGAAGCCTGGAAGTAGGTATCTGGAGCCATGGTTCTGGATTCAGTTGGGTTCCTGGAGCGAGAGTTCTGGAGCAGGGACCCTGCAGACAAGACCCTGGTACCAGGATCCTAGAAGCATGACCCTGGAGCTAGGTTCCTGGGTACCGGATCGTGAAGCCAGGATTCTGAAAACAGAACTGTAGAGCAAGGATCGTGAAAGCAAGACCCTGGATTCAGGATACTGGAAGCAGGACTCTGGAGCTAGGATCCTGGAAGTATGACTCTGGATGCAGAATCCTGGTAGCAGGATCCAGGATCCTGGAAGCAGAATCTTAGAGCGAGGATCCTGGAAACAGCACCCTGGAGTCAAGATCCTGCAGAAGGACTCTGGAGTCTGGACTCTGGAGCTAGGACTCTAGACGCGGGATCCTGGCACCAGAACCTTGGAGCCAGGATCCTGTAACCAAGACCCTGGAGCCAGGATCCTGGAAGCAGGAGCGTAAAGCCAGGATCCTGGAAGCAAGACTCTGGAGCAAGGATCTTTGAACTAGGACCCCGGGACAACGGTCCTAGAAGCAGGACTCTGGAGCAAGGATCCTGGAAACAAAATCCTGGAGTTTCCTGAAACCAGAATCCTGGAAGCATGATCCTGGGACGAAGACCCTGAAACCAGGGCTCTGTAATCAGGATCCTACAGATGAGATCTTTAAGCGAGGATTCTGGAGCCGAGACCCTGAAGGCAGTACCCTGGAGCCAGGACCTGGAAGCAGGAGCCAGGATAATGGAAACGTAACTGTGGAGCTAGGAGCCCGGAAGCAGGAGTCTGGAGCAAAGTTCCTAGAAGCAGGTGTCTGGAGCAATGATCCTGAATCAGCAATCAGAATATAAAATGATCCTGAAAGCAAAACACTGGAGATTTTTGAAGCCAGGGTTCTGGAATCAGAATCCTTGTGCCGGGACACTGAAGGCCAGACCCTGGGGCCAGCATCCTGTAACTAGGTCGAGTTTATCGATGTCGGGTGTAGTTAGTTTGCGTGCTGCATCGGGGTACGTTGTCGCTGAAAAGAGGATATCCTTTTGTGTGATCGATTGTAGCTCTGACTGTTTTTAACTCGGAATAGAACTTGGATCCGTTGGTGCCACAGTTAACTTTTTTGCGACGGCAGGTGCACAATTTTGAGAGTTGTGGTACCGGGGAAAGGGTGGAAACCGTATTTCCGAATTTGGATCAGGCTCCGATGGATCTATTTTCCTTTCGAGGTGGTACCGGGTATCCGGGTAGTACTTATTAGATTTCTAGTGATTTCTCGCGAGCATTTGCTGTGTCCCTCGATCGTGTCCGATTTGATCGAGATCTGCGTACGTTCTCGGGATGCTCAATCTTATGCGGTGCTTTCATTTAGAAAATTTTAGTTAGCCATTATTGTAGGTACCCTACTGTACATCTCACGATCTCGTCAACATAAAAACGCTTCTAACAGATTTGAAGCTACGAATTTATAAACGCGATGTCAACTGCGATTATACAAACACCAAATCCATCCCGATCGCGAATCGTGCGCGCTCTGGAGCCCCAAACATTGGTACATATCGTCATTTGCACCACCTAAAAATTACAAAGAATTAATTGTATATTAAATTATCTGCCAGCTTCTACCCTCGGTTCATGCCTTCGTTTGGACTAATTAAAAAAATGACGCTCATGTTCTCATATCATCTCTTCTGTACACTGCAAATAAAGTAGTCACGGCCCCCGCGATTATCCAAGAACACACGCGAATATGCGAATGGGCACACGGTTGATAGAATTGAATTTATACACGCGAAGTCATACAGTACAACACGCGACATGCAAACGTCCACGATCGAACACGTTGACATACAAACACTCGAGCCTTTCGCGAGGATACACAAAGACGAACATGCAATCACGATCATTGACGCACCTCTACGACCAAGTTTGCGCAAACACAAAAATGCCCTGATAACATTTATAATCTGATTGACGCGAGCCCTAGCGCGCACATACAAACGCTCATTTCCACGCGATCATATAGTCCCTACGCCCACACATCTGAATCGCACACTAAATTCGCAGCCAGAATCACAATCCGCTGCAATTGGCCATAAGCAGTGTTTTAGTGGATGACATTTCTCGTCTCGTCTGCAATTGTAGTGTGAGGGATTCTGACAGGGAGCCCTTCCGAGAACCCAGCTCTTTAGCTCCAGTAGAACCACTCCAAAACCAAAAATCATATCTCTACCAAAGAAAACAGAAAATATATTTGCTTTCTCAAAAAGTTCTGCAAATGTGGTAACAAAGATTTTTAAAGGTTTTCTCTCGCCGTACCCCATCACTTTTAGTAGGTTAGTAACACAAGATCCCTGAAAACACATCGTGTGCAGCTGTTCGCTATTTTTGACATTGGGGATATCTTATTTTGCGCGTTTTTTCACGGAAAACCGCGACGACGATTGGAATGAAAATATATTCCAATTGATACAATGTGACACATATCGTTACTCGTTTCCGTACTGTACAGTGTATATGATCCGCGGTGACAGCCGCTAAATAGCTTGTAACGAGGGCAAGATTTTCACCCTCCGCTGGGATTTGTTCGAACATAAAAATTCAAATTTTATGCCGTTCTATGGGCATAACCGTAAGCGGTGTGCTAAGTGAGATCCATTAAACGCATTTGTTGTCGCGTGGCTCTACCGGTCGACCATCTTGTACTTACGGTATAGGACTAGCTCTGAAATCGCTCGAAAAGACGCCAACATAGCCGAACGAAGTGCACTTTTCTTAGATGAGCAAATTAGAAACTTTCCACGTCGAGCCTGGGACCGAAAGTCGATTCTCGTTTGTCTCGTCGCCCGTTTATTGCTTTTAATCGCAAACAATTTTGCCAACCACACGGTGTGTAAACAATTACCTACACCTCTTCGTTTTGGTGGGGATGAAGAAACATGTTAGCTTCTACGCGAGTGACGGTTGTCAACGTTGCACTGTGCATAGTAGTATCAACAGCGTTCTCGCCGAAGCCTGCTACGATATGGAGGTACCTAACCAAGCTTGTCACAGTAGGAACGCTATACATCAGGGAAGGGAGCTCTTTCATCGGTGTTTGTTTTCGCGCTAATAAAATGAGTTGTAGAAGGTAGCATAAATCGATGAGCTTTTTGCACGTGCATGCGACGGGGTTGGGGAACGAATAATATCATTATACATGGACAGAGACTGACAATCAGCTTGCTTCGCACGGTGTGTGGTCGGGTAGGAGTTGTCCAAAAAGATATGTGTTGTATGCAATTTAAGCCGTTCTGAGTTCATTGAATGTTCCTTGAATATGTGTGAGTTTCAGGATAGTCGTGATTTTAAGATAATGTTTGATCTGGAGCAATCTTTGCCCAGCTGAAACATAAATTGAACCATGTCGAATTATCATTTTTTTCGAGAGTTGTTCTACTGATGCTGTACAGCTAGGTTCTCGGAAGGGCTCCCCGTCAGAATCACATACTACAATTTGCAGACGAGACAGGCAATGTCGCCCACTAAAACACTGCTTTAAGCCAATTGTAGCGGGCCGTGATTCTGAATGTAATATTCATTGTACGGTTCAGGTATGTGCGGTCGTAGGGACTCGCGATTGCGTGTATCATCGCGAAGGGCTCGAGCATTTGTACGTTAACGCGTTCGATCGCGTGTGCGTTTGTATGTCGCGTGTGCTAACATGTATAGAATTTCGCGTGTATAAATTCTATTTTATAACCGTGTGCCTTTCGCATATTCGCGTGTGTTCTTGGATAATCGCGCGCGGACCGTGAAACTAATACTTTACTTTTTGGTGTACTGCTAAGATGCTAAAAGAAAGTGAGATCTTCCATATCACTAGAGTGCCCGGTGATGTCGCCATGGAACGTGTTTATTTTTTTATTGGTTCTACTGAATGTATGGACCTAAGTTATTAGGACAAAGAGTAATGGTTTCCGGACGTGACCGATTCATGAGCGTGCGACAACGGACGTTTGTAGGTTCGCGTTTGAGACAGTGTTTGAAACTTCGTAAGTGCTAAAACGTTCTCCTTATTACGTAGGTGTGCGTTGTTAATCGCGAAGGGCTTAATCGTTCGTATGCTAACGTGTTTGTCACGTGTGCTCGCGTTCATGTGACTTCACGTGTTCAAGACTGGAATTTGTAACCGTGTGGCCATTCCTATATACGCGTGCGTTCTTGGATGGTCAGGCGGACATTCATTCTGATAGTTTTCAGTGTACAATTCACATTCTGACAGGGAGTATGTTACCCCATATCACTAGAGTCCTCCGTCATGTCGCCATGTAACGTGGTGTCCAGTGGATATGAGAGCTTTCTTTTTTTAATTGATCCAATTGAAGGCATGGACCTAGTCTGCTGATATCAAGAATAGAAACATCCGGAAGTGATCCCGCACAGACCAGTGGTTGAGCGTTTGTATACACTGGTGCAGAGTATGAAGAAACAGAACATAAAAAGGCGCATACGCCCTCTCGGTCTCCTCGATGCACCACTATCGAGGCGTAATGCAATAACCATCTTAAAGCAGTTGTTCATTAGCGCTGTTGCACGCAATATGTCTGATGGTGTTTGCAATACCGTCAAGCCCCTCAATCTTGGGGAGGGCTTTTTCTAAAAATTTAAAGTCGATTTACAAAAAAACATGTTTGATTTGAATGAAATTTTGTTCCCGGATAGGTAATTATGTTACCTACCTACCGACAAAAACTCAGGTTGGGCACTTTCAAGGTAAAAAAACTTTTCCTTGTCCAAAATGAATTTTTTTTCAGTGTATTTTTATCGAAAACTAAACAAATGAAAGCCATAGTCATCTCAGAATCCAATTTTCCAACTGCTAGTTGCCTGATACATGCAAAAAGTATCAGGCACGAATTTGGTATATATTCATAACAAACTTGAATGTAAACTTTCAAATTAGCGACTTACAAAAGAATTGAGTTACACATTAAAGCAGAGTACATGAAAGACTCTTCACTGAGCGAATTTCAATTCGCATATCAAAGCAACAAATCAACAATAGATGCTAGAGAGAAAACTAGAGAATCATAATGAAACAAAAAAAATCTCATTTGCGGCTTTTTAGACATAGAAGGAGCTTTTGATAATGCATCTTATAGTTCAATGCGGACTGCTATGAGAAAACATGGGTTTGATATTTATACAATAAATTGATATCAACTCAATGCTTACAAACCGTGAAACAACTAGCACGCTTGGAAACACGTCACTGACTATGAAAACACATAAGGGATGCACTCAAGGCGGAATTCTATCACACTTATTGTGGTCTTTAGTTGTAGACAAGCTATTGAATTCATTAACTGAAATGGGATACGAAGTGATTGGATTTGTAGATGATGTTGTAATCCTTGTGAGGGGAAAATGTGGTAAGCTTACAAACGATACATGCCGTGTCTGCGGATCCGAAAGTGAAACATCCGAGCATCTGCTCTGCGAATGCAGTGCATTTATACAACGCAGACTAAGAGTCCTCGGTAAAGGAACATTGGAGCTTTCTGATATTTGGACTGCAAATCCCAAGCGGGTAATAAACTTCATACGAAGTGGAGTGCCTAACTGGGAAAAGTATGTATCTCAATAACGACAATCACTCATCAATAGCGATATGCCATAGTAGATAGTACGCTTAGATTAAGGTAGGGTCATACCACAATAAATCTAAATGCTGAGCGCAGTGGTTCATCTTCAACAGAAAAACCTATAAGCCTATAAGGTTCGCTCCCGTGTTCTATTTAGCAAACTGCACTCGTTCGCTGAATCATATGCTTCATAGCTTATCATTGGCGTTGATCTTAGAACTGTGAAAGAGGCATGTGTGTCTTTTAAGGGGCATAGGATTTTCATCACGTTTTCTGACGTTTCTTTTTCAATAAAAAAATTCACGAAAATGGGAAGACAAAATATATTGAGTTTTGTTAATAGGAAAATAAGTTTTAATTCTGACGAATTTAGCGCCAGCTCGAACAAATATTGGCAGCACCCTCTCAGATTTTAACGAAACTTTTTGTACATGAGAACTTTATCACAAAAAGCCAGTTTGCATACTTCGTTTTTTTCCAAAAACGATCTAGACTGCCTTTTGAAAAGGGCCAAGCTTTTTTTACCATTTTTTTTTTCAATGGCTATAGTCTAAAAATGACAAATCATACAAAAAATGTTGCAGGAATGATTTTCACAAAATTATTCAAATTTTTGAATAAAAATATAGAAAAAATTCTTCATCGACTTTTACATTGAAAAAAATCAATTTTAAAAATTTAAATTCGTTTTACAAAAAAACCCTATCGTTGATTTGGATGAAATTTTGTTCCAAGATAGGTAATTATGTTCCCTACCTACCGTCAAAAATCAAAGTTGGGCACTTTTAAGGAAAAAGTTATTTGAAAAAAAAACTTTTCCTTATCCAAACTTAATTTATTTTTTCAGTGTATTTTTATTGAAAACTAAACAAATGAAAGTCATAATCATCTCAGAATCCAATTTCCCAGCTGCTAGTTTCCTGATACATGCAAAAAGTATCAGGCACGAATTTGGTATAACATCTCGGACTAGACTGGAACGAGGCCGAAGGGATTTGTTTAACGGAGATCTGGTACTAGAATACTTCGCGCACGACCAGACAACATGTTTAATATCGCGATAACCGCCACCACAAGTGTAGAGACCGCCCTCCACGACCACAATACGCCGGAGATGGGCCTTCTACGTACAATGATTGTACATGACCCGAGATAACACCCGAATGAAGTCATGACCCTCATCCATTCTCTTGGACCAAGGTTTATTGATATCTTTGGGATTCCTAAACTTCCATCGCTCCACGAAATTTGCCAATTTTCGAGCGTACTCTGAGAAGAAATATTTAAAAACTCGTTGAAACTCCGCGACCTTTCATAAATATCACCTTCTAATGCCTAAATATCGCCCTTCTCATTATCATTCTAATCCAAGTGTCCGCCTTCTCATTACCCGGAATGAAGCACTGTGAAAGAATTCAAACTAAGGTAATCTGCTATGATTTTCAGATAAAGTACTCAAAAACCCCCATGTTTTCCCCCGGGAAATACAAAGAGTGCTTTCGATGCTCCATCAAACGGAGAGCCTCTAGTAACTGTAACGATGTAGGCATGGTCGTTGATAGGTAAAGATAAAACCATCAATTTTGTGGGGAGAATGTTGGCAGCACAGCCTCGTTTCTGATTGCACTCACAACTACTGTCATAATAATTAGCACAAAAGCGATGCATAGCTGCCATCAGATGGCGAACGTTCCGTGTATTCCAATCACAGGATGAATCGAATACACAACGTAGGCCTTAGCCACCAGACGAAACATTGTTTCTCCGATGATCTGTTCGTTAATCCGTTGACGAATATTGTTTTCGGACTACTTATCAAAAATTGCAAGGTCTTTCATTTGCTGCTATGATTTTCGTGATTAATCCTCCTATAAGTGAAATTTTTCAACTAATTTTTTTTCTGCTGAAAGAAATGAGCTAACCTCTTTGGGAGGAGTCTTGCTTGTTATTGTCGAAAATTGCGGATATTGGGTTCAATTCCCGATTCCATCAAGCATCTTCGCGGGATGGAAATTTGCTTGATGGATTCTGGTTGTTTGCGAAATATTTGAAGCCTATCTAGTTGCGGTCTTTTGAAGGAAAATCTATGTCTGAACTGTTAACCAGTCCGTATTTGTTTTGTTCACTGGTTTAGTCATGTGTAAAAATATCAATTATCTATTAGATAAATCGTCCAGCTCACACCTTTGTAGGGGTATGAGGTGGGACCATCATCATCATCAAATATCCTAGAAGACACCATTGATGTACACTTTACCGTTTTCGCGTTAATAATTTTTCGCGCGTTTTGGCGATAAAAACCACTGTGCCCTGGGAGCTCTATTTGGCATAATGTCATTTGGCATAATGACCATTTGGCATAATGGCAAATTGGTGTTTGCTCTGATGACAACCAAATCAGAATCTCTCTATAGAGCAGTATTGTCTAAGCTTATCGAAATTGCTGATGAGATCGACGTTGAACTGCATCCAGAAGTAATTTTAACAAATTTGGGAAGGCTCTTATCAATGCGTTTGAGGCAGATTTCCCTGGTTCAAGGCATAATGGCTGTTTTTTTTCATTTAAACATAAACTGGTGGAAATATATCCAACAAAATCATTTGTTGCAGATTTGCAAACTATTTAAAAATATACAAAAAACCACAGGCTCTCGTATTTTTACCTGCCGAAAAAATATCTAACGCCTTCGCAAACATGAAATCATCAGCCCCGACTGAACTTACTGGATTTTTGAAGTATGTTGAAGAATATTATGTGTTAGGCAAATCCAGACTAACAACAAAATCAGGTCGAGTACATACAAAGAAATCTTTGTATCCTCCTGATCTTTGGTCGGTTTACCGAAGCGCGAAAGATGGAATCCCACGTACCACCAACCAAATTGAAGCATGGCACGGTCGTTGAAATCGTCTGATGGGTCACAATGCTGGGCTGATGCATATCATCGAAGAACTGAGTTCAGAGAAAAAATTTATCGCTTCACAAATCTTGGCGCATATGTCACTAACCTCCGAGAAGAAGCGTCGTACCAAAGATCAGATCTCGACAAACATATGATTACGGCCTAAAAGCCAACTGTCAAAATCCACTTTTGATGGAAATTCCGAACAAACCGTTACTAGCTGAACACAGTTCACAACAGTTTATGAAAGAGAAAACTTTTCTCTTTCGTTTACTACCAACATCTGTGATTGGCATTTAACGGTTTGTCCGGAATTTTCATTCAAAGTGGATTTTGACAGTTGGCTTTTAGGCCGTAATCATATGTTTGTCGAGAGATAATTGATGCGAAACTGTGCAAAATTGTTACGAACTTACAAAATTTTGATACTATTAATTATCTTCAAGCAATAGCAGCAAAGCTGGGCTCGCAATCAAGTTGCTTTTTTAAAATAAATTTTCTAATCCCTATGACGGTTAATACGATTAAAATATTTGAATATAATTTGTTTTAATTTGCACAGAAACTATTGAAAGAAACAGAACCTGAACAAACGCTTAGTTCACTGAATTTATCTACAGGATTTTAAGGATTTTAAAAGTAAACTTTGCTTTGAGTCAGATATCATAAATTGTGGAAATATGAAATTAGGAATTTGCAAACTTTCGCTTTTAAGAACAGCTCATAGTTAAAAGAAGGATGAATTTTCAGTAAAGTATGTCAATTATCTTTCAATAATTAGGATCAGTACAGACTAGATAGTTCATCATTGATCATTTTCCCTTCTTTTAAACATGAGCTGTTCTTAAATAGAAAGATTGTTAAAATCTTCATTTAAAATTTACATAAGTAGAATAAAATCCTTAGATGCTAACTTGTCGTTAATCCAATGTACACTTTGTCAAATAAAAAAATATACCGAATAGAATTATGCCAAATGACGTTATGCCAAATGGTGTTATGCCAAATGGCTTTATGCCAAATGGCGTCATGCCGACAAATTGCCATTATGCCAAATCACCTTTATGCCAACTGACTATTATGCCAAATAACCATTATGTCAAATGGTCATTATGCCAAATGACATTACGTCAAATGGCATTATGCCATATTACATTATGCCAAATGGGGCAGAGCCCTTTTAACATTACCCAAGTAACCAACAAGCATAAAAAACGTTGTCTTATATCTGCTTGACATCTACATTTAGAACAGTCGTTAGGAGTCGGTTAGCCTTATATACTGATTTAATGCTGATATAATGCCAAAAAGGACGAAAAAACGCTGCGATTGACAGCCCGTTAAACCATAGCAATATTCTTGCACCATATCGGCTTTATATTCGCTATATAATACCACTAAATGCATATTTTAAGTTAACATGGATTAAAGATTCTTGAGGCTTGCACACGTTTTATCAGATTTGTATACGTATATAGAGCTGGCGCTTATGATAAATTAGCCTGTGTGTAGAATACTGCCAAGGCTATTCAGTAGAATATCAATTGAGCTTTCACTAGCTTTTCTTTGTAATCTGTTTCCCCAAATAAATCCAAAGATTCATAGCATTTTGACCCTCTAATCCTCCAATGGGAAATTAAAATATAAACGAGCACGGCATTCGGAGCGTACGTTGATTTCCACAGAATATGCACACCGGGAGCTTTAATAGTGTGCCATGTGGTGGCTCACCGGAAACCACATCCACCCACAACAAGCAAAGGAACAGTCATCTCTCCACTAGTGCCAATTCAAAAAAAAGGTTATCTCCCAGGAGGACACTTGCAGGGTCGCCTTCCCGGACCAAAACACAGCAAAGAAACATGACAACCAACTCTGATTTACCCTCTCCATCAAAGCAGAGGGGACCGTTCCAATGGAAACGGAAGTAAAACAGAAACTTTACGATTTCAACATATTTGCTGAAGTTGTTTTTTTTTTCAGAAGTTGCGGTTACATTTCCATTTTTCCTTACAGAGCATGTTGCAGTGATGAAAGCAAGGGGTAGGTAGGTGATAGCTTCACCACCACCACCGTAGTAGTTCAGTCATCGATCATCTCTCGGTTCGTTTATTATGACACGGTATTCCTTCTCGGGATGGTGCCGAAAAGCGAAAGATTCAGCTAGCAAATTGGTACCACTGGGAGAACCGAAAATAAAGGATAAAAATGTTACCGAGATAAATAGCTGCGCCCCGGAAAATAGCGGAGGATGATAAAAGCTAAGGCCAGCAGCATCATGGCGGCTGCTGCTGCTAGCATGGATCATTCGAGTGCAAGAGATTTTTGATGTTATACTTGTCCCTGAAGTGATTTGATTTTTCCGCTTGCGGGCTGCCTAACCTTCGCTGCCCGAGAGAGTGTGTCCGTGTGTGTGTGTGTCTGTGATCTATAGGATTATTGCACGTTTATAAGCGAGTGGTGGGAAATTGCAGCTCCCCCGGTAGAGCAGAGGAATAAATTTTGTAACTTTCGTTCTCGCCTTTTTTATTCTGACAAGATTTTGTTCTCACCATTCTGACGGAGTGTGTGTATGTGATTCGCCTACTTTGGGAAAGTGATCAAAATGGTAAGAGCTCTCCAGTGGATTACCCTCGACAGAAGAGCTTGAGAGTTTTCTTGAGTGGGCACTCTCCGGGGAGGATACCGATAGGTTCTCACTGAGTGGCTAGAAATTGTTGCATAATGGGAAGGAAGTGTCGATGCTGTTGAAGAAAGAAGTGTGGGAAATCTTTGGGATAAGTATCCTAATAATCTATCGACATTATTTCACTTGTGGTCAATGCAGACGTTCTGGAGTTTTTAGCATCTTACCATTTGATTGCTTTAGTTATCAAATCATTTAAATTTTCTCGTCTTCAACTGGTTAGCAGATTACATTTTGATGCAGTCCATCTTCAAAATTACTAATCGATTTCACAAATTAAAAACAACTATGTACTACTTTCATTGAATTCAATTCTCGAAATGTCTTCCGAGACATTACAAATTCGGCCCCCTTCAAAATTCTGCCACGTAATACTCGTCTTCGGAATCGTAAAAAACAAGATTTCCTGTATGCTGTCCATGGCCAGCCCAGCCCATTGCACAGCTCGTCGGGCATAATGAATTCACCAAGTCGAGCAACTTCTTCCGAATGCCATAAGAAACTAGCAATCATCCTTTACAACCAGCTGGCCTGCCTGCCCACAACTAGTTTGCCTCCGGTCGCTGGATTAAATACAGAGCCGGCCCCCAACCGACCGATGGTTCGCGTATGGAGCAACTTTTTCCATTCATTATCCCTCCTGGAAACGAGGCCAGGCTGCATTTGCTAGTGCCGACAGAGAGTGTGGTAAAACTTTAATGACTCATTAAGTTGAAACCGTGGCGCGGTCGCCATGTAGCCGGGATTAATCCGCCAACTGTCACCGTAGCTGGAAGTGGGGATATTCCCGATTAGAAGAACATTGAGAATTCCTATCAAAAGGATATCCCCTCTTTAATAATTTTCAATAATTTTTCGTCATTTCAACCACAAGTTTTTAAAAATGATTTGCAACGGAAATTAAATTTTATTATAATTATGTGATATTCTTTGGATCTGGTAGTCAACGAAAAAAAATCAGAGCCTCTTTTTCTGTCCCAAGAACCAGCATCTGGCAAGAAACAGCGGATGTGCCCATTGTAAATTAATTTCCGGGTTTGCCTACAAAGCGATTCCTGTTGCCTGTAAGACAAAGAAAGAATTCCATTCCGAATAGCACGGAAAAGTAAATGTTGTATGCCCAAAAACGAAGGTCTTAGTATGTTTCCTATTCTGTCAAACAAAAGGCTTCTATTCGCAGAAGCGCAACAAATGCAAAAACAAATTTTGAACTCTGATAGAACACACACGATGTGTTGCATTCCGTGTGTGGAAAACGAATTAACTAACATTTATATTACTGGTTTAAAATATTGTTGATTTAACGTATCACTAAAGATTGTGTGGGAATACGCTAGCTGCTAAATTTTAGCAATTAGTTGATAAGAAAGTTTCGAGTTTTGCGCTAAATTGTAGTCAGAGTTGGCAGCACCGTCTCAGATTTGAAACTTTCTGTACATGAAGGCTTCTAGGCTGCCTTTTGAAAAGGGTCAAGCTTTTTTTATCATTATTTTTAAATGTTTCTAAAAATGACAAATCATGCAAAAAACTTTGTAGGAGTGATTTTTACAAAATTATTTAAATTTTCGAATAAAATTCAATATTTTCAGTCAAGCTACAAGGAACATTTATTGAGTTCGTTGGGTCCATGTCACTAGCGGATGATATTGAAATCATTTCAATTGAGACTAATCTGACGTAAATCCAAAGCATCACATATTTAAAATTCGAAGCCATCAATTTTGGGAATGTTCTGCAATTTCACGGTAAAACAGTGACGGTATCTTTCACCTCACATCTACTATCCGCTGAAAGATACATGCGGATGAGCCATTAAGCAGTTAACTGTTTTAAAATGCTCTAACTTAATGCTAAGAGTACGCTCTTGAAAGGGTCAGAAATATTGAATTTTTTTGAGGATCCAGTCAACAATCTCTCAACAAATTTCAATAACTCTACCACTGATTGAGTTTGAAGGGAAGTGGAAATTGTATTTATTTTAATGCCGATTTAACGGTAATGCAGGTAGGAATAAAAGCGCTAAATGTTGTACAACTTGCTAGTGACTGGTCGTCACGATTCTTTACAGTGAAAGTGATCGTGAAACTCGAAAACGATAAGCTTCGCTTTAATATTGAGTGAGTATTGCATTTACACTCCATCGTAGTACGTTGAGATTGACGGTGTTATCATCGAGTCAAGTCTCTTTGTTGATGTTGGTCGTTCAACATGATCGACTGAATATCTTAGGTAATATTGCACATAACATGCTAGATTAAAGACTGGCATCACAGAATCCGAAATAAGAAATGTTTTGATTGCGATTGGTTTGGTTTGATACGTGTTTCGGTATCGGATCGGGATGTCATCAAAATACGGTGCCAGTCGTAGTATCGTCCGGAGATCCAGTACGCGAGTAGGGTGCCGTTCATTCAATACCGCCAAGCAGCCATACAGAGGACGGTGAGACAGTGACCGAATTGTATGACCGCGTTCTGACGAAGTACAACGGAAACCTTCTCAAAAATGACCAGTGATGCCAGATGTACAGACATGTCTGTCAATGTGTAGAATTTGAATTTCAGATGCAGATTTTTTCTGATAACATATATATTTACACATTTTTTACACACATTGGTTGCAGATATTTACAGACTTTTGCCATGTTTGAAAATAAAGGCTACTCTGAATTTTTCCGCTAAGTTTTTTCTAACAAATTTGTATTGCAGACATTCGAAAAAAAATCTGGCATCTCTGTTAACGACTAAACCAATATCAAGATGCATTTTAGACTGTTGTATATGGTCACAGCAAGGGGTGATGTCTCCTGCAAATTCCACTTTTTTGCGGATGAATTACTTCGAAAACTAATGATCTGGCAAGACATTTGCAGCTACGGTGTAAAAACCAAGTTTTTGCCTTTCTCATATAAAGAAAGGCTATGCAATCACTGTAAAAATCGACTTTTTAACCGAGGCCCGGAGGGCCGAGTGTCATACACCATTCGATTCAGTTCGTCGAGATCGGCAAATGTCTGTGTGTGTATGTATGTGTGTGTATGTGTGTGTGTCATTTAAACTCACACAATTTTCTCAGAGATGGCTGAACCGATTTTCGCAAACTTAGTTTCATCTGAAAGGTATAACGCTCCCATAAGCTGCTATTGAATTTTTAGTTGATCTGACTTCCAGTTCCGGAGTTACGGGTTGAAGAGTGCGGTCGCACAGCAAATTCCCATATAAACTGGTACCACCATTATGTTTAAATGATGTAAAATATATTAAAATTTAAGTAACATTACTCTAGTTTGCGGGTCTGGATCACTAATGATCAATTAAAGCAGCTTTGACCACATTGGCCACCTATGACGGTTCATGACGCCCCTGGGGAACTCGCCAAGTTCCTAAGCTAATATCACACCCATTCCCCAACGAATTCTCTACCGATTTTTACCAACTTGATTTCAAATGAAAGACACAGTAATACTGTTGACTGCTGCTGAATTTCATTCGGTTCTGACTCTTGCTTCCGGAGTTACAGGGGTGTTAGTAAGGATACACTGGAATTTCCCATATAAATCGATACAATCGTAATACCTCAGAGGCTAAAAACTATTGAAATGGTCACCAAATTACTTCTAATCGCAGATCTAGATCACTGATTGCCAATCAAACATTCTTTGAATATATTGTCCACTATCGACGATTCCGGAAGTCCGGAATTCCGGGCATATTCCATAATTAATGTCACATCGGTTCTTCGGTGATTGAACCGATTTTCTCAAACCAAGTCTCAAATGGAAGGCAAAATATGCAGTTCAGCATTGCGTCACCGCCCCTCCCCCCCCTGCCTTGCCCTTACACCTCCCTCCTTCATCACTCCCCTCCTCTTGGACCACCCTCATGCCAGCATTTCCTTCATACACCCCGTATACCGAAATAAGATGAAGGATTTCTGACTCATCCTCCACTCCCACTCTACTAACCCCCCATTCCCTCCACTTTCAAACCCATTTCACCAACATTTCAAAATATAATCACAGGAAGATAATATTGAACTCATGTTGATTAAGCTAATTAAATATTATTCTTTTGCCATTCTCATATAGAACGGTTATGCAATTGCTCCAAAAACCGACTTTCTCATATAACATTCGACTCAGTTCGCCGATATCGCAAAATATCTGTGTGTATGTATGTGTGTATGTATGTAGGTATGTAGGTATGTATGTAGGTATGTAGGTATGTATGTATGTATGTATGTATGTATGTATGTATGTATGTATGTATGTATGTATGTATGTATGTATGTATGTATGTATGTATGTATGTATGTATGTTTTTACCTTTCTCAATAGAAAGGTATTGCAATTGCTCTGAAAACCGACTTTTTAACGGAGGCCCGGAGGGCCGAGTGACATATACCATTCGATTCAGTTCGTCGAGTTCGGCAAATGTCTGTGTGTGTATGTATGTGTGTATGTATGTATGTGTGTGTGTATGTGTGTGTATGTGACCAAAAATGTCACTCATTTTTCTCAGAGATGGCTGAACCGATTTTGACAAACTTAGTCTCAAATGAAAGGTGCAACGTTCCCATAGGCTGCTATTGAATTTCCTACGGATCCGACTTCCGGTTCCGGAATTACAGGGTGATAAGTACGAACACGCAGAAAATGTCGATTTTAATAAATTCTGCAATGAATGTATAAAGGTGAAAAATTTTCCAAAATGTGACCACAACTGCTTCGATTTGTAGTATTAGGTCACTAACATCCATTCAAAGTCTATTTGGCCACATTGGCCACCATCCTCGGTTCCGGAAGCCCCGGCGGAAGTATCTAAATTCAGAATAACAGTCACATCGGTTTCTCGGAGCAAATTGTGATTCAAACCGATACTCCGATGAAAGCAAAAAAGGTAAAAATTTCGCTAAAATGTCTCTCAAACAACTTAAATTTGCTGTTCTAGGTCACCGACGGCCAACCAAACTTTCGTTGACTACATTGACCACCATAGACGGTTCCGGAAGTGCCCGGGAAAAGCGGCCATCTTTCAAAATTTACGAACTCACATCAGTTTCCCTGAAATGGTTGGGCCGATTTTCACAAACTTAGTTCCAAATGATAGCTATAATATCCCCACAGATGTCTATAAAATTTCGTACGGATCGCTTATATGGGTCCGGAAATATAGACTAAATCATCCGGTCACATATGAAATTCCCATATAAGCCAGAACTCAAATTTTTTTTTCAAAGGGGGGACCCCATGAAATTTCAGAAATCGAATTCGTATTTTTGATGCCAAACATCTTTAAAATGCATGAAACGTCGAGATTTTGTGTTATCTCGAAAAAAATTTTTTTTGTAAAAATCGACTTTTTGGGACTGCCGATTTCGCACCTTTTTTCAGTTCAATATTACCGTGGCTGTTTTTTTTCAAAATTTTAGAACTCGAACTCTTTTAATGAATATAAACAACGCACACATTCTCGTGATTCATGATTGAGAAAGGCACAATTGCACCGCTAGGTGGATTAAAATAGGTTTTTTTCTTATCCATCTACTCGAAGCTGTACAAGCTAGAGTGCCAAACGAAATGTTTATTACCTTTCATAAAGGATGAAAAATGGCCAGAGAAATGTTTTGCTAGATTTTTCTTTTTACTGTATGCCACACCCTGCCTAGTAGGTTTATTATAGACTAATCATTCTCGCAACCCGAAATGCCAGTATTCCAATTTCAGCCAGCACATGTATAGAGACGTGCACGTGCTTCCCCGGGTTATACCGGTCCACGGAACTTGTCTGCATATGAATACGAATTTCCCTTCCTTCTCAACCTACACTTTTCCCGCCGGAGGGAGGCGTCAGACAGTTTAGAATTTCCATCATTAGATTTGATATTCCCAAAACGCAGAGAGCAATTGACGAAACGCATACGACAATTTAATGTCACCGGGAGTCGTCGTCATCGTCGTCTCTTTTGTCTTTCTAGCTATTGCTCGGAGCTTGCATACTAAGCAAGCAAAGTCAAAACGAGAGGTACAGTGGGACACAAGCTTGTTCTGTTTTGCATGCAGAGTATCATCGTTTTGCAAATTGAAAGATATGTGCGCCTGGTTACGCGTATATCGGTTGGAATGCCGAAGAGGCTTCAAGGCTCTTTACGTTCTAAAAACAATGAACTGGTCGGGAGGAAAAGTTTTCATAATGATTGTCTTCGATATACACACTAAATCAACGTAATCCTGAAATAATAGAAAACAAATGAATAAATACGTTTTGAATACGCCGAAATTCTTACATTGACAAGTGTCTCTCAAAACTGATGATCAATTTATATTTTGTGGCCCGGTCCAAGTGCACTATGTGTTTCGCAAACCAAATTCAGCCTTTTCGCATTTGAACTGATGTATAAATGTCAAATTATGTCACCACTGCTGTTACTGCTTCGAACAAATTTATGGCTGGGGTTGCGTTGCACAACTAGCCGCCGTTCGAAAATGCTTGAGTTTGAACTTGCTCGAGGCAGAGGATAAGGCTACACCATTCCTCCGCAAAGGACGCCGACTTGCCGAACTTCAGAATTCATTCCTTTCTCTCTCTCTGTGTGTGTGTATCTGCAAATCTATTATTATGAGGAACTTGTCTCGATTTGGAATGCTGACTGCGTATCAACTGATTTGAGTCTGCCGGCTGGTTGGCTGCTTGTTGTGTATATGCAATCATCTCTCAAAGTGGATAGACAAGAAGATCAGTTCATGCTCGGTTAATGGAAGATTTGATTTCGACTGTCCCCTTCAACCCAACCCAGCCTAGTACCTGCCAGCCAGCCAGCGTGATGAGTCAGGATGAATACCGAGCGAAGCTGACGAATATAGGACTTTGAGCTGGAGAAAGACAGCAGTCAGAAGGAAATTGTCGTTTATTTGGTTAGGTTGGTCATGGATGGCTGTAGGGCGTTTCAAATTTGAATCCTGGAAATTTATTCTAAGAGCTACTGTTATAGACAGCATCACTTGGATTGTTCCAAAGCGGTCTAATTTTGTGACGCCGTATGGAAAATCGTTCGGTTGGTTCCCGAAACTGAATTTAACATTTTGATTTTCAAATTTGAGAGCGATAGCAGCTGTGTTTGGTCAATAAATTGGGTTTATTAGTATTGTCCAGCGATCCACGATTAGGCAGCATTGCCGAGAAATGATATCACCATATTTCTCCTCTATGTTGGTTAGCGTGTAAAAAACGATGTGAAAAAGGAACACACTTACACTTGCCTGTTCTCTTCAATATATTTTTCGCGTGTGATGTAACACAGTACAGTAGTATTGGTGAGAAATGCTTTTAGGAATTCCGCTACATACTAGATGGAAGCATAACCGTGAACATTCGCTCGCTCTCAGATTTTGTTTCATCGGTCCTTCCAATGACGTTTGCTTTGTCAGATGACACTTGCTGAAGCTCATTCACTGGTTATAGGTGTACAGTAATTTACAATAGACATTTAAGCTTTGAGCTCGATACGTACCATAAACTTCTGCACAATCTGCTGGTCAACCTTACCGGCTGCTTCTCTCCAGTATATGGCCATTCACCCATTTTTCACTTTTCTCCACTTTAACATTGATGACTCTCCAATTCATTGCGGTTGAAAGGAATTCCGGGTAGTTCGGGTGGATGATTACTTTCTCAATGACTTCTATGTCCTAATCCATAATCGTAGTACCACAGTAGCGTACTTACCGTTAGCGCAATTCAGCAAATCTAGCCAAAGCTCGACGGAGTCTCGATGTGTCCTAATGATGCACTCATTGATGTATAACTGTCCGTTTATAGCTGATTCCCAGATGCCAAATCATCAGCATATGTTCCTGAGTAAGATTCGAAATGTGCTGCGAACAGTTCCGGGTTCGTTGGCTACAGTAACTGGCGAATGCCCTTGATTTGCCTTCTTGACATCCATTGTACCGTATTGACGCCTTGATGGCACTTTCTGGAAAAAAATGAAAATGATCTTTTAAACGTTACAATGATTCATATATGGTGGATTGGCCATTTTGACCTCCTTTGCGATCCTTATACCCAAACATTTCTAGATTTCGTTTTTCGTGCAGAATTAATTCTACTATTTTCTTCCAACACGTGGCAATTTGGAAAGAGTAACAGAATAGAGACAGAGCTCTATTCATCGGTTTGTACTCTTCCGGAAGACCCGCGAGTAACAATAAACCAATCCGTTCTTCGGAGATCTCGAATCCTACAACTCGCAGTTGATAAGCGGTGGAAATAGTTCTCGTTACGTTAAAACCTAATAAATAAAAAACAAAAACTGGTTAAATACCACATCGAGATTCGGCACTTACTGCGGACCCGCTTGAATATTCGGTATTTTATTTTAGATTACTTTTCCACGAAACATCTAGGCCCATAATCTACAAGAATAGAGAATAAAATTAACTACTTCGTACTGTAAAAAAAAAAATAAAATAGGATGTGAAAAGTTTTATTTTATAGCAATGTTTGTGTTGCTATGTTAATTCCAAGATCTGACCGCCTACTATTCCAACAATAATATTCATTTAATCGTACTAGCACCTGCATCAGCAAAGTGGCCAGTAGTGCATCCTGAACCTGATATCATGATCACTAGAATCAAATCCCACACGCAAGTTTTCACAATGACTCAAACGAAATAGGATGACTTTTTTCATATATTATTCATATTAGGCTCACTCAACCACCATTTGCTTAATTTTGCTTAATTTTCAGAGCGACGTGCACTTAGTACACTAGCATGACTGCCGGAAGCTTAAGGTACTATTTGTTTATAACTGGCAGCCAACTATTTTCCATAAATTCATTCCTGAACTGGAAAGTCATAAATTACGTTTCGATTTCATCTCATCAGATTCTGGCACTGACTTGGCGCCAGATTGATATTCGATGCAGTACGGAAACAGGTCCAGTATCGCAAAAAGCATCATTTCCAATGGTGTGGTTATAACCTCAACTTATGTCTGTCGCCGTTTTTGCTTCATTTTCCCTTTTAAAAATTATCGAGAATATTGAAATTCATAATTAGAAAATTAATCAACACAAAGCATTCTAAAATTAAATTGGGAAGATCAGCTCATGTTTAAAAGAAGACAACAGCTTTGGAAAAAAAGTATTCTCTCGGATCGTAACAAATGTATCTCATTAGCGAGGACTATACGTATATCAACACAGACTAACATCTCTTTTCATCCCCCATACAAATGAGAAGCGGCATAGGTTACGGTGCCTCTTTTGTGCGACGGTAGGAAGCTCACTGGAAGAAGTAACTCTGGATAGAGTTGCCAGTGTTTTTTTACGGAAGTTGAGCCTGGTTTTTACTTGTTGTCCTTCATGTCCAGCTTGACTTGCGTTTCCCGACGGTTTACGAACAAAATGTGGCGTTCAACAAGGGTGTAACATAGGGCCACTACTATTCGTGCTGTTCTTGAGCAGCACTGCTTTGCTGTTTGAAGTTTTGCCTTGTAGTTCTTTTTTTCGTGCGTAAAATTAATAACGTCTAAACTGTTCACTTTAGAAATATGCTTTGTTAAGAGAAGTTGTTGCCTTTCTGATTGCGCTCCTACAGGAATATTCTTCAGTGGTTAATCCACCTATAAGTGAAATGCAAAATACATTTTCCATACTAATTTAGATAGAGAATTTGTATCTTCAGTAAAGTTGTAGTTATTGTTAACAAAATTACTGCATTTCCGATGCCATGCATTGATACTTCAAAAAACCTCTCCATTCACCTGTCATTCATTATTCGGATCGTATATTATTTGACCATAGCAGTGGATAATAAAGGTCGCCAAATTTAGTACTGAAATTGATCACAATGTAGCTTACCTAAAAAGAAAATAATCCTATCACAAGTTACTGTGATATAATCACTGGTAATACTGCTTTGGTAGAAAAGGTACAGTGTCATGTCGAGGGACGAATAAAGCGAAAGCAATTATGCCAAAAAAAACCACCCCAGACGCAGAATTCGAACCTGCAACCCTCGAGACTCCGACCAAAGGGTCAAATGTGTTGGGTGACAACTGCGGTTGTCTTGCTTTAGAGGCAGGGTACGATCACTGTTCACGATTGTGTTCTTCTTAGGACGTCGCCATAGCCCTATCCGTGGGTTTTGTGCCCCGGGTTGTAGTCCCAAGGGTTGCAGTATCGAATCTTGCCTCTGAGGTAATTTTTTCGCTAATCATTTCGATTTCGATGGTGGTTGAATACCACCAAAAAAACTTGTTAACTGTTATCCTGGAACCTGGTTTACAGAGTAGTTTAGTATGTGTTTAACGGTGCAAAAATTGTATTGATCCGCGAGTACCTTTACTTCCATGAAGTTCAAAAGATTCGAGCAGGTAGCATAGTGTCCCCGGTTGTGGCCCCCCACCATTTTTGACCTGTGCGTTTTGCTAGCGCTACCAAACTTTGCGCAGCGTCACATGTTAACATTAGCTAGCTTTTACACTCCGAACGGAAAATATCGGATGATAAAAATATTGGATGATTTATCCAATACTATATGTCTGTTTAATAGAGGCTCAGAAAAATAATAATAGTTCTTAACCCGTGAATCGAAATCGGTTTCATTTCATGCTTAGGCATTTTAAGTGAATTTTTCTAGGTGTCTCATAAGCGGGAACAAGTTCTGACAATTTTTTTTTCAGAAAATTTCCCATATTTTTCTGTTTCAGACTAAATTAATATACTATTTCAGCAGAAAGTTAGATATTTGTAGCACGTCACGAACGGTATATAAAATTTAGCCTACAATCGATGGAAACAAATTCCACGGACAAATAGCAAAATTCGTCCCACAATCGAGGACATTCCCATACTATTTCCGAATACACATCCAAAAATACGGAAAGTTCAGCTGAATACCGTACGGTTGGTCCACTTAAACATGCTTAACAGTGCCCATATTTTAAGACATTTCACGCTGATTCATGCTTTTCAAGCCAAATGGAACTTGTGTCGTATACTACCTTTAACATGCGCGGAAGCTCCTAAAGAATAAGTTCATTATCATACAACAGTATATAGTGAAACCACAATCAACCAGAACAGGAAAAACTAGAACCGCGAGAGTGAAACCACCTCGAATCTGTTGCAGAGGAAAATGATTATGATTACGAGGTTGATACTAGTGACACTGATGTCGGCACACTGAAGACGACGAGGACGACGATGATAATGATGCATGAGAAAGAGATAGGGGGGCCGGAATGTTAATGATGACGAGGACGACGACTACAACAACAACAACAGTAAGCTGATCTTCCGGCACCGGGCGTCATCTGATATGTTCCGCACTGCAAAATGACAACGCTGCAGTAAATATTCGTGTCGGTTTCCGTCCTGACGGGTTTTGGCGCGGAGAATCGCGGTGACATCTGACCTTCTCGTCGCGAGCTCATGCTTACCGAGCTGGGACCAGCTTCCCGGATGTTTCGGCAGGCAAATTGGTCTGGTTGATGTGTGTGATGCGGAGTTGAGGTGGTCTTTCTGAGAGAACTACTCTACTGTACGCGAGTGGCGTTTTGGTTGTCAAGGAGGAGATGGAGTAGGCGGTGTCCTGCTGCATGATATATTTATGCGACATTTGCATTGTCATCGTCTGTGTGATAAAACAAGATTATTCAATTAGAGGAGGTGGTGTTGCGCGGCGGGACGTCGTCGGGGGCCGCAGTGAAAGTCGGCAAAAAAGTGTTTTAAACTGTAATAATCGTTGAGGAATATGAGAGGGATCATTTTGTGGTGGTGGTGTGAGTGTTGGGCGCTGTTCGCTCGTAAGATGAACCGGATAAAGAATGGCTACAAAGTATGTATCCGATGCTGATGGGAACAGTTCTGGTTGGGAGGAAAAAGCGGCAACGAAAGATCCAACGATTCTTGCTTGAGCTTGCTTTTCTGCTATTCATGGGCTAAACTTAATTATGCACTTTTCTGCTCTGTGAGGGATATTGGAGACGGAAGTGAGCAGTTATAGAGTGGGAAAGCTGTTGAAAATGGTGCGAAGGTACTCCACGCTAGCTGAGAAATTTATCACGTTGAACTGGAAAGGAAATTAGGGTTAATTAATTGCATTTGGACGGAATGTTTTTCAGTGGTTGTACGGTATTTTGTGTAGTGTTATGTTTTCTTGTAGAGCAACCTAATCACATGGATTTCATCAAATTAAGTTTGATGTTTATGTTTCGAATTCATCTCGTCAGTAACTAGCACCAACTTGGGGCCAAGTTCATCGATGTATCTAAATTAGTACCCAAATTAGCACTAGATACATCGTTCAACTTGGCCCCAAGTTGGTGCTAGTTACTGAAGAGATGAATTCGAAACAAAGAAATCAATCTTAACATAGAATTAATCATCTTTTTTGGTAGATACTCCACAATCAAGTGCAGCTTTCTTCAAACCATCAGGATCAGAACAAAGTCCGGAAATTTATCCTACAAATTAACTCCAAACTGCAGTACGAAATAAAATTTCCCTTACAACTCAAGTACCGTTCTCTTCCACACCCAGCCATTGATAATTCAATTCAAAACTCAAGTCCCGCCATAATTCACCACCTCGAATATTTAAATTTTCAATCCAGCTCAGCAATCCGTCCTTCCCGCCTTCTCCGCCGTCAACGGCCACCAGACCGGAGAAGGCCTCCGGTCTTGCATCCATTAACCTAAATTCAATTAAAATATTCCACTTCATCGCGTCTCTCTTAAATGCGATGACTTGGCAAGTGTCCCAAAATTGCGCGCCTTTTGCTGGTGCTCTTCTTCTGCAAGATGATGCGGATCATCCTCGCTGGGTGGATGGGTGGGGGGGGGGGTGTTCTCTCCTCTTCACAGTTTTTGGCCCACACCGGGAATAGTTTAGCCAAAAAAGGCTAGCTGCAGTTGAGGTAATGGACAAGTGGGCAAGTGGCTGTTTTGAGATTTACTATCCTCTCGCTACTATCAGTTCAGCGGCATGCAGCGGCATGGAGGTCGGTATGCACCAAGATGATAAATTGTTTTATTTGGAGCAGGGAAAAGCCCCCTAGAGATAGGTTTCATTCAAACCATTTCTTCAGCAGGCATAAAACCTCCTCATTTTTTGTATAAACAAGTTACAAACATCCAAAAAATTAAGTAAAAATTCCATTGAACCTCGTTGGGAGCTTGATCTTGTACGACCTCCCCTGGTTGCTACTCCGAGACTAGCTAAAATTGCACAGGAAGTGAATAGATGAGCAATGGCTAGGAGTCACATCAGCCTTCAATGTAAAACATAATTCTTTAGGCCGTGTGGTATCCGGCCTAGAATTGAGCCACTGGAGTCCTGCTCCCATGTCGTAGGAGGCGACTGAAAGTAGGAGACCCTAAGTCAAGGTGTAGTTCCGTGCCGAGGACTTAATGACTGGAGGGTCTAAAATATGCCAGTCGCGCACGGAGCGTTTTGGGTTTTGCCCTTGCTGTGTTATGCGAATCTCTGACACAGTGGACCATTATTTTCTTCGCAAATCGTGGGAATCAAATGATCATGTCCCATTTAAACCTGATATGGCTCGCTAAATGCGTTAACATCCCAACTCGCTTGGTGTCCTCTAGTTGTTGTGCAATTTGTGTTGGAGATGAAATGTACAGTTCTCTAATCAACAATGGTTAGAATAGCACAAGTCAATCTCCAACATAAACGTACAGCAACTATGAATTTATCTCGACTCATGCAGGAAGGTAAAGCTTCCATAGCATTGGTTCAAGAACCGTATTTCCATAAAGGAAACTTCTATTTTGGAAAGTTACTAAACACTGCCTTCATTGCTTACAACAAGACAGGCATGACAGACCCACGTGAAATGCCTCGTGCTTGCATTCTTGCAAATAAGGCTATTGACGCGTGTCTCATATCGGAGCTACAACTCGCGATATCTGTGTTGTCACAGTTACATTGACTGTCGGAAACGTAGACAAAAAATATATATATTGTTCAGCATACCTACCGCATAACGAATCATCTCCTTCTGATGATTTCAAAAGCGTTGTATCATATTGTAGCAGAAATGGGCTTCCGCTCATTATCGGCAGTGATGCGAATGCTCATCACATCATTTGGGGCAGCTCAGACATCAATCTGAGAGGCTCTGAACTGATGGAGTACATAAGTAGTACAAATCTCCATATTCTGAATGTGGGAAACCGACCAACTTTTGCGAGGTCTGGGAGGGAGGAGGTGTTAGACATAACACTTTGCTCTGATAGAATTTTGCATGAACTGGGAAATTGGCAGGTTCCAAATGAAACTGAACCGTCTCTATCCGATCATAAATATATATTTTTCGATCATTTTGATGTCACCTTCAATGTGGTGACATATCGTAATCCTAAGTCTACAAACTGGGACCTCTTTTTGGAAAACTTAGCGACTAAATTTCATGGATATTTTCCAACAATTAGTCAACTAGACGACTTAGATGACGTCGTGGATACGACAAACTCATTCATATTAGCATCCTACGAAGAAGCTTGTCCACTTCGTACTGTTAAATCGACTAGGGGAACCCCTTGGTGGAGGGCTGAGCTTGAAAGAATGAAGAAAGTTATGAGAAGAGCATGGAACCGGCTTCAGCGTGATGACTCCAGGGCTTTCAGGTCAGCTCGTAGTGCATATAAGAAATGTCTTAGATCTGCAGAACGGGCTGGCTGGCAAAGCCTATGCACTAATGTCTCTAGTCTGAACGAGGCTAGCAGATTAATTAAAATTCTCTCCAAATCGAATGATTTTCAGATGAACTCCTTGGAAACCAGAGATGGTGTTTATGTGACGGACGAAAAAGATGTTCTTAATTGTCTCTTCGACACACACTTTCCAGGTTGTATCGATCCGGAGTTGAACAATGTTCACCGATCTCATTCTGGTGATTCGGACTCGTGGGCGTTAGCACGCACATTGGTTTCCACTGAATCGGTCAAGTGGGCGGTTGACAGCTTTGCTCCATACAAATCACCCGGAAAAGATGGAATACTTCCCGTGCTACTGCAAAAAGGATTTGATATTCTTAAACATGTCTTGAAAAAGATTTTGCTTTCCAGTCTTGCTACCGGGTATATCCCGAAAGCATGGCGAGAAATAACTGTTAGATTTATTCCCAAAGGGGAGCGCTCAAGCTATGAAGAAGCCAAGAGTTTTAGGCCTATCAGCTTAAGTTCTTTTCTTCTTAAAGCTTTGGAACGGATAATCGATCATCACATCAGGAACGTTAGTTTAGTTGAATATCCACTGCACAAAATGCAACATGCATATCAGTGTGGGAAATCCACGATCACTTTGCTTCACGATGTTGTTTACAACATTGAGAAGGCCTTCTCGCTCAAGCAATCTAGCTTGGGTGTATTTCTAGATATTGAGGGTGCTTTTAGCAATGTGTCCTTCCAGTCTATTCTGGAAGCTACGCACGGTCATGGGATACCTGCATGTATCTCAGGTTGGATAAACGCAATGCTTAGTAACCGCATACTTTGCTCGTCACTGCGACAGGCTGAGATACGGAAGTTGAGTATTTGCGGTTGTCCTCAGGGCGGCGTTCTGTCACCTTTGTTATGGAACTTAGTAGCTGACGGCTTGTTGAAGAAACTCAATGAGCTTGGATTTCCAACCTACGGGTTTGCTGACGATTACCAAATACTAATTACTGGATTTTGCATTGGAACAATCTTTGACTTAATGCAACAGGCATTAAGAGCTATCGAACAGTGGTGTCGACAAGTTAAACTATCAGTTAACCCAAGCAAAACTTCAATGGTTTTTTTCACGAAGAAGCGAATAACAACCGGGGTTCGTCCCTTGCAGTTCTTTGATTCTGAGCTGCTGTGTGCAGATCAAGTCACATACGTTGGAGTCATATTGGATTCCAAACTGAATTGGTCTGCTCACATTGAGTTCAGTCAAGAAAGCGTGCATGGCCTTCGGGCAGTGCAGACGAACTTTTGGAAAGACCTGGGGTCTCAAACCTAAATACATCTATTGGATTTACACGACAATTGTACGTCCAATACTGTCATACGGATGCCTTGTGTGGTGGCAGAGGGGAGAGGTGGTGACAGTCCAGTCAAAGCTAAACCATCTGCAAAGAATGGCGCTCATGGCGTTGACTGGTGCTTTCACCACGACTCCGACTGCTGCTCTTGAGGCACTTCTAAACATCAAACCATTACACATACACTTAAAACAAGAAGCACTATCATGTGCATACAGACTGCAGGTTACTGGGCTTTGGAACAGTAATCATGTTGATCTTGCTACCAGTCATACACGATTGTGGTCACAAATGGTTACATGGGGTGAAGATATTCTTGCTCCCAGCGATATTACACTCACTTGTAGTTTTCCTTACAGGACATTCCATGTGAAGATTCCCTCTCGAGAGGAGTGGTTGTCTGGCTTTATGGAAAGACAACAACAAACGCAAGTGGTTTGCTACACTGACGGTTCTCTGATGGAGGGACGTGCTGGTGCAGGTGTCTACTGTCGTGAAATGAGATTGGAACAATCTCACTCACTAGGTAGATACTGTACTGTATTCCAAGCAGAAATCTTTGCGATTATGTGCGGGGTGCAATCGGCCCTTCAACTGAGTTTATCCGGCAGAGTTATAAACTTCTGCTCCGATAGTCAGGCTGCAATCAAGGCCCTTAGCTCAGACAAATCCCGGTCCAAGCTAGTGATCGCGTGCCGAACCCAAATCGAAGAACTAAGCATTGTCAACACTATCTACCTTGTCTGGGTGCCCGGACATTGCGGTATTACTGGAAATGAATGGGCTGACGAATTGGCCAGGGCAGGTTCAGCGATTGACTTCGTTGGTCCTGAGCCTGCGCTGCCAATTTCGACAAGTTGGATACGGGAAAAAATACGGTCCTGGGCTTCGTCCGAGCACCGCAATTATTGGAGAAATCTACAAACGTGTCGCCAAACAAAGGCGTTTCTAGAACAACCATGCCCAGTGGTTTCGAAAAATCTCTTACATTTTTCAAAGCTCCACTGCGGCATGCTGACCAGGGCTTTAACCGGCCACTGCAAACTCAATTATCACATGGCAACTATTCAGCGCGCTGAGTCTTTTTCATGTGATCTTTGTGAATCCGACTACGGAACCTCATATCATCTGATATGCAACTGTCCAGCGGTAGCGCAATTGCGATTTCGAGTCTTCAGCCGTCCTTATATAGACGAAACCATGTTTGGTCGACTGAAACTCAGAGACATACTAAAGTTTCTTGTCCAATGTGGTAAAGAGCTTTAGGCTTATTCGCAGGCAAGTTGAACTACTTGTGAGTTTAACTTACCTGTTGTTTATTTTTGTTTTGTGCTGTTATTTTTCCCACCCTTCCAGTTATACTTCCCCACACCTCCTTGTCCTTTCCTTCCGCTCAGGAAATGATGAAACACACGGCAAGGCACAAACTATGTACGGGGAACGTGCCATTTGAGCCAATATATTCTGATTCCTGAAGTCGTTTATGGATCAATAGCGGCGTTGGCCCTTCCCCGAACGTAGATCGCAGCAGGAAACGGAAGGAGTGTTAGTTTTGACACTTGCTTTTGCGAGAGTCCGAATATATTACTGCACATTTCACAAGTATCACGGGAGAAGGAAGATTGTTAGCAAGTATAGGGATTCGAAATTGTGCTGGAGGTACCTAAAATGCGTTTTAGGAACATCGTATCGGCGAATAGCGAGAAATGCACTTTTTCACATATTAATTTTACAGAAGACAAACTAGCAAAAGAAAAAGCATAAAAAAATCGGAAGGAAAAATAATTAAGGGTGAAAAACGAGCTCTAAAAAAATATCCATTATATTTGAGACGAGAATATGAAATAAATTTGAGTGGCCCAAAATAAGCATTAACTGTGCTGAAAAGCTTACTTTGTATGACGGACATACTAGCAATTTCACGTGCGCGTATTTTAATATTAACCTTACCAGAGAACTAGAGAAGCAACCAGCTTTATCAAGCATAGATAAGAAGAATGATCAGGATTATTTACTAATTTGGTACAAATAAATTCGAAAGTCTTAAAGATGCAGTAAATGAAGTTCACAGTCCTGTTTCTGTCGCTTTTTACGGCATGTAAGCAGGATCCCATAGTATCAATACAGCTCAACGAACATGTTCATACAATGAACATGAATGTTCCACGCAGACAAGACCATGCGTATTCCCCACGCACA
This sequence comes from Topomyia yanbarensis, assembly GCF_030247195.1. NCBI lineage: Eukaryota > Metazoa > Arthropoda > Insecta > Diptera > Culicidae > Topomyia > Topomyia yanbarensis. Next base: position 202,563,526 of record NC_080670.1, on the reverse strand, counting down.
TTTGATGCCCTGTGGATTAGTTCCCTTTGTCGGTCAAATAAAAACCAGGCAAGCATAGAAATTGGTTAACTCAGTCTAAAGAAATGTCAACTTGATTGGCATCAGCGGGCGGATACGTGTTTAAAATTACAGACGACACAATATGTATGTGCATATATTTGCAATAAAAAAAAGATCAGAAAATATTACTATTTTTATAAGATACTATATCAAAGATAGTATCTTATAAAAATAGTTAATAAGGGACATGGAAGAAAAGTTTATCAAAACTTGTTTGAATCTAACAAACCCATGCATCCGAATCTTAGCGCTGTGGAAGAATTATTCGAGTTTGACGAGTCGTCCAGGTGCTTCCTCCGCCAAAAAAATCTACCGATCCAGAATGCTTCGATGTTTCATACTATTACAATAGATGTTTTAATGTAATGAAATAATACTAGTCCATAAGATGCATTCTTATGATTTATGTTTGTATCTGTATTTTTCAAAAGATAATGGTTTTTGCGCCCGTTTGAGAATGGCATGAAATATATTCAACTCAAACGGGCTTTTTGCCCTTCTGTCTCTACATTCAGACTCCAGTTCAATGAGCATAAAATGATAAACAAATATGTAAGACCAGAAAAATCTGCATTATCTGCAGAAACAAGCGAATAGAGGGACGGATCTTACAACACCAAAAATCAACTACTTCGGTGTTTTTTTTGCAGTGAGTGAAATTCATGTTGGTTCTTAGTGGAGAAAAATTGGATTTCATCCGAACTTTTCTATTTAGTGAGAAAAATAGAATAATGGTTTTTTATACTCATTCGGAACAAACATCTTTTTTTTTGCGTTGAATTATGGAAGTATGTATATAAATCAGACGATTTTTTTTTTTGAAATTCGATAAAAAGCCATATGGAAGTGGCATGCTTCTATGGACAGTCTGATAATCTAATAAGATTAGTGCATACCGACCTAAAGCTCACGGTAATTTAAACACGGAAAAAATAGGTGTGTCAGCAGGCACTCTATTACGGCAGTCAAGCAGGTACAAAAAGTGTTTCATTCAATTTGCATATTTTTACTGTAGCTTTATTCCGACCAGGTATTAGCGCTTTGCTATGGATCAAAAACAATTTCCCGGGTTCTCCTGTTTCCATTATCGTCCAGGTAAGTTGATCTTATGTGAATTATTTTATCCCTGATGTAAAATACTAAAATGTTTACAAAATGTTCGCAAAAGCATTTGACAAGGTACCCCACAATATTGCTATTTGTGAAACTACAGTGACTAGAATTCCCTCCTGGCAGGAATCGCACCTTTCCAAACGATTCGCCTACATCAGAATTTGACACCATATGTTCAAACGTATTCGAAACTCCATCCGGCTCCCCTCAAGGTAGTCACTTAGGGCCACCTATTTTTACTTTATTCATCAATGATCTTTGCACCCGCATCATGACTCGACGCTGACTATCTGCAAATCATTCGTTCAATCGCCTCAGGACTCGACTCTGCTGTACTACACAATGATGTAGTCAATATTGACGAGTGGTGCTTGCTGAATGGCATTCGAATCAACGTCGATAAATGTAAAATGATAGGTTTTGGGCGCTCGTAAATTCTAAGCCGTAGCGAATAGACTCTTTAGGCAGGTGTCATCGAGATGTTGGATTCCATTCATTATTCAACAGGAAATTTCGTTTAGCCGAAGAATTCGGCTTCACGGTGAGATTAATAAAACTGGGTGCCTTCAGAAACGGCTTTTGCCACAGTTGAGACAGCAGAAATAATCAACAATCTCCAAGAGGCCAGTCCAGCACCCTTCCCCTGAATCAGCCATTACACTCAAGATAAAAACAAGCTGACAAACTAACAGAACCCACATGTACCCTGCCCAACGATTTCATCAATTAACTTGTAAGCAGAAGCACACACATCCACCAAACAGTTTGATGCTATCCTTACCAACGAGAACGAACCATGTCAGTCGAAGGCCACAGATCCAACACTGGCCTGCCCCAACTCAATAAAAAAAAACTTGTATCTGTCTCTGTTTCAAAGTTCCAATTAATCATATGTCACTTTTCGGTTGATAACAAGAAACATTAGCCATCCTCCGACTCCGACCGAACAATGCGTATTTTCCCAGCGTATTAAACTCACCACACGCTTTACTTTTCCTGTCACATATCTGCTTTTTATTCATTTTTTGCCGAGATTCCAACAGCTGACATCTCAGCAAATAATTTTTCTGTTGAGATCTCTGTAAAAGTGACATTAGCTGAAACTCGATTTTTTTAATGTAGAATACATTTAAGCTTTCAATATAGGGGTCCCGTTTCAAAATATCGGCTGCGGCGCCGCGTCAGATTTTGAACGTTAATAACTTTTATCATACTTAACAGAATGATTTGATTTTTAGGCCAATTTGTTGAAAATACGTTCCTCTATGCTGTATTAAAATTTGAAGTATGTATAACATGCACTAATAACAAAAAAATGTGTTTTGAAAAATCTTTCGAAAACGACTCGGAAAAGTGAAAATTTTCAGCCCATCCCGCACACAGCCGTCACTTTGGTAGACCAACCGAACAATAAAATAATGAAAAGTTTATATATAGGTCCACTACATGTTTGTTCCTATGATTATTCGCATTGGGTTGCTTGACGAGAGCAGTTGGTGGGGGAAAGACGGCATATTCCTTTGGTTAGGCCATTAGAAGCCGGACGGAAAGGAAAGGCTCATGCACGGCACGAGAACGAGCGAGAAAGCGATAGTAGTGCATATTAGCGCGATTATAAAAATATCTGTCGGTCGGTTTTTCGCATCATTCGTATTCGTTCAAGCGCTAGCAAGCAGCCAGTCCACCGAAGGAAAGCAGTTGGCGATGACGACGGTCGGAAAAAGTGCCCCAGCTACTGGTGACTCATCGCAACCCGATCGGGAACTATTGCCCTGCAAGAATTTCGCCCCAACTAAAGGGCAACAGAGAAACTAATCTGCGTTCTAATAAGAGTTAAACTGGCTCACCGTGTCCGCGGGGAGTGCGTCTGAATTATGCTCCCGCAATAAAACAATAAACGGTTCTTTACAGGACCAATTAATTGTGTTCTAATAAGAGTTAAACTGAAATTTACATTTTATGGTGTATAACAAATAATTTTCAGAAAGCTATATAAGAAATACGATGTGTGGAAAGAAAGAAAGAGAATTTAAATTATCCTCTCTCGCTCGTTTTCGTGCACTGCTTTTCCATTCCTTTCTGCTGCTAATACTATCATAACAAACGAATGTGGGTGTTCCCCCACCATCCCATGGCCAGTATCACCGCTAACAAATAAGACAAAAGAATTTAAATTTGTGAAAATCTTTTCCTTCCTTCTTTTCAAATCTGCAACATTCTTTGAAAATATTGTTGGAATGTTGTTATTGAAAAACTGAACATACAAGTTTGCTAGCACTGGCCACTAGATTGAAGGCGATGGAAAGACAGAATATTCGTTTTGGTTATGCTAGTATTGGTAGCCGAACGGAAAGGAAAGGCACAGGAATGGCACGAAAACGAGCGAGAGAGTGATAGTAGTGCTTTCTCGTGTTTTCATATATGAATATTGGTCGGTCGGTTTTTCTCATCATTCGTATTCGTTCAAGCACTAGCAAGCAGCCAGTCCACCGGAGGAAAACAGTTGGCAATGATGACGGTCCGCAAAAGTGCCCCAGCTACTGGTGGCCCATCGCAACCAATTACCGATCAGGAACTGTCGCCATGCCAGTATTTCGCCCCAAATAAAGGGCAACAAAGAAACTAATCCGCTGGCTAACATTCCAGCGTCTGGTTCGTAAGGTTGTGTATTACTTCAAAGTCGAGCTACGCTTACAAAACTCAGCCGTGATGAAGCCAGTGATGCCTACTTGGTCGGTTTGTTTGAGGATACAAAATAGTGCGCCAAGTACGTAACTTTCTCGCAAAAGAAATCAAACTGGCTCACAGTGTCCGCTGGGAGTGGGCGTAAATTATAATAAAAGCAACGGTTCTTTTCAGGACCAATCAATTGTGTTCTAGTGAGAGTTAAACTGAAACTTTCATTTTAAGGTGTGTAACAAATTTTCAACAATCAACATAATACGTTGTGTGGAAAGAAGTAGCTTGCACATGGAAAAAAAAATTAAATTATCCTCTCGCTCGTTTCGTGCACTGCTTTTCCATTCCTTTCTACTGTTATTATCAGTATTACCAAAACGAATGTGTTGTTGCATGTGTTTAAGAGAAACGTTGAAGTCGCATGCTTCTATTCGAGCTTTTTAGCAGCCTCTGTGAACTAACTGCATTAAATAATTTTTTTGTGCAGCTCCGTGCTAGTAGCAAACAAAATGGCCCTACCAGTGTCTGATTCGTGAGATTGTGCAGGATTTCAAAGTCGAGCTAAGCTTATAAAGTTCAGCCGTAATGGTACCCGAAGAAGCCAGTCTTGTCGTTTTGTTCGAGGCTACAAAACAGTTCGCCAGGCACGTAACTATCATGCCAAAAATATCCAACGATCCAGCGCATCACCATCAACACCAACGCCGATACCAAAGGTTCTTTTCAGAACCACCATTATTACCATAGAGAATTATTGGAAAATTTCCCATTCAAACGTGGTTCTGTTGAATATTATTAGATTTAAATTAACGTCTCGAATTGAAATCACGACGCTCCGGTTATGTGACAGACATTACCCACCCATCTTTTGTCGTGACTAACGACTTACCTTTCAATATAGGGGCCCCTTTTCAAAATTTCGGAAGAAAAATGATGTAAGATTTTGAACGCTTATATCTTTTGTTGTACTGAATGGATTTAATCAATTTCTTCGGCATTTTGTCGAAAATATTTGTACCAATGTATTAAATTTTGGAATATGTAGGATATTCATTATCAACGGAATAATAGTGTTTTGAAAAATCTTTCGAAAACGACTCGGAAAAGTGAAAATTTTCAGCCCATCCCGCACAGAGCCGTCAAAATGGTGCAGCAAATGAACAATAAAATAATGAAAAGTTTATATAAAGGTCCACTACATGTTTGTTCCTATGATTATTCGTATTGGGTTGCTTGACGAGAGCAGTTGGTGGGGGAAAGCCGGGATGTTAATTTTGGTTAAGCCATTAGAAGTCGGACGGAAAGGAAAGGCTCATGCACGCCACGAGAACGAGCGACAAGCGATAGTAGTGCATATTAGCGAAAGCGTTACGTACATTTTGAACCTTATTAACTTTTCTTCTACAAAACGGATTGCCAATCTTGTTTCATAAATCGGAAGGAAAACGTTCAATGCTTGCTACCAATGCGTTCTTTGCTATATAAAATTTGTTTAAATAGTTCGAAAACTACTTTAAATGAAATCAACATTAATGATAAAACCTATAAATAGGGGTGTCGCAGCTTTTCTCTAAGCCAGACGTGTGTAAGACGCAGTGCATAACAGACGTGCGTGGTCGTGAGAAGCTGCATCGGACGACCAATCAAATCAGCTACCATCGGAGAGAAGAAGAAAAACGTTGGTGGAGGTGGTGGCGGTGAGAAGTCCAAAAAGCCAAAGGCTAAGAAACGCAGTCACTGAAAAGGCGGTAGTAACTGCCACTAAAAATGCCACCAAAACATCGAAGGCTGCAAAGCGTACTCATTCGGTGTGAGCTGCGAAAGGGGAAAGATCGTATGGATGTACGCAGTAAAAACAATCGTCGGCAAGGTTTGAATTGTTTTAAAAGATTCCCGTCTTGAATCAACATAGTTATCCACAAACCGTCCTTATTAGGACAAAGGCAAAATGAAAAAAGAATTTAATTAGAAAGTTTCTTTTATTAACTAGTATTAAGTTTGCGCTTGGTAATTCTGTACTTTTACCAGTGAATCATAAGAAAATATTTTCCCAATCTACAAACCCGAAGGTTTTTGCAAATCCTTCCAAGAAAATCAGTGAATGTGGCAACTCTGCCACTAAGCGAAAGCTACACCAAAACGAATGATGAAAATATTTTCATTTATCGAACAAAAGGATGTCCTTCCATCTGCATTGTAAAGTCAATAAAAAGGAACACCATGATGAAAACCGTGCTCATTCGGTGTGAGCTGCGAAAGGGGAAACATCGTACGGATGTACGCAGTAAAAACAATCGTCGGCAAGGTTTGAATTGTTTTAAAAGATTCCCGTCTTGTATCAACATAGTTATCCACAAACCGTCCTTATTAGGACGAAGACAAAATGGAAAAAGAATTTAATTAGAAAGTTTCTTTTATTAACTAGTATTAAGTTTGCACTTGGTAATTCTGTACTTTTACCAGTGAATCATAAGAAAATATTTTCCCAATCTACAAACCCGAAGGTTTTTGCAAATCCTTCCAAGAAAATCAGTGAATGTGGCAACTCTGCCACTAAGCGAAAGCTACACCAAAACGAATGATGAAAATATTTTCATTTATCGAACAAAAGGACGGCCTTCCATCTGCATTGTAAAGTCTATAAATAGGAACACCATGATGAAAACTGTGCTCATTCGGTGTGAGCTGCGAAAGGGGAAAGATCGTATGGATGTACGCAGTAAAAACAATCGTCGGCAAGGTTTGAATTGTTTTAAAAGATTCCCGTCTTGAATCAACATAGTTATCCACAAACCGTCCTTATTAGGACAAAGGCAAAATGAAAAAAGAATTTAATTAGAAAGTTTCTTTTATTAACTAGTATTAAGTTTGCGCTTGGTAATTCTGTACTTTTACCAGTGAATCATAAGAAAATATTTTCCCAATCTACAAACCCGAAGGTTTTTGCAAATCCTTCCAAGAAAATCAGTGAATGTGGCAACTCTGCCACTAAGCGAAAGCTACACCAAAACGAATGATGAAAATATTTTCATTTATCGAACAAAAGGATGTCCTTCCATCTGCATTGTAAAGTCAATAAAAAGGAACACCATGATGAAAACCGTGCTCATTCGGTGTGAGCTGCGAAAGGGGAAACATCGTACGGATGTACGCAGTAAAAACAATCGTCGGCAAGGTTTGAATTGTTTTAAAAGATTCCCGTCTTGTATCAACATAGTTATCCACAAACCGTCCTTATTAGGACGAAGACAAAATGGAAAAAGAATTTAATTAGAAAGTTTCTTTTATTAACTAGTATTAAGTTTGCACTTGGTAATTCTGTACTTTTACCAGTGAATCAGAAAATGTTTTTCTTATCTACAAACCCGAAGGTTTTTGCAAATCCTTCCAAAAAAATCAGTGAATGTGGCAACTCTACCACTAAGCGAAAGCTACACCAAAACGAATGATGAAAAGATGGGTTGGTAATGTATATGACACAACAGGGGTGTCGTGACCACACTTCGAAGTTATTTCAAATCTTGCAAAGCATAAATTGACATAATTTCAATGATTGTTCCTTTATGAATGAAATGACAAATTTTCAGGTCAACGCGGCAATAACTTTGCAATTTATAGAACAATTTTATATTTTTAGTTATCATATATTAACTGTCATCTCTTCCAAACAACTTAACCCTCTGCTGCCAACCACGTGGTTTTGCAGGGTTAAGGAGAATCATTGTAAAATGTCCAATACATGATTTTATGTTGTTACCTCCACTAAAACCACTTCAGAACACTCCCACCTGTCATACATGTACATTGTCTGCATGTTGAAATCATTATATGAAATTATTGACCTGTATTCAACGCGGAGAACTCGGTAATAAAATTGTTTTGCTGAATATACTAACGAACGGGATCCCCAGGAAAATTTCGCTGAGCCCGGTGAATCGAACTTAATGCGCAAAATTTAGCCATTTGAAGGAGATACAAGCAGAATTTTAAGAATATGAGCATCGCGGTTATGTCCCGGACATTACCCGCCCCTAGTTTTTCGCTAAGCGTGTTCATTTCTGTACGGAAAAGATTCCGATGGTTGCTTCGAGAGATTTTAACATTGATATTTCAAAGCAAGAAAATTGTTCATTTCATGAATGAATGTCTCAACGAGCTTAGAATCCAGCGCATCCCCTATCAACGCAGACGCCAACAACAAAGGTTCTTTTCAGAACCACCATAATTATTATAAAGAATAACTTGAAACATTCCCACATATTTCATTGAGTATCATTCGATTTGAATTACAAGTCAAACGAGTAGTCACGACACTCCGGTTATGTCCTAGACATTACCCACCCATCTTTTTTTTTAAATCTCTTTTTGGGCAGCTAGGGCTGAGGGTGGTGGCGACAAAGCGATGGTGCCTTGAACATAGGCAACGCAAATCCAAGGCTATCATTGAGATGATAAGTTCTACGTTTGAAATACACTACCCCCGGTTGCCAGACGAATACCTGTAATTATTGCTTGTGACTTCGTATGTATGGATCTGATTGTGAGTCCTGTGGTGGTGTGTGCGGGAAAAGTGTGAGTTTTAGCGTTCGAGTCCAGGGGTGCATATCTGTCAGGGTTGGCGTGGGTGTTTACTAATTGTGTAATAGTGTGATCGCGAGGGGCTCGAGCGTTTGGATGCTAGTGTGTATTTAACTTTCCGTGCATGAATTCGATTTTATAATCGTGTGGCCCTTCGCATATTTGCGTGTATTCTTGAACGATCGCGCGTACCGTGAATCTGATAATTAATGTTTAGTGTATCGTAGGGGAACGTGTTGTCTAGTGAGTATGAGCGTCACTTTTTATTGGTCCAACTGAAGGTATGAGTCTAGGCTGATCGAGAGTAGACTTCCGGACGTAACTGATTCATGATCGCGCGAAAAGCTCAAATTTCAATTGCAGCTAATTCTAGTATTCCGTACTGCAATAGGGAAGTTATAGTAGAATCTCCGTTAGTAACTGGTGACAGTCTTATCTCAATTGTCTTGAAAATACTAGCTAAGCTTTCTCCGTAGAGAATTGGATACCCAGCTGAAGAACCGAAGTAGACAAATTATCCAAGGCAATGGTCTAGGGTCACCATGAAATGAATTAGGTGGGCTAACCGGATTCTCTCCACTCTAACCTAATTGAAAATAAGTTAATTACTACTGATATTTTATTCGCCGAACCCCAAACACAAGAATAAGACAATAATGTTGTTTGGTACAATCGATCAGCTTTCCTTGATGGATAACTGGGACATGGTGGGGTGTCAACCAAGGAAAGGTGATCGATTCTACCAAACAACGATATTGTCGGTGATGAATTGCGGGTGTTTCTGCTTTCGATCATACATTTCATCAAACTGGAGAGAATCAAGCGTCATCTTAGATGGCTACATCTGCGAAAGACCAATCTGCTTTAACGAATTTTTCAGTATTTCTCGCTAGAGAACACTGGAAATTTGGCAGACCTCGTGGAGCAATGGGGGGCTTGATAACTGGTTACACTCCACTGTACCGAAGGTATCGACAAAACCTTGTGAAAATCGAATCCATGCTTTTGGTGGGGATAGTTATCACGACATCAACTATATTGTCTGGACGTTCGTCGAATGTTGTGACGCTAGATGTACTTTTTTTTGATTCCCTTCCGGCCCGAGGAAGATCGCCCATTGCTACGGTTCGGAATTTAAATCCGCGATCCCATCTATATGTTCCTCATCTATTTCTTCCTAAAAACAATCGATATCCAAATTTAGCTTCTCTTTTTCTTTATTTCTCGTTCACAGATTACCTACACTGCCTTTGTGATGCCGATTCGTATCAGAGAGCTACTCCGTGGTCGTCCCCATTCCCACTACTACTGTGCTTGCATCAACCGACATTGATGCCGGAAACGACCTGAAGGTCTGACTTATTTTGAAGGATTATCGATTAGTAGGGTTTTGTCCGTACGGAGTACGATGATTCGGAAGTTGCAGGAACTCCACGCTTCGGGAATGTCTTAGAGGCACGTTAAGAATAAGTTTACCTAGCAACTCTGTACGATCGATGCGGTTGCTGATGTCGAAAATTAAAAGCCGTTGTAGTTTTTCTACGGTCGGTCAAACGTGATCGTTGCACAGCTAAGCCGGAATGCCGGAATGCACAACTTCAATTCCACACTCTGGCGACGACGAGAACACCGAAGTATTCATACTATTAAAATAGAAGTTGAGCCGCTGATTTTCTAGGCTCCAGGTTAAAATAAATCGAAAAAAAGTTCCTTCGCCTTATTGGAAATACCATCGCCTGAGCTCGTCAAAGAAAACTGACCTACTTGACCTCACTCTACTCTGAACATCGTTGAATGAAGTGTTACGACGAGTTAAACCAAGCATTGACCTTTGAAACGTCTGTACAGACAAATATTTGTAAAAATTTGGTTTGGTGTCAAGGTGAACTCCAAGGTTTTTTATCACAGTCACTCGGCTAATGATTTCCGTCCGATGCGATTCTCAAGTCGAGGTAAATTGGAGGTAGAAGTGAGAAGTTTCTTAAATTGCATTTGCTTGTATTAATTTCCATTCCGCGGATTTCACACTACTCCATGAAGTACACAGTTTACAGTACATCATTTCAAAAGATTTACACAGAGGTCGTTGATGAATAGCACAAATATCAGAGGGCCTAAGTGACTCCCTTGTGGCACACGCGAGGAGTTGTCGAAACAAGCGTATATCGTATCTCCAAGCCGAACAGGTCAGTCAGGTAACTCCAGATCCACTGCGTCAGTGATGTGCTTTTTCATGAAATCAGAGTGTTTCTTTGCAATAAACCTTGAAAACATCGAAAAGGTGTACTTGGTGGTTACGGAGCCAGCTATGAAAAAAAATGTCTTGGACTTTGAGTTGATTTTTTACAGTGCTGAGATATTAATACACGCGACGCAAACTTATTAAAGCGACATTACATATATCCAATTTGAGTATTCAAGAAGACTTAAATCTGACACGGTAGTAAACCATGCATTTTGATTTCAAAATTTTATATTCTCCTTCAGCTACACTGAGTCTTATCATAAAATCGTTGAATTGAATATTCCCCAGTAGCTCCTTGTTCTCTTCCTGAATCTTTTTTGACTATAGACGGAAGAGGATATAGGAAACGCACGACTGAGTCCTGTGCCAATACAATGGTTAAACAGCCAAAAAATCATTCCAATAACTTGCTTTCTCAACGATCCATTCTATTCGAATTAGATCCATGAACGAAGAAAAACATTCCCGTTGAAAGCAAATCAGTCCATGAACAACAAAAAATCGAACAACTTATCATCCATTGAACGAAGAGTGACTAAATGGCCATGGTAATGATGGATGCGAGAGGTGGAGGTTAAGGCCGCCAAATCATTTCAAACGAAAATGAAGAAAAATTGACTGTATCGTGCAGGCAAAAAAAAATTGGAAACATCATTTGCCGAGATAGAATTAGAAAGCCATTTATCATAACCACCACAAGCTTTCCCAGAAAATGTGTGTCGGGGTAGTGTTTGTGTATGGGGACTGACTGGAACGTGGTATGAGACAGCGACTTCCAAGCAAATGAATACCACCGCGGCATCGGTAGAGTGGAGCAAAATGCCATTATCATCGTAATTACTCACAAAAGACATATTTACCATTTTCCGAATATGTATGTAGCTTCAATAGGGATCTATGGGAACGGAACACCGATGGAATGCGGGACGGTGGGGATTGGGGTGGAATGCCTTTGAGAATTGCTCACGTATCAATATTAATTTGCACGCACAATAAAGACGCCGGTGCTAGAAGGGAGGAAGAGATTGGATCCTTTGTTCCATAAGGGATTTCCAAACTATAATTATAACGGGTCGGTACTTAATCAAAAAGATTTTGTATCATTTTAGAACTGTAAAGGCGGAATTCTTCACCCACGCTCAATTTCTAAACTAGGTTTAACGATGCCTTAGATTTGATTTAAAAATGCCAATCCTGCAGATTTATTAACCTAATCAACCGATCAATTGTTTAGTGAGGCTCAAGCAAACACCCTTCCTCGTTATCGTGACAAAAATACACCTTTCATTTTTATATTCAATTGTCGTTACACACAATTAAATCAATTACGCATTTCCCAATATTGATCAACCCGCCATACATTGACGACGACGTCATTAAAATCTCCAACCACAGCCAGTCGATGAATGCAACCCGAAAAAAAAATGATTCTGTTATTGACTTTGTTAATACCACACCAGACCCTGTCGGTGGTAGAGGAGACCTGCGTTTTTTTCTGCCAAATTATAATAGCATTGTTAAAAGCACACACTATATAAGCGCATCTATTGGATCGGTGTATTATTTTTTTTTTTGGGAGGGGAGCAGTCGTTACGAACTGACAGTAACAACAAAAAGTACAAATTTTAATGAAGCCACAACCTGCACGCGTACCGCAACCCGGCACTGACTGATTTTTGCTTCCCTATCAGGTTGGTTATACAGTGACGGACAACGACAATAAGATCACACATTTAAGGGTTAGAATTCGTTTTTCGTTATTATTTTTTACTAGTTTAGGGTGTCAATCCGATTTGCCAAATAACATTTGGAGTTTTCCGGGTTGTTTCCAATTTCTGCCAGGGTTATAATTCAGTTTTTTAATAATTTGAGATTGGTTCTAATGATGAAAATTTTATATTCATGTCAAGTAAGGATCGAGCCCAAATGCCACAAAAAGACTAGTCATTAATAGCACAGAAGAAATTATCCTCCATTAACAGTTTCTTTTAGAAATTATTCTAAACTCAAAAATTGACCTCATTGAATGTTTTTTCCCTGTGTTTAGGAGAAGTGTAAAAATCCAGAATTAATGTAAACGATGAGAAACAGTTGGAGTTTTAAAAAGAGCGACCGAAATCGTTCATCCCCTTGTACCTGATATTCTCCAGAGACGCCTTGATTCTAGCAGCTATTCCGACAAAAGGTTACATTAACCACTTGCATGCTTTGATTTCGACCAATAGCGAAAACAAGAACACGATCACTGATCTCTGCTTTAAAAAAAAAAACAACAAGACTTCACTGATTTATCACAGCTGCTTTTCCTTTTAACTACGATTTTTGAGCACCAATTCTCTACCTTTTTCACTAGGAAACAGCAATTCTAGACCTAAATTACCATCAACCTGACGCACCGATTATAGCTGAACAGAAAATAACTCACATCCGAAAATGGAATTAACATCGAACATGAAGCATTTCCAGCGAACGGCGATGGACGAATTGCTCATCCACTTATTTCACGGCACTTGTACACGATCGAACACGTCGCACAATAAAATGGCTTCCACTGAGCTTCACTTTTTTCACCAGCAAATATTACACTTTCTTTGCCTAGATTTCGATTTCTTCTTCCATTCTCATACTTTTACTACGTTTTCACTATTTTGCTCATATTTTTGCGACGATTTGAAAACACTTTTCCACCTTTATCGTGTGGAAACTATTGACGACACACGAAATTGCGGTGTTTTACTCGGACATACGCATTAAAATATACTTGTAAAACGAGCGAAAACTATTTGATTCTTCAAAACCGATAGCAAGAATTAATATTACAACAATATTTGGACGACATATGGTTTACAAAAACAATTTTCTTTCTCAATCACGGGGACGCGAAACAAAAGCCAAAACCGTACACGATCGACGCGAAGTTGAACTGAACTGAACTGAAGCGAAAAACTCACCACTTTGCAGTGGGCAATTGAACATTCTAAGCGCGCGTTGACGCACAGATGGCGCATGAACATGAACAATATATTCTCGGTTAGGTTTTGAAAAGGTCGTAAGTGACAAAACCCAGTAAATGAAGAGGCGGCTAGAAGGGTTAAATTAGATGCTGGCGATCGGTAGGCTGTTGAAACTTTGTTCTAGGCTACCCACCATAACTTGTTTGTTTACAGTACAAATGGTGTGGGCTAGATAGTGTCACTCTTCTGTTTCATTACCCCAAAGAAAAAAAAAGAAATTATTTGACTAATGAAATCGGCTTCCGTCGGTTAAATCGATCGATTCTTCTACCGAGGAAACAATCGATTGTTGTATCGTTTTTTGCGAATATTTATGGATGAGAAGCTATACGAAATCGACCTTCAAAAATACATCAAATTTATTTTATTTATTTATTTATTCCTTTGTCTTTGGCTAATTCTGCCATACAGACTGTTACTTAAAATTATTTAACATGTACAGTAACAATATATAACAACACAGACAATCGAGCAACAAGCAAAGGTAACAATACAGTATTCTAAACAAAATTTAATTACAAATTCAGCGCTGTGGGGGCTCCCAAATGTCAAACTTTTCGTGAAATTGTCGGAAACAGAGTCCTAATGGCCATGTTGATGGAGATAGTGCTATTTTTCTTAGTCTTGCGTCAATTCCTACTTTGAATGAAATGAACGGCATTAATGACTCGTCCTTCCATTCAGGTACGAGCTTCTTCACAATTGCAGCATTAGTTCCGAGTGATTCTGCGACCAGAGTAGCAATATCTTTCTCACTCACTGTGTTCTTGACACGCGTAAAGAATAGCCAACAAAGATTTGTAGAATTACTTGACTTCAAAGAACCAGCAACCCTACACCCTTGTTTCAATCGAGTGGACGATATTTGCGGGATTGATTGAGCTAAAGGTGAACTTGTTTCCGCCAAAGAAAAACGAGATTCAGCCATTTCGGTAATTGATTCACGAATTGCAGCGATTTCGTTTTTCATGTTCGACACTTCTTTGATTATATCAGTACTGTATTTGTTTGTCTCAGTGTTTACATCGACAGCAACAGTAGCCGCATGAGCAGGGGTCAATGAAGTAGTATCGATGATCGCCTCGCGTTTATCTCGAAAAGCTTGCATCTTGCGAACGCCGTCCATGATCGTCGTACACGGGGTACACATCCACCAGATATTCTTGTACCTGTTGCAGCAGGTGACCTCTGCAGTAGTCAGCACAGCACATTCTGCATGATAAATATCCTGACAAAATCCATCACAAATTGATGCACTAAAAGCGATAAAATACACAAGTTAATATAAGGACCTATTCACAAATGTTTATATAATATCACCGATTTTTCTTCACAATTTTCACCACAGATTCTTTTTCACAGATGACAATTTTTGGCATGTTCATGAAAAAATCACAGATTTGCATGGATTTTTGGAAACATTGTGATTTTTCAGATTTTTTTTTTGGAGCTTTCCCTTTCAGCGGTATTGGATCGCGGATCTGATCGTTGCCTTTTCACACTTACTGGATCTCCTGGATCGAAATATTATTTCACTACGACCCTCGATATTAGCGAAACCGATCTTTGCGGGAGTGCTAAAGTGATAACAATATTGACACAGACACAGCCAAATAAACTGCTTTTAATCTTGAATTTTCCGAAGAAATGCTTTTGATATTTGATGATTTCCTTGGATAGTTTATTTTATTGAGCTGTTCGCTTATGGAGCTGCTGCAGAAGTTGTTGTTTAAGCACTTCCAAAGTTTTGATACCTGAAAAGCGGCTATGGATAGAAGATTTCCTGACATATTGTATTGTATATTGTCTTCGATTGAAAACTAACTATTTTTAATTTGAACGACTCTTTACTTACACTAAAGTCAAATAGATGATGAAAACTATTGAAGAGCTGACAGAAAACATCCAGTGGATTATTCTGGCCGTACTGCGTGCGATGAGTTGAGCTCTGAAAAAAATCGGAGATGAAGAGTCGTTGTAGAGAAGTTCGCCTATTTCGCTGCGCGGATGCTACTCGATTTACAGGAGCAGAGCACTCTTGCTGGCATATTTGGCAGTCTCTCAAGAAAGACCAATTTGCTTGTAATTAGTGCAATACTGCATGCATGACGCACAGCACTAATAACCGATAATGTAGACGATCCTTGCCGAAGAAGACGCAAAGCAGTCTCGCCAAAGCCGACACTAGTTTGAAGGGACACACCATTTTGCCCCGTCCGATGGGATTTTCATTCAAAATCTTCGTTCACTAGTGCAAGGGGTCCTTGAAACAGCCAACAGCCAAACTTCAGTAGATCTACTCGTTGTAAGTTCGAATCGATAACTACACCATTGATCTCAACTTTGTAAGCGGGCATGTAAACGCGTTAGTTCTTCTCGAAAGTTTTGTCGCTAGTAACGTCATTTGTTTCCCTTAGTCAAAATATCACAATTATGAGCTTATCTAGACGAACTCTTGAGATATTTGGCACAGCCGAACATTTCTACGTCTTGCGGAATATTAGAACACTTAGCAGACTACCTTTGAAAGAAGGTAGTGATATAGTCGAACCCAGTTCAATGTGTTTGATTTTAAATGGAAGCTTGGAGTCTTTGATGACGAATTTTGTTGGACATCCATTCTATGATCACTTGGGCAATTTCAGGAAAGTTTATTTATGAACGGGCCTACAGCCAGACGCAAAGTGAAAACTGAAAAATATGAAGGGAAGTAAATCATGGGGGATATAATTTGAAAGACAAGTCTGAATTTTTTAGTAAAAGAATAATGTGGTCATCTATCTTCACAAGATATAGGGCTGGACGGAACCTATTTTATTAGAAACTGGAACGAAGAATATGTGAAGAACTAAATCAGCGATGGATCATAAAAGCATCTTTGGTTTCACTTGCTTGTGTAAAAATATTGGTGGGTGCTGTCTGAAATATAATAGGAATGCCGTGGCGGTCCTTGGACTGTTAATTCAAATCTAATGACATAACTTCGCAATTAGTTGATGGATTTCAATAATTTATACACCAATCGATTCAGAAACACCTGACTTGAATAAAGAAAGGTTGCTAATAAGTTTTATGTACTTTATAAGTATTCTATTGAAAACCGGTTGAATTGAAATTTCACGAAAAAGGAGGAAATGTGCATACACGAGGCGGCTATTTCGAGCAGAGCCGTCAATACAGAGTATTGCCCGATGTAATGTGAAATGGATCTGCGATTTGACAGGTACGTCGTCACCGTTTTTCCACCTTATCAATCAGCGTCGACACGTAGCTCGTCAGGTTAGTAGTTGTCGAGCGCTTTCTTACAAAACCATGTTGGTCTGAACTGATGACGCGTTTTACAGCGGGATAGATCTAGCAACATACTCTCGAAGATGTTTGGGAGGCCGCTTAGAATTGAAATTCCTCCGTAATTTACGACATCATGATAAGCGATGGTTGAAGCCCGTCCGACCCCGGTTCTTTCGAACTGCATACAAATTCAAAGTGAACATTGGCAAACTATTCAAGTATGATTCAGATAAAAGTGGTGACTTATTACTTATCACGTCTTGAAATAATGACGAGCACAGATTTGCTAACTCTGCACGTGTCGTAGATGTCCTGCCTCGATAGTTAAGGCTTCCAGGAATTCCGCCGAAGGACGTTTTGCTCCGCAACTAAGACCAAAATTGCTTGGGGTCGTCCTTCATGCTACACTCAATTCGGAAAACATACGAGCGAAAGTGAGCTGCGTTTTTGAGTTCAAATTCGCGTACTAAATCCCGTACGAAAGATTTGTCGACTTCGCTTCTTGCTCTGAAGAAACGTTTCCGAGCCTTTCTCGGTCTATTCCGTGGATTCTGTTGCTCTCCAGTCCATCAAGAGGGCGACCTCCGGTTTTGTGAAATTTTTTAGAACATAACCAATATGGGTATTTTTTGAGCGGGCTTGATCAGTAGATGCCAAATATCAATGTCTGAGGCCATTTTGAGGATCAAGATGGCGATTTTCGGTTTGGCGGAACTCTCTAAAACCGAGGACTTTATATCAAGAAGACTGATCTTTTTTTTTCCTCCGTGCACATGAGAAGCGACACACGTCGAAGTGCCTCTATCGTACGAAGGCATGAAGCTCAATGGAAAAGTGAGATATGTGTGCGTGTATTACCATAGAAATTACCAGCTTCACCCGGTAGAGGTGTTGCTGTCTCCAGATTCTGGTCAGAGTTGCCAGTCCTCTTGATGTGTAGTTCTCGCTAAAAACCGATTAATATGAGTATTTTTGGAACGGGCTTAACGAATCGACGCTAAATATCGGCTTCAGACGCCAAGATGGCGACCTCCGGTTGGGCGGAGTTCTCTAAAACCCAACCAATGTGAGTATTTTTGGAATGGTTTTCACGAGTAGGCGATAGAGATCGATACCAAACGTACCGTTTGGAAAAACAAAATGGCGACATCAGGTTTAGTAAAATTATTAATGACCCAATGCACGAAAAACGCCTACAATGAAAGAAAAAGCGATGATAATTACGACAGTCCGAGTGGTTAATCACCGGTCAGCATATACGACTATTTCATTGGCCATTTGACTGCGATACCTCGTACTTCGGACAGAGTTGGTCTAAAAGCGATTCCATGGTGGTATCCGGAGATGAAAGCAACGTAAGAAAACACCGAGATCACTGAAGCCTATCCAGACAGAGGACCCACAGTAAGCGGATGCACTTGAAAGCTTTTAGGAATCATGGGCGGCTGCAAGAGTCAATCCATGACTAAATTAGTTACGGATTTCGCGTTTCGACTTCGTCTCGTCAGAATCCGACATTAACTTAGTGACAGGACTAAGCTAGCGCCGGACGCTAGCTCCAAATGTTTAGATTTCATTGGTTCTCATCGGCTTAGAATGAATACGTTTTCTTGCGGGTCATCACGCTTGGCTAGGGGTTTGCTTAGGAACACCGATTGTGTTTCCACTTTTTGGAGCGTTTGCGGACATTTTGCTCTTTAGGGACACTTGTCATTTCACGGACATTGTTCACGTTTAAAGACATTTTCCACGTTCACAGACATTTATCGTTTCACGGTCCTTTTTCACGTTTAAGGACATTTTTCATCTTGGAAGATTTTGTACTTTGCGGACATAATTAAATAAGTAATTTGATGGACATTCTTGTCATTTGACAAACATTTACCATTTCACTGACATTTTCCACGTTCACAGACATTTATCGTTTCACGGTCCTTTTTCACGTTTAAGGACATTTTTCATCTTGGAAGATTTTGTACTTTGCGGACATAATTAAATAAGTAATTTGATGGACATTCTTGTCATTTGACAAACATTTACCATTTCACTGACATTTTCTACGTTCACGGACATTCAGCACTTTTTGGACATTTTTTTACATAAATGGACATTTATCGTGTTCCCGGACGTTTTGCACTTGGCGCACGTTTGTCATTCCGCGGACTTTTTCCACGTTTCTAGGCATTTTTCACGTTTACGGAGATGTTTCACTTTCATCGACATTTTGTACTTCACGGGCGATTATTATTTCGACATTTTTCACGTTTACGGAAATTTTCCACATTTACCACTTTGCACTTTACGAACATTTGTCATTTTACGGACATTTATTACGTCTAGACATTTTCACATTCACGGATATTATCTACGTTGAGGGACATTTTGTACTTTTCGGGCCTTTCTTACGTTTGCGGACATTTTTCACGATCCCGGACATTTTGCACTTTGCGGATATGTGTCATTTCACGAACATTTTTCACGTTCACGAACATTTCCTCGTTCAAGGACATTTTGCACCTTACGGGTTTTTTGTTCTTTACGGACATTTATCATTTCGAAATGTTTCACGTTTACGGGAATTTTTCACGTTCATGGATATTTTGCACTTTGCGGAGATTTATAATTTCACGGATGTTTTTCACGTTTTCGGGCAAGTTTCAAGTTCATGGATAATATGCACTTTAAGGACATTTTTTACGTTCGCGGCCATTTTCACGATTACGGACGATTTTTGCGTTTACGCACATTTTTCCCTCTACGGTCTTTTGTCATTTCACGGACATCTTCAACGTTTATGGACATTTTCCACATTCTTGGATATTTTGGACTTTATGGACATTTTGTACATTACGGACATTTTGCACTTTATGCACATTTATCATTTCATGGACATTTTATGGATATTTTTCAGGTTCGCTGACGCTTTACATTTTACGGACATTTGTCATTTTACGAACATTTTTCACGTTTACAGACATTTTTCACTTTATCTCTGTCATTTTCCGGACATTGTTACGTTTACAGGCCATTTTTCCGCGTTTACGGATCTTTTTTCACTTTATGGAAATTTTGTACTTTACGGACATTTCAGACATTTTTAGCGTTTGCGGACGTTTTGGACCTTGCGGACGTTTTTCACGTTCAGGGACATTTGCTATTTCACGAACATTTTTCACGTTCACGGGAATTTTTCATTTCACGGACATTTTCCACATTCGCGGACATTTTTTGCGTTTACCGATATTTTTTTTTTTACTTTCGTGTATCTCAATATTTTTTTTTTCCTTTACCGAGAATTATATATATTTTCTACGAATGGAAATTTGTTTATATTACGGAAAACTCAACGTCAAACAAATTTATCAGAAATTTACCACCCTGTTGAAACTTTTATCAAGCAACCACCGCATACGTATCAGGCAAAATGTAATGTCCTAATGGTAGCATCCTAAGCGGTTGAGTACTTCCATATCAGCCAATCAAAATTTTGGTGCGCTATGAAATTCGAATTGCCTTATTAGTCACGAATCGAGTACGGGTGTAGCTTACCCGATAAATAATTTTATCGAAATTCCACAAGCCGCTCGAATCCGTCGGTCTTGTTTTGGGTTAAGTGATTTTTTGTGTCTGTTTAATTCCTAGCGAGCAGTTTTACTGAACTTTTACTGCGGGACTTAATAACATCAAGACGGTTGGAGCAACGACCTGGCCGGCGTCAGGTTAGTCCTGTCATTAAGTTAGTGTCGGATTCGGATAAGACGAAATCGAAACGCAAATTCCATTACTAATTTGTGCTTCTTACGCGCAAAGATGGTTTTAAACAATTTTCTCCTCAATGAAGGAAATAATAATTTTTATCTAAATTGTTCTCCACCAGGGAGAAATATAGCGCCAAGAAAAGATCATGGAGAGACTTCGTCGCAAAGATATGTACAAGTTCAACTTCGTCGGAGATATAGCAAACAGTGAATAGGTTGAGAGGGAAACGTCAACTTCTTCAGACTATTCTAACGCGGTCCAGTAGCTACACGGAAGAAGTAGCTGAGGAACCGTCAGGCTGAGCGAAACTGCGTCAATTTCTCGCTAGAAAGCGACGATATTCAGAACTTCAACTTCACTCTGAATGAACTGCTGTGGGCTCCCGATAGAGGACCCAATGCCTCAATTACTGTCATTGTCGGTGAAAACTGCAATGTTGGAACTCTTGAAAAATGTTTGTAGCAAGACTCCCACGTGGTTGGATGTGCCTCTACGGCACAGGATGCTGTCATTTAAACGGTCAATTATGGCTGAAGCAGGTACCTTACCGTTCGATCTGCTCGTTCATCAGACTATAGCACGATTGACTACCCGTATGTTGGAAAAAAAAGAAAGCATGATTCTGCTCTGCCCATGGTACATCGATCGGGTCTTTCGATAGAGATGGTCGGGGAGCTTCTTCCAAACATTTTCTCTCGTATACGTTTAACTGCTTGGAATTAGTACGAAGTTAAGCCTCAGATCACGTGGGTCATTAAGAAATACCGGAAAACTTTCGGGCAGACTTCCCAAATGAACATCGTACACAATGTTCGCTCTGGTTCTGTGCTCATATTAAAGCCACACTTCGTGTAGGAACTTAAACACGCTAATTCGTTCAAAAAAACGTGAACGTGTTCGCATGCACAACCGAACCTCATGTACGTACACGGTGTGCGTACACCTAGCGAACACACAGGTTCGTGGCAGCAGTTTTCTCTTTTTCACTTTTTTTGCCTTGTGCGAATCGTTCTCGTGTGCGCACCCGGTGTACGTACACGGATGTTTGAACTAGAATTCGTACATCGTTCGCTTGGGTTCGATGTTCGAGGCGAAGCTGTACATCGAGACGAAGCATGTTTTAGGTTGAACGCGTGCATGAAATTCTGTACACAGGTACAAACTTGTCGATTTTAATGGGAAGCCTGCTTTTGGGAATTATTCATCCCGTTGTTTAGAAGCTTTTGGCAGATCGTTTCAGCCGTTCAACAGCCGTGTAGACTGTAGGCGTTATAACTCGAAAGACGATATCGCAGTAGGTAAGAACATAAGAACAGCGCTAACTGGATGCCACGCGTCCAGCGACTTGCTATTAACGTTCAATTCGACTAGCTGTCTATCGCCGTCTAATTGAAGCTGGCACATCCTGTTACCAGTGGATTCAGGAATCGAACAACTTACTTCGAATCCGTCCAATCAATCTTTACTGAAATCCAGGTCACGCTAGTATCCGCGGGAACGAAGAGGTAGACCGACTCGCGGAAGAAACTAAGGGCAATGTTCCACTAAAGTCAAACTGCATGCTCCCCATTGTCGCACAAAGAAAATCTGCGAGAATATCTTGAAATTTGTTGAGCTTGCAGCTCGTAAAACCAGAGCTTTCGTGATACTTCGTAAACATTATGGCAGCTGGGAGAACTTTACTGGAGTTCGGAGAGCTTCACTGACTATACTCGTTTTCCTTTAGTGTGTAGAAATTCTCATAAGTCTTTACAAGATACCCTGAGCTTTCTAGGATTTAAATGAGTACTGCAGATGACAGAACTTTTTGAAGTTTCATGTTCAAGTTCACAGAAACTTACAGAAACTGCCTGCAGTTGGAAAGGTTTACTGAGTTTTGGGAAAATACCTTCAAGTTTGTAGGATTTCTCCACATTCCGTACAACTTAAGACGGTCATAAGATCACCTTCTTTCAAGTTTATATGGCTTCTACCGTTCATAAGATTACTGCGAAGTTTAACAAAAAATCGCCGACGTTTCTTAAGAGCGTAAGTAAGCGCTCCCTGTCTTCTATTCAGAGTGGGATGAGAAGGTAGACTGACTCAATTTATTTTTTATTATATTTCTGCGTTTTTATGGAGTTCGAAAAATTGCTCAGAGTTGCATAGCATTGACTGAAAGCTTGTAGTAATTCCCTTGAGGATCGTAGTACTATCAAATGATTCGTAGGATTGATTCAATTATAAAAAAAATATTGTGGTTAAGAAGGTCGGCAAAACACTGATTATACAAAGTCGAACCGCAAATATTTTTCTCAATTAATTTCTATTTCTATATTTCCCAAAAATAGAGTATACTTACTGCCACTTTTAAGTGATTTGGTTTTGATGATATTCTCGTTGGAACGTCTTTTCACATCACAAACTTCGAAACGCTAGAAACATTATAATCACCGCTTAATGGTATCAACTTAATCATGATTTGTAAGTTCGTGACGCAGATAGACATTTTTGCACCACAACTATCTTATTATTTCGTCCGCCACTGTACACATACGAATACTTACTCGTGTCATTTTTTTCGATCTCCACCCGCAGTTGAACAAAAAAACGTTTTTTTCCCTGCACGTGGTGTGTACAAGGAACATGTATCGGTGGCATGTAGCAACAAGCGCGCCACCGCGAACAAAACCGGATTTAACGGCGAAAGGTTTCGGACGACTTTTGTCTGCTGTAAATAAATGACCATACACATACCTGGTGAATTATTTTCACATTCCTGCGTGTAGCCCTTCCCCCCCCCCCCCCATCAGCATTCAACACTGCACTTTACTGGCTTAATATGAGTGAGGTTATTTTCAACGGTGAAAAAGTCACCACCGTTGCATACGTTGATGGGTGGGATTATTGGTGCGTTTATGCTTGTCAGTACAAGATATTTTTAGTTGATTTTCCTCAACGTACCATGCAGCTCAATTGAAATGCACATTTTAACGGAAGCCCGTGGTAGGTTGACAGTTACAACAATGTGTGATGGCAATTTTTTTTCGGAACCCATAGATATATCTGACGATAATGGTACCCGGTTTTGCACATACCTGGCTCGGTAATAAAACAGGATCCTGTAATCTGTACAGCCAACAAAAGGGAAGCAGTATGACCGAATAATTGGTTTAAGCTCGCTGGCATGGTCAGTGGTTATATTTGCGTTGGCTTTACCCCTTCCTTGGGGTGATGCGAGTATAGGGGAGCAACCATTGACACAGGTGTTAATGGTGACATGATTTTTTCGTGTCTTTCTGTCGATTCTGTGATTGATAGAGGGAAAAATAATGATTTAACAATGTACACGTGATGTTGGCTTGTTGTGTTTATTTTCGGTTGCATAATTTGCAAGTGGCTGTCGGTGGAGGGTTTTAAGTTGAGCTTTGCTAGTCTTCGATCTGGTTACACAAAAATGACTTTCTCGGGATGATCAAATAGATTTTTTTTTCTCAAATTAGAGGCAAACAGCAAATAACTCTTGTACGGTTCATTGCGAATAAATTAAGCAAAGGTCTCTGTTCAAAAAACAGGTGCATTAGTTTTTTGAACAGAGACCATCCGGTTCCGGAAGGTTTCCTAGAATATTATACTGAAGGGTTAAAAAGGAACTGTTGTGTGAAACAGAGGACGGTGGTTCTTACTATAAATTCTACATGTGTCTACTTAGAATTGACCTCAGGGGAAAGGAATTGGTCATTTTGTCGGATGACTAGGCTGGGTTAAGAACTCTGCATTTATGATGGATCCGACAAGCAAATACTAGCTTATTTAGATATTGATGCCAGGACACAGGGAAATAGAAGGAAACGAGTTGGCTTCCCATTTCAAAGAGTCTGAGCCAAGTGTTGGATTTGGATCGAGCAACCTTAAGAAATAGCTCGATGACTGAGAGCAAGGGATGAAGAGTAACCACTTTGATGCCCTACCACTCCGTCCTCAATCAAGACGGTTTACTCAGTACATAAACATGAAGACTAGAGAATTCCTCGATTTAGCTAAACATGAAATCTCGCTAGAACTAGAATGAGTTCAATGATCATTGGTGAAGGATTCGGACGATTAAGCATTGTGCTCCAAGATTCACAATAGTTCTATGTGCCTCGTGCATATTTAACTGTAACAATAAATTTTTCCAACCAACTCTTCTATGATTGAACCCAGTTCAAGTGGCAAGATGAGAACTGAGCAATGATGAGAATTACTTAGAATTATCACAATTTTACAGCTTGTTGTACTTTATAAGAGATTATGTATTTACCCTAATAGGCTGAATTAAAGCTTCGTCGAAAATAAACCAAATTCCATACGAAATATCAAATGACTCACCATCGCGCCATCTGCCCGCGAAACGTGTATGTATCTTTCAATATCAGCAATGAGAATGTATAAAAGGAAAACGATCGAAACCGTTCATCCAAGTTTACCTTGTTTCCTTTAGTTCAAATCGCCACACGTTGATTCCAGCAGCTATTCCGCACAAAGGCAGCACTCTGCGAAGCCCCAACATCACCAGCCTACTTTAATTGGAATACTTAAACTTGGGATTTCGAGCAATAGAACAACATACACACGATCACTGAACTCTGCTTTTAGGAAAACGAGGCTTCGCTGCTTTATCACAACTGATTTTCCTTCTAATAACGATTTTCAAGCAGCGCATTTAATCTTTTTTTTTTTAAACACTTAGCTTTGCAAACCGAAAAAAGGTCGGCAGCAAAAAATCACATTCGACAATAAAATAAACACCAACCGCTTCCAACGAACGGTGAGTGGTGACGGATGAGCTGCCGCTTCCACTTATTCCACTGCACTTGCGCATGATCGATCATGTCGCACACAAAATGGCTTCTACCAAGCTTTTTTTCACCAGAAAATGGACTTTCTTTGCTTGGATTTCAATGGTAACTAATACACCTCTCTTCTTCACATATTTTCACTACACTTCAAACTTTCTTTTCCACATATTTTCACCACAAATCAAACACTTTTCCACCTTCAATCGGGTGGAAAAATGACCGATGACGCGCCGAATCGCGGTGATTTGCCCGGTAACGCGCGACGAAATGCACTGGAAAAACAAAAAGTCTACCGTTTTTTCTTCAAAACTGATTGTAGTAATTTATATTTTAACCGGATTTTAACGATAAATTATCTACAAACACCAGTTTCTCGCTAATTACGGACGCGAACGAAAGAGAAATCGAAACCGTACACGATCGACGCGGAGCTGAACTAAACTGCAGTGCAGCCAGAAATTTCATTGTGGCGGATTGGGCAATTGACCAACTCAAGCGCGCGTTGACGCACAGATGGCGCGATGGAGCTTAATTATGCAGTTCAAATGAAGTTTGATTTTTTCGGAAATCTTCTGTTTTGTCATGAGAGTGATCGATTCCAAGCGAAGCTGAAAATATAGGTTTTAGGTAAGGGCCCACCTAGAATGATGTAAAACATATCTGTTGAACATGTCAGCGTGTCCTATCAAGCAATATAACCAAATATTCTCGCATATGTGGGTATGCATGTTCAAAAACTATTGCTGTGGTTCGGAATAACTTTAAATCTAGGAGAGGTTATTTTACGAAATTATAACGAATTTCCATCCATTTGATTTTCATTTTTTGCATCATCTTTGCACTTCCACGCAGAAAAGTTCGCCCACGAAATGCCTTCCATTGCAGGTTTTCTAAATTAATTGTTTTATATGAACAAATATTTTTTTCTAAGAAAAACCCTTACCAAATGCAACAATTGTGATTCCGTTAATGATCATTTGAATTTACTAAATAGCCCTAAATGCAGTATCGACACTCCGATTATATCCCAGACGTTACTCCGCACCACTAATTTTCCGTAAAAAAGTTTTCACGGAAACCGGATATGATTGAAAATCTGCTTTCAGACAAATGAAGTAATCGGCCGTCCTCGTATCCGATCTGTGCATACACGGAAGCAGAAAACTTTTCGCTATTATCTATTATTTATAGCAACTTTGTCGCTTTCTTGTTGGAAACTAGTTTCAAAGCCGCAGGTGCGTATCAAACTGACATAGGCATAGACAACAGATGTCCATCTCGAGCATTTGAGTTGTGTAAAAACTTACCGTCTATTCAAAGATAAATGGGATACTGTTGGCAGGTGTGCCACTGATTCTGACTGAATTGTCAGCGGATTGCATAAATAACCGGCATAGTTATCCTAAACTGCAGAACCAAAGAAATATGTTTGACAACGTATGGACCGACATTGTATGGACAATAGTATCAGGAGTGGCTGTTGTTTGATTGGATTCTTTTCAGACTGATGAAATGATTCAAAAAAGAGCCACCGAAATTCCCATTTTACGTGTTTCATAAAGTTATAACTTTGTAACTAGAAACAGAAGACAAGGTTAGGATTGTCGCTAGTGATACGCAAAAATCCTAATTGATTGATTTGATTCTACTATCGCAATAGCACAGAGAACAGACATCCATCTTCAGCATTCAACTTGTGTAAAATATTTAACGGTTTCGAAGGTAGTCGGGATATCCAAACCAGGTGCGCTCTTGTCGTCATGCTTGTTTTTGTGGTCGAGTTCGACAGAATTGACAGCGGCAGCGATGCCACATGTTTTTGTGAAATGTCTGTAGAAGAATAATTAAAATGTTCTGTAGATGGTTGTGTACATCCTTTTAACACTAGGTTATTACTTTGAAAGTAACTTGAAATTAGTAAACTATTGAGAAGGAATCATTCGTATTCGGATCAAATTATTCTAGTGCGATTTTGTTAAACACTGTTGCTCTTTTAAAAGTCTGTAGATTTCTGATTACGTCTGTAGGAGACCATCAAAAGTCTGTAAAATACAGACATGTCTGTAAATCTGGCATCGCTGCACAGCGGTTATTCCTCTACCCAGTCAAACTAGTCCGGAACCGGTTCGGACTTCCAACATGAATTCCAGCTCAAATGCATCAACCGATAGAGTCGGAATCGGTTGTTTTCTTTGAGCAAGATTCCATACTGAATCCAGTCAGGATTTCGAACCGGTTCCGGAATGTGGCGGCGCTAGTGTGTATCGTATATTAATTAAAATGTTTACACACGTTTTTTTAATATTTTTGTTCGATCATGGATGTCTGTTCTCTGTGCTTTTACCGAGATCTTGGTAAAATTGACGTTTGTTTAGATGAAACTCATAAAATATATCGCTGAAAATCAGTAAACTAAACCCACTTTGCTGAGATATCAGTTTAAAAATGTTACTGGCTGTTCAGCTGTGCTGAAATTACCGAACTGAATTAGGTGTGTAACGATTTCACCACCTGGGCGCCAGTTTGACGATATGAAATGAACTTTGTTTACTTTCGACAAGTGTTGATTCGAGCCAACAACATCCAGCCAACAAATGCAACTGATATTAACATTTTAAGAAACGTTTATTTATTATTTTACGTACAAAACGTGAAAAGAACATTCGACTACCTATCTTTAACTCCAGCTGCACCGAATTGGACTAAAAACAACATACATATGCCATATGGCTTAACGGATCGAGTAATGGATTCACATTTGAGCCGAAATTCTGGCTAAAATTATCAAGAATTTTGAATCAAGTTCCGGCTGGTTTGATTCGATGTGAGCTCTATCTCATCATTCCAGCTCTATTTACATACCTATCTATTAACAAATATGACGCTATTTAAAAATATCAATTTTGATTAGCAAGTTATTTCGAATACTATAGGGAGTCTTCTCACTTATTATTAGAACCCACGCCATATCATTTCCGGCACAGTCACGATTCCAAATATTTACTTGAATTAAACCGTATCGCATCGTACAATGCCAGGGTGCAGGAAACAGTCTATTTTTATCGTCCCGAGGACGACTATATTTACCGTGTGTCAATTGACTGGAACATTCCATAATATCACTACGGCTAAATGATAACGTTTCTTCTGCGAATTTTCATCTCGAAGAATCAATCCCACGTGTGTTTGAATATATGTAAGCTATCGCTGGGAGTAAACCCACATTATTTGTTATTAATAGGAATCATATTTATATGTTAATTGGGTCATTACGCCATGTACTGTTTTGGTCTTTTCAGCTGATGTTAACACAATAAAAATTGCTCAGCTCAACGTGTCCTTAAATAAAATAATAAAAAATCTGAAATTACATTAATGTAGCAACACCTTTCATTTAGCTAACTTGATCTGGGTGAACTGTCAAAGATGCTAACCCCTGAGGCTGAAACCATTGTCATGTAAGATCGTTAGTATCGAACTGAGGTCTGCTTACATTTTCGTAGAAAATCAATAATAAATCGTTCTAAAGTTTAATAAAGTTGTAATTATATTGTTATAAGAAAGTTGTTGTATTTAATCACGTTTCTAGCTGTTGTTAGTTTGAGTTTCAAAGTTAATATGGCATGAAATTCCTTTTAGTTGTGCACATTGGTCCAAATAGCGGAAGTCAAATTTAAAAGGTTGTGAACTTTTTGGCGAATTAGGCAATCCATCAGACATTTCTGATTAGCTGATTATTTCTTCCGACGTTACCCCGGTTGGAACGACGTCCGACAATTTAGATGATTCGATCCAATATCAAACGAACTGGACTAACGAAAGATGTTTGTCGGACGAGTTTTTCTGTTCGCAGGAGTAGAGCAAAACAAACTTGCTGACAAAACTCGCCGCTGAATTGGCAAACAAACGTCTCATGGATTGTCTATTTTTTAAAACTTTTGGTTGAAATTTGAGTCTGACACTTCAAATTTTTATTGCAAAATAACCTCGCTCTAGAGCAAGGTTAAAATTGATAGTTAAATTTTAAACAAAACTTTAACAAATTCGCCAAATGGTTCATAACCCAAAAAGCGACCGTTTTTACCAGTGAATCGCAACTTCTGCTCTCTGGAAGTCTACAATGCTCTGAGAATACTTCCTTCAACGATATTCGTTGCAACCAGTATAAAATATTTCGACTGCCACATCTGACCAGTTACCGATTGGTGGGTACGCCCGAATGAAGCATTTTAAATAGCATCCTTTGCACAAGGCAATCCGTTTACTTCGGAAGAAAGATAGCTATTTGCACGAGCAAACGTGTCGTTGTCCGGCAGAAGATATTTAATTCAATTACAGCAAACCCGCACTGGCTCACTATCACATCAGAAGGGTAAATAGTCACCGCCGCGTCTGCAAACAATCTCCGGCAGGGTGCACTGAAGCGCATTCTGCAGCAAGTCCTATCCGTCTTCGTGTTTGCACTGCGGGCCTGCCTGCAATGAAAGGAATCGAGTGTGTAGACATCGAATCTACTCGAATCGATTCATCATCATTGATTCTCGAAGGATGTGTCGTCCGAACCGGAGAGGCTCTTTCGAGGATAGACAAACTATGTATGTATAGCCGGGGAGGAGAGCTGAGCATACACAGGATCATTCATTCAGTTCACTGACTGGTTTGTTGGCGGATTGGTTGGTGAGTTCACGAAGATTAAAGCCCGATATCATGAGCTGATACCTAGGTAACTTCTGTTATATTCGACATCAAAACAATGGACGGTAAAAAATGAAGCCTAACTTCTTAGAATTGGGTCGTTAAGCCATATGTTGCTTTTGATTTTTGTTCCACAGCAGCCGACGTTAACGAAACGTAATCGAGTTTTCCCTTTTTTGTACGCCAAATAAATAAAATGTTTTTTTTTTTATAAAGTTGAATTATCACGATCCATTGAAATATCTTGAATACTTTTCAGGGATAACTGTCAAAAGCGATAACCCATGTGGCTAAATTCACTGTCAGGAAAGATCGATAATGTCAAACGAGGACGTGTTAATATTTTTTTGGAAAATCAATTGAAAATCATTCTGAAGCTTTAAAGGTTGAACTTATATATTCCTTCAAAAAATATCAATCCGCGAATTTTATTAGTTTTCGGCTAACTAGCAACCCGGAAACTGGTTTTCTACGAAAACCGGGTTTCATCCAGTGAATAAATTGGCCGTTAGAGCACTTGCTCCACCATTTATACACGGTCCCAACCAATGTCGTATATACAGGTCTGGCGAAGATGGCACTTTGGTATTCGTAAGATGAATCATACATGAATGGTGTGAGTGATCACAGTATAAATCGACTTGCTTTCGTCATAGCGGTCGTTCCGCTCCCTTTGAATCGTGTGACCGCTATGACGTCGACCCGTTGTGCTTCTGGATGTTTACATATTTTTGGTTGCCAACACTAGCAAACCGTGTGTTCTGCCACACCTATATATACCTCATTGGGTCCCAACCACTCATTTGCAAAAGGTTTATCCCTCACCCACTGAGACGTCCAAAAAATTGTTTCAAAATCGTTCAACACGTGTCCAACGATGGACGTTCGTTGAACGGTTATTTGGACGATGTCAAAATTGGTCCAACGAATGTCCTTCATTGGACGATTTTGAAACCAACCGTTCTTAGAGGGCAGGCTTAGGAACAATTTTTCACTTGTGGTCTATCCCTCGTATACCCAGTTAAACCTAAGAGCATGTTCAGGAGAGTTTCAGTTTTAGATTTATAATTTTGACAGTTCTATAATATAAAACTGGAAATTTTAAAACTGGAACTTTCTGTCCCCAGCAGCAGTTTTAGCGGGTGTTCTATTCAGTTTAAAATTCATGTCTCGCCATGCTTTCAGCGTTACTGCATTCAAATGTATTTTTCCCCAGTCTATCTGTTTTAAGTGTCTCTGCTGAAAACTTTGCATGTATTTAAAACACAGTTCTAAACGTGTTTTAAAATCAGCAACAAATAGAACGGCGTCGTATAACAGTTTTAAATTTTGAAACAAAACTGTTCGAAATAATAAAACAAAACGCTCTGCTGGGGATGTGAAAGTTTCAGTTCCAGTTCTACTTTGAAACTCCTATATAAAATAAAACACTCCTGAACATGCCCTAAGAGAAGAGACGACAACAGGCTTCTTGCTCTTCTTAATTTTCTCGACTTGGCCCTGCCGTAAATCTGAAGACAACAAGCGTTCATCGTTGCCAGATTCCCTTTGAATGTTTATTACAATTGCCGAAAATAATTGCACCTAAAAGATCGCACCTCTACCAAGAATTTACAATGCTAGCTGCATTTAAAAATTAAATTAAATATTTATTCATGTCTCTCTTAACAATACACGTAACTATATCGTCATTCAGGTCTTTTATTCAATTTGCACGAAATGTTGATGCGTATGAAAAATGGCCAGAAACAGCAGCACTGTTTTCCATCCCGATTGTAAATATAATGAACGCTCATGACTGGCAAAATGACCAATCAGAAGCTGGTTCAAAATTGAGGTTAGGACTGGATCAAATTGGCTACGCGATTGTCTTCTCTTCTCTTAGAGTTAAACTCATTCCGGAACCGGTTCGGATTTCTGAATGGAGGCAGTATCCAGCTTTTTACGTGCCATAATGGCGGTCAAAATTGCTAAGTTCATAATACGTTTAATTGCCCTTTTTTACAATAATCGTTTACGTCAACCGCCCAATGAGATTAAGTCATCCTACGTTGGTCCCATGCGTTGGATGTTTATTCAATGAACGCCCGACATCTTCAACTGGGCGTTGCTGTCAAACTGGCGTAAACGATTATTGCCAAAAAGGGCAATTAAACGTATTACGAACTGAACGATTTTGACCGCTATTATGGCACGTAAAAAGCTGGATAGTTTCCAACTCAAATGCAACAATCGATTCCGACTCAATCGGTTTCAGAATCGGTTGTTGCATTTGAACTGGAATCCATACTGGCACAGACTAACAGACATAACACTATGGGGGAATTCCCTCAAAAAACGTCGATCCAAGAATTTTCCCAGAACACTAGCTCCACCTTTCATTCACGGTTCCAAACACTCATTTACTGGTTGGTTACCCCTCAGGTTTGGGAGCAATTTTTCACTAGTGGTCTATCTCCCATAAGCTTGTTCATATGTCAGTGGCGCCATAATTTCGAATGTGGCCACAACCCCACTTACAAATATATTTAAAATGACCGTTAAAGCGGACGAAGCTTTGTTTTTGAGTGTTATGTCTGTTAGTCTGTGGTACTGATTCCATTCAGAATTCCGAATCAAATTCCGTATGGTTTGACCGGGTACTTGCGCATATATCAGTGGCGCTATAATTTCAAATGCGGCCACAGTCCCGACTAAAAATATATTTAAAATGACAGTTGAAGCGGGCGAAGACTTCGTTTTCGAATGTCTGTTAGTGTGTTAGTAAACTTTTTGTGAAACTATATTTAAATATATTTAATGTTTATCGTAAAACAAGTAAAATAGAACAACCATCCTATATCATCAATGCACGAAAATACTATTTCGTCTACATTTCATTGGTTCCAATAATGAAATCTAGTTGGCGCGTCGAGCTGATAAATTTCAAAATGAGAGCCGGCTGGATGTTGTTGGCTCGAATCAAAACTTGTCGAAAGTAAACAAAGTTCATTTCATATCGTCAACCTGGCGCCCAGGTGGTGAAATCAACGGGGTGCTGGAGCGTTGCCAAAAAAAATTATTTCCAGATTAAATTTTACTAAACTTCCCAGTTTAACTCAGCCGAAATGCTGGCTGGATCTAATTCGTATTCCGGCTCCTGTGACACAACCGATTCAAGTTAGAATGTTTAAGGGGTACCATTTCGATGCGGCTTAGCCGCATAACCGAGGCCCGGGCGAGGTGGCCACCGACCCGCCGTCGGAAGCAAGCGAACCTGTGATCCACTCGTTTGCCCGGCTTACTCAAACATAGGGGCTATCCCGGACAGCACGCGCAAAAGCGATGTGGCGTAGCCACATTGGGTGCTGGACACAAAATAAAATTGGCAACGCTAGCAAAAGGTAAACACAAATGAACACTCCGGATGAACCTATCGTCAATTGACATTTCGACGAGTTTTGATTCGAGCCAATAATATGGGCCCATGAGAGCCAATTGGGTATTTTCTAGGGTAGAAGTAGTTTAGAGTGTATTGTTCACCCTTAATTTTTATCGTTGTCAGTTTTTCCTAAAAAATAATATAAATTTTGAATTTAAATTGCCAAAGAACAACGATTATTTATTATTACGTTAATTTTTTCACTTTTTCATATTGTAACCGTAATTGATCAACTCAATATGTTTTACATGCTTGTAAGTGCGTGCAAAATATAAGATTTTGTTAATAGCTAATAATGTATATAAATTTAAAAAAATATAAACACATTTTATGTTATAAACCGTCGTACATGAATGGTCACCCAAACAACGCGTCCAACTATATCCTGTTTTTATGTAGTATTAATTTTATTCTACGAATAATAGAGTATCGGAATAGCCAAAGTTTGGATGCACAAAAGTGCACCAAAAAACATATATTTGATGAAAATAGAGCAAATTTAAATTAAAAATAGTTTTAGAAGCCAAAATATTGATCTCAGGTTATTAGTTCATTTAACAAAAAGTTGAATTTTAATATTACCTGCAAGTTTTTAGAACATATTAAATTAATCAATTAAGGTTTATAGCATGGAAAAGTCGAAAAACTGATTTTTTGGCCATATTTCAAAAAAACAACAATTTTGCCTCAAATATGAGGTCTGATGTCTGTGGTATCTTAGATGAAGTTATTCAAAACATAATATTCTACAACTTTGTCGAAAACATCGACCCTCTAAAACGGTTTTTTTTTAAATAGTTGAGTAAGACATTTTTAATGTCAAAAATGTTTTGCTCGCGTACTCTACTTTAGTCCAACAACAAAATATTCGATTTAAAAAGTTGCAGAATAATATTGTGAACATATCCTACGAAGAAATGCTGGCTCTAAAATGACATCTAAGGCCTCAAATAGGTTTTGTCCCACCTTTTTTAGATTGGTCCCACTGTGCGTTGTGTCAACTCTGTTTAGAGTCCCACACTGACACAAGGACGATACATCAGCCGCCCCTAACATGGAGAACAGATGCTGTTTTGAGCCGCCCCTAACATGCCCCATGGGGAATAGACCACAGACTAACAGACATAACACTCAAAAACAAAGCTTCGCCCGCTTTAACGGTCATTTTTATTTATTTGTAGTTAGGACTGTGGCCACATTTGAAATTATAGGTTTGTTCCAGTACCAGGAGAAACTGGAAGTACTCCGGAGTAAACAGGAAGAAAGTCGTTCCTGTACTATCTTCTTCTCTTTTTTCTTCTTCTGGTCGCAAACCGGAGTGAAAAGGAGCAAGAATTTTTTGCTCCGGAGCAACAGGGAGTAACTTCCATGTACTGGAACAAACCTTATGGCGCCACTGAGATATGAACTAGCATATGGGGGATAGACCACTAGTGAAAAATTGTTCCCAAACCTGAGGGGTAGCCCACCAGTAAATGAGTGTTTGGGACAGTGAATAAAAGGTGGAGCTAGTGTTCTGGGAAAATTGTCGGATCGATGTTTTTTGAGGGAATTCCCTCATAGTATTATGTCTGTTAGTCTGTGCCTGAACGCGGACTGTCAAATAGACAGTTCGGATTCCGGAAAGAAAGATCGACGGTGGAGATAATCGGGGCAGTTTTAGAGAGAGAGAGAGAGAGAGAGAGAGAGAGAGAGAGAGAGAGAGCGCAGCGAAGTTGTCCATACAGAGGCAGAGTAATCAGTTCTGCGCCGTGGTAACGATATACACAACCCAGTTAAACTCATTCCGGAACCGGTT
Source organism: Topomyia yanbarensis (assembly GCF_030247195.1). Classification (NCBI taxonomy): domain Eukaryota; kingdom Metazoa; phylum Arthropoda; class Insecta; order Diptera; family Culicidae; genus Topomyia; species Topomyia yanbarensis. The sequence goes on along the minus strand of NC_080670.1, from coordinate 202,528,053 downwards.
CGGATTCCTGAATGGAGTCAGTATGGATTACAACTCAAATGCAACAACCGATTCCGACTCAATCAGTTTCAGAATCGGTTGTTGCATTTGAGTTGGAGTCCACACTGACTCCATTCAGGATTCTGAATCAAATTCCGAATGGTTTGACTGGGCAAAAACGCGTTTAGCAGCGCCATCTGGGAAGTTATAGCAGCATCGTTGCACAAATTGTACGTCTCCCAATATCTGTGCATTACTCTAAAAAGCTACTTTCAGAACCGAGTGCTGGTCTGCGATACAAATTTTTGATAGTAGTGGACGATGATCGCAGCGGGAGTGCCACAAGACTGCTCGATTGGATTGATACTGACAGATAAATGGTAAACAAACGATAGAGATGACGAGTCTTGATCCAGAGGAATTCAGAATTTTAAGTTTCAATGATGCCGAACACTGGGCGTCTACTAACTGGGATGGCATTTGCTATACTGATGTACAGTGTTCCAACCTGGAGCGTATTAGAATATCGAGTGCTATCAGCGTAGTGATGCGGGAGGTGTAAGGATGATGGCGACAACTGACTCGATGGCTAAGTGGTAACATGATAAAGATAACGCCGAGAACGTAAGATACAGTGCCACCTAGCTAATTTCGAACGTGTCAAGCAGAAAACTTGGAGAGATAGACATTCACCTAAAGCAGTTTCGATCAGGCTACTTCTGGAAGAATCTACATCGGTTCCGTCACGCGCCTTCACCTTACTGTCTAACGTATGAGTGGTGGCTTTCGACTGTCCCTAGAAGGAAAATTTCTTCTAGTCACTGAGTGACGTAACTGTGAGAATAGGGCCCCTATGAGTTGTCGTAGAAAATGTCGTAGAAGAGATGTGCTAAGTCGCGCCGATACTAGTGGACCTACGGAGGAAATAGGGAAGAGATCAACGAATTAGAAAGCTAATAGTTTGAATAAGTTCACCCTACCAGTCACCCCGTAGAGTAGGCTGGATCCACCGCCGGATACCAACTTGAGGAGTTAGCAGAGCAGTACATGCACCAGTAGCGGCTCGTCAAGGTATATGGCACCGAACGCCACGCTTCGCCTAGTATCACCGGACCTACCTCGGCATACTCAGTCGAATGGCCGGGCGTGAATTGTGATTGCATAACCTTTCTATATAAGAGAAGCAAAAAGTGTCCCTCGAAGCAGGACCACAGACTAACAGACATAACAACAATTTTTCCAGAACACTAGTTCCACATTTTATTCACGGTCCCAAATACTCATTGCTGGGGATGGGTAACAAGTTTGGGAATAATTTTCAACTAGTGGTCTATCCCGCATATGCTTGTTCATATGTCGGTGGTGCCATAATTGGAAATGTGGCCACAGTCCTAACTACAAATAAATTTAAAATGAACGTTAAAGCGGACGAAGTTTTGTTTTTGAGTGTTATGTCTGTTAGTCTGTGATAGGACAACCACCATTATCTGCATTCAAACCCAACCAAACAAAACGACCCCCGCTTCACTACTATCCAATTAATTTATTATCCTTCTTTGTATTCTGATTAGATTCAATTTAAAACTTGTTCACTTTGTATTATTGTTTTACTGAGAAATGTGTAAGGTTTCCGGTTAGAACGTAATTTTGTATCCTGATTGCGGAGTGGGACATTTTCCCACAATTTGTTATTGTTCTCTCGGCGCCACCGCCCACCGCCGCTAGCGCAAATTCAGTAAAGATTCAGCGCGACATTGACCATTCCGGAGGCGGAGTGCTGCACTGGAGACTTACACAAACCGGACAGGCTATTTATCGCATCGTCGTGGCAGCTGGATCCGATCAGCGGCAGGTGGTGATGGTGGTTGTAAAGGCTGTTGTTACCGTTGTGGTGTAGGGTCTGTGGCGGCGGCTGGTGATGATTGTTGTGTTGATGCTGATGATGCGGGTGGTGGTTGGTTGGGATAACGTTGTTGTTATTATTGTTGCTGCTCGAATGCAGCAGTAGGTTGTGCTCGGTTACCAGAGTACTCAAACTGGGAAACGAGCTGGATTGGTTCAGCAGATCGTCGGCATTGAAACTGAACGATTGCCGATCTGCGTTTCCGTTGGGAGTGCTCGTTAGGGGAACTGTCGATCCGTTATGAGGTGATGCCCCGTTGATGGGGTTGTTGTTGTTGTTCAGTAGGCTTACGGTATGGTTCAACTTTTCGTACTCTTCCGCCAGGGAGGACAATTTCAGTCGGTACTTGCCGTGATTCAACCGCAGCACGTCCGCCACATTATGATCAATATATTCCACTGTGCTGTTTTGTTCTTCGTTGGTGATCAACCTGGGAATCAGTGCCCGCACAAAATCCACAAAATTGCTGATTTCCTTCAGCATGATTCGTCCTTTGTCCTTTTCGGTAAACTTCTGCAGCAGATCGAACAAATGCTTGTACAGATAGGTGGATTTTTCCTCTTTTTCGGTTTTCTTCTCCCGCTCCGGTCCAACACAGTCTCGTTCCGAATTGTGACACGGATATTTCTGCAGGTGCCTCTGCATCCGTTTGCCGAGATAAACTTTGTTGCAGGTGGCACATCGGTACTGCAGAGGGACTTTCATTTTACGTTTCGCTTCACCGATCGAACCAGGCGAGACAACAGCCGGACTCACGGTGGAACTGAGGGCAGCGGAGAAATTGGGCAGTTTTTCGACCGTTTCGGGATCTGGCCCCGGTAGATCCAACTTTGGCACCAATGGAGGTGGCAGCGGTGGCGGTGGTAGGGGAGGGGAATGCTCTGGTTTATGCTTGATGTTCTGGAAGTAGTTGTTTGCGTAGCGGGGAGGTTTGCTGAGACGTCCGGAGCGGGTTACCGAAACGGGTACGTCCGGATCGACGGGTTCAGCGGGTAGCACTAATGGATTGGCACCTTCCAGTCCGTTGGGACCGTTGCTCTCCGGAAGGACCTTTTTCTTTCGGCCACGCTTTTTCGGCTTTCGAACTCCACGATGCGGTTGCAAGGTGAGTGTCGCCGTCGCACCACGGCCAACCCCGCCGAGATTGAGGTTTAGAGATTTGGGGTTCAGGATGCTGTAGATTACGTTGGTGCTGGTGACCGGGTTTTGATAGATAACGGTTTTGCCACGGTCATGAGAATTACTGAAAGAAAAGATAAGTTAACATTTTTTGTATCAGCTTCAAGTAAACCTACACTTACTTCAGCAACGAAATATGTCCGAACACATTCTTATCCATAACTAAATCGGCGACCACCTTCAACTCAACCGGTGCCGGACTGGAACCGGCATCCTCAGACATCATCCCAGTTCCAGCCGCCGATTGCACACAATTTTCCGCTGCCTGAACCGAACTTAACTTTACGGTGTTCATTTGCGCAGGAGAATGTTGCTGCTCCTGCAAAGGAACCTTTTTCTCGACTCGTTCTACAAAAATCGCTTCCTGTGCGGCTTTCTCCTTGATACCGGAGAAATTTAGTGTACTATCGCTTGCGGTTGATACCGCCGACGTGACCGTCGCCTTAACCGGAGTTGTTTTCAAATTGTTAATAGAACCAGCGACCACCCTTTTACTAGCAACGACCTCAGGCGGCACCTTCCTAACCGTTGCCATCGGTGGTCTCGCCGGTTCGGGAGCAACCCTTGCGACAATTTTCCCATTGATCGGTTCCACCTTTGCTGACAACACGACCTTCTGGACAACTTTCTTCTTGCGCTTCTTCGGTCGCATTATCCGTCGTTCCGGGGTAACCGCCCCGGATGGTTCCTCGCTGGTCGAGAGATGTTTCTTATTGACGATCAACCCGTTGTTGATGACGTTCGAAACAACCAGTTTGGCTGCTGGGCCGTCTTCCGAACCGCCACAGAAAAGGCCATTGCTAGTGGTAGAGGTAGTTTTCTTTTTTAGTGGAGATACGCCGGCTTCGGTTGATCGGAAAATTCCGGAATTACCGTAGCGACAGTCAGAAGGTGAAAGGGGCCGCTTGATACCCTTTTCGATGCAGTACAGTGTCTTGGGTGGCTCCGGTGGGGATTCGTTGTTGGCTAGCGGTTCAACGAACGGTTCAAGGCATTCGGGGGGATTTGTTTTGGCGACCGGTGGAGTTTGCTGTTCGGGTTCTGGCTGCTGCGAGGGAACGAAACTACCGGCCAGCTCGCAAAATGTTCCCGATTCGTTCGAAATGTAAATTTCATTGTTGGGTGTAACCTTCAGCTGAAATTTGGACACGATAGGAACGGGCGAGGTTTGCTGATGTTGCTGCGGGGTCTGCTGGTGATGATGATGCTGCTGCTGTTGCTGGGGCTGCAGTGGTTCGATGAACTGATAGTACTTGGGGGTTTCCAGCAGCGGAGCGGGTTCCGGAATGGGGGAAGGTGTTTTCAGTGCTGCCCTCGAGTTGGTCGTTACCGCCGTTGTTGGATCGAACGATACCGGTGGTGGGAGGTTTTCCAGCGTCGGTATCGAGTTGGAGTCGAATCCGAATAGACTGTTGGAGAAGTGGAATCCATTCAGGTTTGTGGAGTGGTCAAAGTCCTGGAATTGAGGAAAAAATGGATGAGTATGTTTTTATTTGCATATTGTATCAAGAAGGAACATTCGAAAGCCCCTCGGTTACTATCAGTATTCATCGTATTTGTGTGTAGGAGGCAGTAAATGGTGGAAGGTGTGGAATAAATTCCTTTTTCGACAGAATGAATTTTTCATGTTGGGATACAAGTGCAATGACAGAAGACTAATAATAATATATTTTTCTCCATCAATAATAATTGGGAGATTAAAATACCGAAGTATACATTCGCTCCAGTTAATCAACATAATCGACGAAAGCAGCATAGAACATACATGGAGTTAGAATGATTCATGAGATCCGTTATACTAACACGGATAACACGGGTGATGAACGTGATGAATGAATCACGATGAACGAAAGTGAAAAACAAACCCACAATATTCATTCGTCCAGTGTTGGCAGATGTACAGATATTCTTCAGAATGATAAAGATTGCAGATTGTGGCAGAAAAGAACATAATATTACTGAATATTGTAAGCTTTTTGTTTTCGCTACAGATGTGGTTATAGGGTAATGAGCCCAATTCGCATTGTTCTCGCTATCATCTTAGTAGCTTATCTTTCGGTAGAGAGCAACGTATGCCATCTTTGTTCAACGCATTGGATTAAATTGGTTACAACACTGTAGAACACGAAAAAAGAGCACATTTCGGAATTTTCTTTCGACACAAAGAGGTTAATCAAGATCTTATAAAATGGGACTCATAAAACAAATTTTGAAACACAAAAATAATCTGTTTGTTGGCTATTTTCGGCAAAGTTAAGACTAAGAGAAACGAAAACAATGAAATTGAAATACCGATAGGTATTCTAGAGCGAATCAGTGATAAACTTAGAACGGAGGCTAGGCAGGCTCATATGGACATGATCGAAAGGAAATACGGAGAGTCCTTTGCCTTCTGCTAAGTAGGGGTTGGGCGTTGCACCCAAGTCTACCGCATGGTCTTTGATAGAACATAACTCATCATCATGTTTTACCGCCGACGCCGGCAAAAGAAACTTCACAAATCCTCGCCTAGAACGGCCATGCGATCATTCTTCTCCCTTTCCCTGCTAGCATCAAGCCATGACGTATGTATTCAATCGACACCAAGCTATCGGTGCCGTGCCGATCCTGTTGTGATTGAACTACTTGTTGATTTTTTCGTTCTGCACACACGGATGGCTGGTAGCAATTAATGACACAGCTCAGCTAGCAGAAATTGAATTTTTAGCTACTTTTTTACCAACTAGTTCATATTCACATTTCCTGGCGGTGGTCAGCTATTTTCGTCCGCGTCCCTTATCACCAATTTTCATACAATGATTCATCAGCAGTGCTCTCTTTGAAAATGAACCACCTTGGTTATGCAACTAATTTTTCCGATCTTTTTTTAAATGCAAATAATTAAGCAATCTTCATTTCGTTATATTCTGAATTGCACATATTTTGTCGTATGTAATTTTAAATGTACTTTCATTTGATGGCACTATAAGGGAACACGTATCCGCCGGTTGATGTCAATCGAGCTGACATTTCTGAACAAATTTATTTGTTTGTTTAGTGTTTATTTGACCAACTAGGAAACGAATCCAATGGGTCTTTAATGCGGATGGGAAATACGCATGGTCTTGTCTGAGTGAATGACTTTTGAATTATGTATGATGAGGGTAAGAATTGACAATTCGCAAGTACAATTCAAATCCAATTACCAATTTGCGGCAATCATTTCAGCACGAGGAACAAATGTTTTATGGTCATATTTAATGCTTTACTTTTAGTCCATTAACTCATCAGTCAATTATACTGAACTGAGAATAAGTACGTACTATTTGGAAACGGGGGGTGTTTGATTCGTGCATGATGTTAATATCGTTTAGGAAGGCAGCATTTATATTTTTTCTGTTTCGCGTCTTCATTGTAATATCGGAACGTTTACTCGAACGAAGTGGAAAATTTCAAATTACGGGATCTCAAAATGCTTGTGATTATACCAATAAGAACCATTTATAAATTCTGCCACGCCATTAGGAGGAAGAGATATGACTAATTGTGACATAAATGGGAGGGAAGCACATCATGTGCTTTGAGGCAATCGGCCGTTTTACGCACGATTGCGCCATGTATATAGGAAATTCCATGAACACTTTTGCGAGCAGCGGTATAAAAGTGCTACTACAAAATGAAGGAAAAACTAAAAGAATTTGATTCGTATTAGACCAAGGGGAAAAATAACGTGGTAATATGATAGAGTTAGTTAGTATTGGGTAATCTTTGCGTGACATAATTTTTGAATGTTCCACCATACCACTTTTTAACTTATTTTTACATTTCTTATAAAAGAAATGTATAGAATTCGCTCAAACTTTCAAGATTTTTTCCGAGGCCCGGAGGGCCGAGTCTTATATACCAATCGACTCAGCTCGACGATTTGGGACAATGTCTGTGTGTGTGTGTCTGTGTGTGTGTGTATGTAACGGACAAATTCTCATTCGTGTTTCTCAGCAATGGCTGAACCGATCTTATCCAAACCAATTTTAAATGAAAGAACTAAAAAACAGTATGAACGCTATTAATTTGTTTTTTATTCTGATGTTTAGTTTCCAAGATATGAATGTTTGAATGTGTAAAAATGGCGTTTTTTGCAGTTTCTTGGAATTATTTGCCGAAGTTGACAATATAGATTAACAATTTATATGTTTTTAGATAGCTTTAACAAATACCTTTCGAACAAGCTATAGATTGTTGAAATCGGACTATTATCAAAAGAGATATTTAACATTAAATGCGGACGAAAGATTTTTATCATTTCCCATTGCCAGAAATATGACCAAAAACATGTAATCTATTTTTAACGCCAAAACGGCTTATTTTAGGTCACTAGTATCTTCGGAGAATTTAATGGAGGCAATATGCCCTTTCTTTTGGTATTGTGCTTTTGCTGATTAATCCCCCTATGAGTGAGATATTTTCACAAATTTTCTTGGAAGTGATTATATCGAAATGATGCCTTCAGCAAATTTATAGCTCTTACTTTTGCGAATAACTTTACTGAAGACTTCAAATATCTATTTTGAATACTTTAAAAGTTATGGCTTGTTGTTTGTGGATTACTCTTTGTCGCCTATTTATTGTTCAAGATAGTAATAATCCATTGAAATAAGCCAAGCATTATTTCGATAAAACGAATTTTGTATTTCATTTTTCTATCTACAACCGCTATAAATAATCACCGAACACTTCCAAGTTGTCTGGAAGGAACTTGATAACTTATCAGTGCAAAAATGTTCATTTGTGCGAACCTTCTGACTGCAATTTTTCTAACTCATGACCATCGGATCGATCTGAAACATATCGGAAAATGAAAAGCGAAATAAATAACTCCAAGCAATGGCGTTGCCAAGAGAAGGTTTTGGGGTTTAACACCATACAACCCCCCCCCCCCACCACACCCAAAAAAAAAATGGATTGAAGTTGAAAATTTATTGATGCAGACTGATTTAATTCAATATTACAATAACAATTATCTGATCCGTACATTGATATCCTGTTGTTGTAAACATCATGAGGACTTTTGATAAATTGTCGGAATGGGGTCCTGATATGTAACTGATCTATTGGTCTTGATTTCACAGTTGTCTAATTGCATCAATATCAAAATCCTGCCTGAAAACATTCCAATAGAAAATTCCAGAGTTCTGTAATCAATCATAATCCTCAGATTTTTTTTTCAAATTGAGCTCGTTTTTGTAGAGATGTACTGTAATAAGGGTCTTTATTTAATAGGAAGCGAAGTTAAAATTGATTTAATGTCTATAAAACATAGAACATCTCACCAAAAAAATGCATAACTTTCAACATTTGCTAAAATGTTTTGCCTTTCTCATTCACTCTAAAATTCGTCAATCTGATCCCGACCGGGAGGGCCGAGTGTCATATGCCAATCGACTCAGTTCGTCGAGATCGGAAAATGTCTGTGTGTGTATGTGTGTATGTGGAAAAAAATGTGACCTCTGTTAATCAGAGATGGCTGGATCGATTTGCACAAAGTTAGTCTCAAATGAAAGGTACAACCTTCCCATCGGCTGCTATTGATTTTTTTTTATTGATTGGACTTCCGGTTCCGGAGTTACGAGTTGAAGAGTGCAATCACACAGCAAATTCCCATATAAACTGAAATGAAAAATTTTCAAAATCAAGTTTGTATTTTTGATGCCAAATGACTTTATAATGCATGAAACATCGAGATTTGATGTAAACTCGAAAAAAATAATGTTTGACAAAAATTGATTTTTTGGGACATTTTTGCCTTTCTCATATAGAAAGGTAATCCAATCACTCTAAAAATCGTCAATCATACCGGCCCGGAGGGAGTATGCAGTAAGTGGTTGCTACTTTAAAATTAAAACTAGTTTAAAATTTCTTAACAAGTTGAAAATTTTCGGCAGGACCCGAACCTCCCGGATCTTACTATGTGATACTGAAACATCGCTTGAAACCAGCGGCGGTCAGTATCTCAAGATCGTGGCTGTCGATCCATTGTACGTATGTGCAAATCGAACTGAACATGAAATATTTAATTCCACCATTGTATTGAATATAACCAGCCATGGAATCGTAGTCTGGACAAATGAGAAAAACACAATTGCACCACTAGGTGGATTAAAACAGGTTTTCATTTTGGGAATGCGTCGAGTTGAGACGAAAACGTAATATGATTAATATCGAGGATAACACTTTCCGAATGTAGAGAGAAATTTATGAAAAATTACGATTTCCATTCGACTCTAGCAGGTTCTGATCGATTTTGATGAGAATTTGATTTTTGTTGTATGACCAATTATGTATAGGTCAAATGTTCAAAAACAGTAATTTAAGGTCAAGATAACATCATTTTGAAACCGCCAATTTCGGAGGTTTAGTATCTTCGATGAGTTTTACAAACGTTAAACAGCGCATCATTTGATAAAATAATTTTGACAGTATATCGTCCAAGAAGTATTTATGGTGAATTTTCTCAGGTTAATATTCATGACTACAATAAAGTCTCAAAAAACTCGCTAAAAACACGAACTCTGTTACTATTTTTTGAAAAATTATTTCTGCATAATTTTAAAACTTCAAAAATTACGGTTTCGGAATTATGCCGTTTGGACAGTAAGATCGATTTTCACCAAACCCCCACCAATTGTAAAATTGGTATTGTAAACAAAATGTAAGGGTGATACTTCAATGCTGATAGGTGGGACCGAAAAAGTAAACAATCGTCAAAGGGGCGATACTATCATTTTGTCAATTTCAATAGCAAACACAAATTTTAATTTAATAATTTCAAATACTTTATGAAGTTTTGGGTTTCGATCACTGAATCATGCAATCTAGGATGTAAAAAACACAATATTTCTTAAATAGGAAATAAAACCAAGTCTGGAAATATTCACTGTTGATTTTCTTTGAATGGTGTCACTGCTAGTATCGCTTTTTTCCAGAAAAAGCGTTGATATTTAGGTCTCAGTCGCGTTGAAAATTTGAGTAAAGTATAAACTTCATTCCGATTCAAAAAAAAAAATCGATTTTTTGGCTCAGTACAATATACATAACCCCTTTAGGAAAATTCAGTTTTCCCACCACAATGCATTGATTAAGGAATTTAGATATTTTATTAACAGAGCATTAGCAATAATTCGTTTGTATGTCTATTTTATGGGCCACTTTTTCGCTTTCCCATTGATTTGGTTTGAGATTTCTAGCACTGATGTTGTCTTATGCTGATTTGAGCGATTCTCTGTGTCCTGCCACAATCCCATGTAGTATGTGTTATCAAAACCTGTTTTAATCCACCTAGCGGTGCAATTGTGCCTTTCTCATTTCTCTAAACTATGGCACGGAGGCTTTTTATGTTCAACATAATTGTGAAAATGTCCATTACATTCTTAGTACAATTTGCACTTATACACAATGGCATGCCAGCCACGAACTTGATGAGCTACGTGTCGACGGTGAAACACTTGAAACAAAAAAATATCATACTCCATTAGCCTACTCAGCATTAGATCAATGTTATCTGCTTGCTAACTCATTTTGTCATGCGGGGATGGGTATGTGAGGAGGGCGAAAGTCCCATGAACGAACGACTCCCCAGCTTAAATTGGTATGCTTTGTAATATAGTGGTGGTTTAAAGATGATGGGGTTGAAAGGGAGAGGTATGAGGTGGTGGTCTGAGGGGTGATTTAAGGAGATTTTTAAAGGAGGGGAGTGAACAGTAGAGGGGAAGTGTAACCCCTCTTCGTAAACCATCCGGGATTAGGTTGACGTTTTTCAGAGTGATTGCATAACCTTTCTATATGAGAAAGGCAAAAATGTGCAAAATCCAAAAAAGTGAATCTTCGTCAAATTTTTTTCGTGTTTGCATCAAATCTCGACGTTTTATGCACCTTGAATACATTTAACATCAAAAATAAAAATTCTATTTTTAATTTTTCCTATAGTTTTTATGAGAAATTTCTGTGTGGCCGCACTCTGAAACCCGTAATTCCGGAACCAGAATTCCGATCGATCCAAAATTCAATAGCAGCCGATGGGAAGGTTGCACCTTTCATTTGAGACTAAGTTTGGGCAAATCGGTCCAGCCATCTCTGAGAAAAATGAGTGACATTATTTGACACATACGCACATACATACACATACACACACACACATACACACACACATACACACACATACATACACACATACAGACTTTTTCCGATCTCGACGAACTGAGTCGAATGGGATATGACACTCGGCCCTCCGGGCCGGGATTAGGTTGACGTTTTTCAGAGTGATTGCATAACCTTTCTATATGAGAAAGGCAAAACATCGCGAAGCATCAAGTTCTAAATGTTCTCAAACGATATAATATCCGAAGAGAGTGATAAGAGTTATAAGAAATGTCTCATCACACTGTTAGGTGGATTAAAAGCGTTTTTACAGTCCATTTTACATTGTCAACACTCCCGACAGCCGGCTGTCCGAAGTTCAAGTTGTTTTCGATGAAACAATCTCGATAAACGATTAGCCAGAGTTTAAACGCCTAGAAAATTCACGTATCCTTGTCAATAAACTATTCAAACATGCGCGAAAATATATTCTCAGTCGCATCGCTTGCTTGAAGCGAATCCTAACTAACAACCCACCCACTTCCCAATCCGTGGTACTTATGGCAGTGTCACTGAATCGGGGCCTTCCGTTAAGTAAGTACCACATCAACACATCCTTTCTCATCCCAAGTTACGGTAAAGATGGTCGTGGCCCGCAATGGTGGCTCTCAGGTGAAACTCTCGCTTGGACTGGATCGATTGTTATTCCCAAACAATGCTCCTCAAGTAGTCTGGCTGGAAATGAGAGTCATCAGTCTGCAATCTACGAAGCATACCGTGCTTACGCAACGCAACGCAACTAGTTCATATTCACATTTCCTGTCCATATGAGCCCGCCTAGTCCTAGTTTTCCGTTCTAAGTTTATAACTGATTCACTTTAGAATACCTATCCGTCTTTCATTTCCCTTAGTCTTAAATTTGCCGAAAATAGACAAAAATAATCTTTTCAAGTAATTTTGTCAGAAAATGACGGCTTTACAGAATTTCCCGAGAACGCGTTTTTGGAAAGGGTCTTTTTACGCGAAATAGCCCATTGCTGTAAAAAAAACGCTGCAATTTGATGAAAATCATCTCAAAACTGTTAGTTAAAAAATGAGCAATAGAAACATTAAATCGCTGGAAAAAATTAACATTGAACATATTAGAAAATTACAAAGCGATTGAAAATGATATGTTCGAGTTACGTCTCCGGCCAGCTCAAAAAATGTAGTTACGAGAAAAAACACCATTTGAGCATTTACTATTATTGTTACTATTCATTTTTTCGTTTATTATTTTCAAGAGTAAAGCACTTTTTAGACCAATAAAAATGCGGATCTTTTCAAAATTCTACAGTATTGGCAATCGATTCGAGTTTCCGAGGCAATCGAGTATTTTGTTATTTTCGTAACATTTTCGTTATTATATTGGTTCCTTTTTCAGCTACAGCCAAAATACTTGGCGCAGGGTCAAACATACCGTGCGTCGTATTAACAGTTATGTGATCAACAAAAATACCCGTTAAGAACCCGATAGGGTACCCGGATTTTTGGGATCAAAATGTTGCCGCGCAAACGAGATTATTATACATTGCCATTCAAAGTGTAAGAAATGCATCGCAGCATCGCGTAGGGAAGGTTGATGCTGATCTTAAAATACCGAAAATCGAATGAAATGAACACAGAATAAGGGATCGGTTCGCGCCTCTGTTCAGCGCTAATCATTCCATTATAACCAAGCAGCATCTCAAACTAGCAAGAATTTTCTCGAACGAAATACCAAATATTTCAATCGCGCACGATCATCACACACAGCATTAGCAACAATAGCAACAGCAGCAGTACATGCGGCGCGCTAATGATTTATCGTCAGCATTGCGAATGTTCCACGCGTTTCTAGAACGCGTCGCGTGCAATATAAATAAGCGCGCTCAGTTTTAACCCTGTAGTTCCCAACACCGCCTCTAGGCGGTCTCTATAAAAATCTAAATAAAACTACTAAAACATGGTTGTATGTTGTCATCCGCACTAGCATTTCTTCCCAACGCTCACACCCTTCATACACACACATTATTTTAATATTCGTAGCTTTCTGTCAAAGGCATTTGAAGCTCAAAGTTGAAAATTCGAGGAAAACGTGGAAAAAAAATATTTTGTGTTTAGTGGTAATCTTCATTAAACAAATTTTAACTGTTTTTGGAAATTTCAGTAACTAAAAAAAATATTTTTGAGTAGCCTGTTACTAGCATTTCACTGTAGATGTGAATTGGTTTAGTGGAATAATTCGGAAGTTTAGGTTTTTGGTAAAATACTTTGCCCGCCTAGAGGCGGTGTTGGGCACCTGAGCGAAATTTTTTTATCAGTCTTTAGTGATTACTTATCGTACCGAAACTAGTATTATGTGCAATTTTACCTGAAAAAACTTATGTTTTAAAAACTTTGGGTAAATGTTGCAGTTAGAATATGGATATTCTTATCATTTAATAATATTTAGGGGAGTCTGGGGCTAGTTGGCAGAATCTTTTTTTCTTCTTTAGTATTAGACATATGGCGCTGTCTCTAGTTCTGCACTTCAAGTACTGTTTAATCGATTCTCCAATGTGTTCATGTTGCATTAAATTCTGTTTCGTACACGTTGTAAGTGATATTGAGTTTTCGAGCGTATTAGAGTGAAGAGCCTACTTTAGTCGAATTAGGAAGGGTGCCTCACAATTTCATTAATTACTCGGAATACAATTGATGCAATGCGTATGAATTGGCATCAATATCTTTGCTTTCTTCTTATGAACCATTATGATATCAAAAATCGCCATTTGAACCAATACGTTGAACAAAGATGGCTAACGCCGCTCTAACCAACGGTTTTACATGGTTATGACGAAAATAGGCTCATTACCCTAGGTAACGTTTTTAAATTTCAGCATTTTTGTTATTTAGGGCGAGTTCAAAGCTATTCCACGAATGACTAGATATTTCGATAGCGCGCGAAAAGAACTTTCCTTGGCCGTATATGTAATATACGTAACCTCAAGTAATTTTTTTTTGTTTGTTTACTTCGGAATTTCTTAAAATTAAAAAAATTCGAAAAATTAGCTTTTGAATACAAATTGTGCGCCGAAATTAAAATTCAGGAGCATTGAGGCTGAAAAATAATAACAAGTATCATTGATTTGCAGTTTTAATCAAAATACATCTCACGCGATCCATACTTTATCATCAAAAGTAGCCAGGTGGCATCATTGTGCGTATAGTCGTAAATTGGCGAGATTTTCGCGTCACATAATTAAAATTCTGTAATAATGTTCTGTAATGTAATGTTCAGACAATAGTCCGCTCTTTTATGCAACGCATTCACTTTTACACGATCTTCTTAAATTAAAAACGTAGAACATGATAAGTGAAACCATCGCCAGCAGACCCTGGTCTCCCCTACTATAAATTAGAAGTCAATAATTAAACAACCAAAGCACTAGAGAAATACTCCTTACAGCTTAGGTATTTTGCGTTCTGATGGAGTCCAAAATATAAGAAACCATCTGTATTCGCTTATGTTGAAGTAACTAGAAGAAAGAAAAGTTTTTGTTTTTTATTCGCCAAGGTGCCCAACACCGCCTCTAGGCGGTTTACTTATTTTAAGGCCTTAATGAAAAATTCATTACTTCCAAGAATTTTCAACATTATTTTCGTTTTTCTCATCACGAGGCCCACCTCCAAAAGTTTTTTCAAGCCAAAAAAAAATTTGGGCACTAGAGGGTTAATCCAACAAGTGAAGAGGAAAATAAGAGTAAAGAGTGAATTGGTGATTTGGTTAGATACGCCAGTCTTGAAGAGACAGGGCCAAATATATAAGTAAACAAATAGGAAATTCGCCCTTCTAAGGCCACAGGAAATTTACGCCGTAAAATAGAAGAATAGGGAAAAACGTTTGAACTAAAAGGGACAAATTTTCCCGCGACGATATATGACTCGCGCGGGCAACACAAGATAACTATAGTAAATATCTTTCAAATAAAATAAGTTTCAAAGTACGTTAACTCAATAACAGAAAACACCCCAAGGAGTCCAGGAATCAACACCGGCAACAGGAGGTACAAAACGAGGATCAATATGTGACCTGTGTTTCGTTGGTCACAATAAATCCGTGGTCACTGGGCCAGCTTAATATAGACCCCTAATTTTATATTTGTAAATATTGTCAGTAAATGTCTAAATGTGAAATAAATGTCATAGCTTCCATGTTTACATGTTTGAAGGATGTTTATTTCATGTTTAGTAGTCTTCGGTTGGTGCCCGTCAGTATTTATTCATTTATTTATTTATTTGCTTGTTATTTATTTATTTATTTGCTTGTTATTTATTTGTTAATTTGCTTGTTATTTATTCATTTCCCTCTTATTTATTTATTTATTCCATATTCATTTATTTACACTATTTATTTACTCAATTATTTATATTATATGTCAGATAGTTTATTTACATTTTTTGTCCATTTGTTTATTTTGTGAAAATTATACAATGTAAAGGTTATGCATGAAACCAATCCGATCTAAAAATTCAAATAAACTTTTTATCGGGGCACCAACCCATACATGTTTGTAAATAATGTTTTGCTTTTGCTACGCGATATACGAGAAGAGGTCATCGATCGCGAGTGGAGATGGTTTCCGGGGCCACGGGGAAATAAAAAGGGCTTCCCGCGCCGAAAACGAGATCAATTAGTTAAATCAGGTCCGAGGAGTGAAATCCCTTCACTCGATTGGGATAGTGCGTTCCACCCGTTCTGCTCGGTACAGTGAAACATCCGCGATCCGCCAGAAACCCAATACGGACATTTTTTACTGGCCAAATCAAGCAAAAGTGGGTCAAAGTGTAGTGTTCCGCTGGCAAAGGCCAGAAAAACAACCACAAGCGACGCGAGTGCACTGTTGGTCCAACGATGCCAAGCTAGTTGTTGTCAAAAAAGCGCGAAGTAGCTCGCGAAAGTGCACCATTCCCGGACCACAATATAACGGAAGGGGGACGGAAGATTGCGGGGTGAAGTGGGGAGGGCACGGAAAAACGCACATTCTAACCAAACGTATCCGCGAGCAACGAATCGAGCGATGCGCTGTAAGATGTTGAACTTCCTTCAGCGAATAAATTCGGCGATCTCGTTCACGAACGAGAGCATGTTTATGTTACTGTCCAATTGTAGAACCGACCGTTATGTAAGATTCTCACCGCAAGCCTCTTAAGGAGGCGTCTAGTGATGCCATGCGTTCCTCACGTGCATTTGCTGTCACACCCACAGATTTCAATCTGTTCCTTGCAGCATCAACCGGATCGCGATAGCAGTATTTTGGCTTATTATCAGAACGTGATTAAGGATTAAGGACAAAAATTGACAACTTGCTCCTGTCTTATGAAGATTGCGACTTTGACCTGATCATGTTGAGCTCAGCTGGACTGGACAACTGCATTATCTAACAACTGTTTGGAATGACTTACAAAAAAAGATGGGTGGGTGATGTCAGAGACATAACCGGAGTGAAGTAGAAAACATTTTAGACTGATTATACAAATACTACAATTTTGACTATCTTCGAAAAAATTTTCTAATATTTGACACACGAGTGAATTGTTATGGTAGTCGAATTTTATCGGGTCTTTGGAACGATAAAAGCTCGATGCGATACATTTAGAGATGCCAACTGTCTTACACATTTTCAAGAACATTCCTTTTAAAACAAATTTTATAAATGATTTCTGATTTTTTATAATTTCCATAAATTTTGAAAAAGCAAGAATGTTGATAATTCCAATGTATGTTTCGGTAGTACAGTATTGAACTTTCCAGATAAACTTATTGCAAACATGTACTCTTCCACAGAATGCATCACCACATCGATTTTCACTTACATCTAATGGCTAGTAGAGTTGTCAAATCGCTGAAAAATATAATAAACAGCAGTGGGTCTAAGTTGCTTCCCTCCGGGACGCCAAATGTGCTAGTAAATTAAAACGAAACGCTCGAACCGAGCTCAACAGGTACAATATTCCGTTAGCCAAGTACGATAACAACAACAACAACACTCGTCTACTCGAGACCCCAAATAACAACAGTTTAAGTAGAATGTTATAGCCAATTCTATCAAAAGTAGCTTTCAAGTATGTGTAAATAACGTACGCATATCCCAAAAAATCGTGGTTACAGACCTACCGCAAATGTTCGCTGCGACTTGTGTATTTTCTATCGTCATCGACTGTGGATGCTTGCAGTTATGGTATCGGCCGTCAGTAACTGTCGCCCAAGACCAGAATAAATAATGCGATAGCACAGTGGGAAAAAATTTATTGCAGATCCTTTGTTGACGTAATATATTTTAGAGCCTAAACAGAAAACTCGCATGAAAATTAATGTACTATGGTAGGATTCCGAGCCATTTTTACAGGTGTGCTTTTTCTAACATAGTCAAACCTATTCTCGTCCTGAATATCCACACAGACATTGTCTCAATTCGACTAGCTGTTGGTACACCTCAATAACGGCGATGCTGGTTGTTTTTCATCCGCTTAAAAATACAGCTACCGAATGAGAAAATGCCGAAACGGTTTCTGAGTCGCTTTGAACACAGACAGAAACGATCCTTACCAAGAGCAGTGTCCTTAATTTTACGTGTGACAAGAAGGTTGATACAGAAGGAGTACTCATAATCACTGTTCAATCTGTCACTAGTAAATACTGAATTTATTTATGGTGAATCGCAAGCACCGTATTCGAAGACAGGATTGGAGCTATGGCTAAGGAGTGCATTTTGTCGAAAGATTCGGTCGAGGTGAAAAAGTTAGATGCGTTGAGTGGGTTTATCTTCATTCCTCCATGTTTACCGATTTTTAGCAAGAACGTACTACTAACAGGAAGCAGGTGTTCCGGAAAACGTCTCGGCTGTGTAATTTCTTTAACCACGAAATTATTTGGATTGACGATTCACCAGATGAACCGGAACAGCTACGTTGACCTCTGTTCTTTTGCTGGGTTGTTTGTAAAAGATGCTAACCCATCTGACTAAAAACATTGTCGAGTAAGACCGATAGTGTCAAACAAGGACGTGATTAGATTTTCGTAGAAAATCAATTGAAAATTGTTCTGAAGTTTTATTGGTTGGACATATGTCTTGTTACATTTAAAAAGTCGAGTTTTATTCTTGATTTTTGACTCAACTGATGTTAATTCTTAAATCTCAGTGGTACCAAAAAGCATCTTTTAGCACTTCAGATGAGAGATTTATTCGAAAAATTAAAAATATCACCCACAATTTTTTCGCAAATCGTTCATCACACAAACCACCCGCAAACCAGCAACACTGCACCGCAATCGAAACTCGAATCAACCTCATCGGACTCGCACTGGAGAAATGAACTCCCCCGTCTCCCCGTGAGGAAAAAAAACAGAAATAAACTGTATCGAGGTCGAATCAAGAGCAAAGAGAGGGGCAACGCACGGCGGACTGTGGGAAGTAGCAAACGGAGTCGGGTGTAAAGCACATCACACACAGTTCCTTCTACATTAATATGAGAATGATTGCGAGGAAAAACGCTTACCAGCAGCTCCTGGAAGGAGGTGAAGAAACTCATTTTCCCTGCTCCGCCCGACGATGGCTCCTACGGCTGGACGGTTCCGATGTTTCTTCGCAACGTAGTACAACCAGTCCCCCCACTCGGTCACGGACAGAGCTATTCAGCTCCACCAAATGCCTCAAAATTCCACACCTGCTCTGATCGGTCGGGGGTGCTCCCTATGGATCCGTCACCATCATTGTCACTGCGTGATTTCACTTTTCGGGATGTTCCGGCGGGTTTTCCGCAGCTTTCGAACACTTTTCCGCCCGAACTAGGTCAAATTTTCCACTATTTGTTTGCCTCACTGCAAAATAATGCACTTGGCCAAGCACTAATTACTTTCTCTCAGCTAAACTTCACAGCGATCCGAACCGTGTATAAGCGAAATAATGTGTATTATAAGCAAACGCAACGACGACGATGAAGCAAAACTATACACTCTTCGCAATTTGACAGTCACACCGATCCGAGTGCGGGTTACGGGGGGAAATGTAAACGAAAACCAAGGGTTTTTTGACAGGTTTGACGTTTTGGTTTGCTCTCTCTCGCCCTCTGAGAAAAAAAACGTTAACGAACGTCCTTCGTTGGGTGTAACGTTTGATTTGCGCAACGGAACGTCCGACGTGAGACCCGCATCGAACGAATTTGCCGCATTTTTGTTGTGAACGTTAAGTAAGTTTTATCTGGGTTTCCCAATGTTGAACGATGCCCGCAGTGCGTTATCATGTTACATTTTTACTCCTCACCTATAAATTTGAATATTTCATATTCGTCCAATTGAATCAATTCTCGACAAACATATGATTACGGCTTAAAAGCCAACTGTCAAAATTCTCTTTGAAAGGAGATTCCGGACAAACCGTTACTCGCCAATCACAGATATTGGTAGTAAACAAAAGAGAAAAGTTTTCTCTTTCATTAACTGCTATGAACTGTGTTTAGGCAGTAACGGTTTGTCCGGAATTTGCTTTCAGAGAATTTTGACAGTTGGCTTTTAAGCCGTAATCATATGTTTGGCGAGAATTATTTATATGAAGAATTCTGCATTTAGAACAATTTTTAACTAATTTTCTGTCAATAAATGGCCTTATTAATTCAATTTTATAAGATAATATTAGAGCGAAACAAGTATTTTTAAATAAATATGTATATGCAAAAATTCTTTTCTGAAGGGTGCAGAAAACAAAATATAAATATTTTTTTATTAGAGCGAAATAGTTTTTTTGACTGGCAATATTTTCCTTCGATCCTTCTCGTGGACGTTTCCACAAGGCGATTCCAGATTTGCTTCTAAATTCCAAAACTTGAAATTTCGCAAAGAATAAAATAACTGTGAACTTTAAAGACTACTTTTTAGGTATTATCCGAGATTTCAGTTGCTTACTTCGTTCCGTCGAAACGGAACACGGACCACTTGGCACAAAAAGAATGAAAATGAATAATGCACAGAAACAGGATCATAACATTTTAGTTACGGAGTTTTGGAAAACTTTCTGTAATGAATCAAAATTTTTCTCTGACATTTTTTCATATTACTTATTTCGTGTACTGCAACCTGGCGACCGTACATTCTGTGCATACTTTAATGTTTAGAGCTCTGGTGGAAACCGCAGCTTTCGTTTATCGCTTGTGCTTGAAGAATTGCTTGCCTGGTACATGATAATCATTTGGCCCTGTTCCGTGCACATCTTCAGAATCCCTGTATTTTTCCCCATCTTGTTGCGCAGTTGTTGGCCACTTCAGAGAACTAAAACCTTCATCTGACAGTCGCATGGATTTTTGAAGCGAAGGAATCAGGAATTGAGACACTGTGGACTAGAAAAACAGCATGATCACTGGCGCTACCTGGTGGCAGAGTTGGTAACTATTTGGTTTTCCACAGGTTAGGTCTTGGTTTTCCGAACAAGTTTTCCGATGATCGAGATCACGAGATATTTCTAACAAAATGTTCTTTTGTCGAACTTTCTATTTCGCTTCGAGGTTTGTCGCTATCTACTCGGATAGTGCATAAATCCTACTGAACGAGCCAGCCAGTAGTTGGTGAGATCGGTTCGGCGATACCGGATGGAGCATAGTTTCCGGTTCCCTGAAGCATCGACGCCGAGGTACTCCATCTGGTCCATAGAGGTGGAAATAGCCTGTTCATGGTCTTCGCTCCAGCGATTCCAGATGATGCGTGACTGGCACCTCAACCAAAGCTGTGGTCGCTCTCGCTCTTTCCCTTAGCATAATCAATGTGACTTTAAAAATTCAGTCGGTGGTCGATTGTCACGCCCAATAGCATAATTTCACACCTGAGTCGGTGATATATTCTCCGACCGCGATTTTAGCCTGTTGGTGTCTTTCGGCTGCTAATCAACACCACCTCTGCGTTATGATAGGCAATCGTCTCCGTAACCTCGATTACTAGAAACATCACATCAATCGCTACACCTCTGGGAAGGTTCAATATTCCATCGTATATCGCGTTCCATAGCTTCGGAGCCCTGCGGAGCGCCCGCCATAATTCTCTCTTGTCTGTCTCGTAAATCACTGTTCGGTTCTGAAAGTAACTCTGTAATATCCTGTAGAGGCACTCAGCAGCCATGCTGTACAGCGAATGGGCGATTGCTCCGCAGCGAGCACTGTTGAAAGCATTCTTCACGTCTAAGGTAACCATTACGTGGTGGCGATATCCTTTTCTCTGTTGCCTCCGCAGCTTCAACAACCGATCGGATAGCATCCACTGTAGACCTACCTATAAGAAAGCCGAATTGCAAGACAGGCCCGTTCCCACGCCCCGGCTACTTGATTAGTCTGTTTAGGATTACTTTTTCTCTCTAACAAATTTCCAGGAGGTTTTCTTGGCATCGGTAGCAACATCAGCTTCTGCCGCTTCCAGTTATCAAAACATCCTGAATATCCTGAAGTATGGGGCTGGTCCTGGGTCCTTCTTCACTTTCATGGTTCTCACCATCTCCATCAACTGTTGGTCAGTAATTCGAGCTTCCTCTTCATAATCATTCCCCTTCCCGGCACGTTACGACGGAAGCGGTCAGATTATTGGTTCATGCTGTGGAAAAGGCTTCGATGATGACCTTTATCTATGCCTTTTATCTTTGCCATAGCAATTCTGTAGGTGTCTCCCCGAGAATTCTCGTTGACTTTGTGGAAAAGCTTGTTAAGAGCGGTTCTTGCAGCTCGTTTTGCTCCTTCGGGGTCATTTCGAGCCATCTGGCTTCTCCAAGCTCGGAGACAACTTATACGTAGATTTGCAATTGTCGTGTTGCACCAGGCGCTTTCCCATTCCTCAGTATGGTCCCCTTTGTTAGTACTGCCGCCAACTCGTTCGCTTTTAGGTTGAAGAGGATGTTCTTAAATTTAAGTTCTTTAACGGACTCGTCCTTGTGGAAGATCGCCGTTTTCCACCTTCACTCGTTCATATATCTCCCACGTGATTTAAACTGTGTCCTGTTACGAATGATGTAGCGGATCGCTTGACGGTCACTGTATCTCCTCGCACACTCTTCACAGTTCATCTTTCCTGTCCGTCCAAGGCTACAAAAATTGACATATTCTCAGCGCTCCTTCCGGTAAGTGCTAAGTATAGGTGCGGAGTGCTGGAGCCTTCTTTAACGCCTCTTTGAATCCAGCGTTCATCCCAACAATTCCATAAGTTCCTGGTTCTTGGAATATTTCAGAATTGATGTTTCTTCGGCTCCTCGGCAAAGGCTTATTCGATTTTCACAAACTTAGTTTCTAATGGAAAGCCAAAAACCCTTCAGCAAATATTATGCATATTGAAAATTGAACCATATACAAATCGCCAGAAGTTTGAGTTGAATGCAGATTGTTTCCTTATCGAAATTAATTTCGAATACAAAACCGATTCTGACTCGGTCGATTGTTGCGTTCAATATGGAACCGATTCCGTGGTCAGTCTATCTAGCTTTTTACGTGCCATAATGGCGGTCTAGTGTTCAGTTCGTAATATGTTTAATTGCTCAGTTGAAGATGTCGGGCGTTCATTGAATAAACATCCAACGCATTGGACTAACTTAGGATGACTTAATCTCACTGGGTGGTTGACGTAAACGATTACTGTCAAAAAAGGGCCATTAAACGTATAACGAACTGAACAATTTAGACCGCCATTATGGCACGTAAAAAGCTGGATATTAGGCTTTCCGTTTATTTGACAATTCACAAGTAGGTTCTCCCGTGAACAGGGAAACGACGTCTATCGTTAATCATATTCGTTTGATGCTAGACCGGGTCGACGATATTTTTTTCGGACGTCGAATCCACCTGAGAACGGTCAAAACAAAACAATCAGACGTCACTTGGGGTGGCAAATTAAAAACGAAATCCCCCAATATTATATGAAAGCTATTGTTGTTTTATAAAACGTGACATTTTTTTAAAAATTTTGGTTAGTGGAAAAATTGTTTGCCCCCTGATTTTTTCAGTGAATGTGAAGAGCGAGGGGATTGACTTTCTTTTTAATTTGTCATGGCCTTATTTATTACTTTACGTACACGCTATTTGTTTACTGTTACCGACCAGTCTAAAAAAACAGATAATCAGTAACAGTAAACAACATCCCGGTCAAACCATTCGGAATTTGATTCGGAATCCTGAATGGAGTCATTATGGATTTCAAATCAAATGCAACAACTGATTCTGAGTCGGAATCGGTTATTGCATTTGATTTGGAATCCATAATGACTCCATTTAGAAATCCGAACCGGTTCCGGAATGAGTTTAACTGGGATAGAGCGCAGTATGTCACTCCGGTTGAACTGATGCTGGGAAAGTAACGATATGTAACGCAGCTTGTTTTGTTTAATCATGCAAATAAAAGCAGAGACACACACCCATACGTTACATATGTGTGAAAACCCGATTGTGCGTCACGTCGTTATGAAACTGTCTTTACAATAACGTATAACACGTGTTCCTATATTTTCAGTTTCTTATAGTAACACTATACACCTCAATTTCAAAATTTTAAGTAAAAAGATATGTGGAGGCCAGGAACGCACGCTTGTTGCTAGGCACCGACGCGCTTGTTTACATTGAGAAAAAATGGAATTCGAAGTGAAAATTCAAACGCACAAATGAGAGCACATTTTCCTTCGGTCACCTGCCCAGTGGCAGAAAATTAGAAGCTTTGTTAGTAAACGATTAAAGTTTCGCAGGTGTTTTTTGCAGTGGTGTGTAATGAAAGTGCACTGAAAATGAGAAGAAAAATAAGTGTTTCGAAAAAAAAACAAGTTAAGAGGGGTGACATTTTCGCACAAAATAAGAGCTACAGATGGAATTCCGTCAAAAACTCGGGTTGATTTTATAGGAAAATGTTCTAGCTCTCTCAAGTAGCAGTTTCGTGGTACACCGGTAAGGTTAGTGTATTGAAAAACGTATTTTTATATTTGCTCATGTCAGATACATGGTTAGACAGGGGAGAGGGGTGTGTGCGGCGTGGGAGCTATGTTGTGCCTCGCTTGTATAATGTCCTTAAAATGAAATCGTTATTTACTTACCATAGGTGAAAAATACAGAAACAGCAGCCATAATATATTATGTCATCAAACTGGTTCACGAGTAGCCCCTTGAATTTAAAGCAAAAATAAAAAAACTATTGTTTTTTTCTTTATTTGCCGTAGTTCTATCCGCGTAGTACGAATTAATCAACAAAACAGTCGTTTCTCATCTTACAATTGCATGCCTCTCTGCTCAACTGCTCTGTCTTCTGTGTGTGTATCCGGTTTCCTCTGAGACTGACAATTACCGTACCGTGTCGTATTATTGAAACTGCAGTGAAAGCCATTAATCGACTTCCGCCCGGCCCAAAATATGCACCATAATAACGCGTCAAACTATCACTGGTGTATTTGATCCAACCATAGGGTTTTTTCCTCTAGTATTTGTCACTACATTTTGATTGGCTTGTTCGTAATGATTGGATTGAACGGGAAACGGTCTACTTTTAGTCAAAATCGCAAATGAAAAAAACACATCTCAATCGCACCCTCTTCCATTCATTCACGTTCATTCTATTGATTAAACTGCACACTTTAAGCACTCAAATTGCGCAAATTTAGATCCTTTAAATTGTGTACTAAATTAACCTATTGTACAGATTTGTTTTACTCGGATTCGTTCCA